>NW_019154096.1:37234789-37889524 GCF_002288905.1 Enhydra lutris kenyoni | reverse complement strand
TGATGGCCAACAGACACATGAAAAAGTGCTCCACATCACTCGGCATCAGGGAAATACAAATCAAAACCACAATGAGATATCACCTCACATCAGTCAGAATGGTTAAAATTAACAAGTCAGGAAATGACAGATGCTGGCAAGGATGCAGAAAAAGGGGAACCCTCCTACACTGTTGGTGGGAATGCAAGCTGGTGCAACCACTCTGGAAAACAGCAAGGAGGTTCCTCAAAAAGTTGAAAATAGAGCTACCCTACGACCCAGCAATCGCACTACTGAGTATTTAGCCTAAAGACACAAATGTAGTAATCCAAAGGGATACCTGCATGCTGGTGTTTATAGCAGCAATGTCCACAATAGCAAACTATGGAAAGGACCTAGATATCCACCAACAGAAGAATGGATAAAAATGTGGTATATATACACAATGGAATACTATGCAGCCATCAAAATTAACGAAATCTTGCCATTTGTAATGACGTGGATGGAACTAGAGGGTATTATGTTGAGTGAAATAAGTCAATCAGAGAAAGACAATTATCATATGATCTCCCTGATATGAAGAATTTGAGAGGCAATGTGGGGGGTTTGGTGGGTAGGGAAGGAAAAAATGAAACAAGATGAGATCGGGAGGGAGACAAACCTTAAGAGACACTTAATCTCACAAAACAAATTGAGGAGTGCTGGGGGGAGGGGTGAGGGAGAGGGCGGTTGGGTTATGGACATTGGGGAGGGTATGTGCTATGGTGAGTGCTGTTAAATGTGTAAACCTGGTGATTCACAGACCTGTACCCCTGGGGATAATAATACATTACGTTAATAAAATATTAAAAAGAACAACAACAAAAAAGATAAAACTGAGTAACCTTTTGCTTGATTCATCAAGAAAAAAGAGGACTAGAATAAATAAAATCAAATACAGAGGAGAAATAACAACCAATGCCACAGGAATATAAAGGATTATAAGAGGATATTATGAAAAATTATATGCCAACAAATTGAACAATATAGAAGAAATGGATAAATCCATAGGAACCTACAGACTACCAAAACAGTCAGGAAGAAACAGAAAATTTGAACAGACTGAATGCCAGCAATGTAATTGAGTCTGTAATCAAAACCAGGACCAGATGTCTTCACAGGCAAATCCTACCAAACATTTATTTATTATTTATTTGAGAGAGAGAGAGAGAGTATGAGCACATGGGCAAGTTTTGGGAGGGGCAGAGGGGGAAGGAGAGAATCTCAAACATGCTCCCCTCTAAGCATGGAGCCCACCTAGGGGCTCATGACCCATGAGATCATGACCTGAGCTGCTATCAAGATTGGGAGGCTCCACTGACTGAGCCATCCAGGCGCCCTGAGTTAATGCCTACTCAAACTATTCCAAAAACATGTAAGAGGAGGGGTGTCTGGATGGCTCAGTGGGTTGGGCCTCTGCCTTCAGCTTGGGTCGTAATCTCACTGTCCTGGGATCGAGCCACGAGTCGGGCTCCCTGCTCAACTAGCTTGCCCCCCACCCCTGCCTGCTGCTCTGCCTACTTGTGATCTCTCTCTCTCTGTCAAGTAAATAAATAAAATCTTTTTTTAAAAAATGCAAGAGGAAGGAGAATTTCCAAATTCATTCTTTGAGGCCAGCATTACCCTGATAGCAAAACTAGTCAAAGATGCTACAAAAAAAGAAAACTACAGGCCAATATCTTTGGTGAACATAGATGAAAAATTCTCAACAACATGTTAGCAAACAGAATCCAATAATACATTTAAAAAATTATTCACCACGATCAAGTAGAATTTATTTCAGGAATGCAAGGGTAGTTCAATATTTACAATCAACATGATACACTGCATTAACAGGAGAAAGGAAAAAAACCAGACAATTATCCCAATAGATCCATAAGACAGCATTTGACAAAACACAACATCCATTCATGATAAAAACTCTCAGCAAATAGGCTTAGAGGGAACACATCTCAACACAATCAAGGACATATATGAAAAACCCAGAGCTAACATGTTTTTTAAAATTTTAATATTTAATTTTTAATATTTTTAATAACATAAATAAATTCTGATTTTGAAGAAGTCGAAAAGATGAAGACAAGCAAAATAAAATCATCTATAATTACTGGCTAACATCATACTTAATGGGAATTAGGAATATGATAGGGATGTACACTGTAACCACTTTTATTTAACATGATACTGGAAGTCCCAGCTTCAGCAATCAGACAAGGAAAAGAAAGAAAAAGCACTCATTTTTTTCAGAAAGAGTTTTGAAACTGTTACTTTTTACAGATGACATGATACTTTATAATAGAAAACCCTAAAGACTCCACCAAAAAAACATCCAGAACTGATGAATGAATACTGTAAATTTGTGGGATGCAAAATTAATATACAGAAAGCTGTTGCATTTCTATACACTAATAAAGTAGCAGAAAGAGAAATTAAGAAAGCAATCCCACTTACAATTGTACCAAGAATAATAAAACACCTAGGAATAAAGATACCAAGGTGGTGAAAGACCTATATTCTGCAAGCTAAAAGATACTGATGAAGGAAATTGACACAAGCTAATGGGGAGATGTTCCATGATCATGCATTGGAAGAATTAACATTGTTAAAAAGTCCATAGTCCTCAAAGCAATCTACAGATACAATGAAATTGCTATCAAAATACGAACAGCTTTTTTCATTTAACTAGAACAGAAATACTAAAAATTTGTATGGAACCTCAAAGACTTCAAATAGCCTAAGCAATCTTGAGAAAAAACAACAAAGCTGGAGGTATCATAATCCCAGATTTTGATCACTTCTTGACCTTTTGGCAAAGATCAAGTGTACAAGTATATTTGAGATTAATATAAAGATTCAGTAATCAAAACAGTGGGGTACTGGCATACAAACAGACACATAGATCAATGGAACAGAATAGAGAGCCCAGAAATAGAACCACATTTACATAGTCAATTAATCTATAACAAAGGAGGCAAGAACATCCAATGGGAAAAAGACACAGTCTCTTCAATAACTGGTGCTGGAAAAACTGTACAGATACGTGCAAAAAAAATGAACCTGGACCACTTCCTTACACTATACACAAAAATAAACTCAAAATGGATTAAACACATAAACTTAAGACCTGAAACCGTAAAACTCCTAGAAGAAAACACAGGCATTAATTTCTCTGACATTGGCTTTAGCAACATTTTTCTAGATATGTCTCCTTGGGCAAGGGAAAGAAAAAAAAATAAACTATTGAGACTACAGTTAAAAAGCCTTTTCACTGGGAAGGAAACCATTACCATAAGGAACAGCCAAACTACTGAATGGGAAAAGATATTTGCAAATGATATATCTGATAAGGGGCTGATATCCAAAATATATAAAGAACTTACACAAATCAACACCAAAGAAACAAAAAAGCTGATTTAAAAATGGACAAAGGAGGGGCACCTGGGTGGCTCAGTGGGTTGAGCCGCTGCCTTCGGCTCGGGTCGTGATCTCAGGGTCCTGGGATCGAGTCCCACGTCAGGCTCTCTGCTCAGCGGGGAGCCTGCTTCCCCCTCTCTCTCTCTCTGCCTGCCTCTCTGTCTACTTGTGATCTCTCTCTGTCAAATAAATAAAAATAAAATCTTAAAAAAAAATAAATTA
The DNA here is from genome assembly GCF_002288905.1 of Enhydra lutris kenyoni. NCBI lineage: Eukaryota > Metazoa > Chordata > Mammalia > Carnivora > Mustelidae > Enhydra > Enhydra lutris. The sequence goes on along the minus strand of NW_019154096.1, from coordinate 37,885,870 downwards.
AAAAAAAATGGACAAAGGACCTGAATAGTCATTTTTCCAGTGAAGACATACAGATGGCCAACAGACATATGGCAGTATTCTCAACATCACTGATCGTCAGAGAAATGCAAATCAAAATCACAAGAAGATATCCCCTGTCGGACTAGCTAGAATCAGAGGACAAGAAATAACAAGTGTTGGTGAAGATATGGAGGAAAAAACCCTTTGCACTACTGGTGGAAATATAAACTGGTGTAGCCATTGCAGAAAACAGTGTGGAGTTTCCTCAAAAAAATTAAAAATAGGGGCACCTGGGTGGGTGGCTCAGTCGGTTAAGCGTCTCTCTTTGGCTCAGGCCCTGATCTCAGGGTTCTGGGATCAAGCCCTGCATTGGGTTCCCTGTTCAGCAGGAAGCCTGCTTCTCCCTTTCCCTCTGCCCCTCCTCCTGTTTGTGCTTTTTCTCTGGCTCTCAAATAAATAAATAAAATCTTTTTTTAAAAGCTTTTATTTGGGGCGCCTGGGTGGCTCAGTGGGTTAAAGCCTCTGCCTTCGGCTCAGGTCATCATCTCAGGGTTCTGGGATCGAGCCCCAGGTCGGGCTCTCTGCTCAGCCAGGAGCCTGCTTCCCCCTCTTTCTCTGCCTGCCTTTCTGCCTACTTGTGATCTCTGTCAAATAAATAAATAAAAATATTAAAAGCTTTTATTTATTTATTTATTTGACAGAGAGAGAGAGCGAGCGAGAGAGAGACAGCAAGAAAGGGAACACAAGCAGGGGGCATGTGAGAGGGAGAAGTGGGCTTCCTGCAGAGCAGGCAGTCCAATGCAGGTCTCGATTCCAGAACTCTGAGATCATGACCTGAGCCAAAGGCAGACACTTCAATGACTGAGCCACCCAGGCACCCCAATAAATAAAATCTTAAAAAAAAAATTAAAAATAGAAGTACCACAGGATCCAGGAATTCTACTACTGGGTATTTACCCAAAGAAAATGAAAACACATTCAGAAAGATAGCATACTTCTATATTGACTGCAGCATTATGTACAATAGCCAACACATGGAAGCAATCCAAATGTCCAATGTCGATGAATGTCTAAATAAATTGTAGTAAATACATACAGTGGAATATTACGTGGCCATAAAGAAGAATGGGCTCTTGCCATTTGTAGCAACATGGATGGACTTAGAGCGTGTTATGCCAAGTGAAATAAATCAGAGAAAGTCAAATGCCATATGATCTCACTTACATGTAGAATCTAAAAAACAAAACAAAACCAGACTCTTAAATACAAAGAACTGTTGGTTATCAGAGGGAAGGTGGGTGGGTGGGTGGGGGATGAATGAAACAGTCACCATTGAAGTCACCAGTGGGGAGCCTGCTTCTCCCTCTCCCTCTGCCCATCCCCTCCCTGCCTATACTCTCTTTCTTGAATAAATAAATAAAATCTTAAAAAAAAAAAGAAAATCCAAATATCCACAGATGATTTTTTAGAAATAAAAAGAGGGGTGCATGGGTGGCTCAGTCAGTTGAGTCAGACTCTTGGTTTCAGCTCATGTCATGTTCTCAGGGTGATGACATCAAGCCCCCTCTCTGCTTCTTGCTGGGCATGAAGCCTGCTTAAGATTCTCTCCCTCTCCCATTGCCCACCCCCCTTCCACCGCTCATGTACATGCTCACTCTCTCTTTCTCTCTCAAAAAAAAGAATCTTTTTGGGCGCCTGGGTGGCTCAATCAGTTAAGCAGCTACCTTTGTCTCAAGTCATGATCTCAGGGTCCTGGGATCGAGCCCAGCATCAGGCTCCCTGCTCAGTAGGGAGCCTGGTTCTCCCTCTCTCCCTGCCTGCCTCTCTACCTACTTGTGCTCTCTATCTCTGTCAAGTAAAGAAATAAAATCTTTTAAAAAAAATCTTTTTACCAAAGAGTTGAAGAGGTGACAGCATAAGACATTATTTGGCCTGAGCAAAGGTGAGGAGGAAGAAGCCAGCACTCACAATCACTATTGCCCTGAGGGGTTTGCTCGTCCAGAATAAGTATCAGTGAAACTTTAAGGCAAACAATACTACGTCATAAGCATTAGATTGTCGTTTCCTAATGATAAAATGGTCAATTTACAAGGAAGATACAAAAATTACAAAACTGGTTTTACCTAATAATATGATTTCAAAATATATGAGCATTGATTTCCATATTCTAATGATAAATTGATAAGCTAGACTTTATAAAAATTAAGAACTTCTGTTCTTAAAGTTTATTTATTCTTTTTTTTTTTTAAAGATTTTATTTATTTGACAGAGAGAGATCACAAGTAGGCAGAGAAGCAGGCAGAGAAAGAGGAGAATCAGGCTCACCGCTGAGCAGAGAGCCCGATATGGGGCTCAATCCCAGGACCCTGAGATCATGGCCTGAGCCGAAGGCAGAGACTTTAACCCACTGAGCCACCCAGGCACCTCTTACTTATTCTTTTTTAGTAATCTCTACACCCAGTGTGGGGTTCAAACTCACAACCCCGAGATCAAGAGTCTCACACTCTTCCAACTAAGTCAGCCAGCTGTCCCAAGAACTTCAGTTCTTAGAAGCACATAGCTCAGAGAACCAACACATGAACTGTGGACTGGGAGAAAACATTTGCAAATCTCATCAGATAAAAGATTAGTATCCAGAATGTATAAAGAACTCTCAAGACTCAGGAGGAAAACAGACAACTCAAGAACAAATGGTCAAGAGATTTCAACAGAGCTTTAAGGAAAGAGAATGCACGTTATCAATGGCTGTCTGGGTTTGTAAGGGAGGACAACATGAGGGAGGGGTTCCCAGGGAGCACGAGACAACTTCTGGGGTGATATGTATACTCATTCTTTTTTATTGTGGTGGTGATTTCATGGATTTTACCTATGTCAAAACCTATCAGATCTTATACCTTACATAAATGTAGTTTATAATAGAATTATAGATTATAGTACATCAAGTATACCTCAATCTATTAAAAATAATAAAACTTCCTATAAAGAAAACACTAGGCCCGTTTCCCTTTACTGGTGACTTTTTAGCATTTTAAGAAAAAAAAATAACAATAGTCTTACACAAATGCTTTAAGGGAATGGGGGCGGGGAGGAAAAGGAAACACTTCCCAACCAACCACTTTTATGGGATTAGTTTGTCCATAATATCAAAACCTGACAAGGACATTATAAGAAAAATTATCTCAGGTTTATTGGATGTGAAATGGTAAATAAAATATTAGTGAGATGATTCTAGCAAAATACAAAAATGATAATACCTCACAAGGTGAATTTATATTAGGACAAACACCAATTGGGATGCCTGTACAGAAGCTTCCTGAGTCCTTGACTCTCTATTCACCCTCACTTTTGGGGGTCTTATCCAAATTCATGGCTTTGAGTATCATCTGTGTGTTGATGACTCTTCTTCGATCCTAACTTTTCCCTAAACATATAAATCCAGATACCTATTCACTCCTCCCACTGGACATCTAATAGGCATCTCATGAATAATGTCTACAGTGAACTCTGGGTCCTTCCTTGCCCCCAAGCTGTACTTACCCCATCCAACTTTCATATCTTGTTTCCTTTCACTGAACTCTTATGCTCCGAACTTGGAATAATTTGGACCCTTCCACCAGCTTTACATTGAATTTATCCATTATCCTCTCATCTTCATCTTCAAATGTATCTGGAATCCAACTATTTCTCACCACCTTTTCTCACTGCCAAATATATTTTTATTATCATCTCTCTCCCCCTACTAGCATGCAAGCTTCATGAAAAGTGGGGCCTTGTCTCTTTCATTTCTACTAAATTCCAGTGCCCAGAACAGTGACAGACAAACACACAGTAGGCACCCAATCAGTATTTTTTTCAATTAATGGCCTGTAATAATTTCTCACACATCACAAACACTTTAAAGATTGACATCACCAATTCTGTAAGGATGTAGGTCCACAGGTCCACATTCATAATACTGTGGGTGTGAGGATAAAATTTTTAATGGGGTCTATTGAAAATTTAAAGATATAGATCTTTGATCCAAAAATTTTTTTTCTAGAAATCCACTAGAAAAAACACTTGCACCGTACACAAAGACTGAATGGTTTTCACGCTTTGTGTGGTTTTCCACACACCGACTGAGTGGTTTTCTACAACACCGGAATAGTCAAAGATCAAAACTGCCTGAATCACCAGTCAGAATGGCTAAAATTAACAAGTCAGGAAATGACAGGTGTTGGCGAGGATGCAGAGAAAGGGGAACCCTCCTACACTGTTGGTGGGAATGCAAGACAGTGCAGCCACTCTGGAAAACAGTATGGAGGTTCCTCAACAAGTTGAAAATAGAGCTACCCTGTGACCCAGCAATTGCGCTACTAAATATTTACCCTAATGATACAAATAGAGTGATCCGAAGGGGCATGTGCACTCCAATGTTTATAGCAGCAATGTCCACAATAGCCAAACTATGGAAAAAACCTAGATGTCCATCAACAGATGAATGGATAAAGAAGATGTGTATATATATACAATGGAATACTATGTAGCCATCAAACCCCCGAAATCTTGCCATTTGCAATGGCATGGATGGAACTAGAGGGTATTATGCTGAGCTAAATAAGTCAATCAGAGAAAGACAATTATCATATGATCTCTCTGATATGAGGAATTTGAGAAACAAGACAGAGGATCATAGGGGAAGGGAGGGAAAAATTGAAACAAGATGAAACCAGAGAGCTAGGCAAACCATAAGAGACTCTTAATCTCAGGAGACAAACTGAGGGTTGCTGGAGGGGAGAGGGGTGGGAGGGCTGGGGTAGGTGGGTGATGGACATTGGGGAGGGTATGTGTTGTGGTGAGCAAGGTGTATTGAGTAAGACTGGCGAATCACAGACCTGTACCCTGACACAAATAATACATTATATGTTAAAAAAACAAAAACAAAAATTGCCTAAATGTCCCCTAGTAGGGGAATTGCTGAAATATCATACATTGTTCTTGGGCTTGACAAGAACTTAACGTCACACTGTTGGGGAGGAAAGCTAAGTTCATAGTACTATGCACTGTGTATAATAATCAGTTCAAGTATATGTTTACATAATATTTCTCTATGCTTATGAGTGCATAGATCGAAAAGTTCTCAGGGGCTACAGAGCCAACGGAGAGCAGTGATTATTTCTGGGGGAAGATGAGAAGAGGGAGATGTCAAGGTGAACTTTGTGTCATCTGTATTGATTTGATTTCTTTTTAATGAGAATATATTCATTTCATATGTATTGAAAATTAAATTTTAGAAGGACAGAAAATCCAATGAACAGACAAAAAGTTGGTATTATTGGCCTTGCTACTTTGTAGCTGTCTACAGAGAGTGCTACATATTCAGCCCTGCCCGAATGATCTGGTTATATTCAAGAGTATCCCAGCAAGCCACATGTAACTTAGTTAAAACTGTTCTAATAGCTCACAGTGGAAACTTGACCTTTATAGGAGCAGATCATCATTTAATGCCCAGGCAGGTGGTAAATATTAATATGTTTTCTGCAACTAAGCGTTCCTGAGGGGCTGACATGTAAGGCATATTTCAACAAGCATGATATTAATAGATAAATGGGGTCTATTTATCTATTGGGAATAGTTCTTGTTCTTTTTATGAATGTCTTGATCCTTTAAAACTCTCCTGGAAAACAGCAAACACTATTGAAAAGAGAGTACACTTGATGGCATTTAAGTGTTTGAAAGCATGAGGAGCAGGGTTGTAACTCAAAGTAACTCTGTGCGAAGATATGATGAGAACATGACCACTGTTTGCTGACAAACGACCAAGACTTTGGGAGGAAAAGCAGGAGCGTGAGCAGCTGGAGCCTGGCCCTCTGATGGAGAGCCACGCTGAGGGAGTTGCTGTAGGATCGTCATGCTTTTAAAACTGCCCCTTTAGTTTTAAGTGATACTAACTGACAGTTCATGGAAAGTATATACTTCTCAGAGGACCTGGCTGGCTGGGTCAGTAGAGGGGACACTTCTTGAACTCAGGGTTGTGGGTTCAAGCCCCACGCTGGGTGTAGAGATTACTTAAAAATTAAAAAAAAAAAATCTTTAAAAAGAAGTGTATACTTCTTGGGGCACCTGGATGGCTCAGTGGGTTAAATCCTCTGTCTTCGGCTCAGGTCATGGTCCCAGGGTCCTGGGATCGAGGCCCACATCGGGCTCTCTGCTCAGCAGGGAGCCTGCTTCCTCCTCTCTCTCTGCCTGCCTCTCTGCCTGCTTGTGATCTCTCTCTTTGTCAAATAAATAAAATCTTTAAAAAAAATAAAAAATAAAAAGAAGTGTATACTTCTCTTAGAATATGAAATGTCAGACTATTTTTTTTTTTTTTTTTTTTAACTAGGGGGATTTTTCTCACAACCACTGCAAGGAATTTCTGACCTACAAAACTTGAGTTGAAGTCTGAAATGGGCATACATGGAAATGAAGTCATTACCTTCCAGCAAAATTCATCTTTTCTTTCCCATAGTTACAAAACTGTAAAAGGGCAAAAAATGTTATGGTGATTTCTGGGAGGATGATTACTGTATGTTATTAATATGAACATAAATCCGAGGGGTGCCTGGGTGGCTCGCTCAGTGGGCTAAGCCTCTGCCTTTGGCTCAGGTCATGATCTCAGGGTCGTGGGATCGAGACCCACATTGGGCTCTCTGTTCAGCAGGGAGCCTGCTTCCCCCTCCACCTGCCTACCTATTTGTGATCTCTCTCTCTCTGTCAAATAAATAAATAAATAAAATCTTTTAAAAAAGACCTCTTAATTTAAAAAAATATGATCGCAAATCCAAAGGTATGTAAGTAACCCCTGGATTCTATTTGGTGGGTTTTTCTGTGACTGCTGAGGTTGAAGGGCCCTTTCAAGGGTCCAGTGTTTTCATGTGTCTCTTCTCTGACATCATCTCTGCAACATTCTGGTGGGGGTGGGGGAGGTGGCATCTAATTCACAGAGAAATACATCGAGGCTCCGGGAGGGTAGGTGGTTAATGGAGGTCCCAGAGGAGGCCAAATCAGAATATAGACCCAGCTCTGCCTGATTCCTAAGGCAGGGGCCTCAGAACACCTTGCTGTCCTCTGTGAGGTGCCCTCTCACTCTAGTCCCTGTGTTCTAAGTGTCCCTGCATCTTTCCATTTCATGGCTTTCCTGGTCCAAACTGAACATGTTGAGAGCAGGAAGCAAGACTTATTCATGTTTGAATGCTCGGGGTCCTGATGAAACTAGCTTAAAATAATGATTTTATTTTTATCTTGACCAATTTCTAAAACAAATTCTGCTTTCTTACAGCAGGGAAGGAACCCCTTAACATTCAAAGGACGAGAGTAATTAGAAGCAGGAGGATTTCAGGAAGGACACAGTTAAGAAAGAAAAATTTGGCTGATAGGACACCTCATTGGTTTGAATGTTTTGAGAAGTGATGTACATGTCCGTTGGCAATGTGGGATGAACCCACGATGTTTAGCATACAAGTTACTTACTAATAGAGAGATAAGAAAAAGTTGCATAGGAGAAGAAGTGCAACCGTGGTACAGTGTATATGATATACGGCTCATCTGAGAGTAATACTTACATGGTTGTAGAAGTGAATACTGAATACTGTTTTCCCTCAAACCTGTGATCTAGCTTTGTTGGGAGGGTAAGTTTGTGGAGGGGGAGGCACAGGAGAGAGAAATCCTAGACTTCCAGGGTAGCCAGTCAACAGGAAAATCAAGAAATAGCAGTATAAGCCCATCACCCAGAAATATGGAGGGGACAGGCCCAAGAAATAGCTAGAAGAGCTGGAAGTAGGTGCTTCTGGGGGCCAGACTCAGGGTGCATTGGAGGAGAACCAAGGGAACTATTATTTTTCATTGTAAGATTTTCACTATAAAACTTTAAAAAAAAAAAGATTTTATTTTTAAGCAATCTCTACACCCACGGTGGGGCTTGAACTCAGGACCCGGTAATGAAGAGTCACTCGCTCCACCGAGACAGCTGGGCTCCCCTCATTGTGCATTCTTGACTTTTTAAGGCACATACATGTATTACTTCAGGAGGGAGGAAGCCTAAATTATGAAAGTAAAGTGAGTGGCAGCTGAGGCTGACTTCAGGGTAGAAACCACATCCTGAGTTGAACTTTCAGACCATGGAACAGTTTCTAAAGTACTCAAGCATGAATTTTTGCATGATTGGCCACAGGGAGCATCAAATAATTTTTAGTGACTAAACTGAAAAAAAAAAAAAAAGTAAAAGGGGTCAGGGTTTCAGTACTATAGTCAGGACTCTAGCTATAGAGCATATCACAGAAAATAAAATCCTACAAAGCCAACGATACTTAGGCATGTGTCGCTACTCCAAGTTTTCCTGTTTTCTGTTGCTGTCATCAAGGGGAAAATGTAAGCGTATCTTCATAAAAACAGCCCACCTGTACTGAACTCTCAGACGTATACACCAGACCCTGTGTAAACCACATCCTGCCTTTAACCTTCGGATCACTCAACAGTTTCTGAATTCATGAGCGCGAGTGGCTGCACAATCTACCATGTTCAGCCAGAAGTAGTCTCGGTGGACTAATATTAGATACAACATTTATTTTTAGGGTTTTAGGAGTGACATAGCAAAATCACATACAAGAGAAACTAAAATAGAGTAAAGTAAACCATCTATTTAAGGCATTTGCTATTTTTCCAAGTACTACCTCATCTTCCCTTCCAACCTAGAATGCTATTTTGGAGGATAATTTTTTTTTTAAAGAGTTATTTCTGTAGGTATGTATTTATTTATTTTCACGGTGGGGCGGGCAGAGGGAGAAAAAGTCTCAAGTAGACTCTGTGTGAGCACAGAGCCCGATGTGGGACTTGATCTCGTGACCCTGAGATGATGACCCAAGCCAAAGCTATGAGTGGGACCCTTAACCAACTGAGCCAGCCAGATGCCCCTGGAGAATAATTTTTAATACAAACTGCTAATGTTTACTGAGCATCTAGGATGTGCCTGGCACAGCTTTCAAGTTTTAGATGCTTCCAGAAGAGCTGATGATGTGTCAGTTCTACAGTTCTGGGTCTATGCTTGAGGAGGTCATGAAGCGTAAACAAGCTATCTTTAAACTAATTTTTAAGGCAATGTAAAGTTAAAAGAAAAAAGGAGGAGGGAGGTGGCGTCTGGCTGGCTCAGTCAGTAGAGCATGCAACTCTTGATCTCGGGGTTGTGAGTTCAAGCCCCACATGGAGTATAGAGCTTCATTTAAAAAGAAGAAGAAGAAAAGGGGAAAAAAAAGAGAAGAAAAAAAAGGAGATCTACTTTGGGCCTTGCCTGCAAGTTAAAGAGTTATTTATTAATGCAATATTTTTTAATCCAATCTTTTACCCGGTAAAATGACTTGCCAGTGATGTACTGTTGGCTGCCATGTAGAGGGGGTGGGAGCCACAGGTATGTACTGTCTTGTGTAGTAGGAAATGAACCACTCCTTTGCAAAAGTCAGTGCCGAGTGGAGATGGCCCAGGGCGTGGGTCCATGATGGCTGATAAAGTGGGCAGACAGAGCCAGCTACCAGCCGTCCCGGTAGCAGCCAGTGTCTACTGGACACCTGTGAGGGGCTCTGCAAGGTGTGGGGACTTCATGTGCACCATCTCATTAATGGCCACAGGACCAATGTGGAAACTCCGGCCTCAAGAAGGACTCACTCAGGGCAGTGACCCAGTTCTCCAAACCTGTCCTGTAATGGCGGGCGCGGCCTGGCTCTGGGCTCTGCTGGGTGCAGGCACTTCCTCTCTGAGCTCTGTGGGTGTTTCCTGAAATAATCTGCAGGATCAGAAGGCCGATAGAGGTATTTTATCTGTGCAGCTTTGACATTTAGTTCTGTTTTGCTCCACCTACATTTGTACTGATGCTTTGATTTTTATGAAGATCTAACCTGAAGAGAAATTGAGGAAGAAGCTGGGTACAGGGTGGGGAATGGTATCAAGGGAAAGGACTTGGCTTAATTATTCAATCCGGGGTTTACCCAAGATAAAGTTTCTTCTCTTCCTTAAAAGAAAGAAAAGAAAATATTTTTAGACCAGTCTTTGTCTCCTAATTGTAGAATGGATAGTTTCTCTGTTTCCTGAAGCCTGGTTGCTTAGAAACACAGAAGACGTCTGATGCCTGTGCAAAGCCCAAGGTGCTGGCTAGTGTTTGTTTATATTTGCGTTGGGGATTATGGCAGCCATTATCCACCTTTTAAGAGCTCAGTGGGCAAGGAGCTGAGGTGTTAAAGTAATTCCTAATGAGTCGGCTTTGTGAAGAGGAGGGAAGTCCTACAGGAGCTGCCCAGAGGGACACCTGTGAAGAAGAAGCCGTGCCCACGGAGTCTGGCTCGGATCCCTGACCCACAGAATCAGGGCAGATCCAATGACTATTGTCGGGAGTCACTAAGTTCTGGGGTACTTTGTTACACAGCTGTAGCTCAACAGACACTTATCAGGAAGAGCCTAAACTGAAAGATGCATAGATTCATTGACCAAGGCTGAATCCCAGCGAGTTAAACTCTTGAGGTGTACAAGGCCCAGAGAAGAGGGTGAAAAGGTGAGAGAATGGAGGCGAGACAGAGGGAGCGGCATTGCCATGAAGGGGAAGGTCAAGCCAGCTCTGTGGCTGAGGGCTGAAGAAGGCGGCCTGATTCTTCGAGAACTTTGTACAGTGTGTACCAATGGCAGAAGTTCAAAAAGTCTTTGTTGAATAAACAAATGAATTCATGAGGCAGTCCACTCTCCCATTCTGCTTATCTCCATTTCATTAGCAAAATACGCTCCTCTCAGGGTGTCAGCTGATTTCTTATTTATCTTGCGAACCTGTTCGTGCCCCTAATAATGCTCCGTGTCCTTGCTGTGCTTGGTCACTGTCAAAGTGGTTTTCCTCAGACAAAGTGTCAAGGGTTCCAGAATTCCAATGCGGAGCACGTGGAGAAGAGGAACCTGGTTGGAAGAAGGCACTAGAGGCCTTTTTTAAAAAAAGTACAACCTTTACACAGAATATACAAATTGTAATTGTTTGCCTATGTAAACACCATGAGACTACCACTCTGATCAAATCCTGAATATTTCCATCATCCCAAGAGGTTCCCTCATGAACTTCCAAGGCACCACGAGATAACCACTATTCTGACTTCTGTCTTCATGAACTGACCTGGCCTTGAACTTCATATACCTATGGAATTACACGTATGTATGCATTGGACTTCTTTGCTCACCATAATGTCAGAGATTCATCTGTGGTGTTGTATCAGTCATTACAAAAAAGATGTAAAAGTCATCTTTTTTATTGTATGAATAGGCCACGATTTCTTTACCTTGTTAATGAACATGGCGGTTGTTTTCAATGTGGAGCTATGATGAATAAAGCTGTCATGAACACTCTCGTGCATGTCTTTTGTGGGCACACGCGTTCAGTTCCCTTGGGTAAATATCTAGCAGTGAAATTGCTGGGTCATAAGGGCAGGCATTGGTTTCACTTTAGTAGATAATGCCCAACAGTTCTGTGATGTGGGTAAACCAAATTACTCTCCCTCTGGTGATGAAAGACAGTTTCTGGGAGCTGGGTATCCTTGTCAGAACTTAGTCCGGTCTGGTCCAGAGCAGTATCTCACTGAGGTTTTAATTTGCAATTCCGCCACGGGTGGGGAGGTTGAACATGTTTTCTTCGTGTGCTTACTGGCCACCTGGATATTTGCCTCAAGTCCTTTGCCCATTTTCCAACTGAGTTGTTTGCCCTTTTCTTGATCTGTAGGTCTCTTCTGTGAGATAAATGCATGTGAATCCATTCTCCCAGTCCCTGGCTTGCCTCTTAGGGAGGGCTTTTGTTTAACACAAGCAAAATTTTAATGATCTAATTTTAATGATCCAGGACTTTAAAAACTATATCATGTCTATGTCCATTAGAATGACAATAAAATGAGTACTTATAAACCAGCCCCAAAGTAGAACCTGAGCCCTGCTTTGGCGCAGCCTGCCCTTCCTTATGGGAACTGCTTCTTCAGAGAGAACTACTGCTACCCTTTCCATGCTTTAAAAAAAGTGTTACCTAGTACGAATCTGTCTCTAAACAACATGTTGCTCAGTTCTGCTTGTTTTTGAGATTTATAAAAATAGTATCTATAGTGTGTATGTGTGGGGTTTTTTTTGTTTGCCTCTGAGGCTTTCTCATCTTCCACTCCCTTTTTGCTTCTAGGATTCTTTATTGGGGCAGATAGGTGTAGGTCCATTCCCACAGCTAGATGATAGTCTACTACATGGATTTTTCACATCTGTGCATTAGCACATCCATGCAAATACAGGTTGTTCTCAGGATTCTTTTTTAATTTCAAAAAAAGCTGTTGTTATCCATCTTGCAAATATCTCATTCACCCGAGCAAGAGTTTCTCTGAAGTATATCCTAGGAATGGAAAATCCTGCGCATAGGATGTGTACATACTGGTTTTACAAAAACACTGAATTTCTAGAGTGGGTTTCCAAATGTCTCTGAATGTTTTCCAGATGGTTGTACCAATTTATACTCCCCTTGCAGTTAAAGTTGCTCCCACTGCCCCATGTTTCCCTCAACATTTTGAACTATCAGATATTAAATTTTTCCTAATTTTGTGGGTATAAAATGCCATCTCATTATCTTTTAAAGAAATGTTCTCTGGTTTTGTTTTTTAAGTAAGCTCCATGTCCAGCATGGAACCCAATGCAGAGTTTGAACCCAAACCCCGAGATCAAGACCTGAGCTGAGATCAAGAGTCAGCCGCTTAACTGAATGAGCCACCCAGGCGCCCCTTATTTTTTATTTTTAAAAATCTTAAGTAAGGTCTAAACCTAACATGGGGCTTGAATTCATGATGCTGAGATCAAGAGTCACATAGTCTACCAACTGAGCCAACAAGGAACCCTGCTGTCTTGTCATCTTAACCTCCATTTTCCTCATGACTAGTGACCTGGAGTGTATTTGTGGACCACTGGTCTCATGTCCATATTTTTGCTGGGTTGTTTATCTTTTCCTTACTGGCATTATAGTCATTTGTCTTCAGTACTGTTACTTTGTTGGTTATGTATGTGGTGAATATCTTCTCCCAGTCTGGGGGTAGAATTTTTACTTTCTTTAGAGTGTCTTCCAACACACAGACGTTCTTAATTTTAATGTAGTTGTATTTCTTAATCTTTTATAACTTTTTAATATTGTTGAACACCCGCATACTTCGAAGATGCGGGTTCAGTTCAAGACTGCCACAATAAAGTGAGTCAAATGAATTTTTTGGGTTCCCAGTGCATTTAAAGATATGTTCCTACTATATTGTAGACCACTAGGTATAATAGCATTGTGTCTAAAAAATGTACATACATTAATTAAGAGATACTTCATACTTGCTCTCAGCAAATCATAATCTTTCTGTTTGTTAAGGGTCTACCTCAACACTGATGGCTGCTGACTAACCGGGGTGGTGGCTGCTGAAGGCTGGGGCGGCTGGGGCAATTTCTTAAAATAAGACAACAATGAAGTTTGCTGCAATGATGGACACCTCCTTTCACAGTTTCTCTGTGGCGTGCAGTGCTGTTTGATAGCATGTTACCCACTGCAGGACTCCTTTCAAAGTTGGAGTCAATTCTCTTAAACCCTGCTGCTGCTTTATCAACTAAGTTTCTGTCTCAAGAAACCATGTGCTTGGCTCATTCACAAGAAGCAGCTCCTCATCTGTTCAAGTCTGATCAGGAGGTTCTGATCAGGAAGTTTCCGCAATCTAGGCTCATCTTCAGGCTCCACTTTTTTTTTTTTTTTTTAAGATTATTTATTTATTTGACAGACAGAGATCACAAGTAGGCAGAGAGGCAGGCAGAGTAGAGAGGAGGAAGCAGGCTCCCTGCTGAGCAGACAGCCCCATGCAGGGCTGGATCCCAGGACCCTAGGATCATGACCTGAGCCAAAGGCAGAGGATTAACGCACTGAGCCACCCAGGCGCCCCTCCACTTCTGATTCTAGTTTCTCTTGCTGTTGCCACCCCATCTGCAGGTACTTCCTGCTCTGAAGTCTTGACTCCTCAAAGTCATCCATGAGGGTTGGAATCCACTTTTTTCAAAGTCCTGTGAATGTTGATATTTAGACTGCTTCCCATGAGTCATGAATTTTTTTTAAAAATATTATTTATTTGAGAGAGAGAGAGAGAGAGAGAGAGAGAGAGTGAAAGAGAGCAGGGAGAAGCAGGCTTTCCACTGAACAGGCAGCCTGACATGGAGCTCAATCCCAGAACCCTGAGATCATGACCTGAACTGAAGGCAGATGCTTAACCCACTGAGCCACCCAGGTGCCCCTAATCACAAATATTTTTAATGGCTTCTAGAGTGGTGATTCCTTTGCAGAAGGTTTTCAATGTACTTTCCCCAAAGCCATTGGAGGAATAACTATCTATGGCAGCTAGAGCCTTATGGAAATGTATTTCTTAAATAACAAGACCTGAAAGTTGAAATGACTCCATTGTCCTCAGACTGCAGAATGGGCGTTGTGTTAGTGACATGAAAACAACATTCATCTCACCATCCATCATCGGGGCTCTTGGGTGACCATATCTTTGAAAGGAATTTTTTCTGAGCAGTAGGTCTCAACAGTGGGCTTAAAATATTCAGTAAATCCTTTTGTAAACAGGTGTGCTATTACTAGATTTTGTTCTTCCATTTATAGAGCACAAGCAGAGTGCATCTAACGGAATCCTGAAAATCCCTAGGATTTTCAGGATGGCTAATGAGCATTGGCTTCAACTCCAAGTCAGCAGCTGTATCATTAGGAAGCTGTGAAGACAGCCTGTCCTTTGAAGCCAGGCATTGTCTTCTCTCTAGCTCTGAAAGTCCTAGAAACATCTTCTTCCACTGTAAGGCTGTTTCCTCTACATTGAAAATCTGTTGTTGAGTGTAGCTACCTTGATTAATTATCTCAGCTAGATCTTCTGGAACTTGCGGCTTCACCTTGCACATCTATGTTATGCAGACGGCCTCTTTCCTTAAACTTCATGAACCAACCTCTGCTGGCTTCCAGCTTCCCTTCTGCAGCTTCCTCACTTCTCCCAGCCTTCACGGAATTGAGGAAAGCTAGGGCCTTGCTCTGGTTACGCTTTGGCTTAAGGGAATGTTGTGGCTGGTTGGATCTTCTCTCTAGACCACTCAAACTTTCTCCCTATCAGCAGTAAGCCTGTTTCACTTTACCATTCCTGCTCACTGGAGTGGTACTTTCAATTTCCTTCACGAACTTTGCCTTTGCAGTGACACCTGGCTGTTTGGCACAAGAGGCCTAACCTTTGGGTGATCTCAGCTTTCAACATGCCTTCCTCAACTAAGCTAAGTCATTGCCAGCTTCTGATCCAAAGTGTGACACATGTGACTCTTTCTTTCCCTTGACACTTAGAGGCCACTATAGGGTTATTAATTGGCTTAATTTCAATATTGCTGTGTCTCAAGGAACAGGGAAACCCAGGGAGAGGGAAAGAGATGGGGGAATGGTCAGTAAGTGGAACAATCAGAAAACACACAACATTTATCAATTAAGTTTCCTGTCTTGGGTGGACGCAGTTGTGACAGCCCAAACTGGTTATAGAAACAGCAAAGATCACCGAACACATATCATCACAATATAATAGTGAAAAGATCTGAAGGATGGTAAGAATTACTAAAATGTGACACAGAGACACAAAGTGAGCAAATGCTCTTGGTAAAATTGCCTCCATAGACATGCTGGATGCAGGACTGCCAAAAAGTTTCAATTTGTAAAAAACACAATTTCTGCAAAGCACAGTGAAGCAAGGCCCATGACAGGAGAAGGTATGTCTGTAAATCCTTCTCTACCCAAGTTGATAAAGATATTCTTCTATATTATCTCTAAAAACATTAAATTTCCCTTTTCACATTAGAAAAAAAGATTTGAGAGTGTGTGTGCACACACATGTTGGGGAGGGGCCAAGGCAGAGAGTCTTTAAGGAGACTCTCTGCTAAGTGCTGAGCCTCACACAGGACTTGATCTCCCAGACTTGATCTCCCAACCCATGAGATCATCAGCTTCGCTGAAACCAAGAGTCTGCCATGTTCAACTGACTGGGCCACTCAGGAGCCCCTCTTTCCACATTTAAGTTTGTAATCTAGTTGGGGTTGATTTTGTGTTACTAATATCAATTTTGTTTTTCCCATATGAATAACCAATTATTTCAGCATTATTTCTTTTCCTTTTTTTTTTTTAATTTTATTTATTTGACAGAGAAAGACACAGTGAGAGAGGGAACATAAGCAGGGAGAGTGGGGGAGGGAGAAGCAGGCTTCCCACCAAGCAGGGAACCCGATGAGGGGCTAGATCCCAGGGCCCTGGGATCATGACCCGAGTCGAGTGCAGATTCTTAACGACTGAGCCACCCAGGTGCCCCATGTCAACACTATTTCTGTGCCTACTCTGTTAGTCTTTGTGAGAGGCTGAATACTGGTTCTCCAAAGATGTCCTCTTCTCAATCCTTGAAACCTTCAGATACATTACCTTCTATGGCAGAAGGAACTTGGCAGGTATGGTGAAGAATCATGAGAAGGGGAGATTATCTTGGATTATGTGAATGAGCCCAAGGTAGTCAGGAGGGTCCTCATAAGAGGGGAGGAATTAGACTTGGTCAGACACTGGAGTGCTGCACTTTGAAGAAAGAAAAAGGCGTCAGGACCCAAGGGATGTGGCAGCCTCTAGAAGCTAGAAAAGATGTATCAACACATTCTTCCCTACAGCCTCAAAAAGGAACACAGCCTTGTGGACACACTGAGAATTCTGACCTCCAGAGCCCTTCCAACAATCAGCTAGTGTTGCTTTAAGCCTCTAAATGTGGGACAATCTGTTGCAGCAGCAACGGGAAAGTAATAGTCTTCAATGTCACCTTTGTCATATGCTAAAGTTTCATACTCTTCTGAGGCTGATTCTGGTTCTTTATCTGTTCCATTAGCGGTTCTTGATCCTTCTGCTCATGCCAGACTGTTTTAGTATGTAAACTTTATGATAAATACTGATCCCTGCTAGAACAGATCCTTCATTTGCCTCCTCCCTATGTCTTGGCTACTTTGACTCTTCTTAGGCCTTTGCATTTCCAGGTAAATTTCAGAATCTGCTTGTCTAGGTCCTCAGAAAGACCTGGTTGGAGTTCTGTTTAGGATTACAGTGACTCTATAATCAATTTGGGGAAAATGGACCTCTTTAAACATTGAGTTTTCCTAAGAACATGGCATATTCTTATATTTAGGTCTTTTATGTGTTAGAAGAGGCCTTACATTTTTTTCCATATTGATGCTGCAAGTCTTTTGTAAGATTTTCCCATAATTATTTTGTATTTTTTTTGTTCTAATGGAAATGGTGTTATTTTTAAGATGTTTTCTAACTGCTGTGGGTACCTAGAAACGTGATTGGTTTTTTATATAACCTCTTACTACAATAATTTTTCTATGAAATTTTGTTTTGTTTTCTATTAGACAGTAATATCACCTGTGCAATGAAAGCTTGATTTCACCCTTTTAAAATATATTTTCTTTTTCTTCTCTTACTGCACTGTCTAGGATCACCAATATAACATTGAATAGAAGTGGTGCTTGACTATGGTCATCCTTTCTATATTTCTAGTTTTATATTTTATCTTTTTAAAAGATTTATTCAAGAGAGAGAGAGCATGAGTAGGAGGAGGGGAGGCAGAGGAGGAGAAGTAGGCTTCCCACTGAGCAGGGAGCCTGACGTAGGGCTCAATCGCAGGACCCTGGGATCACCACCTGAGTTGAAAGACGCTTAACTGAGCCATCGAGGTGCCCCTATGGTCGCAGTTTTAAAATAATTTTTAACATTTTCGATGTGGATTCTTTTTAAACTTTGGTCTGGTGTTGAACTTCATCAAATGGTCCTCTTTATGCTTTTCTTTCAGTGAAATACAGCAACGTTTTCCAGTAACAATGGATTGTCCCTGCTGTTGTCTTTGATTGCTTCTGTCTGTCATCTCTATGAGACATGTCATTCAGCTTCTGACCTAATCTGCTTCGCCAAAGCTCAGGAAGGGGCAGCCCTGGGTAACCTCAGCCAAGAGTGGACGTATGACCTAATGTGCATGTGGCTCAATGCTGGCCAGCTATTCCAATGTCATGACCTCAACCCGTGTTCAAAAGTATGGAGCATGGGAACTTCTAAGCCACAGAGATGAGAAGTCAGAATTGGTCATGGCAACCCTGAATCACTGCAGGATAAAGTTACAGGGAGCAGAAACCTTGAACCATGGAGCACAGGTAGAGTCACAGAAAGGAGATACACAGACCCCACACACATGCAAGGAGTTGCCTCCTTGGATCTTAAGAATTCCCAGATCTCAGGTTCATGCCCATGAAGCCTGGCTCTGCTTCATTTCTGCTGTACAGAAAATTCCCCCTCCCCCTGCCACTGGTAGTCTGAGTGGGCTTCTCCACATGGTCAAACAAGTCTGACCCACATCTCCTCCCAGATCATTCCCTAGGACGCTGGTCTCCACAGCGTCTGTCACACTGACCACTGCTTTCCCATCCCTAGAACCTCACTCAGGTCCTTCTTATGTGCCCCCTCGGGCTCTCTTGCTGGTGGCAAACCAGTCTCTAGGCTTGCCCTTAGGCAACCATCTTCCCTGGCTTCCAGATGCCTCCAACTGTAGCCTCACTCTGAAACTGCCCCTGCCCTACCTAATAACTGGTCTTGGCTGCCCAGCCTCTCTGGACATCTGAAAACCTCACCTTGCTTGGCCTTCAAGGGGCCATACAATTTGCTCTCACTGCTTCTCAAATGTATTCTACCTCTCAGCTACGACTGACCCACACAGTGAGAAATCCTATTTGCTTTGGACCTCAGTGTGCCCACATTCTGCTCCCCAGGAGTCCTTGCTCCTGTCCTCCACCTGTGGGTCCATGCTCCTTAGGTCCTCTCAGGAGGACCACCACCCTCTCAGGTCCCTTAGGGATGGAGACACAGGGAAGTCAGGACACACTCAGCAGTGGTGAACAGCCCTCAGCAGCACATGTACATGGATCCCCTGCCAGCAGGCCTGCTATTCCCACAACTCCTGTGCTCTACTATGACTCCCGTGCTCCATCTGTGGGTCCCTCTGCTCCTACTTCAGAGGCTGCTGGGAACATCTGCCTCTCCGCCTGTCCGTGAAGCCACCTCTCACCAGGAAGCTTCTGCCCACCCCCTTTCCTCAGAAACACCTGTAGGCCTAACACGCCCATGGTCCTCAGGGATTCTTCTTCAGGATAAATGCCTTTCTTTTTTCCCTTCAAGTTTCCCTACTGGATATATATACTTACTGTATTTTTTTTTTAAAGATTGACTTATTTATTGAAAGCTTGAGTGGGGGGAAGGCAGACAGAGAGAGAGAGAGAGTGTCTCAAGCAGATTCCCTGCTCAGTGTGAGCCTAACACAGGGTCTGATCTCACAACCCTGAGATCCTGACCTGAGCCAAAATCAAGAGTCGGGTGTTTAACCCCTGAGCCACCAGGAGCCCCTATACTTACTGTAATTTTAAACATTTTTAAAATTTTAACTTTTTCATTAAAAAACCAAAACACAGTGATAATGCTGGAGTCCCACTGACTCCCTCTTCCAACCTGGTTCCTCTCCTCAGAGTGACCTTGATACCCATCAGGGCCGTCTCCTGGCCTCGGAAAAAGGTTTTCTAAAGAAATTAAGTTTGCTGCTTAAAAAAAAAAAAAAAAAAAAAAAAAAAATTAGATCCTATTTTATGCATTGATGATGCTCCTCCCCCATCTTACTTATTGTTGCTTGTTTTGAACTATTTCCTCCTCACATATTTGGGAGAGAGAGAGATGAACTAGGCCAACATTCACAAGGTAGAAAAGGACAAGCAGTGGAAAGTGGGGCTGTCCCTGTCCCTCAGCAGAAGCCTTCTCCATCTGCAACACCTCTCCCCGTCCCTCTTGCCCCAGTTAACTTGTTTTCAAGGCACCTGTCGCCTGCTGACACAGAAGCACAGGTGCCCATTTCTGCCATCTCCCGCACTGACTGGAGGCCATAGCAGAGAAGGGATCAGGTCTATCTTGCCCAGGGCCTCTTCTCCAGCACCTCTTCCCCAGCTCTTAGAACCTAGTGTCCCACCCCCAGTCGAAGGTGGATTCAGGAGACGGAAGCTGATCTGGGGGTCCTGGGCAGTGGCGGGGGGGAGCTATGGAAGGCTCAGTCCTGGGACTGGAGAGCTGTCCTTTGAGGAAGGGCACGGAAGAGAGTTGAGGACAGAGGTTCAAGTGGAAGGAGGAGGAAAGGATGGGGGGGTTGAAGGGCCACCAGGGTAGGGTGGGGAGAATCCCAGGTACCAGGTCGGGCTGGTTCTTTTTCTAGGGCACTTCACTGCCCAGGGCCACTGGTGTGTCCTCCCGTTGGCCCATCCCCAGCAATCCTGAGTTGCAACCTCTTGGAAGACCAGCTCAAACCTGTCCAGGAGCAGCAGCGATGGCAGGAAATTGCGGGGGTGGGGGATTGGGGGCTGGGCTCCTAGTCCAGCATCCCGGCTCTACACTGTCAGGCTAGTGGAGGATGGCGTGGCCGGCCCGAAGCAACGCTTAGCTCACGTCCCTGCGGTGTCATCGGAGTCCTGGGAGGTCCGTGCCACCCATGGGCTGCCTGGAGTGGAGGCGGGGGCTGGAGGGGGTGGACCAAGGCCTTAGGCCCCACACCTGTCCTCTGTCCTTCTCTGTCCTCTCCTGGCTTCTTGCCAGAATCCTGGGGGCGGCACTGGCCAGGGGTCGCCGGTGTCCCTGCTTGCGGGAGTATGCGGTCAGCCTGCAGTCTTTGGGCGTGGGCACTGCCTCCAGCCGCTCCCCAGGGGGCCGGCTCGAGCGGACTTTGGAGGCACTGGCACCCCGACCCCAGCACACCGGCCGCCTTTGGCTCGAGCTTTGGCTCCCCATCCGCCAAGTGGGCGTGCGAAGGGGAGGCCGGGCCCAGCCACCACTCTTGCCAGCAGCCCCAACCCCGCCCTCCTCCGTCCCCGCACCAGCAGCCCCGGCTTCCATCCTCCCTCCCGGCCTGGAGGGTGAGGGTGTGGGGGGCCCAAGCCATACCCGGGAAGTCAGCGCTTTCTGCGAGCAACAAACTCTGGCCACCAAAGGAGCCGCCAGGCCTGCCGCGCGGGGAGGGCCGCCTGCTCCCCACGCCGCCTGCCGGTCTGGTTCTCCCAGTCCGCACGCCCGGGCCTGCCCGCCCGCCCGCCCACCCCGGATCCCCGCAGCCCTCCCGGCTCCTCCCTGCGAGCCTTCCCCACGTTCCCTTCTCATTCTAGTTCTGAGCCAGACCGACGGGGGAGAGGCCTCCCAGCGTCCCTCTACCCGCTCCCAGCACCGCGGTGCAGGCCTTGGTCCCGGCGTGCCTGCAGCGCCCCCTGCAGTGTGTCCGAGACACGTTCCCAAACCCGGCGGCGAATAGAGAGAGACCCGGGAGCCTTCCTTTCCTCTCTGCCTCTGTGGGCTCGGGCATGGGATGCTGGCGTTATCCGTTCTCAGTCTGCGCCCAGTCCCCAATATACAGTGAAGCTTAGTAAATTATGATACAGGGAACAACCTTGGCATCACCGCCCAGGCCAAGAAATAGCACTTTTCCAGCCTCTCCTGCATACCCGCCCGAGGCCCCATCCCGATCTCAACCGTCTCCTCCTTCCAAAAGTACCCGCTGTCCTGACTTTTACAGTGGTTACTCTCCTTGAGTTTCCTTATAGTTTTTTTTTTTTTTTAAGTCATTCCTGTGTGCCTCTCTAGATGCTAGAGGTTAGTCTTGCTCGTATGTCTTTTAGGCCTTTGAATCTGCAGGTTTCTTCTCCATCTCTCTTCTCCTCACAAGGTGTGGAAGATAGTGAGCCATTCCCCCTGCAGAGTGCTCCAGGCCGGAGTTTGCAGATTGCATTCTCCGTGCAGTTCAGCACCTCACTCGGCTTCCTAACAGCTTCTGCCAACTGACCGCTGGATCCAGAGGCTCCATCAGACTCAGCATCAGAGATTTCTGATGATATTCTAGGTGCTGATGTGCTCTTTCATCAGGGGCACACAAAGTCTGCTTGTCTCGCTTTTTCCAAGGTGTTAGCAGAGATGATATTCAACTATTTAATGCTTACATTAACTCGTTGTGAAAAATACTGAAATTCTAATTACATCATTTCTTTTTCATTTAGGAGCTGGATTGGTTTTATAAGGACACCTCCTTTCATCCACTGTTTGGTTACCCAATGAAACAGTTCATAAAGGAGAGGCAGGATAGATGCTTGTTCCTTTTCATTTATTTGCCCACTTTCTTTCTCTTTATTTCTTTCAAGATTTTATTTATTTGAGAGACAGCAAAAGGTAGAGAGATCACAGAGGGATCACTAGAGAGACAGAGGGAGAAGTAGATGCCAGCTGAGCTGAGAGCCCAACTCAAGGCTTGATCCCAGGACCCAGGGATCATGACCTGAGCCAAAAGCAGATGCTTAACTGGTAGAGCCACCCAAGAACCTCTAGAAAATCAATTGCTACACTGTCATCCTCTATTGATAAGTTAGTTTTTAAAAATATCATGAGAGGTGTGCCTGGGTGGCTTAGTAGGTTAAGCCTCTAACTCTTGATGTGGCTCAAGTCATGATCCCATGGTCAGTGAGATGGAGCCCCACATGGGCAGGGAGTGTGCTTGAATATTCTCTCCCTCAGCCCCTCCCCCTGCTCATGCTCTCTAATAAATAAATAAATAAATAAGTCTTAAAAACCACGAGAAAGTTAAGGATTTAAACATATTTGATGGATTTCAATACACCACAGTTACTATCATTATTAATGTTCAAAATGTCCCATCTTTAGCCAGTTGGAGCCTCTTCAGGTCAACTCCCAAGTCCTTCTGACAAGACCCTTGTAGGCTGAGTATTTCCTTGCCATCTATCTGGTTTGGCAAGAAGTTTTTAGCTCATCTTGTTTATTTCCTGCCCAAGACTAGAGTCAGCCATTTCTCCAAGAAGCCTTGGTTTCTTTTAGTGGAAAATAATAGTAAAGACCACAACTGGGATGTTAGGAATCCTCCTCACTTCTGGGTTGATCATTTCTAGTTTTTTTCTTTTTTCTTTTTTTTTTTCAGCGGGAAAAGCTAGACATGACATATGTGATAAGATACTCTGGGAGTTTATGCTACTCCATCCAATTCCAACTGAGGACACTAGGGTTTTTAGTTAAACTCTTCTATCTATATTTCCTTTCCTCCACACTGGGAAACCTGGTTCTCAAGGACACAGTGAATAATTGAATTAGAATATCCATTTAGTGGCTTTTTATCGCCATGCACACATGGGTTCAGAATAACAATATCAATGATACCACAGAAGACACAGATGAAAGAAATTAAAGAAGACCCAAATAACTCAAAAGATATTCCATGCACTTAGATTGGAAGAATATTGTTAAAATGTTCATTCTACCCAGAGAAATCTACAGATTCAATGCAATCCCTATCAAAACTCTACTGGCATTTTTTTTTTTTCACAGAACAAGTAATCCTAACATTTGTAGAGAACCACAGAACACTCTGAATGGCCAAAGCAATCTTAAGAGGAACAAAGCTGGAGGAAACATTCTCCCTAATTTCAAACTATATCACAAAGCTTCGGTAGTTAAAACAATATGGCACTGGCAGTAAGACAGACACTTCAGTGGAACAAAAAAGGAAGTCCAGATATAAACCCATGCATATATAGACAATTAATTTACAAAGATCTCAAGAACATAAAATGGAAAAGGACAGTCACTTTAATATGTGCTGTTGCGAATACTGAATAACCACACATAAGAAAATGAAAGTGGACACTGTCTTACACCACACACAAAAATGAACTCAAAATAGATTAAAGACTAGAATGTAAGACGTGAAACCATACAACTCTGAGAGGAAAACATAGGCCATAAGCTCCAGGATGTCAGCCTCAGTGAAGATTTTTTGAATCTGACTCCTAAACAAAAGGAAATAAAAGCAAAAATAAACAAATGGGACTACATCAAACTAAAAAGCTTCTGCATGGCAAAGGAAACCATCGACAAAATGAAGACGTAACCTGCTGACCAGGAGAAAATACTTGCGAATGATGTGTCTGATAAGTGGTTATTCTCCATCGTATATAAAGAATTCATACAACTTAATAGCAAAAAAAAAAAATAAAAATAATAAAAAAATAAAAATCAGTTAATGGGAAGAAGATCTGAATAATAGACATTTTCCCAAAAAAGACACACAGATGGCCAACAGACACATGAAAATATGCTCAACATTACTCATCATCAGGGAATGCAAATGAAAACCATAATGAGGGGCACCTGGGTGGCTTAGTGGGTTAAAGCCTCTGCCTTTGGCTCAGGTCATGATCCCAGTGTCCTGGGATGAGCCCCGCATTGGGCTCTCTGCTCAGCGGGGAGCCTATATCCTCTCTGCCTGCCTCTCTGCCTACTTGTGATCTCTTGTCTGTCAAATAAATAAATAAAATCTTTAAAAAAAAAAAGTTCTCACTTCTGAAACTAATAATATATATTGATTAGAAAAAAGTGCTCATCACAAGATAAAAAATTTTTATAACTATGTGTGGTAATGGATGTTAACTAGACTTACTGTAGTGTTCATTTTACAATATATACAAATACCAAATCATGTTGTATACCTGAAACTAATATGTCAATTGTACCTCAATTTAAAAAATAAATATCCTAGAAAAAAAATACCAGAACTAGTTAGACTTCTGAAAACAGTTAAAGCATTTTTTTGCACAATATTTAAATTCCATCCATTTTTCTTCCTTTGCACCATATCTCCATTCTCAGAAGGCAGAACCATTACATACTATAATCTCTCCTTTTTAACGCTCCTTGGATCTTAATTCTACAAGTTCCTGCTCACCACCAACCCTTACTGCAATGTCTCTTCAGTTATCTTGGTTCCGAAGATGGCTCTTAGGGCCTTCCTCAGGGGGCTGTTGTATGTTTTTCTAGAACTCTATAATAAAGGCAGGGTCAGTATTACTGATTTCTCTCCTTGACCTCAGGCTCCAATCAGGCTCAGCACAGGGCTGTGAACGGTTCTCTCCTGATAAAAAAGTTTGATATTTGCTCATCAAGAGTTTTTGGCATTAAATTTGCTTTTTAAAAATATACTGCGATAAAATCTCATTTACCTTGATTATTGAGTTGTTTGATACTCCCTAAAACTCTGTTTTTCTCACCTCACTCTGGTTCCAGCCTAAAGCTGGAGCTTTTTCTTTTTTTTTTTTTTTTTTTTAAAGATTTTATTTTATTTATTTGACACAAAGAGAAAGAGATCACAAGTAGGCAGAGAGGCAGGTAGAGAGAGAGGGGGAAGCAGGATCCCCACTGAGCAGAGAGCCAGATGCGGTGCTCGATCCCAGGACTCTGGGATCATGACCTGAGCTGAAGGCAGAGGCTTTAACCCACTGAGCACCCAGGCACTCCTTTTTGTCTTTTCTGTTCCCTTCCTACTTAGTTTTGATTCCACTCCTACCAGTGACTGTCCATTGTGGAGTCTGCTGCCAAAGGAGCTCAGGCAGGGAGAATTCACAGACCTTCAGACCTTACTGGAGACCCCTACCTCACTCACTGGTGGGGTGAGCCCAGCCCTCCCGGGGTCAGGTGCAGGGCCTTACTCTGCCTCTATGCTGTGCCGGGGAGGCGTTCTCCTGCCAGGAGTGGGTGGGGGCTCATTCTGCTCTATACTGAGAGTGAGCAGGGCCCTCTGCTGTCTAGTTACCCTACTGCTTCCTTCTGCTTTCCCCAGTACTCATGGTGATGGAGGACAGGTCTCATGGCTGTTTTCCACCCACTTCTATTTTGTGGTGATGGGGGAAACCTGATCATGTAGTTTGGTAAAGACGGTCCATGGTTTTGGTTTTAATATCTTACCGCTCTGTGTTTATGTGGGAATTCTGGAAGGTACAAAACTATGTTTCCATTACCACGGCCATCTTCCCAGAATTCTTATGCATTTTTTAAAGATTTTATCCATTTATTTATTTTAGAGAGAGCGAGCGAGCGCACCTTGGGGGAGAACAGAGGAAGAGGAATAAGCAGACTTGATCTCACGACTGCAAAATCATGACCTGAGCTGAAATCAAGAGTTGGAAGCTCAACTGACTGAGCCACCCAGGCACCCTGAGAGGTTTTTTTGGTTGTTGTTGTTTGTTCTTTTTTTTTTTTTTTAAGATTTTCATTTATTTATTTGAGAGGAGAGGGCACAAGCAGTGGAGAGAGTCAGAGGGAGAAGCAGACTCCCGGCTGAGCAGGGAGCCCCAGGCAGGGGCTCAATCCCAGGACCCTGGGATCATGATCTGAGCCAAAGGCAGATGCTTAACTGACTGAGCCACCCAGGTACCCTCACCCCAAGAATTCTTATATTTTTAAAAGGCTACCTTTAAAGAGAACAATGGAGAGCCAGAATTATATTTTCATGCACAGAAAGCATTAAAAAAAAAAAAAACCCTCCATAAAAAACTTTTATGTTTTTGTTGTTGTCTACTTAAGGCCTAGGTCTGTTCCCATTGTTAACAAGGGCCTTGCAACTATGAGGGATGTAATAGGTCCTAGTCCAGGCAAGACAGTCCCAACACCTGTGTGCCACAAACACCCATAGATGCAATGGCCTGGCAAAGTGCAGAAGAGAAAAGCAAAGGCCCCTTGAGTGAAGAGGAAAGGGAAAAAACCAAGGTGCAAGTTTGTGACCCAGTATTGCAGCGGTCAGGGTGGGGGACCTGTTATCGGTCTATGGAGCTAGGTGACTGCGTTTCCTTGCCTTGTGACAGGAGACGAGACAGGGATTAGGGATGGAGATATGTACCTGGGTGGTTTGTGCCTCTGGTAGGAGGTTGACTAGAAAACATTCTGCTCTTCAGGAAGCTTTATTGTCTGGGCTCTGGGTGAGGAAAATACTCCTCTGAGGGGGAAACATTCCTAGGCCTGGGTTATGGACTGAAGATTTATGTCCCCCCAAATTCATATGTTGACATCCTAACCCCTACGGTGATGATAGAAGAATGAGGGGCCTTTGGGAAGTGATAAGGTTATGAGTGGGCTAAAAAGAGGCCTGAGAAAGCCACATTGCCCCTTCCACCATGTGAGTGCACAGCAGAAAGAGGGCTGTCTGTACACCAGAAAATGGGCCTTCGCCAGAAGCCAAATCTGCAAGCATCTTGATTTTGGATCTCTGAGCCTCTAAAGCTGTGAGAAATACATTTTTTTGTTTATATGCCACCCAGTCTGTGGTATTTTGTTATACCAGCCCAGAGGATTAAGACAAGCCTGGGATTTGGACAGCTAGTATTTGAGAAGTGTTATGGATATAAATAAAACAGGAGGAAGGAGGTGGGGAGCATTTTATTTCAACTAGGGTGATAAGTGAAGTCTGTGTGTCAGGAAGAACATTAAGGAAATAATATTTAAGAAGAATACTATATGTTCACCCCCCTGGGGCCTAAAAATGCATTTGAGAAAATTCAATATCCTTTTCTGGTTGAAACCCATTCAACAAAATGGCAAGAGGGAGGATTAGAGGTCCCTGAATTTTGGGAAAGAGAATAATCTGATAAAACTATAAAATAAATTGCTCTAAATCTTTTAGGTTAAAGACTTAAAAGATTGCAATGAAGTCACAAGTGAATAAAATAATGTGGAAAAACAAGAGGAAAATAGAAAAATAAAACAATAGGAAAAAAATTTCTAAAACTCTCCTTTGAAACCCAGAAAAGCCATGGAAATGAGAACGCTGCTGGGAGGGTTAGATACCAGGTTAATCATAATTGAAGAGAGAATTAGGAGACCAGAATGCTGCAGGCTGCAGAGAAAGGAAGTGGTGGAAAATAAAAAAGATCATTCAAGAGTAAGGACATAATAAGAACATTTTCAGACAAGGAAAGATAGAGTTTGCCACTCTCAGGTTCTCACTGAGGGTGTGAAAGGATATATTGAAGGAAGAAAGTTGATGAATCCCGGAAGGGATGAGGGGGTGTGAGAAACACGGAGGGCAAGGAATGGGTGAATGCCAGTCTAAGACCAAATAGTCAGTGACTGTATAAAACAATAATAGAATTAGTAAGAGTGACTCATTTAGAAGGCACAAAAATAATTCCTTACTCACATATTATCTCTGTTTAGCATTTCCAGTTCTATTTCATTTCTATACCTTCTAAATTAGCCAGTTATTTTACTACTACTCCTTTTATTGTTGTTTCACAGTAAAAAAAAAAAAAAAAAAAAAAAGTGGGAATGAGGATGCCAGACAAAAACAATATGTGAGAAGAGTACTGAAATTAAAGCTTTCCTCAAGCCTTTGTATTGTGTAGGAGGAAGCTAGAAATACAGATTAATTTTAGGCTTTGCTAAGTGTACATATTCAAAGTTTAAGGACAATCACTACAAAATAGTCATATAATATAGAACCCTCATGAAACATAAAAATTCATCGTATACTCCCTGACCAAGCAAATCTCAATAAATCCCAAGGGATTTATATCATGAAGTAATGCCAATAAAAATTAAAAATATGAAGTTGTAAAAGCTCTCATACACTGGGATATTAAAAAGCGTATATCCAGAGAGGGGAAGGTGACAGAGCCAGAGATGTTGAGCTTACCTCCTCCCATGCACACATCAAGGCTGCAAACTCATAGAGTGCAATTTATTCTAGAATGATCTAAAGACTAGCAGAACAGCTCTTCCATTGCTAAAGACAGAGAAAAAAAAACCACCTCAAGAAGCATAGGAGGGCCAGGGACGATGTCTAACCAAAGCCCTGGTGTGGTAGCCCTTAAGATATCACAGCAGAGATCCTCTCTGAAGAGCGAGGGCTTTAAGCCCCATATTGAACACGCTTGGTCCTGGGGATCTGCCGTGGGAAGACAAGCCCCCCAGTGTCTGGCATTGAAAACCAGAGGGATTTAACTCTGGGAGAGCCAGAAGACTACAGGAACAATATCACCCACTCAAGACTCAACACGGAGGCAGCAGTTTGCAAAGCACCTGGACTATATGTGAAGGAGATTTGCTGACCAATTATAAGACATGTGCTGAAACGGCAAGGACCCATAGGAACTTTCCCTGAGAATGAACATTTTTCTTGCACTCCTTCAGCCTCGCTGGCATAATGCTGGTGGATACCAGTTCTGACACTGCCTTGCTAGGACTGCTTGCTCTGCCTGCAGTGCTTCTTCACATCTATTCTCCCCAACCTGCCCACCCCAACAGGTGTCTGTCCAAAGTGGCTCCCATGCTGCCACACCTGGTGGACAGTCTCAAATGGAACTGATGTCCCCATAAAGCAACCACCACCTTGCCACAGTTGGTGGGTAGACCTAGCTGGGACTGGGGCCCCACCAAAGTGACTTCTGCCTTAAGGATAAAGGGTCTAGCCTCACCTACTAGTGCACCCACAGCTGTTGTCATAACAGGTGGGTTCACACACAAGGGACACCTCTGGAGTGCCTGGTTCTGGTGACGGGGGGGACTGTGCTACTGGAATCCACAGGATTCTACAGAAGGCCACTACCTTCAAGACCAGAAAACACAGCCGACGTACCTAATACACAGAAACAAACACAGGAAGTCAGACAAAATGAGACCAGATGAATATGTTCCAAAGGAAAGGACAAAACCCTAGAAAAACCAAAACAAAAACTAAACAAAATAGAGATAAGTAATCTACATGATAAAGAGTAATGTCATAAAGATGCTCCCTGGACTTGAGAGAAGAGTGGATAAACTCAGTGAGAACTCAACAAAGAAATAGAGAATATAAAAAAGGAGCACCCAGCTGGCTCAGTCAGTAGAGCACGAGACTTTTCATCTTAGGGTCATGACTTTAAGCCTCGCATTGGGTATCAAGCCTACTTAATAAAATTTAGAAAAAAATTTTAAAAAGGAAATATAATAAAAAAATCAATCAGAGCTGAAAAAATACAGCAGCTGAAATAAAATCACTGAAATAAAATCACTGAATCATCTTCCAGGGAAGATGGCAGAGTAGGAGGTCCCTAAGCTCATTTTGTCCCACAGATTCAACTAGATAACATCCACATCAGTGTAAATAACCCAGAAATGTTGGCCCAAAGTCCAGCAGAATAGACTCTCCACAGCTAAATATAGAGAAGAGACCACATTAAATAGCATAGGAAGGGCAGGGATGTGGTCAGGAGTCAAACTGGTCTATTGGACTGTCTGCAGGAGGGAGGGATGCAGCAGGCACAGAGAGGGGAGAGGAGCAGGACCCACACCAGAAAAGGGGCATATACACTGAGAAGATGAATCCCCATAACATTTGACTTTGAAAACCATGGGGGGCTAACTTCATCAGTTCTTACAATCAGTAGGGCTTAATACCTGGAACTTTAAAAATCTTCAGGCTTAGAGTACTTGGATGGCTTAATTGGTTAAGTGTGCAACTCTTGGTTT
Organism: Enhydra lutris kenyoni; assembly: GCF_002288905.1. Classification (NCBI taxonomy): domain Eukaryota; kingdom Metazoa; phylum Chordata; class Mammalia; order Carnivora; family Mustelidae; genus Enhydra; species Enhydra lutris. The sequence continues at coordinate 37,855,404 of NW_019154096.1, read as the reverse complement.
CAGCTCAGCTCATGGTCTCATGGGTCATGGGATCAGTCCCTGTGTTAGGCTCTACACTCAGCAGGGAGTCTGCTTAAAGATTCTTTCCCTTTGTCTCTCCCCCTACTAGTGCTTTCTCTCTCTCACTCAAATAAAATAAATTTTTAGAAATTAGCAGGCTCTGCTGTGGGATAGCTAGAGAGTGTTGGGAAACAGAGTCCCTACCCTTAAAGAGACAGAAAAACAAACAGCCCTGCTGAGATACAGCATAGAAGCAGCAGTTTGAAAAATGCCTGGGGTATATGGGAGGGAGATTTGTTTACTAATCTCAGAGCACGAGCTGGAGGGATAGGGATCCTTGGGAGACTTCTCCAAGAATAAAAGAGCTGGTGGGTGCCATTTCCCTCCTCTGTCCCCTAGCTTATCTGTGGGAACCAGCACAGCTCAAACATTCTCTACCTAGCTCACTAACAGTGTGTCCCACTACCATGTTCTCTGATGGACCTGCCCCCTCCAACCTGGCTTCAACAGTTTTCCAAAGTGGTGTAAAAAGTGTGCCCCTGTGCAAGCAGTCCCTACAGGGCTCAGCACCACTCTAAGTGATTCCTGGCCCAGGGAGAAAGGAAGATAATCACGCATACCAGTCAGACTGTGGCCCCAACCATGAGCTAGGACCAGACATTGGGTCTGACTGCAGGCCTCACCCATCAATGAACACTTCTTGGACAACACAGGGAGAATACCCTGCAGTTTGGTGTTACTGCAGCTAGGCTGAATGCCAAGTTTGACCCAACTCAAGCCTACAGTGGCCCATGACCAGCCCACTAACAGCATAGGGACCAAACCCTGCCCATAATGGGCAGAGACCATTGCAGATGGCTGGACTGATAGGTAATAGCCTAACAGAGAATTTAAAGTATTGGTCATAAAGATAATCACTGGACTCGAAAGAACCTCAGTGAGACTCTCAACAAAGAGACAGAAAACATAAGAAGCAATCAGATGGAGAACTCAATCACTGAAATTAAAAATACACTACAGAAAATAAAAAGCAGACTAGAGGAAGCAGAATGGATCAGTGACTTGGAGGTCAGAGTAAATGAGTGATGAGCTTTTAAGTAGTTCAGGGTACTTGAAAGCAATAAAGCTGAACAGGAGAAAGAAAAAATAATAAAAAATGAGGAAGATTAAGGAAATTCAGTGATACCAAACATAGTCATATTGGCATTCAAGGATCTTAGAAAGGGAAGAACAAAAAGGGGACAGAAATATTAGCTGAAAACTTCCTGAATCTGGGGAAGGAAACAGAAATCCAGATCCAGGAGGCAAAGAGCCCTCAACAAAATCAACTCAAGGAAGTTCACATCAAGATACACAGTAATTAAAATGGCAAAAATTAGTGAAAAAGAGAAAAACTTAAAAGCAGCAAGAGAAAAGAAAACAGTTATATACAAGGGAAACCCCATAAAGCTATCAGCTGATTTTTCAGCAGAAACTTTATAGGCCAGAAGGGAGTAGCAGGGTATATTCAAAGGGCTGAAAGGAAAAAAGGTGCAACCAAGAATACTCTATCAAGGCTATCATTCAAAATAGGAGAGATAAACGGTTTCTCACACAAACAAAAGATAGAGGAATTCATGACCACTAAACCAGCTCTATAAGAAATGTTAAAGGGGACTCTGAGTGGAAAGGAAAGAGCAGAAGCAAGAGTAAGTAGGAAGCACAAAGCAATAAAATTAGGTATATCGATAAGTATCAGTCAGAGGTTTTACAAAATAAAAGGAGGTAGAGTATGACACTATACACCTAACAGGTAGACATGGAAAGGAGTAAAAACTTAGTGCTTTTAGAATGGGTTCAAACTGGGGCCCCTGGGTGGCTCAGTGGGTTAAAGCCTCTGCTTTTGGCTCAGGTCATGGTTCCAGGGTCCTGGGATCAAGCCTGACATTGGGCTCTCTGCCTGGCAGGAAGCCTGCTTCCTCCTTTCTTTCTCTCTGCCTGCCTCTCTGCCTACTTGTGATCTCTATCTGTCAAACAAATAAAATCTTAAAAAAAAAAAAAAGAATGGGTTCAAACTTAAGGGACCATCAACTTAATGTAGATTGCTATATGCAGAAGATGTTAATATAAATCTAATGGTAATCACAAATCAAAAACTGATAAGAGATATAAAAAATAGAGAAAGGAATTCAAATCTATCATGAAAGAAAGCCAGCAAACTGTGAGAGAAGAAAGAAAGAGAATAAAGGAACAGAGAAGAACAACAAAAACAACCGCAAAACAAGTAACAAAATGTCAATAAGTACATACATACCAATAGTTGCTTTGAATGTAAATGGACTAAATGCTCCAAACAAAAGACATAGGGGGATGACATAGATAAAAAATGCCAAGATTCATCTACACATTGCTAACAAGAGTCTCACTTCAGACCTAAAGACACATACGGACTGGAAGTAAAAGAATAGAAAGATATCCCATGTAAATGGAAACAGAACAGAACCTGGGGTAGCAATACATACATCAGACAGAATAGACTTCAAAATAAAGACTGTAACAAGGACAAAGAGGGGAATTATGTAATGATGAAGGGGGATCAATCCAATGAGAGGATATAACAATTGTAATTATCTATGCACCCAACATAGGAGCACAAAAATACATGAATCAAATGTTAACAGACATAAAGGAAGAAACTGAGAATAACACAATAAAACCAGGGAATTTTAACACACCAATTTCACCAATGGATAGAATCATCCACACAGAAAAGTAGTAAGCAAAGTGGCTTTGAACAGCATATTAGACCACATGGACTTAACTGATAAACACAGAACATTCCATCCAAAATACCAGCAGACTATGCTTTCTTTTTTTTTTTTGAAGTGTATATGGAATATTTTCCATGATAGATATGCTTGGGCCATAGAACAATTTTCCAAAAATTTGAGAAGACTGAAATCATGTCGAGCATCTTTCCCAACCATAGCAGTATGAAACTAGAAATCAATTACAAAAACAAACAAGAAACCCAGAGAGAAATAAAAATAGAAACAATAGTTCAAAATGCTTGGGGTGCAGTTCTAAGATGGTAGTTGATAGCAATACAAGCCTACCTCAAGAAACAAGGAAAAAATCTCAAATAAACAATCTAACCTTATACCTCAAGGATCTAGAAAAAAGAATAAACAGAGTCCAAAGTTAGGAGAAGGAAGAAAATAGTAAAGATCAGAGTGAAAAAAAAAATCAAATAGAGACCAAAAATCAAACAAAACAAAAACAAGATCATTAGGAAGGATCAATGATACCAAGAGCTGGTTCTTCAAAAACAAAGAAAATTGATAAACCTCTGGCGAGACTCCAAGAAAAAAAGGAGAGAAGACTTAAATATAATCAGCAATAAAAAAGGAGAAGAAATGGCTGAAAACATTAAAGGAGAGTATGATGAAAAAATTATATGCCAACAAATTGGACAATGAAGAAGCAGTGAATAAATTCCTAGAAATATGCAATATTCTAAAACAGAATCAGGAAGAAATATGAGATATGAACACACTAATTTCTAGTAGTGAAATTGAACTGGTAATCAAAAAATTCCCAACAAACAAATACTGGGACCAGGTGGCTTCCCAGGTGAAGTTTACCAAATATTGAGAAGTATAGCATTAACTGTTCTTTACAACTATTCCAAAAAATAGAAGAGGGAAAACTTCAAATTCATTCTTCAAGGCCAGCATTACCTTAATACCAAAACCATACAAAACCACTGCAAGAAAACTAGAGGCCAATCTCTCATGAGCATAGATGCAAAAATCCACAACAAAATATTAGCAAACTGAATACATTACAATGTGTTGTAATAAATCAATAATACAATAAAAGGATCATTCACCAAGGTCAAGTGGGATTTATTCCAGGGATGCAAGGATGATTTGATGTCTGCAAATTGATTAGCGTGATACATCACATTAACAAAGAATAAAAACCATATAATCATCTCAATAGATGCAGAAATAGAATTTGATAAAATTCAACATCCATTTATGATAAAACTTCTCATAGCAGTGGGTTTAGATGGGACATGATTCAACATAAAAAAGGCCATACAGGATGAATGCACAGTGATATTATACTCATTGGGAAAATACAGAGACCTTTAAGATCAGGGACAAGACAAAGATATCCACGTTCACTTTTTTTTTTTTAAAGATTTTATTTATTTATTTGACAGATAGAGATCACAAGTAGGCAGAGAGGCAGGCAGAGAGAGAGGGGGGAAGCAGTCTCCCTGCTGAGTGAGAACCTGATGCAGGGCTCAATCCCAGGACCCTGAGATCATGACCTGAGCCGAAGGCAGAGGCTTTAACCCATTGAGCCACCCAGGTGCCCCACCATGTTCACCGTTTTGATTCAACATCATACTGGAAGGTCTTGGCATGGCAAACAGACAAGAAAGAAAAAGGCATTCAAATTGGTTAAGAAGTTGAACTGTCACTATTTGCAGGTGACGTATTACCTATAGAAAGTCCCAGAGATGGGGCGCCTGGGTGGCTCAGTGGGTTAAGCCGCTGCCTTCGGCTCAGGTCATGATCTCAGGGTCCTGGGATCGAGCCCCGCATTGGGCTCTCTGCTCAGCAGGGAGCCTGCTTCCTCCTCTCTCTCTACCTGCCTCTCTGCCTGCTTGTGATCTCTGTCAAATAAATAAATAAAATCTTAAAAAAAAAAAAAAAAAGAAAGTCCCAGAGACTCCACAAAACCAAAACCTGTTGGAAGTGATACATGAATGCAGTAAAGTTGCAGATATAAAATATAAACCATTTCTATAAACTTCTAACAAAGGACTAGAAAGGGGAATTAAGAAAACAATGTCATTTACAATTGCACAAAGAATAAAACATATAGGAATAAGATTAACCAAGGAAGTGAAAGACCTGTACTCTGAAAACTAGCAGATACTGATGAAAGAAATCAAAGACTACATAAATAGAAAGGTATGCCATGCTCATGGACTGGAGAATTAATACTGTTAAAATGTCCATACTATACAAAGCAATCTATAGATTCAACGCAATCCCCAAAATACCAATGGCATATTTCACGGACTAGAACAAATCATCCTAAAATTTGCATGGAACCACCAAGGACTCCTGGTTGCCAAAGCAATCTTGAGAAAGAAGAACAAAGCTGGAGGTATCTCAATGCCAGATTTCAAGATACATTACAAAGCTATACTAATCCAAACAGTATGGTACACAAAAATAGACATCTAGATCAATGGAACAGAATAGAAAGCCCCCAAATAAACCCATGCTTATAGGACCACTAAATGTATGACAAAGGAGGTGAGAATTACAATGGAAAAAAGACTGTCTCTCCAATAAATGGTGCAGTGAAAACTGGACAGCTAAATGCAAAACAACAGACTTGGACCACTTTCTTACACCATACATGAAAACAACTAAACATGGCTACGGACCTAAATGCAAGACCGGAAACCATAAAACTCCCAAAATAAAGGAAAGGAAGTAAACTTTTTTTTTTTTAAAGATTTTATTTGTTTGACAGAGAGAGAGTACAGCAGAGGGAGAAGCAGACTCCCTGCTGACCAGGGAGCCTGATGCAGAACCTGAACTGAAGGCAGACGCTTAACCAACTGAGCCACCCAGCTGCCCTAGAAGTAAACTTTTAACATTGGTCATAACAACATTTTTCAGGCTATGTTTCCTTGGGTAAAGGAAACAAAAGCAAAAATAAACTACTGGGACTACACAAAAATAAAAGCTTCTGTACAGCAATGAAACTCGTTGACAAATGAAAAGACTACCCAGGGAATGGGAGAAGATATTTGCAAATGACATATCCAATAAGAGGTTAATAACCAAAATATATAAAGAACTTACAGAAGTCAACACCACTCCCCCTCCAGTGCACACAGATTAAAATAAACAATCCAATTAAAAGTGGGCAGAGGACCTGAACAGACATTATTCCAAAGAAGACATACAGATAGCCAGCATGTATGTGAAAAGTTGTTCAACAGCACTCATCATCAGGGAAATGCAAATCAAAACCACAAGAAGATACTACCTCACACCAGTCAGACTGACTAGTATCAAAAAGACCACAAAAAGCAAGAGCTGGCAAGGATGCAGAGAAAAATAGCCCTTGTGCACTGTTGGTGGCAACGTAAGTTGGTGCAATTACTATGGAGAACAGAACGGTGGCTCCTCAGAGTTAGAAATATCAAAAAATCCAGTAATTCCACTACTGAGTATTTATCCAAAGAAAATGAAAACACTAACTTGAAAAGATAAATGTACCCTTATAGTTACTACAACATTATTTACTATAGCCAAGTAACCTAATTGTCCTGTCATGGATGAATGGATAAAGAAGATGTGGTATGGAGGTGTTTGGGTGGCTCATTCAGTTAGTCTGACTCATGGTTTCAGTTCAGGTCTGATGTCGTGGTCCAGAGTTCTAGCCCTGCATGGGGCTCTATGTGCAGTAGGGAGCCTGCTGGAGATTTTGTCTCCCTCTTCCCCTCCCCTTGCCCACATGCATGCGTTCTCACTCTCAAAAACAAAAATAAATCTTGGGGCACCTGGGAGGCTCAATTGTTAAGCAGTGCCTTTGCCTCAGGTCATGATCCTGGGGTCCTGGGATCGAGCCCCACATGGGCCTCCCTGCTCAGTGGGAAGCCTGCTTCTCCCTCTCCCACTCACCCTGCTTGTGTTTCCTCTCTTTCTGTGTTTCTCTCCATCAAATAAATATTTTTAAAAAGTTAACACCACTTAAAAAAAATAAATCTTAAGAGAAAACATGGTACCTATACACAATGGAATATTACTTAGCCACAATAAAGAATGAGATCCCGTCGTTGGCAACAGCATAAACACATCTAGAGGGTAATGTTAAATGAAATAAGTCAGACAGAGAAAGAGAAATACCGTACGATTTCACTTATATGTGAAATCTAAAAAACAGTATATGAACAAAACACCAAAACTGAACAAAACAACCACCCCCACCCCCAAAAACCCCACCAAAAATAAATTCATTAGTAGAGAGGGAAAACTGTTGGTTGCCAGAGGGGAGAGAAGTGGGGTGGGGGGGTTGGTGAAACAGTTGAAGGGGATTAAAAGATACCAACTTCCCTTTCTAAAATAAATAACTTACAGGGATGAAAAGTACAGCATACAGTCAATGATACTGTGTTAATGCTGTATGGTGACAGATGGGGACTAATTGTGGTGAGCACGGAGTAATATGTAGAATTGCTGACTCACTAGTTCTATATTTGAAAGTAATGTAACATTGTATGTCGAGTATACTTATATTTTAAAAAGCTTAGTCCTCTCTAATCTCGGGGTCAAAACAGAAATAATGGGTATTAGGAAAACATTTAAAACTAAACTTTGCTGGGGCAGCTGGGGGCTCAGACGGTTAAGTCCCACCCTTGGATCTCAGCTCAGGTTGTGATCTCAGGGTCCTAAGTTCTGGCCACATTGGCACCACGCTGGGTATGGAGCCTACTGAGTCACAGAAACTACACTACACGGACAGCATGACCTAGCAACACTTGTGGCATTAAAGTAGTATTTACAGGGAAATTTCCAGATGGATTCAAAGCCTAACCATGAAAAGGAGAATTGTAAAATGTTTTGTAAGAAATACAGAAATGAAGTGTGTCTGGATGGCTCAGCCAGTTAAGTGCCATGATCTCAGGGTTGTGAGACTGAACCCCACACTGGCCTCCACACTGGGCATGGAGCCTGCTGAAGATTCTCTCTTTCCCTCGCCCTCTGCTCCTCCCCACACCCCTCTCTAAATAAATAAATACATACATAAGACTGTTTCTTATGACATTAGAGGTAAGGAAGAGGAAGATACAATAAGCAAAACCCATAAAATGACAAATTTGACATCAAATTTATAAACCAACAACAAAGAGAAAAGGTAAGATACAGGGTAGGAGAAGGTATTTCCAATGGGTATAACTGAGTTAGCCTACATATGACAAACTTCCACAAAATAGTAAGAAAAAGATAAACAACTCAATCAAAAATACGGGAGGGATAAGAATGGGCATTTCCCTAAGGAGAAAATATGATTGTCTATGAAGACTCTCCACCTTACTAATAACAGGGAAACAATAATTAAAAAAATGTGATACATACTTTTACACACCCATAAATTTTGCAAAAAATTAAGAAGCCTGATCATACACTGTGCTGGGAAGACTGTGATGGACTCGGGAACCTGAGACTTTGCTGGGCGGAATATAAATGAGTGGATCACTTGGAGAGCAACTTGCCAGTCCTACTTAGGTCTCTGCACACACACTAAGTAGACGTTCGTAAGTGTTTGCTCTAGAGAAACCCTTTCCCTTTCTAGAGAAGCTCTAGAGAAGCCCTGTTCATTAGGACACGCGCACCAAGAGGTTTACTGAGTCACTGGTGATAATCCTAGAAAAGTGGATGGAAATGACTCAACTCTGATCTCGGTAAGGGAACGGGTAAGAGAACTCTGGAAGCAGCCAAGCCTGGGAGAAAGAGCTCCACCTGCAACGCATTTAAATATCAAAAACACTATGCGAGGAAAGTGCGAGCTGCAACATGAGAGGCAAACCATTATCATAATTTAGGTAAACCACACATGAAACCTAAATATACATCGTTAATGGAAACGACCTACATCAAAGTGTAGAAATGGCTTACAGCGCAATACTTAACCCATTAACCGATCCTACATCCCAAAGCTACGGTGCCGCACACCATTTTTCCACGAGGGGCCCACAGCACTCGGCCTCGCTCCCGGGTCTCCACGCTTCCACGCCCCCGCCTTCCCTCCTCCTTCTCCTGGAGGCTTCCAGCGGCACCCCGACAAGCCCAGGAGGCCCCTCCCTAGAGAGAAAACTGGCCTAACTTTCCTTGACTACATCTGCCTCCAGCTGCCGCCTGCCGCCTCCCCTTCTTTGCACCTACAAGCTTCTTAGAGAAATCGTCTACCTCGCCCTGCTCTCACTCCCTCCTCTGCCTATCTCCCCAGGTGCCGCTGCTCTCTCGTTTTGGCATCTGCACCCAGCGTCCGGTCGGCCAAAGTCCCCCGTGACCTCTGGGGACCACGCCCAAGCCCTGCAGTCCCGGACTTCCCACAGCCCGCGCGCGGGCCTCTTCCCAGTGTCCGCGGTGTGGCGCGCTCCTGGACTGGCCGCCGCCCCAGGGCGGGAGTCTCAGTCACCCTCCTCCCGAGCTAACCGCTCGCACCGCACCCTGCCCTCCTCCACCACTGCTCAGCTCTTGCTGGCTTCGCTCTCCGCCCGACCTCCCTAAACCAGAGCTTGCCAGCCCTAGCGGCGCATTACAGTCGCCTGGGACTCGGTCAGTGCCGAGGCCCAGGTCGATTGTGTCCGAGCCCGCAGGGGAGGAGCGGGGTCGCGGGTATTTATCCAAGCTCCCAGGTGTTCTGACGCCCACTTGGCCTCCCAGCCTGACCTCTCTGAGGGCCAGCTGCCGGTGTGACAGCGCCACCTGGCGGCTTTCTCAGGAAGTAAGGTGGGGAAGAGAGACCACTGATACTCGTAAAATCTGGCGATGGTGAGCTTATTAAAGAAACTGGAACTGCTGTTGGAGCCGCTCCAAGGGACACGTTCTCCTCCCCCTGCCCCCATCACTGTTCTTCCTAACCAAATAGCAAAACTTTTACAATAGGCGGGGCACTGTTTTAAGGGCTTTGCCACAATCATAGACGTAGATTATCATTCCCATTTCACAGACAAGGAAACCGAGCCACAAAACATTGCTCAAGCCCATGCAGGTAGCTGGAGCTGATATTACAAAACCAGACAGTCTGACTCGGCAGTCCACACTCACAAGCCCGGTGCTGGGAGGCAGCGAGGCTGCTGCCTTCTCCGGGTACTAAGGACGGCAGAGTCAGCTTCTTTGGCTGGGCACAGAGGGTGGCACAGGGATAGGAGGCAGGCTGCCATCCCCAGAAACATCTGATGTTACAGCCAGCCTGTTTTGGGGAGAGGCACTTACAGACAGGAACATAAAGGCAGCGGTAAATGAGATTGTGAAGTGACTCTAGGACGTTTAAAAGACAAATTAGATCCTGTCACTCTGCTAACAAACAGTAGAATTATTAGTGACACTTTGGGAAAAAGCCCAAATCCTCAGCTAGACCTCGAATCTCTTCTCACAGCAGCCCTCCTTGCCTTGCTCCGCTCACTGGCCCCGTCTGCTCTCCCATGGAGCGTCCGGGTTCCCAGCTTCAAACGTCCCAGACTCCAGATTCAACACCTGTTCGCTCTTTACCTGAATAATGACTCATCCTTCAGGTTTCAGCTCCAATGCCGAGGTTTCAGTCCCTCCCCCTGGGGCCCGCAGTTCCTCCTCCATGACTGAGTGCAGGGTCCCGGACGCCTTCAGTCTCGGACGAAGAAGGAGCGGGGGGCTGTGGCTCCCAGAGACCTCAGGAACCGAGCCCCAAGGCTCCGTTGGCAGCCTGCGGCCAAGGTACGCCCAGCGGGCTCTGTCGCCCCCTGGTGGCAGCGGCAGATATGGTTTCTGGTCCTTCCACGAGGCCCTGAGAGGCCTGGCGCTGCCCTTACCCCAGAACAAGAGTCGCCCCCGTGTTCCTCGGGCCGTCACACAGCTGGCTTTCCACGAGGAAATTCCGGAGAATTCCACCAAACCCAACTGGGGGAAAATCAAGTTCTGAGCTGGGGGGCGGGGCTTCCCGACATGGACCCCGCCCCATCTCAGGCCTCGCCCCTTCAGTTTCCGAGGTTGTTAACCAGATGGTCTTCCCTCCATTCGTGATGGATGCAAATCCTCGCTCCTGCTGCTTTACTGTGCAGCTTGTGCATATCACCTTTATTCTTTTGATAAACGATGGCTGACCCCTTTTATGTGCCAGGCACTATTCCAGGCGCTGGGAATACCGCAGTGAATAAAACCCACAAAAGGTCTGTCCTCTTGGAGCTTACAGTCTAGTGTGAGGGACTGATAATTAACAAATAGGGTTTATAAACTATAGCATGTTGGGGCACCTGGGTGGCTCAGTCCGTGGAACCTCTGATTCTTGATTTCGGCGCAGGGTGTGGTCTCAGGGTCGTGAGATGGAGCCCCTCGCGGGGCTTTGCGCTCAGAGATTCTCTCCCTCTCCTTCTGCCCCTTCCCCCGGGCCCCACAAAATAAATAAATAAATCTTTTCTTTTTTTTTAATCTTTAAAAAAAAATCTTTAATGATAAGTCCTGGGGTGGTGGTGGGGAATGAAGCGGGAGGGGGAAGAAGGAGGATAGGGACTTTGGGAAAGAGGGTTGTAAATTTTAAAAGGGTGATTTGGTAAAGACCTCCCTGAGAGCGGACAGGTGATTAAACTTGAAGAGGTAGATATCTGGGGGAAGAACACTGTGCGTAGAGCAAACAGCAAGTGCACAGGTGTGTTCGTGGAATTCAAATAGACCAGGTTGCTGGGGGGGGAGGGGCACCTGGGATGGGGCCAGATTGGAAATCCTTGTGAGGCTTTTTCTCTGAAAGAGGTAGAAAGGGAAAGGTGTGGGGAGGGAGGGGGAGCGCTCTCCGCCCTTGGAGGAACAGGATTGACACAAAATAACTGAATCTCTGTGGCTGCTGCTGTTGAGAACAGACTGCAGGGCACAAGAGAGGGGTAGTGGGACCAGTTAGGGGCTATTGCCATGTCAGGAGATCCCTATAGTAGTGGCGGAGGGAGGAGGGGTGGCTGGATTCCTGATCTAAGTTGAAGCTAGAGAGGATAGGATTTCTTATTGGATTGGATTTGGGGTTTGAGGGAAAATCACAAGTTTCTCAACATCAGAAAGGATGGAATTACCTGGGATAGGGAAGGCTGTAGGAGAAGCAAGTTTGGGGGTGGAGAGATGAGGAACTCACCTTTGGGCATGGCCAGTTAGAGCTGAATCTTGACCTCTCAGTGGTGATGCTGGTTTGATGCTGATTGGTTAAAAGAGACAGGCGTTCATAGGAGGGTGAGGCTGGAAATCAAGATTTGGGAGTCAAGATGTAGAGATGAGGAACAGTCGGGGTGGAAAGAGAAAAACCAGGAAGTGGGGGGCAAAGCCAAGTGAGGAGAGTGTTTCATAGGGAAGGGGATGGACAACTCTACCAAATGTTGATGGGGCAATACGAGGCCTGAGAGGTGACCCCTGGATTTAGCATCATGGAGGCCATTGGTGACCTTAACAGAGCAGTTTAGGTGAATGATGGGGGTAAAGCCTGGTTGGTGTGGGCTTTAGAGAGAGTCAGGAGAGAGCAGCTGGAGGTGAGTCTAGACAAACCTCTGACAGTGTTTGCTTTAAAGAGAAGGAGAGAGATGGGGTCATAGCTGGAGGGAGATGAAAGACACCCAGTTCCAATGGAGAGATAAACATACTGAGGTAAGGGGGGGGGGGGGGGAATTGCTGGAGCAATGTCCTGTGGTGAGAGCTTGACTTTCTACCAGTGAGTGAGCTTTATTCACAGTAAGAAGAGAGAGAGAACAGATTATTTGTGCCCAGGTGCAGCTGGGTAGGAGCTTGGGAAAGTTCTCCCCACTCTACCCTCATCACAAATTAACTTGTGAAATATATTTATAGAAAACAATGCAAAGCACGTGTGTACTATTTTATGAATAAAGTACCTATGTAACTATCACCTAGGGCAAAAAAGGGACATTATTAACACCCTAAAAAAATCTGTCCAGTGTTCCTCACCAATCAGAATCCTTTCTTAGATATAACCATCGTTCTGGGTTCACTGATAATAGTTTTTTAAAAAGGTTTATCACCTAAATGCATTCCTAAACAATTTTTGGTTGTTATTTAACTTCATTTGTATTTTTTTTAAAGGTTTTATTTATTTGACAGACGGAGATCACAAGCAGGCAGAGAGGCAGGCAGAGAAAGGAGGAAGCAGGCTCCCCGCTGAGCGGAGAGCCTGATGTGGGGCTTGATCCCAGGACCCTGGGATCATGACCTGAGCCGAATGCAGAGGCTTTAATCCACTGAGCCACCCAGGTGCCCCCTTCATTTGGTTTTTATTTTTTATTTTTTATTTTTTTTTAAAGATTTTATTTATTTGTCAGAGAGAGAGAGGGAGAGAGAGCAAGCACAGGCAGACAGAATGGAAGGCAGAGGCAGAGGGAGAAGCAGGCTCCCCGATGAGCAAGGAGCCCGATGTGGGACTCGATCCCAGGACGCCGGGATCATGACCTGAGCCGAAGGCAGCTGCTTAACCAACTGAGCCACCCAGGCGTCCCTTCATTTGGTTTTTAAAAACCTAACTTAATTTCCTCTCCAGCTTTATTGAGGTATACTTGACAAGTAAAATTGTAAGATATTTATTAATCTATTTATGTATTTATTGATGTACTGTTACATGCAATGATACATTAGTTTCAGGTGTACAATACAATGATTTGACCATTCTGTGAATTACTCAGTGCTCACCCTGTGAGGTTTTTAAAGTGCACAATGTGATGGTTTGATACATGTGTACATTGTGAAATGTTCCCCCTGAGTTAATTAACACATCCATCGTTGTGCATATTTACTTTTTTGTGTGAGAACATTTAATTTCTACTGTTTTATCAAATTTGTTTTAAAGATTTTTATTTATTTATTTGCCAGAAAAAGAGAGCACAAGCAGGGGGAGAGACAGGCAGAGGGAGAAGCAGGCTCCTCCCTGAGCAGAGAGCCCGATTCAGTACTCGATCCCAGAACCCTGGGGTCATGACCTGAGTCAGAAGTAGATGCTTAACAGACTGAGCCACCCAGGTGTCCCTCTCTTTGATGAAATTTTAATTATACAATACAGTGTTATTAACTATAGTCAACATGTCATACATTACATCCTCAGATCTTATTAATCTTGAAACTGAGAATTTGTACCCTTTTATCACCTCTTGCTGTCCACCCCCACCCCCAAGAGCAAGCATTGTAAGAGGCATGGTGGAAATGGCAAGACTTCTTCTGACCGAAGCTTGCATATCTCAGCTGTGTTCAATTTGTCAAATGCCTGCTTAATTGGTAGAGCATGCAGCTCCTGATCTTGGGGCCATGAATTCAAGCCCCACACTGGGTGTAGAATTTACTTAATATTCATCAAATGAGTCACTAAGGCCAGCTCAGATTCAAGGGAAGGGGAATTGGATTCCATCTTCCTTGTTTCCACTCTTTCTTTCTTTCAAGATTTTATTTTTATTTATAAGAGAGAGAGAGCACAAGCAGGTGGAGGGGCAGAGGGAGAAGCAGACTCCCAGCTGAGCAGCGACCCTGATGCTGGACACAACCCCAGGACCCTGGGATCATGACCTGAGCCTGCCTCAGGCTTCCTGCTTAGCAGGGAGTCAGCTTTTCCCTCTCCCGCTCTCCTTACTCATTCTCTCCCTCTCTCACACTCTCTCTCAATAAATAAAATATTTTTAAAAATATACAAATGAAAATGAACACAAAATGGTCCAAAATGTTTGCCATGCAAAAAAAGCTGTTCTAAGAGGGAAGTTTATAACTATACAGGTCTACCTCAAGAAGCAAGAAAAATCTCAAACAACATAACCTTATACCTAAAAGAGCTAGAAAAAAAAAGAAGAAAAAAAAGCTAAAATCAGTAGAAGGAAATAATAAAGATCAGAGCAGAAATAAATGAAATAAAAACTTAAAAACAATAGAACAAATCAATGAAACCAGGAGCAGTTTCTTTGAAAAGATCAGCAAAATTGATAAAGCCTTAGCTAGACTCATCAAAAAAAAAAAAAAAAGACTGAAATAAACAAAGTCAGCAATGAAAGAGGAGAAATAACAACTGGTGTTGCAGAAATATAAGTATTAGAATATTATGAAAAATTATATGCCAAAAAATTGAACATAGAAGGGATGGATAAATTCCTAGAAACATATAACCTCCCAAAATTGAATCGGGAAGAAATAGAAAATTTGAGCAGACTGATTACTAGCAATGAAAAATTGAATCGGTAATTTAAAAACTCCAAACAAACAAAAGCCCAGGACCAGATGGCTTCACAGGTGAATTCTACCAAACTTTTAAAAAGGAGTTAATAGGGGTGCCTGGGAGACTCAGTCGTTACACATCTGCCTTAGGCTCAGGTCATGATCCAAGGGTCCTCGGATGGAGCCCTACATCGGGCTCCCTGCTCAGCTGGAAGCCTGCTTCTCCCTCTCCCACTCCCCTTGCTTGTGTTCCCTCTCTCACTGTATCTCTCTCTGTCAAATAAATAAAAAACAAATCTTTAAAAAAATAAAATGAAAAAAAGAGGAGTCAATACCCATTGTTTTAAAACTATTCCAAAAAATAGAAGAGGAAGGAAAAGTTCCAAATTCATTTTATGAGGCTTGCATTACCTTGGTACCAAAATCAGATAAAGATGCTACCAAAAAAAGTCCCACAGGCCAATATCTCTGATGAACATAGAAGCAAAAATCTTCAACAAAATGTTAGCAAACAGAACCCAATAATATATTTAAAAAACAATTTACCACCAATCAAGTAGTGCTCGCTTCGGCAGCACATATACCACCAATCAAGTGGTATTTATTCCTGGGCTACAAGGGTGGTTCAGTTTTTGCAAATCAATCAATGTGATACATCACATCAATAAGAAAAAGGATAAGAACCATGTGATCATTTCAATAAGTGCAGAAAAAGCATTTGACAAAATACAATATGCATTCATGATAAAAACCCTCAGCAAAGTATGTTTAGGGGGAACATACCTCAACATAATAAAGACCATATATAAAAACCCCACAGCTAACATCATCCTTAATGGGGAAAAACTGAAAGATTTTCCTCTAAGATCAGGAACAAGACAAGGATATACACTCTCATCACTTTTATTCAATGTAGTACTGGAAGTCCTGGCCACCGCAATCAGATAAGAAAGAGAAGTAATAGGCACCCAAACTGGTAAGGAAGTTCAACCTTCACTATTTGCACATGACATGATACTTTATATAGAAAACCCTAAAGAGGGGCGCCTGGGTGGCTCAGTGGGTTAAACCTCTGCCTTCGTCTCAGGTCACGATCTCAGGGTCCTGGGATCAAGTCCTGCATCTGGCTCTCTGCTCAGTGGGGAGCCTGCGTTCCCCCCCACCCCACCCCGCCTTTTTCTCTGCCTACCTGTGATCTCTCTCTCTCTTTGTCAAATAAATAAATAAAATCTTAAAGAAAAGAAAACCCTAAAGACTCCAGCAAAAAACCACTAGAGCTCCTATGAATTCATTAAAGTTGCAGGATACAAAATCAATGGACAGAAATCTGTTGCGTTTCTATACACCAATAATGAGGTCATAGAAAGAGAAATTAGGAAAACAATCTCATTTACAATTGCACCAAAAATAATAAGATACCCAGGAAAAAACTGAACTAAGGAGGTGAGAGACCTGTACTCTGGAAACTGTAACACATTGATGAGAAAAATTGACGACAGCACAAAGGAAAGGCGTTCCATGCTCATGGATTGGAGGAACAAATATTGTTAAAATGGCCATACTACCCAAAGCTACCTACAGATTTAATGCAATTCCTATAAAAAAACTGACAGCGTTTTTCAAAGAACTGGGAAAAATAATCCTAAAATTTGTATAGAACCACAGAAGAGCCAGAATAGGAACCATAATCTTGACAAATGAAGACAGAGGTATCACAGTTCCAGGTTTCAAGTTATACCACAAAGCTGTAGTAATCAAAAGAGTATGGTACTGGCACAAAAATAGACACATAGATCAATAGAGCACGGTAGAAAGCCCAGGAACAAACCCATGATCCCATAGTCAATTAATCTTCGACAAATGCAAGGATGTGCAAGGGGAAAAAGACAGCCCCTTCAGCAGTGGTGCTGGGAAAACTGCCACGTGCAAATGAATGAAATTGGACCACTTTCGTACATAATATACAAAAATAGGTAAAAAATGGATTAAAGTCCTAAATGTGAGACCTGAAACTAAAAAAATCCTAGAAAAGAGCACAGGCAGTAAGGCCTCTGATATTGGCTGTAGCAACATTTTTCCAGATATGTCTCCTGAGTGAAGGGAAACAAAAACAAAAATAAACCGTTGGTGCTACATCAAAATAAAAAGCTTCTGCACAGCAATGGAAACCTTTAACAAAATGAAAAGACAACCTATTGAATGGGAGAAGACATTTGCAAATGACATATCTGATAAATGGTCAGTATCCAATATAAAGAATTTACACAACTTAACATCCACCAAACAAATAATCCAATTAAAAATGGACAAAGATGTGAACAGACATTTCTCCAGAGAAGACAGGCAGTTGGTCAGATGGTCAGCAGACACATGGAAAGGTGCTTGACATCACTCTTTGTCAGGGAAATGCAAACCAGAAGTATAATGAGGTAACACCTCACACCTGTCAGAATGGCTAGAATCAACACAAGAAACAAGTGTTGGTGAGAATGTGGAGAAAAAGGATCCCTCTTGCATTGTTGGTGAGAATGTAATCTGGTGCAGCCAAACCGATAGAAAACGGTATGGAGGGGCACCCGGGTGGCTCAGTGGGTTAAAGTCTCTGCCTTTGGCTCAGGTCATGGTCCCATGGTCCCATCGAGACCCTGTCAAATAAATAAATAAATAAAATCTTAAAAAAAAAAAAAGAAAATGGTATGAAAGTTAAAAATAGAATTACCCTATGATCTAAGGATTGCAAGACCGGATATTTACCTAAAAAATACAAAAAACACTAATTCGAAGGGATAGATGCACCCCTATATTTATTGCAGCATTATTTACAACAGCCAACCTAGGGAAGCAGCTCCAATGACCATCAACTGATGAATGGATATATATATATATCTCACATCTCTTACATATATATATATATTCCATTACATATAATGGAATATAATTTGGCCATAAAAATTAATGAAATCTGGGGCGCCTGGGTGGCTCAGTGGGTTAAGCCGCTGCCTTCGTCTCAGGTCATGATCTCAGGGTCCTGGGATCGAGTCCCGCATCGGGCTCTCTGCTCTGCAGGGAGCCTGCTTCCCCCCCACCCGCCCCCCCCCCCGCCTGCTTCTCTGCCTACTTGTGATCTCTGTCAAATAAATAAATAAAATCTTTAAAAAAAATTTAAGAAATCTTGGGGCGTCTGGGTGGCTCAGTGGGTTAAAGCCTCTGCCTTCGGCACAGGTCATGATCCCAGCATCCTGGGATCGAGCCCCACAGCGGGCTCTCTGCTCAGCAGGGGGCCTGCCTCCCCCGCCCCCAACCGCCCGCCCCCCGCGCTCTCTCTCTCTCTGCCTGCCTCTCTGCCTACTTGTGATCTCTGTCTGTCAAATAAAAATAAATAAATAAAATCTTAAAAAATAATGAAATCTTGCCATCTGCGGTAACATGGATGGAACTGGAGAGTATCCTGCCGAGTGAAAGAAGTTAGAGAAAGACGATGTGGAATATAAGGCACAAAACAAAGGGAGGTTTTTAATTTTATTTTTATTTATTCAATTTTATTTTAAAAAATTATTTATTTATGTTAGGGCAGCCAAAGGGAGAGAGAATCTCCAGCAGACTCCCTCCTGAGTGTGGAGCCTGATGTGGGGTTTGATCTCATAATCTAGAGATCATGACCTGAGCCCAAACTAAGAGTTGGGCACTTAACCAACTGAGCCACCAGGCACCCCCAAATGGAGCTTTTAAAAAAATGTTGCTATTATGTTTACTAGTGGTAAGAAATATAATTTATTTTAGCATGATTTATCTTTCAGAACATTCATGTTACTTAGATATACTGGATTGAAATACTCTCTAGATAGTTCAGTTATGTGTTTCATATTTACAGACATTAAAAATCATTTTGGGGCGCTTGGGTGGCTCAGCAGTTAGGCATCTGACTCTTGATTTCGGGTCAAATCAAGATCTTGGGGTTGTGGGATCGAGGCCCATGTTGGACTCTGCACTCAGTGGAATGGGCTTGGGATTCTCCCTCCCTCTGCCCCTCCCCATGCTGATGCACTTGCTCTCTCTCTCTCAAATGAATAAATCTTAAAGACCCAGCATTTTTTATGATTAAATATAAAAAATTAAAAAAAATTTCAAATCCATTTTGAGTAAAACAACCATCACAGAACAGCCGAATTGTACATTTACCTGGAACTTTTTGATCTTCCCAAATGGAAACTCTGTATCTATTAGGCAGCTCCCCATCCTCCCTCCCCCCAAACCCAGGGAACCAGCATTCTACTTCTGTCCTATGAATTTGACTTCTCTAGGAAGCTCATTTAAGTGGTATCATATAATGTTTGTCTTTTTGTGACTGGCTTATTCACTTAGCATAATGTCCTTAGGGTTCATCCATCCTGTGTGTCAGAGTTTCCCTCCATTTTAAGGCTGAATAATATTCTATTTTATGTATATACCACATTTGGTTTACCCAATTGATGGACACTTGATGTATCAATTGATGGACACTTGGGTTGTTTCCTCCGTTTGGCTATCGTAAATGCTATGAACATTGATATACAAACACCTCTTTGAGATCCTGCTTTCAGTTCTTTTGGCTATATACCTGGAAGTGGAATTTCTGGATCACATGGCAATCTTTTTTTTTTTTTTTTAGCCTGTATATTGCTAAGATTTTTTAAATTAAGATATAATTGACATATAACATTATATTAGTTTCAGGTGTGCAACATAATTATTCGAAATGATCACAATAAGTCTAGTTAACATCCATCACCACACGTAATTACAAAGTTTTTTTCTTGTGTGGCAATTCTATTTTTTTTTTAATTTATTTGAGAACGAGAACAGAGAAAGACCATGCGAGCCGGGGAGGGCAGAGGGAGAAAAAGAATCTCCAGCAGACTCCCCACTGAGTGAGAGCCCAATGACACGGGGCTCAAACCCACCCACAACCCTGAGATCATGACCTGAGCTGAAATCACGAGTCAGATGCTCAACTGACTGAGCCACAGAGGCGCCCCTCTGGTAATTTCTATTTTTAATTTTTTTTTTTAAAGATTTTATTCATTTCATTTGACAGACAGAGATCACAAGTAGGCAGAGGCAGGCAGAGAGAGGAGGAAGCAGGCTCCCTGCCGAGCAGAGAGCCCGATGCGGGGCTCGATCCCAGGACCCTGGGATCATGACCTGAGCCGAAAGCAGAGGCTTTAACCCACTGAGCCACCCAGGCGCCCCTCTATTTTTAATTTTTGAGGACCTGCCATACTATTTTCCAATGTGCTGCACCTTTTTACCTTCCCACCAATGACCCACAAAGTTTCTGATTACTTCACATCCTTGTCAACGCATGTTATTTAAAAAATTTTTTTGATCCTATGGACCTGAGGTGTTATCTCCTTGTGGCTTTGATTTGCATTTCCTTAATGACTAAAGCTGTTGAGCATCTTTTCAGATGCTTATTGGCCATTTGTGTATCTTCTTTGGAGAAATACCTATTTAAGGCCTTTTCCCATTTTCTAATAGGTTTTTGGTTTTTTGTTGTTGTTGAGTTGTAAAGGGTTTTAAGCCGGATGTCATTATTCGATCTATAGTTTGGAGAGAACTGAGCTTAAAGCTTTTGCAGTAACCAGGGTGAGAAAGGATGAGAGCCAGAGCCTCCAGCTGCAAGAGAGACGCTGTGCACAGTGCTCTTCCCAAAGGCCAGCCTGGGCCTCCTTCCTGCTCTGGATCTTGGGTAGCTTAGGACGTGGGGGACCCAGGTCATTTTCTTGAATTCTGTGTAAAGTATCAGAACAGAGTCTGGATCATAGTAAATGTTAGCGTTTATTCTTATGTTCAATGAGACTAGGAGCTGTCTAGCTTCCTACCAACAGCCCAGTTGCCTCCTGCTCTTCCTCTCCAGCTCAAGGCACCCTATACGCCTAAGCCAGGGCCCACCTCTCTCCTGCTGCCTCCTGCGGGTTGCAGCCAGGCGTGCTCCCCATGACGCCGGCAGGGGGCAGCATTGCACCACGGCTGCCTCCGGGCGGCGCAGTAGGTCCCACCTGGGAAGCTGGGAGCGCGGTCCCCTCTGTCTCTGCACCGCATGCAGGGGAGCGCAGAGACTGCGGTCTCTACCGGCCGGGGGTCTTCTTCCTGCCTGGTGTCCTGCCTTCCCCTCCGCGAGGCTTTTGGCCCCCGCGACGTATTTGCTTCTTCCTCTGCCCTTGTGTAACGTGGAGGCGCTCCAGCGTGCCCTTGACCCCGTGGACCATCTCCCATCTGTGAAATGGGAATAACCGCGCAGTGTCGCAGGGGTTGGCCCAGGCCGGGTCCAGAGAAATGGGCAGGAGATGTTTTAGCCTCCACCATGGCTTTCCTTAGGGAGTAGATGGATGAGCATCAGGCCCAGAGTTATCTGGCAAGTGTGACCAATCGAGGGAGAGTGTGGCCAGGAGGCTGTATACATTGGCTTCTGCTTCAGTCTGTGGCTGGTTGTGTGGTCCCCAAGAGAGGGCTGATCTGGACATGAGCACAGGCCACTCTTGAACCTGCACAGTGTCTTTGCTTGTGCTTCCTGGAATGCTCCTCTGCCCATCTTCTAACCCAGCTTATGCTTCTCAGAAGATCTTAGCAGCCTCCTAAGTCTCTCAGGGCCTGGCATCAGATTCCCTTGGCCCCTGCCAGCCCCCAACAGCAGTCCTGTCCCTACTTGTGCCAGGCTCAGGACCTCACACCAGGACTCCTGTCTGCCCCGCCACGGGCCTTAGTAGTGAACCACAGGAGTGGCCTGGCATGAGTAAAGGAAGGTGTCGGGTGAATGATTCCCATCCTGGAGTCTCAAGGATTCCAGGGGTCTAGCCCTTGGCTGCCTTTCTCCATAATTCCTGAGGGGACTTGAACACTGGTGGATGGGACCCCTCCCCCCAACATCTATGGTCACACACCTCTAACAGTTCACCTTCTTTAGGAACCTGGGACAGGAAAAGACCTGTTGAAGAGCCACAAACTGTCAAAGAACACTCAGTGACCCCAGTGATCAGGAAATGCTCATTAAGATGACTTTTCACACAGAAAAGTCACGACTTTTCACTTGCCAAATGAGCAAAACATTAGAAATTTACAATGCCTAGTGTTGTGAAGGTACAGAGAAACATTTTCATGAATTGTTCATGGAAATGTAAGTTGGTTTTAAAAAATGGGTTTTGAGGGCAATTTTGGAAATACATATTAAGAGATTTAAATTATGCATAACCTTTCTAGGCATTTATCCTAAAAAATAATTGCATAAAAGCTGGATATATCTGTATAAGTATTTTTACAGTTGCAATGTTTATAATGGTAAAAGTGGGAAAAAATGTCCAACTACAAGTGACTGGTTAAATAAAGTATGAAAGATCCGTGAAATAGAACTGCAATCAGCCATTAAAAATCATGTTTTCAGGTGCCTGGGTGGCTCAGCAGGTTAAAGCCTCTGGCTTCAGCTCAGGTCATGATCCCAGGGTCCTGGGATCGAGCCCCACATCAGGCTCTCTGCTTACCAGGGAGTCTGCTTCCTCCTCTCTCTCTGCCTGCCTCTCTGCCTACTTGTGATCTCTGTCAAATAAATAAATAAAATCTTTTTTAAAAAAAATCATGTTTTCAGGTGTCTGGGTGGCTCAGTCAGTTAAGCATCTGCCTTCAGCTCAGGCCATGATCCCAGGGTCCTGGGATGGAGCCCCACATTGGGCTCCTTATTCTGTAGGGAGACTGCTTCTCCCTCTCTGTCTCCTTGCCCATCCCCCTGCTTGACCTCTCTCTCTCTCTCTCTGTCAAGTAAATGAATAAATTCTTAAAAAAAAAAATCATGTTTTCAGAAAAAAGTTGCATGGTAGGGGGAAGTGCTCATATTAGAATGTTTGTTCATTCATTAATTCATTGATTTAATTAACATTTATTGAATATCCAGACACGCCAGACATTGTTCTAGATACTGAGAATACAAATATAAACAAGGTAAACTAAGCAAAAATTAAGATTTCCAGTAGTGGTACTTTTGTCTGCTTTTATTTAAAAAAAAAAAATCTGAATAGAAAAAAGCACAGGGAAAAATACCATGATGTCAACAATGGCTATGTTTGGTTCACGGTATCAGTAATGATTTATGTTACAAATAACTGGAAACTTTACTGCAGTAGCTCAAGTAGTGGAAAGCTTAACTGTCTCATGTGTCGGAAGCTGGGAAAGTCTACTATTTTAGTCTGGTGGCTCTGCCCTCCTGGGGTGGGCTGTCAGTCCCACAGGTGGCTTCTCACGATCAGAAGATGGCAGCCTGTGTTCTGGATCTCCCATCTACATTCCAGGTTGGGGATGGGGGAAGGGGAGAGCAAAATCTTTCTCCTTCGGAGGCGCTTGTTTTTATTACCCAGGAGCTGAGCTCCAGCTGGTGTCCCGTAGGTCAGGAGGAGTCACACCCCTACCCCTAGCTGAAGGAAGGTGCGGAAGAACACAGAGGTGGTGTTACGAGTGACTGTAATTTTCTTCTCCGTGTGTTCTGGCATTTTCTAAGTCAAACCAGACACTAAAACAAGCTTTGCATAGAGAAGAAAAGGGCTCTTTATGTTGTAAGAACTAGGGTGGGGTGGATTGAGGCAGGCAATTCGAGAACAGGGTGAGGCAGCAGCAGCCGGGCCCCTGAGGCCTCTCCCCTGATTTCCATCCCTGAACTTTGGTTTGTGGGCCCCCTCCCACGGGGGCAGCTCACAGAACAGGCAGTGCAGTGAAGGTCTGTGGCTGCCCCAGTGAGGGCTGCTCCGTCCCGCTGGCTGCCTTGCTGGCCTGCCCTAGCTCTCCCCACTTGCCGCTCTTCAGTCTGTGTCTTCCTCTATCTCTTTCTTATAAAGACCCTTGTGATGGCAGTTAGTGTCCACCCAGACAATCCAGGACAATCTCCTCCCCTTGAGTCCTTAACTTAATCAGACCTGCAAAGACACTTTTTCCAAAGAAGGTCACAATTACAGATTCTGAGGATTAGAATGTGGATACCTTTTCAGCCTATCACATCCATTCATTCACTGTCCAGTCACTTTACTGCTCTGAGCCTCAGTGATCTCATCTGTAGATTGGGGATGAGAAGCACGTTCTCACAAGGTCTGGTGATGATCACCAACCACATAAGTGGAAGGACTGGGCCTCTCTGTGATTGAGCCCTGCCCTGCCCCTCTGACCTCAAGTGCTGTTCTCATCTCTTAGGGCAGCTTCTCTTTCCCTGTCTTTTATCATCCACCTGTCCTGATCCTGGAGACATTTAAAGAGCACCCGGGAGGCATAGACCTGAGGGCCTCTGATCTGCAGATCTTTGTCCCCATCTCTACCTGCTTCTTCTTCTTGCACTGTGGGCGCCCCTCTGTGTGGTGTTGTTGTGCCCAGGCCTGGAATGTGGCAAGTGTTAGACACATAGACACATGCATTCTCCCTTCTTCCCCTGGGAGCCTCCCCCTGGGGCTTCTGCACCCTCCTACTCCCTCTCTTGTTTCCCCACCAAAACCCTGGGGCTCTCTATTTTCTAGATCAATCTCTGGGAAGTTAGGGACCTTGCCCAAGGTGGCACAGCACATTAGCAGTGGATCCAGGACCCGGGCCATCTCCCTGTCTCATCCAGAGTCACACTGGGCAGTCCCTGCTCCAAGCCAAGTCCCCAGGAACATCCCTGGGAGGTAGCACCTTCATCCTTCGGATTTACAGGGTGCTAAATGCGTCATGACAACCGGACTAGGAAAAAATCAATCACAATTTCATTTCATCTCTGGATAAAAGAAGAGGTTTACAGGCCAGAAAACCTCCTCGTGGAAATAGGTGTGTCCGTAAGCAGGGTGATCTGATCTGCTAGGGGTTGTTTCTAGCAGGATGCCTGGGTTGGGGGAAGGGCTTATCTGCCAGATGAACCAGGGCTCCAGGCAGATGCATTTTCCCTAATCCCTGCTCTCCAGGGAAAAATGGGGGGCCCAGCTCTGAGAGACAGCAGGCCCAGGTTGGTGGGAACTGCTGGGCTGTACCTGGCTTAGGATGGGATGAGGTGGGATGAGGGTGGGCCTCTCACATTCATTTAACAAAGTGGCTGGGGTCTTCACTGTGTAGCTCCCAGTCTCCAAACCCATGTGTAGGTTGATACTTGGGGACCCCATCGCAGATGCGGAGCAGGCCAGGACAGGGGTCTAGGGAGCCTCACATCATCTGTGAACACCTGCAGGCCTATCCCTCAAGAGGACATATGATTGACACAGCGTGTCCTTTCCAGAGCCAGGATTGAAGAGCTTCCTGTTAGCTCCCTGGCAGCCAGGGAGACAAGGGCCTCACTCACCCCTCAGTGCTGACTCCCCACTGCAGATCAGTGGCCTTCTGGCTTCCCCAGGATGTCCACTGAAGACACAGTAGTTGACACATTTCTGGCCATGGAGTCACCCCAGGGTGCTGCTCTATAGAGATGTGTCTGAGAACGAGTGAGACTGGCCTCAGTGTCTTCCATCAGGGCCAGTCTGACAATCCACCAACTCCTCCTTCATGTTCCTCTCCCCTCTGCATTCCTTATATGCTTCTTCCTCTACTCTTTCCCTCTTGCTGTTCTTTCTGCTTGAAATGTGTACCTTTTTCCTTAACTCAGCTCATGGTTTCAGCCCCACCTGCGTGGAGGTCACTGCAGCAGAGGGCAGCAGCAGGAGGAGCCCTGGGCAGTGGTGGGAGGGGTGAGGGGCATCTGTGGATCTCCATATTCTGGATCTGGAGCCCTGGACAGTGGCTGATGAAAGGATGAGCTTGGCTCACGGGATGGACAGACAGGCCAGGGGGTTCTTCCATGCTGCTTGGTCCCACCTGAGGAATTGGGAGCTCCCCCAAATATAGAAGAACCAGGGCTCAGGGCCTGGGGAAAGAAGGGGAATGCCTCCCAGGTCTTGTAGCTGGGAAGCAGGGACTCCAACAGCAACATGGCAGGGGCTTTGTGCTCAGGGAGAGACTCCCTGGCTGGTGGTTTTCACACTTAGACTCTCAGCTGTAGAATGCTTTCCTCACACGCAATGGACAGAGCACCCACAAGCAAGACGTAGAAAGTGGGGTGGGTCTAGAGCCCCAGAGGCCCTAAGCCTCCTCTGAGGAAGCTCCTAGATCCAGGCTGTGGACGCATACCTGGGGGACCAGTGCTTGGGAGGAGCTTGGGCGTCAGGCTGCTCCAAGGCCTGGGACTAAGGTGACAGGTCACAGGGATCCTTCCTCGGAGCCTGCCTTCCTTCCCTTTGCTCTCCCTTTGCAGGAGGTAATGCTTTGGTGTAGACTTTGCCCTGCCTCGTCTGAGCTTCTGAGGGGCCTAAGGAAAGGATGGACCCTGCTGGCCTCAAGGGGCCAAGGGGATCCCTGGGTGTCAGTCTGAGAGTCCCACATGGGCCTGAGCTGGTGTTTGGTTCTGCTACCCCGCCCTGCCTGGAGAGCCTGGGTCCAGGGACCAGACCTCTGTGGTCCAGTTTGTTTTCTTTTGAAAGAAACAACTTTTCACACAGGTAACTCTTGGGACTACCTTGATTTTAGGTAGACTGAGCACACTCATCTGGGCCCCAGTTTCCTGATTGTATAATGGGGATAAAGAGGGGTCCTTACCCTGCAAAAATAAGGGGAGGACATACTGTGTGTGGTTTTCTTCTTCCTCATGGGGCAGGGCTCCAGCAAGTAAAGACCTCCCCTACCCCGGCTGCCAGCCACGGGCACCTGCACCGTGCCATCGGCAGTGGGGCAGTGAGGGTACTTGGAAAAGGTGCAGCAGCTGAGTATGGGGGGGTCTGGGGGCACACCAGTGGGTTCTGCTTGGTGGCTGCACTCCCCCACCCTCAACCTCAGGAAAACCATAGACCAAATGCATAGAAGGCTCAGATAATAAATTGAGAGATGCAAAAGATTGCCAGCTTGGGAAATTGAAAGTAAAAACCCATGAGGCTACCCAAGAGTAAAAATAAAATAAAAAATATGGTAATATAAAAGGAGACCAAATAAAATAAATACGAGCTGAAAAACAGTGAAAATGAGATGAGAGAGGTAGGCAAGAAAGGGCAAGGAAGACAAAGGAGAGATGGACAATTGATACATAATGGGGGGGGGGGCAAAGGCACAACAGAGGGAAGCGGGGGATAAGCAATAAATAAAGGGTTTTTTTTTTTAAGATTTTTAAAAATTTATTTACTTGACAGAGATCACAAGTAGGCAGAGAGAGAGGGGGAAGCAGGCTCCCCGCTGAGCAGAGGGCCTGATGTGGGGCCAGGACCTTCAGATCATGACCTGAGCCGAAAGCAGAGGCTTAACGCACTGAGCCACCCAGGCACCCAAGGTGTTTTTTAAAAAAGAAAAACCCAGTGGGTTAAGAGGGTCCAGGGGGCAGTGAAGATTTCTGAGCTCAGAATCCTGACAGAGAGTGGGTTTCCTGGAGTGCATGGGTAGGGCCCAGACTGGAACGCAGGCTGCAGGGGTCCAAGCCTGGTCCTTTAAGATGCTGGCTGGCCCCACCCCGGGGAGATGACCTCAGGGCTTGGGTTAGCCTCCTCCTAGTGTACTTGGGAGACCTTGACTTCTGTGCCAAAGCCTGCAGAGAATGGCCGGGCCTTGGTCTTTCTTGCCAGCTGTAAGCTTCCGGGAGGGCCTAGGCTGAACTGTCTTTGAAACCCCAGGTGGGCTCCATGCTGGAGGGAGAGTGGAAGGCAGTTTTTCAGGGTACAGTATCACATGCCATCTGGGGGCTCTCTAGGAGGAAACCTGGTTGGGCAGGGGCACCTCTGTGGGGGTTGCACAGTGGTGGATCTACACGGAACAGGCAGCTTCTCAGGGACTGTGCCAGGGAGAGGCACCTGGGAGAGTCAGGATTCCAGCTGGCCCTTCCTTTGTACAGTTTTTAGCTGGGGTGAGAAAGAAGGTGGCTGAGAAGGGAGAGGTCTGCCTTTCTGGAATGACAAAGCTTTAAGTTACGATGATTGTGGCTTCCTAGTGGACCACTGTGGCCTTTCTCTTAGCCTTGGCATTTCCTCTGTAGCTTCAGCAGCAAACTTTTGCATCCTTCTTTATTTCCTTGCATGCAAAAATGGGAATGCTACCTCCTAGGTAAGATGTAGGGTGCCGGGTACAGTGCCCACATGTGGTAAATGCTAAAGAAATGTAGTTAGAATCAGTATAGCGGGAGATCTTTTTAGTAAAAGTAGTCACCTCTACTGGCTGAACTCTGTGCAAAAGGATTTTTTTTTTTTGACTCAGTTTTAATATCTGTGAACATATCCTTGTGTAGTTAGGAGCAAACCAAGAAGACAGAGTCCTGGGTCTGCCAGCAACTGGCCTGGTGCCTTGGGCGAGTCAGTCACTCCTCTCACTGAGCCTGTTTTCCCCTCTATGAAATGGGTATGCATCATATGACCCAAGTTCACCAATCTATCTTCTTCAGCCAAGTTATCACAGTAGGGGTGAACTTGCTCATGAGGTAAAGTTGCTTCCCCAGGAGCCTCGTTTTGGGGAGGCAGCTTTTGCAGTTCCAGAGGTTATCAGGGCTTAAAGGGACTGGGCTGGTAGGGATCAATAAGTAATTAAGAGTTTGATGAGCCTGATAAAGCCCCATAATAGCCAGTG
Organism: Enhydra lutris kenyoni; assembly: GCF_002288905.1. Taxonomy (NCBI): domain Eukaryota; kingdom Metazoa; phylum Chordata; class Mammalia; order Carnivora; family Mustelidae; genus Enhydra; species Enhydra lutris. The sequence goes on along the minus strand of NW_019154096.1, from coordinate 37,826,854 downwards.
TCCCTGGAACCCGACAATCCCAACCTCGGGTAGCAGAGAAGATTAAAAGTCTTGCCTAGAGGTGGGTGTGCACAGGGACAAGTGATCTCTGGGCCTGCCTCCCAGCTCCAGGAGAAATGTGACCTATGCAGAGTACCCCTTGTGGCCAGGCAAGCACAACCCAGGACATTCTAGTCTGGCTGTGAAAGCTGGCTTGGTAGTGTAGGAGTTTGAGCACCAGAAGATGAGCATCAGGGATGGTGAAGGAAACCATGCTGTGGGAAGTATAGGGGAAGGGAGTACCTAGGACAGGAGGGGATATTGCCCAGGGCCAACAGCTTCCAGGGGATTCCAACTGGAGTCACAACCCCCAGGTCCCAAACCAGAGGGACCTTATCATCATCCAAACTGCAAACTAGTAGAAGTCTCTTCAAAACTGTATGGGTTGGGGGTGCCTGGGTGGCTCAGTCGTTAAGCGTCTGCCTTTGGCTCAGGTCCTGATCCCAGGGACCTGGGATTGAGCCCCGCATCAGGCTCCCTGCTCAGCAGAAAGCCTGCTTCTCTCTCTCCCCCTGCATGTGTTCCCTCTCTTGCTGTGTCTCTCTCTGTCAAATAAATAAGTAAATAAAATCTTAAAAAACAAAAACAAAAACAAAACTGTATGGGTTGGTAGGTTGTTTTCTTAATATTTGGTGGGGGGGGGTCTTAAGGATTGTCCTGCTGCAATCATGCTAGCTCTGCCTTAGCACAACATACATCAAGAAAACTTCTAACTAAGTTAGACACATGACATGTTTTACCAACACACTGCAGAGGCCCAAAAAAGTGAGTTTGGTGACCCTGACCCTATGACTCTTGACCTCAGATTTGAGCCCCTATTGGAGATCACACCCACTATCTTTACAAGGTAGAGGCAGTCCCATAGGAACCAAATTGTTACATTAAAAAAAAAAATCTACCCTTTGTTTCTCTTCTTTCTATAACTTTTTGGTCAATGAATGGTGGGATTTTGAAAGAATGAGGATGGGGAGGGGTGTTGGAGAGGCTGGGAGGCATATTTTATAACTCAAGGCCCTAAAGAGAAATTTTCTTGAGGAAGTGCATTTATGTGGGCACTATACCCAGCTCCCAAGCCCAGTCTCCTGCAGGCATAGTCATTCTTCTCTCCTTGCCCAGGGGCCCCCTCCTCCTGGAAGCCACCTTGCCTGCTCAAGTGGTTCCCTGCTTGTTCTCCAACCCAGCTTCTCCTCTCCACCAGGCTGCCCCCCACCCCCAGCTGAGTCAGCCCCATCAGCCACTGCAAGGGTTGCCTCATTGCTCTCCAATCTTTTACTTGGCCCTCTCTGCACAGCCACCTCCCCCACCTTTCCAAAGTAACATTTATCAATGACTCCTCCGTAGTTGGAAGCTTGAGACACAAACACACATGCACACACACACTAAATTCTTTATCTTCCTGCCTTGGCTGGATAACCAGCATTAAATGCCTGAAGGCCTCTATTCCTTCTCCCTTGGTAACCCCACTAAGCTTTTAGAACTGTCACCTCCTCCAGGAAGCCATCCCTGGCTCTTCCTCCTATGGTTGGCCAAGTGCATGCATGGCTCTTTCAGGATCCTCGCCACATCTTCTAATGATCTGTTTAGGTGTCCACTTCTCCCACTGCGCAGGGAGTTCCAGGCAAGGTCTCTTGCTAAGCCTTTCCAAGTCCCTCAAGCCCAGCGCAAGGAATGGCAGGAACCTTTCAGCGGGCGGACTACAGCCAAGGGATGGTCCCAGGCTTTCTAGAGAGGCCCCTTACACGAGGCTCTGCCAGGCGCGCCCAGACCGAGCTTCCGCGGAATCGGGGTCCCGGAAGGCTCAGCTGCGTCCCCGAAATCTTGAGTATGCCTCGTGGATCCCAGTCTGTCTGGGACTTGGGGGTGCGGGAGCTGCGCGTCCGGCTTGCCACCTCCTCCCAGACTTGAGCCGACTGGTTAAAGCTGCATCTGGTGGTGGCCGGCCGGAGGCATTCGCCAGGCGGCGGAGAGACCTCGGTTCGGCGCTGGCCGCCAGGAGCGGGCTCTCCGCCCGGGCTCGCGCGTGAAAGCTCCGTGCAGAGTGGGAGTCTGAGTACTCCGGCCGCTTGGAAGGCTCCTCACGTCCAGGCGCCGCGGTCACGGCTGCGCCGGTTTCCGGCCATGAATTAGGCTTCAGAGTCCGAGCCTCCTGCCCGACTCCGGGCTGAGCGCGGGGGATGGGCGCCTGCCGAGGTTCGCACGGCTAGCTAGGGTTCGAGCCGCGGCCCAGGTTCTGCTCCGCGACGTTCGGCCGCGTCCGGTCCACTTTGGCTCCCCTTGCATCTCGGCTCCTGGCTCAGCGTCCCGCTCCGTCTCTCTCTCGGCTACCCCCAGTGCGGCTCAGCTAGGGGCTCTCTGCCCGAGGCTGGGTGCATGGCCCGAGACGCTCGGCGGCTGAGGTCGGCGGGCGCTCCGGGATCCCCCGAGGGCAGTCGGTGGCCGACCCTTCTCCATCCTCCCGCCCCCGAAGAACGGTGGGCACAAGACCCAGGGCCGCCAAGTCTTTGCGCGCCGCAGATTCGGCTGGTCCCCGCTGCCATGCCGGCCCCCGAGTATCCCCCAGACCCGGAGCGCGGAGCACCGGGCGCCCCCTCCGAGCCGCGAGCGGGCGAGCGCGGCGCGGCGAGGCTGAGGCTCCGCAGTCACGTGGCCGAGAGGAGGGCGGAGGGGAGGGAGGCGGGCAGGGAGGGGAGGGGGAGCGGAGCCGAGGGGGAGGGGGAGGGGAGGGGGCGTCCTCCGCAGTTCGCTCCTCGCCGGGGTTCAGACACACAGCTAGCCCGGAGCCGCCGCGCCGGCCCGGCCGCCGCCGTCACCGCCTCCGCCGCCTCCGAAGCCGCCCGAGCCGCGGGAAGCGCCGCCGCCGCCGCCGCGGGCCGCCCCCGCCTCACCGGCCTCGGCTCGGGCTGCCAGCGCCGCCGCAGCCGCCACCAGAGCCGGAGCGGGAGCCCGACCGCGCTGGGCTGGGCTGGGCTGGGGCGGGCGCAGGGCGCAGGGGCGGGCGCGCGGGAGAAGACGCACGGGCGGGCTCGGCTCTCCCGGGGAGCGGCCCGGGACTGCACCGGGACCGGCGCCTCCCCGCTCCGCGCTGCCCTCGGCCTCGCCCCGGGCCCGGGCGGATGAGCCGCGCGCCCGGGGGACATGGAAGCGCTGACGCTGTGGCTTCTCCCCTGGATATGCCAGTGCGTGTCGGTGCGGGCCGACTCCATCATCCACATCGGTGAGCGCGGCGGGCGGTCGGGCCGAGGCTGGGCGGGGGCCCCAGCGGCGTGGGGGGTGCGCGGCGTCCAAACTTGGCGGTTCCCCGGGCCGAGGGGCTCGGCAGGCGGTGCTCCTCCGAAGGGCCGCGCCGCGCCGCCCCGCGGAGGAGCTGTGCATGGGCCGCGCCGCGCTCCCGCGGGCTCTTCGCGGCTCCCCGGGGCTCCAATCCCTGCGGCCTTTGCCGACACTTAGGGCCGCGGCTGCGGGGAACCCGGGGCCGGACGCGCGTCCAGGGCTGGGCCGTCGGCTTGCTCGGAGCAGCGGTGGGTAGGGGGCGGACACAGCCCTGGGTCTTGCCAAGTTGGCAGGGCAGGATCAAAGAGGCCCGACCGGAACCGTGTGTGAATGTGGGTGGGTGGGTGTTGTCAGCGTGTATCACTGTGTGTGCGCCTGGAACCGTGTTGGTGTCACTGCGAGAGGGCGTTGGGATGTGTGTGTCCACCTGAGCCTGTGTTGGTGCGTGCACGACTGTCAGCCTGTTAGAGTGGACACAGTGTCTGCCTGTTTCCCCGGTGTGTTTGTGTATCTCTCGGTATATGTGTGGGTGTTTGTGTATCTGGTTGTGGCGACTCGAGCCCAATCTTGGACAGTCCCAGAGTTTCCCGTGGTCCAAGTCTTGGGGGCCGGCAGACGGTCCAGGTGGTGGGAGCCGGGGGAAGAAGCGTGGGCGGTGGGGGGTGGGGAGGAGTGTGTGTGCGCGCTGAGCGGGAAGAAATGGATGGAGGAAGAGAACCGGGAGAGAAGATGAGATAGAGGAGAGGAGGAGGGGGCGCCCGGAGGGGAAGTGTGTGGGAGTTAGTGGCAACAGGGGAGGAATCCCAGGAAGTTAGGCCGGGTTGGGGGGCCTGAGAGCGGTTGCTTTGGGGGAGCCCCTCTGCAGTCGCCTTTCCGGAAGTTGGGAAAGACCAGCGAGCACAGAGAAACTGGGGGTTGGGAGGTGTGAGAAGGCAGGGATGATGGGACAGGCGGGGCGGGGGGGGGGGGGGGGGGGGGGGGGGGGGGGGGGGGGGGGGTGGGCCGGGGGGGGGGGACGGGCCCCCCCCCCCCCCCCCCCCCCCGCCGGGGCCGGGCGCCAAACCTGCTTCCCACTCGGGGGGAGGGGGACTCGGGTCTCGCGGTCAGCATTGCGGCTCTGGGTGTAACGTGGAACCGGGGCCTCCCTCCTCCCGCCCGGTCCTGAGCTCCGGGGATCATCGGGCCCAGCCCTGGGACCGTGGGGACCCTCGGGGCCTGGCGAGGGTGGGGGAGGACTCCTGAGTTGCCCAGGCTGCAGGGCCAGGCTCTGGCGAATCAGACCGATCTCTGATCTCCGCTGGAAGCGCAGAGTCGGCCGAGGCCGTGCTAAGGCGCGTAAAGGGCCAGCGGGAGGCTGCCCTGGAGATGTTCGCTGTTCTAGAAGGCCCTTTCAGGAGCGGTATCCTATGAGCTCCTCAGCGCTGCTGGGTCTGAAGGCAAGGGGTCTAGGGTCCAGTTTCCTCTCCCACCACATACACACAGGAAGAAGAAGCGGGGAGGATGGAGAGCAGGAGGTGATGCTCAGGGAGCCAGGCTGGGACTGACCCGCCCGCAGGTGCAGCAAACTCAATGGGACCTGCGTGCTCAGCTTCTCTCAAAGGGGGAATCTCAGAGCAGAAGGAAGTCATCATTCCATTCTGGGATTGGGGATGGGGACATCGCCCTGCAGGGGAACTTTCTGGCTCCTGCGATGGGATTTATGGGGCGGTATCAGGGCATTTGGGTGCTGCCTGAGGCCACCCAACTTGGCTCAGTTCGTTGTGTGTTGGTATAGCCCGAACATGAGGTAGCTTGGTTGCAAGACACGTGTGTGACCTGGCAGCATGTGCAATGTGCATGTGTAACTCATGTCAACTGTGTGCATAAGTGCGCTGTGTGTGGGAAACACATTCCTGTTCTGGTTGATCTAAGAAAGCCCTAAACTAGCCTGTGAAGCTAAAACCCCGGTCTGAAACTCCCACCAGACAACCAGCTAACCTGCCAACACCGAGACCTGAGGGCCAAGACCAGGGTGGGGTGGGGAGGGAGCGCTCCTCTTTCTGTCAGGTCTTGACCCCACCAATCCTCCAGGTGCCATCTTCGAGGAGAACGCGGCCAAGGACGACAGGGTGTTCCAGCTGGCTGTATCTGACCTGAGCCTCAATGATGACATCCTGCAGAGCGAGAAGATCACCTACTCCATCAAGGTCATTGAGGCCAACAACCCGTTCCAGGCGGTGCAGGAAGGTGAGCGGCCGCGGCGCCCAAGGCTAACAGGGCAGTCGTCTGCCAGGCAGCGTGGAGACCCACGGAGTTGCGACGGGTTCGGCCGCCCGGAGCCCCCTGTGCGCCCCGGCAGCCGTGGTGCCACGCATGGTGCACGCGTCCTCTCCGACCCACCAAGCGGTGGCGCCGGGAGTGCTCTGCGCTTGGGAGTTGGAGCGGAGAGCTTGTGAGCACCGCGAGCTAGGCTCCTTGCCTAGCTCGCGGGGCGTGTCGCGGGCTGGAGCGGTTCTCTTTTAGCTGGGTGGGTGCCTGTGTGCGCCCCGCGCTGCCCGCGCAGGCTCAGGGCCGTCTTTGTTTCTCCAGTGTTTGTGGGTGGGCGTGTCTGCGTGCGGGGTACCTGCGTCGGTGCACCGCCGCTGACCTCGAAGGTCCGGGGCTGTCCTCATCCCCAAGCGAGAAGTGCCTGGCGCGCGAGCCCGCGGTCTTCCCTCTTCACAGCGCAACCCGATACGCCCGGCATTTTGCGCCCCGCGGCCAGTCAGTGCCTCGGCCCCGCGTGTCTGTGCCGTGCTCCTCCTCCCGGCTTGGAGGAGCTGGTTTCTCTCTCGCTGTCCCTGTCGCGGGCAGAGGCGCTGTCGCCTGAGCCGGAGGTGGGCGCTGTTTGACCAGGAAAGGAGAGGAGCTGGGCCAGTCCGGCTTCGGGGAATCCTACCTAGTCCGAGGCTGCGCCGGCCGCCGTCTCCGCCTCCGCTCCGGTCGGGTGGGTCTGACCCACCCGCGGGGGCAACAGGTGCGCAGCGCGGGTGTTCGCTGCAGCGGCAGCTTCTTTTCCCCCTTGTCTCTCTTCCTCTTCCGTGTCACCTGGCTCAAGGCTGGGTTCTGGAACCCGAGTTCCTCCCGCATACTGCCAGCCACCTTCCTGGTCAGGCTTAGGGCTCTTTCCACACTCCGGGCATCTGCCTAGCCCAGGTACCTTTTCCTCTCCTCTGCCTTGCTCCCCACATTCCTGAGTTGACTCAGAGGCCCTTGCCCCAGAGTGTGAGGGTAGGGGGCCCAGCTGGTGGCAGGGGATGCAGGGATTCCTCCCAGGAGGGACTGACAGGACAGTGGGTATTGGGAGGAAGTGGGCTGGTTCAGGGTTCCAGGCCAGCTCCCTTATCTCCCACCCCCATTCCCCTAACCACTGAGTGCAGAGCCCTTCTGCTGCCTTTGGGTTATATGCTGGCTGCTGGGCTCCTGGGTACCTGCAAGGGTAGGGTGGTTCAGTGAAGACTCTGCTCTGTGTCCAGAAGGTCAAAGCTTTTTCTGGGGAGAACTTTGTGCTAGAAGGAGGTCTTTGGGAGTCTCCTATTCTTGGATGCAGCAGAGGAGGGGAAGGCCCAACTGTGAGCTCTGAAGGCCCAAGGATGTCTTGGGATGGGAGTACAGACCTGGAGTTCTGAGTGTGTTTTTGGAGTAGCTGCTAGAGGTGTGAGGCTGGTGTTGCCTATCATGGGGTTTGCTGCTGCTAGCCTTGGCAGATTCCGTTGTCAGATATCCACTGAGGTATGGGGAATCCCTGTCCTTTGGTGTCTGAGTAGCCTACCAGCAGTCCCTGCCCCTACATGACCCACCCCAGAACTTCTTTTCTGTGTGCCTCCCCCACACCTCCTTGCAGGTGCTTGGTGTGGGCTCCAGCCATGGAGAGTGGGGCCCTCCTTAGGCAGGGGGGTGGGAATTAGGGGGGTGACACAGACTTATCCCCTTACATGTCACAATTTTTACAGTGCCTTCTGCTCTCTTGACACTGTTTCCATACATTTGGCTCTGTGGTCAGTCATTCTTTGTGCTTGGGAGTTGAGGACACAGGTGGACATATGCGTTTCTTGCTCTCAGGGGCTCACATCATGGTGGAGATCCTGCCTGTGTTTTCCACCTGCCGTTTCCTCTCTTCCACATCCCCTGTTGACATACCTTGTGTCCTTTGACTTCCCCTCTGCCATGTGGAGTACTCCATGCTCATTCATGATGCCCAATCCTGGCCACCACCCCCCCCCGCCCCCATCAGCAGGTCCCCAGGGAGTGAAGATAATGCTCTTGCCCAGGGTTACAGTCTCAGGCAGGTAACACGTCGGCCAACGGGGCAGCTGATCTCTGCAGGGCGTGGAGCGTGGGGTCTGGAGAGGTCAACGCTGTTAAAAGGAGCAGCTGCTACATAGCTTTAGATGATTTTTCCATTTGGGAATGAAAATCCTAATGTTATAGATGTGCCTTTTTTTTTTGAGAGGAGCCCCAAATCTGCACTTTAATGTAAAACCTGATTTCTAACTGTTGTCAACTAATCAAGCAATTTAAACAATACAGTACAAGCCAAACGAAACGCACCTGTGGGCCATTCAACCTTCAGGCCCCAGTGCACCTGTGTCCTGGAGACACAGGACTCCATCCAGGGGTCTTTTCTGGTTGACAGCTTGCTTTTCTGGGTCTCAGTTTCTCTATTTTTATGATTGGAAAAATGTCTCAGGCTCCAGGGATGGCAGGCTGACAGTCTCAGAGGGTGTGAGAGGGAGTGTGTGTACCCATCCAGAAGTAGGGAGTTGGATTCTGGTGACTGAGGGACATCTGATGCCATCCAGGTAGAAGGATCCTGACCAGGTGTTGCTGGGCTGCCTGCTGCTCAGAGTGTGTGTGCTGGTTAAGGCTGGTATGTGCTTTCAACTGATGAGCCTTGTGGGCAGAAATCCACATGATTATCCCGTGACCTTGCACGGCCCTTGGATATCTACAAGGGACAGTAGCAGCCAGCCCCTTCAGGGCCTCATGGAGAGCAGAGCAGTGCTCGGAGGCTCCTTCTCCCTAGCTTGGGGCTCAGCTGGGCAGATATTCAGCTCTCTGCATGTCCTTCCTTCTGTGCTCTGGGATGCTGTCCATCCTGTGGCATGGTCCTGCTTGGTGGGTATCTTCTCTCTCTCCTGGGCCTGGACAGTCATTGCAACTGGCCGTGGGTGGTAAGTTTGGGTGGGAAAGGAAAGGACTTCTTGGTGGAGAGCAGGTATGGATGGAGGACAAAGGCACACTGGGGTTCAGTCTCCATTGTGGACTAGACAAGCTCCCCATGGACCCCCAGTGGGTTTGGGATTGAGGTGATGCCGTTCCCACTTTGGTCCAAGTGGCAGGACCATACAGGGACAAAAGCTTGGTTGCTGGAGCCCAAGCAACCAGGTTCACATTCGTCTTGCCTCATGTGTAGTGTGGTTCCAGGGGGGCGTCTTGGCTCCGCTTTGAACTTCTGTTCACGTATCTGTTAAAAGGGACCAAACATAGTACCGGGCAAGTGGGGTTCTCATGAGGATTAAATGAGATGAGACATGTGTAAATTGTCTGCAGAAGTCCTGTGGTAGGTGTTCGGTAAACATGAATTCCCTCTTTGTCCCTTGACCCAACTGTGAATGCATCTCAGCTTCTCTTGAGGCTGGTGATATTTTCAGTGGCATCATTTCTTAACTGGTGAATTCCTTGAGAGCAGACTCTCACTGACCTTTTCATTTTCAGCATTTTGCTAAACTCAACCCCCACCCCATTATAAAAGAAACGCATCGCTATAGTGAGCATGAATCAATTAAAAGATGTAGAAAAGGAAAGGGCTATGCATGCTCATTATATAAAATATGGAAGGTACAGAAAAGCATCACGAGGCAGAAGAGAAATCGTTCAGAATTTCAGTTAGTTCCTTCTAGTCTTTTTTTCACTCACTGTATTTTGTATATTTTGTAAGTGCTGAGAGCTCCCATTCTGTTCAACTGGATAGCCTATTCTTTTCTTTCTTTTTTTTTCATTTAACACCTTACTGGCTTTTTCTGAAATTGTTGCAAAGTATGTGTAAACACTACTTTTAGCGGCTACATGTATTTTATGATATTCAAGACAATTTATTATTATTTTTTAAATGGAATCATTTATATGCTGAGATATGCTTAAGTGTCACTGAAGAGAATAAGAGACTCTGCTTCGATTCAATTTCTTCAGGATGATTCTGTACAAGTTCCCGACAAACCACCTTGGGAGACACTTGGTCAGTTGATTTAAAAGAATGGGTCGCGTTTAATAAAATGCATTTGATGAGGATTTAAACTTAGCAAGCGCCGACACATAAAGTGATATTTAAAATGTTGTGTCTTGGATTTAGTTGGCAAAGTCCATCTTAATAGTCAGTGACAATTTTCCTTCTGGGTACTAGGAGAAATACTAATTTGTCAAATAAAAAAATTTCATATTGTTCTAAAGTGTTTGCTGAAGGGGAAGATTATATAAAATGTGTAAATGCATAAAAGAACCAGCCGAACAGGAGTCTTCTCTGTTCACAGTGTTATCTTGTACTGTAAGTAAAAGACTTGGGATATTGGTTATACTGTAGACATATCTGTCATAGACTGGAAAGATAACAGTTTAGGGAAGAGGAAGGAAAAGAAACATATGTGAGGCAATATTCCTTTTAGTTACAATAAGCACAAAAGTGTTTTAGGAAAACAGGGTAAAAATTACCCAAGTATAGCTTGGTGTTTATAGACTAAAACAATGAGAGAGTAAAGTCAAATGAAAATAAAACACAGTGAGCTTGTTGGTGCCCATCTGACGGTCCCTCCTGGGGTCACCCTCATGCGCCTGCTGATATCTGAGCATTCTGCTAGAAGGTCTCCATTGGAGCTTTGATGCCTCTGGAATCTTCCTTGGCTTCCATTCAGAAGGATGTGGCCAGTGAGGCCGAATCTTTTTTTTTTTTTTTTTTTTGAGGCCGAATCTTTTATACCTGCTGGGAGATTCCCTTCTGTCCAGGAGGGGCTCTATTGGTTCTCCTGATGTGATGTTAGTGACACTGAAAAGATGCCTGTAGGCCCACGCCATCCTCCCCATCCACTCTGCTGTATTAATTTTCCCTGGGAGCTGAAAAAAATTTTGCCACAAATTTAGATGGTTGGAAACAGAGATTTATCATGTCACAATTCTGCAGGTCAGAAGCCTGATGCAGGTCTCCCTGGACTAAAATCCAGGTGTCAGCAGTGCCGATTCCTTCTGAAGGCTCTAGGAGAGGATCCATTCTCTTGCCTTTTCAGTTTCCAGGGGCTTCCTGCCCTCCGCAGCTCCTGGACCCTTTCCTCTGTCTTCTGCCAGGGTTGGTGGCTGGGGTCCCTCTCAGGGCGTCACCCCGATCTTGCCTCTGTCCTCCCATCTCCTTCTCCGCCTCTGACTCTTGTCCTTCTCTGCAGGACCATTGTAATTTCACTGGGCCCACCTGGATAATCCGGGATAACCTCTCTACCTTACAGTTAGCTGATGAGCAACCTTAATTCCCTCTGCAGCCTTAATCCTCCGAACACAAAGCCTGACATGGTCAAAGTTGCAGCGATTAGGACGCGGGCATCCTCGCGGGTGCATTGGCACACCTGTCAGTGCCTGTCGCTGCCAGCGCACGTTGTCCCTCTTCCCCATCTTGCTCACGGTGGTCTGCCCTCCTGTGGACTGGGTGGACTCGCCTCGTCTTTGCCAGACCCACTGGGGACACGTGGGACTTATGGCCGTGTGTCCACGTCTCCCAAGCTCACTCTGTGAGCCTGTGGGCCTCCGCAGACTTACCCGCGCTCTTCAGTGAGGCATCGGCGTCCTTCCCTGGGCCTGAAAACTGCTGGTGCCCGAGGAGGTTCCCAGAGGAATCGGCTTTCTGCAAAGCCAGACTGTAAGGCCCGTGCACCTGCCACCACCTGTACCTCCTTTTCTGTCTGGGCAGATTCTCCAGACCTTCCCCCCTCCTCGCATCATCTGCTGTGCCCACCTAGAGCCCCAGCGGGGACCTTAGCAGAGTCCGTCCTTCTCGGCTGTTGCATGGCACTCCTCCTGGCCCCATGGGGGCTGCTGCTCGCAAGGTTTCGTGCTGGAAGATGGCTGTGGCTGCAGGCGGGGATCACCCCTCCCTAGAAGGAGGCTGGGGGCAGGGAACCATCTAGTCCCCGCTCTGGATTGCTCACTAGCCTGTGAGCTGTAAATAAAGGAGTGGCTGCCCTCCTCCCTCAGCTGGGTTCCCAGGCTCCAGCGCTCTCCTTCATTCTGGGCTCACTCCTGCGTGTGCAAACATGTGCACGCGCACACACACATACACACTCGCTTTATAGACTGTACTCCTGCTGCACCCATGTCCGCATGTTTGGGGTTCTAGAGGCTTCCTTTTAGTATCCCTGCGGCCATGGCTTTACCCCCTCAGATTGGGAGGTTGGACTTAATGGGCAGTGAATAGATGGGCACTTCTCTCAGGTGTGTGGGTGGGAGGCACATGGGTCCTCGCGAGACACCTCTCCTCCTGCTGCCTCCAAGCTGCTGCCATTCCCTTTCCTGGTGACCTGGGAACTTTGACAACCTTCGTATCTGGAGCAGCATGTTGGGGCCATTTCTCCAGGTTTCCTGGGGAGGATAGCTAAGACCATCCCTGGCACCCAGAGCTGTATCTTATAAGGGCAGATAGATTCTTTCCACATTCTCGTAGTTGTGAGGTCGAAAATCCCCTTGCTTTGTTCCTTCTAGTAGCTGTCTTCCTTCTTTACCTGGCCGTTTTGCTACTAGAACATGCTGTCACCTAAAAACGTGGAACATTTAGTCTGTATTGCTTATTTTTAAACCACCTAGAGCCCAGTCTGATGCCTGGATGGGAGTCTTTTTTTAGACATGGCTACCCAGGTCCCTGCCTCCTGGTTTTGTTCTGTAGTTCCCTTGTATCAGCTAGGAAGGCTGGGTTATGCTGTAGTAACAAACAATCCCAACATTTCAGTGGCTTCACATCACAAAAATTTATCTCCTGCTCATGTTGCACGTCCATCATTGGTCACTATGGAGTTTGGCTCACAGTGGCCACTCAGCTTGAATATTGCCAGTTGCTGTGCCACATTGAAAGAGAGCTCTGGGGGTCTCAGTCTTGAGGGGACATGTGTCACTTCTGGCTACAGCTTATTGGCCAAAACCAGTCATGTGGTTCCAGCTAGTCTTAAGCGATCCAAGAAGCACAGTCCTACCATGTGCCCAAAGGAGGGACAACTAGAAATATTTGGTGAATGACAGAAATACTTATTCATGTCAAAACAGTCCTCCCATTTCCTCGCTGACTCCTTAAAGCAGCAACAAAGAAACAAAAAGCCCAGAACACTTTTGGATACTGGATCCTGGTTGGGCCAAAGCCGTGGCTCCCATTACCTCACCTCTGCCCACTCATTTACTTGTCCCTCTGTTCTGGAAAGCTCTGGGCTTTGTTGTGTATGGGGGAAGTCAGGAACCCTGGGTTCCCAGCCCCTACTGGACTCTGAAAAGAGAGCCAGTCTTGTGTCTACCAACCTTGTCCTCTGTGAGCTATGGATGGGATAGGCACAGCCTCAGAAGACTTGGGCTAACTGCTTCCTAACTGGTGAGGTGAAGATGGTCATTGCCGGGCCCACCCCAGGGAGCCCCTGCAGCTGGACTTCAGCAATCAGGGCTGCTCGTGGGTTCGGCAGCACTCCCCATGGTGCTGTTCCTCTCACAGAATCCCCCTGCCTCAGTCCCAGGCCCCCTTCACCCTGTCTTCCCCCACGGCAGCGGCTCTCTCTTGCTACAGCTTTGGGCTAGGGCAGAGACTCATCGCTGGCATTGGCTAACCTGTGACAGCCCCTTTCTCTGGGATCTGGCCTTTCTGACAGGCATGGGACCCAGGAAGGCAGCTGAGTCTGTGCCCAGTATCCCATCAGCTGGGTTCTCTAAAGCCCTTCCTTCCAACCTGTGCACACTCAGTTTTCTGGCCAGTGGCCATGGGTTGGGAAGAGAAAGACCCATGATTCTCCCTTCTGGGCCTGAAGCACAGGCAGGGTAGCTGGGTGGTGATTAGATGGCCCGTTTCTATTTGTTTCTGGGTCCATGCTGTGGGTGAGCCAGGCTCCCAGCGGGTGAAGCCAGGCACTGCCCACTGGGTCCCCAGGGTGGTCCTCAGCCCAGGCTGCACCCCCTCCTGCAGCCAGACCCTGGCCAGTGATGTTTCCTGCACACCAGTCCTTCGCTGGCCGCAGGCTGTGGCAGCCAGATGCACTGCCTCTGAGCCTGTTTCTGGCCAGTGCTCAGCCTGGCCCTCCTCCTCCTCCACACAGGAATGGATGTGCTGCCCAGAAGCCAAGGTGGGGGCAGAAGGAGTGTTGTGCTTTCACTCATGGACTGAGGCGCTTGTCCCCGCTCTGCGGTTTGATGCCGGGCAGGTTACTTCAGTGTCCTCAACTGGCAGATGGGAATGACAACAGAGAAGACAGCTTGAGGGTCGGTTGAGGAAACGCCCAAGCAGAGAGGTAGGAATGGTGGTTCTGTTGGCAACCTGAATGGTTCCAAGGGGCTCTTGGCTCCCTTCCACTTCCTGCAGCTCTTGGGGTTCAGTCTGGCCTTTCTGGATGTCCCAGAAGGGCAGGGAAATAGATTGGTATTGACCACACGGCCCCTGTGGAGGCTAGCTGGAGCCATCTATGTTGGCCGGAGCTTGGGGACCTTGCGGACTGTCGTCACACGGGATTGTATCTAGCTGTAGCCTCACTGTTCCGAGCGCACAGAGCAGCCAGAATCCAGCCTGCCTGGCCCAGCCTGCTTGCTCTGTGTGGGTGGAAAGGGGTCAGGCAGGTCCAGGTTCAAACCCCAGCTCTGTGACTGATCAGCTGTGTGGTCTTGAAAGGTCACTTGTCCTCTCTGAGCCTCCGTTTCAACATCTGTGAAGTGGGGCTTCTTTGGCATTGTGTTGCTAGGTCTAGAGAGGTGATGTGTGCCTGGCAGGAAGGAGGCTTTCGGCCAGCCGTGGCCCGTGGGGTGCCCAGCAGAGGTGTGCTCAGCCTTGTGCTGGGGTTAAGTGTGTGGGGGGTGCACACTGGATACTCAGTAGGAGTTTGTTTTCCTTGTGTACTGGCCACCATTTGTTCTGTCCTCCTGGACCCCTGCCAAGGGTACATGGCACCCCTTGGTTTCTGGGCCTACCTGGGTGCTACCAACCCCCCTGTCAGGGCAGAGACGTGGGCCTTGCTGGCTGGACATCATCCCTGTTCCCGCCGTGGCTGAAGCTTCTGGCTTAGCCAGTCCGTTTGCTGACCCCACATGGCCCAAGCCCCTGCAGGCCTGGTCTGGGCCTGGTCTGGCCTGCCAGGCTGTCTCCTTCCCATGAGCTCTTCCTGCTCAGTCTTGAGGCCTTGCCTCACCTGTGCTCCTGGGCTGGGGCAAAAGGCTTTCTTCTGTCCTTTCGTTTGAGGGCCCAGAAGCACGGCGAGAGAGGGAGGGCCATTTTCTAGGCCCTGATCTGGGCTCCCTGGTTTGTCTTGGCAGTGTCCATTTAGGGGCTGGTGCCAGGAGCTGAGGTGACCCTGACTTAGCTAAGAGCTAGGTTCTGCCGCCTTCCTTGTCGTGGCTGCGACATCAAATGCTGCTGCTTCTCAGTCCCCGTTGGCTCCCAGCGCACCTGCCCTCACTTGCCTCTCCCCAGGGCTCTTGTGGTCCAAACAACCCCGTGGGCCACCCCTGCGGCCTGTAGGCTGCCAGCCTGAGGGTACGTCTCTCTCTGTCACTGAGCTCCCAGCTGGAGCCTCAGCTCAGGGCTGGCTCGGGGCTTCTCCTGTGTGCCTGATGAAGGCTCCCAAGGGCTGGTCCTTGGCACTGCGTGGCTCACAGCACCGAGCTGCGGCTGCATAGGGAGCCTCCAGCCAGTGTTCCTCCAGGGACAGGCAGGCCCAGAGGCCATGCTTTGGGTGGAAGGCAGTGCCGATGAGGTCCTCGGGCATCGCATGGGATCTAGGCAGAGCCCTCTGGCCCTGTGTATGCACGTGCGTGTGCAAGGGGTGTGTGTGTGTATGCAAGTGTGTGTGCATGTGTGGGTGAGTGCGAACACATACACATGTGTATATGCAGATGTGTGCATGTGTGTGTGTGCAGGTATGTGTGCTTGTAAGGATGTGTGCACAAGTGAGTGTGTGAGCATGTGGTGTGTGTGTGTGTGTGTGTGTGTGTGTTGCAGACCCCACGCTGCCTGGGCATGATCTGTGGAGAGAGCCAGTGGCTCCAGCTGCTGCCTGGAGCCTCTCTAGTCCCAGCCGTCTTTGACCCCCTCCTGGATTTCCTGCAGGTCTTGATTTAGATGCGGCATCCCTGGGGGGTGCTCCTAGAGCCCTGAGGAGGCAGGCCCTGCCACATGCCCCCACTGTCCTGTGTTTGGGGCTGTCTCCTGGAGATGCTGGGCTGTGGGGAGGGACTTGGTTTCTTTCGTACCCTGTTATAACCTCAGCTTTAAGACAGGGACATTCATGGGGAATGTTCAACAAATATTATTTCCCCCTCCCTCCTGGGGATGTTCCTGGACGCAGATATGGGGTCCTGTCCCTGGGCCCCTTGGAGATCACTTCTGTGGATAGACATTGTGGCTGTGGCCACTTGACTTGGCTAAGGTCAGGAGGAGGCTGTGGGTAGCAGCCCGTGCCCTTCCCCATCTTTGGCATCCATTGTGGCACCGTGGCACTGTATCAGAGGTGTGAGGGTGGAAGCCAGCCCACCTGCATAGCCCAGGGAGTGGCCCTCCTGGGGTCCTAGCCAAGTGGGTCAGCAGATAGCACAGGGTTCTAGTATCCAGAGCTGGTGGGGGGGGGGCACATAAAGCCAAGGCCAGGGAAGGTCTGGAGGTGCTGCGAACTGCCTGGACCCCCCAGCCCCCGCCAGCCCCAAGATTCATCTACTGAAACCCTTCCCCCCAGTGTGATGGTATTTGGAAGTAGAGTTTTTGGGATGTGATTAGGTTGAGATGAGGTCTTGAGGGTGGGGCCTCATGGTGTGATCAGGTCTAAGAAGAAACCAGAGAACTTGCTCTCTTTCCCTCTCTTCCACGTGAGGATAAAGCAAGAAGGCGGCCATCTAAAAGCCAGAAAGAGAGCTCTGTTACCAAGAGCTGAATCTGCCAGCACCTCGGACTTCCCAGCCTCCAGAGTGCTAGAAATCGATGTCTGCTGTTTGAGCTGCCCAGTCTGTGGGACTTTGTTAGGGCAGCCCAAGCGGACAGCCCAAGGACTGGCCCAATTCCCGTCCCTCCTGGGGCCTCAGGGCCACGTATGTCAGATGACGTCTGTACTTCTGAAGCCCCCGATTCTGATCTGGGACTGTCCTTTGTGCTGAGCTGAGGCTTTCTGCACCCCGCGGTCCTTGAAGGGTTGAAAGACAGCCACTGCTCCCCTCCCCCCAACCCCAAGACGTCCGGCTGCACATCCTAGAGCCTGGTGATTTCCCACCTGCTTCTCTTTCAGACATACCCACTTATCACTGTCCCTCTTATCACATGGCGTCCCTGAGGTGCCTCCACAGAGGTTGCCACCTTCAGTGCTCCTCCCTGCAAAATGGGGACAATGTCACTTCCCGTCACAGGCTGTCTTAAGGACCAAGTGAAATAACTACCATTGAGAACTTAGCTGTGCCTGGCTCTGCACAGGTGCTCAGCAAACAGGAGCCATTGGCACTGTCCTCACGCTGTCTGCCCTGCACAGAGGGAGAGGGACGGTCGCTGTTTGCTCCGGAGGCTCTGTTGGTATGAATGGATGTGAGTGGATGGAGGCCGTCAGCACTGCTTCCTGCCAGGGCTTTGGGTGAACCTTTGGTTCCCCAGCCCTGGGGCTTTTGCCCAGGAAAGGATGACACATCAGAGACCCCCACCTGGAGCACTTAGCTATTGATCCCAGCGCGCCACTTTCAACCGACTCAAGTCCAGTTTGCTCAGAGCCTTGTGAGTTTCACTCGTGTTTCCCAAGGATTCGCTCTCCCTCCCAGCCCAGGCCAGCTTGTAGGGGGGCCCTGCTGCCTTCATCCACCTCAGAAACACTCAGTAGTGGCTCCCCATTCTGCTCCGTCACTTGACCCTGGGTCACTGACCAGCACCCCTGCGACACAGGGTCTCGTCAGGCAGGATCACTAACACAGCACTAGCCAGCTGCCTTTCTGCACCTGGCGCACTCACAGGCACTGTGTCAGCCTATGCATTCATTCTCCTGTGCAGACTTCATGGAATCACAGCGTGCTGGAGCCTGCCGGGGCCTGGGGCCTTCGGTGTCTCCTCCCTTCACTAGAGAAGCCTCGAGGGTTTCTGGGTTGTGCGGGGGAAGGAATGTGGCAGGCTTGGCAGCGTTCGTTCTCCTCCAGGTGCCTGGTGATGGCCTGATAAGAAGCAGGGGTACCTGGCGATGCCTGCTGTCTGTGCCCTGGGCTGGATGTGCATCATTCACCATCATCATCAGGACAACCCAGGCAGCAATGGGAATTATATAAGGAGTGAAGCTAAGCAGGGGTTGCTTAGGAAATGTGAAGGCTTGGTATCTCAGCCAGCCATCTCCGATTCCTCACCTAGCCTCCGGTATGCACATAGCCCTGCCTTTATCCCCAGTCTGTGGATTCTCTCCACCTCAAAGGCTATCTCGGCCTGGATCCCTGCAGTCACTTGCTCACTGCTCCCTCCTCTGTCCTCCCCTGTAGGCTGCTGTCCATGTGGCAGCCAGAGTTATTTGAAAAAAAAAAAAAAATCAATCCACTCACCTTCTCTGGCTGAAACCCTTCCACGGCTCCCTGCTGTACTTGGAACCCTTGCCGGAGATGCAAGCCCCTGAGTACCCTGACAAGAGCTGACCTCAGCTGCTTCATCTCTGCACTCTTCTTGGCCTATCTGCTTTAGCTATGTTGGCTTTCTGTCTCCCTAACAGGTTAAGCACTCCTACCCCAGGGCCTTTGCACATGTTTGTTTCTATCATCTGGAAGGCTCTTTGAATGACAGCCTCGTTCTGTGCCTTTAGCTATGCCTCAGATCTCACCTCCTTGGAGAGGCTCCCTTTGGCTCCGAGTAGGGCCATGATGATTACCTATCAAAGCTTTCTTCTTTGCATGTCCCTCCCCCCCTGCATTTATGTTAATGTATTTCAGAGCATCATCAGGTCTATGAGGGCAAGGAAGTGTCTGTCTTGTTCACTGCTGAGGTCCCAGAGCCAAGCCTGGTGCGTGGCTGGTCATGGGTGCTCCATACAAGTCCTGAATGGGTGATGGGATGGACAGACACATGGGACCTCTGCTGTCTGAGACCCTCACAAGCTCACAGTCCTTCCTTCACTCTTGAGACCACTGAGGGTCCTGTGGATGTGGGGCCCTGAGACGTGTTGTGTTTACGGCAGCCCCTAAGGCCTACTTGTGCTGCCCCTTCCCTCATGGTCAGCTTCTGGATTCGAAGATCTTCCCTGACAGCATAGTCTCCCCTAGCCATGGGCACTTTCATGGGGTGTTCGGAGGCCCAGTGCAAAGGGTACAGTCACAATGAGGGGGTTTCTCATGCTTGCCACCTAGAGTGGGAGAGAGTTTGGGAGGCCCTGTCTTGGGAAGGCATTTTCCCACTGAGCTGCTCTGGCAGGGACTCAGGGCTATGGCCTCCCCACCCATTCTATGGGACCAAAGTGTGCTTGTGGGGCTGGGAGAGGGTGGGGAGGGTGAGGAGAGGGGAGAGAAAGAGGGAGAAGGGCTACACCCGGGAAGCAGAAGCTCTCCCTGGGCTCTAGGTGCTGGCCCTAGGGGGCTCTGTTGCCCAATGGCTCTCAGGGTGTGGGGAGTGAGCCAGAACCTGGGTCTTCATTTCTGTCTCCCACCTACGGATCCTCTGGTGGGCTGGAGAGCCCATTCACTCTGGCCTCAGTCTCCACATGTGAGAAATGCAGACGACGATATTGTCCTAACCACTGCCTGTTCCAGGCTCAGGCAAGAGAAGGGGCTGTGGGAGGGAGGAGGAACTGTAGGTCTGGGGCCTGGGGTGTGGGGTTGCAGCAGCTCTGAGCTTGGCGGGGAGGGGCAGTGCCGACCCCCTTGGTGGGTACTCCAGGAACTGGTAAGCAGGCTGCATTTGCAAGGACGCAGCTGCCACCGCTGCCACACTGGCCTCTGAGGAAGCAGGAGCCAGAACCCTCCTGGTGAGCAGGAGCCCGAGGGGCTTTGAAGATCTGTTGTTAATGATCAAAACCTCATCAGGAGAAGCCCGAACAAGTGTTGCTCAGGGGGGTCTGACTGTGTCAGGCTACTTAGCTCCTGCCAAGAAAATTAACTTCATTAAAAGGCGGGCAGCGGGTTTGTGATGAGTATCAGCACCCACTGATCCAGCCTGGGGAGCGCTCCAGGGGAGATGCAGCTAGATGGGGACCAAGTGCCTGCCAGGCCCTGTCCTTGCCTCTGGGACACTGCACATGCGCACAGACGTTCAGTGAGCATGCCAGCCCAGGTACCCGCACCCAGCAGGTGGGCCCCTGCCCAGCGGTCCCCTCAGAGCCCCCCAGGGCACCTTCCTGGTGCTCATGTCTGGCCAGGCCCCCGGCCCCCTTGCCTGCGGGATAATGTCTGTGCTCAGCATTCGGGTCCTTGTGCTCTAGCCTCTGCTGGGGGTCCAGCCTTGTCCCTGCTGCACATCCCGGTGCCCTCACTGGGCCAGCGGAGAGGGCGTGGCTCTCCTGACTCTGCAGCCACCTGCCTTCCCCTGTGCCTCCGTCTCCCCATCCGCTCGCAGTCTCAGCTTGGGAGGTTCTTTAGGAAACCTTCCTTGGCTGCTCTGCTCCTTCAGCCGGGGCCCCCTGTCTGCTGCCGCCTGTCCACGCCTCCCAGCGTGTCCTGCCTGTGAGCTTTGCCTCTCAGGATTCCCAGGCGCGTGCACAGCTGGAGCAGGTGTTTGTGGAGCTACTCTCTGACCATCCCCGGGCACTTACACGTGTGGGCCTGCAGACGCACACCGGAGTGTGTACGTGTGTGTCCTGCTGAGCTCACAGACACACACCTGCAGACCGGCTGAGTCCCCGGTGCATTCAGGGAGCATCTCCCCAAGGAGCCTCTCCCTGGGGGAGCCTGTCGGGGGGCCTTCTGGAGGTGTGCTCTGAGGATCCTGCTGGGACTGTGGCAAGGTAGCTAAGCCACGGGGCCCTGGGCTCTGCGGAGAGTTTCTGCCTCTCGTGGCCTGGGAGGAAGTTGTCCCGAAGCATTTGTGGGAATTCTAAGCTGGACCATCTGAAAAACTACACCCTAACCTGCTATCAGGGAAACCTGTTGAGGGTCTGAAATCACTCTCTGTATTAGTCACGTTAATCATGCGGGTGTCAGAAACCACTCTACTGGCCAAAGCAAGACGGGCTACTTATCAGGCCACGTA
This sequence comes from Enhydra lutris kenyoni, assembly GCF_002288905.1. Lineage (NCBI taxonomy): Eukaryota > Metazoa > Chordata > Mammalia > Carnivora > Mustelidae > Enhydra > Enhydra lutris. The sequence goes on along the minus strand of NW_019154096.1, from coordinate 37,806,141 downwards.
GGACACAGGCCAGAGGTTGTGTAACTTCAGTCATGGCTGGCTCCAGGGGCTCCAGTGGTATCCCTGGGACTCTGCTTCCATCTCTGTATCCTGGCCCCTCCTCTCCCCAGGGCAGGCTCCCTTCCCAGGCAGCCCCATGCACTCAGTGTCCCTGGGCTGCTGCAGGCTGATGTCCCGTCAGCCTAGCCCCACCGTCACTCCCCGTGGGAAGAGGGGTTTGCTCAACAAGTCTCACGAGGGTCCTAGGGTTGCCACTCATTGGACTGGCATGGGGGTAGGCTCCTCTGGGATTCAGTCCTCTGCAGAAGAGTGGGAAGCCTTGATAGGCCAGGCCTGGGGCTGCCTCAACCCCTGGGGGAAGAGTGAAAGGGGTTGAGCAGACGTGGTAGTGTCACCTGGAGAGGAGAAAGGATGCTGGGCCCACAGTAGCATGCCCTCACATTTTGTCTTTGCTGCCCTGAGAGGCTTCCTGCCCACAGGGCACTTGAGATTGGACTGGAAGGCCTGGAGCCACACAGTGGACACCAAGAGATCCCAAACCATGCTGATTGGAAACCTCTCTTTGGGGGAGGTGGGGTTTTGAGAGGAAGAAGCCAGAGTCTGAGCTCTGTGGCATGTCCACGGGTAGATGGGGAAGGAGAGGAGGCTGGTGGCTGAGCAGTCCAGGAAGGTTTCCCGAGGGAGGGGCTCTTGTGCTAGCCTGGGGGCCAGGGGCCTTTGAGAGTGGATGGCGGGTGTTTTGGACACGCAGGACAGAGTGATCTGTGCGTGGGTTTTGGGCAGTGATGAAAGAGTGGGGGCCAACCTGGTGGGGTCAGGGCTGGGGAATGGGAAGGTAGGAGGGGGGAGTCTGAGACCTGAGCCTCCTTATCCCCAGTGTCCTGAGGATCCCTCTGGGCATGGTGTGACCTGGCCCTCCCTTGGCACCCCCAAGTCTTGACAGGAGGCAGAGCCTTATTCCCAGGAGGTGGAGCTCGCTGCTCCCTGTGCTCCTGCAGCTCCTGGGGTGACCTTGGACCTCTCCCTTCCACTGGGTGTGATGTGAACACCCTTTATATGGGGGGGGGCAGGGTACTAGGTCTTGGCCTTACACATGTAATCCCCACTTTTTATGTAGCCACAAGCCATGCCTTTGGCCTTAAACTCAACCTTGCCTACCCGTCTAGTCTTTTCTATCTCCACACCAATTGTGACCTGGGGTTTTTGCTCCCTTTTATAAATGGCCCATTTGCGGCCAGCCCTGAGAGCTCCCTCTAAGGGAGGGAAGGAGCCCTGGGCTGGCAGCCACATATCTGGCCTTGCCCCATGCCCCGGAATGGCTCTGCTTATGCTTCTGCCCAGTGAGGGCATTGACCCTGGAGTCTGGGTCACCACAGCAGAACTGGGAGTTGTGGGGAGGGCGGGGGGCTGCCTTACTGGCAAGGCCTCCTGCAGTCTCCTGCCCCCTCTGAATGACTAATTGAATAAAACTCTTCCACACACCATGAGGCAGAGCTCCGGCCCTGCCTAATCTCGTTAAGAGGTCCCCTGACAGTCTCTTTAGGCGGCTGGATGCTGGATGCGTGGAGAGGTTTATCTCTGCCACAGGGTGGTCAGGCCCCTGGAGGCTGGGCCTGGAATCAGGCCCTCGCCCCGCTGCCCTCCACATACAGGTCCAGGCAGAGGTGAGGCCGCGCAGCTCTGTCAGCCCCTGCCAGTCCCTACTTAATCGGTTACAGTTTGTTGGACTTAATTACTTTAAAATTATTAACTTCAGCTGGAGAAAGCAGGTGGTGGGGGTCGAGGAAGAAATATGAGCCTCCTTATGAGGTGTGAGGTGGGCCAGCCCCACCAAGACCATTCTCTGGGAGAGCTCGGGCAGGCCGTGTCCGGCCATGAAGGCCCCGCACTCCACACTGCCCATCCTGCCTGTGGCAGCCACAGAGCTGGGGTGGCGGGGACAGACATGTGGGTTTGGAACGTGATCTGTGGGACAAGAGAATGAAGCCAGCCCAGGGAGGCACCGATGTGGAGCCAAACCTAGCCTGGGCTTGGGAGCAACCATGGGAGACTTTCTGAAGAGGTGACTCCTGAGCCAAGTCTTAAGTAGGGAGTGGGGGTTTGAAGAGAGGGAGGCAGGCATTCCAGGGGGTGGAAGAGCTTGAGCAAAGGCTCAGAAGTGTGAAAGGGTGGGATCAGGGAGCTGATAGGGCATAAGTGGAGAAGGAGGATCCTGAGAGCCTGGCAAGGTTTACAGGGGTCTTAGAGCTTCCTCTCTGTGGTCCTGGCAGAAGTGGGCCAGGCTCTGGGGGTCGAGCTTGTGGGGCAGGCAGGGGGTGTAGGCTGTAGACACGGGGGCCCAGAGTCATATATTTAGATCTAGGCCTTGAGCCATGAGGGGAGCGATCCATGAGGATGGGGAGCACAAGGGAATTGTCAGTTCCCTCTACTCCCTGCCCTTGTAGGCCTCTGTGCTCTGGTCCCAGGGGCTGAGGATGGGGGCTTGTCCTTGAGGATCCCAGATATGAAGTGAGCCATTGTTAGAGATTACAGGGTTTCTGCATAGCGTGGCCCTTCCGTATAGCCTGGCTCCTGTTTTCTGTGCCCACAATTGCCTGGTCACCCATGGAGTGGAGTGGGACGTGGGGGGAGGAGGGGCAGGTTGCTAGGCTCTTCCAGGAATGCCACGTGGCTCCTGGCCCAGAGCCCCAAATTCCTGCTGGAAGGTGAGGTAGTCCCAGGCTTCTCTGCTCCTGTCACTCCAAGCTGGGCCTTTCTTGGTGACATCTACTGTTGATGACAAGAGTACCTGCATTTCGCAGATGTCAAAGCCTGAGGCAGCCCAGCCCAAGACCAAACCGGAGCCTGAGATAAAGGCATCTGTGCAGCAGTGTGCTGTGGAATGTGATCAAAAGGGACGGAAAGTGTGAACCAGGGAAGGAGGGAGAGCTAGTCTGAGCTAGTCACTGCCTGGGCAACCGAGCCTCCTCCCCATTGGGACCATCCAAGAAGCCATGTAGACTAGCTCTTGGATTGTCCCCCAGTGAAGGGACAGGGGAGTGTTTACCCACAAGCCACGCCCCCCCCCCCCCCAGTGGTTGCGGCGGGGCGGGTACAGCTGCTTGGCTGGGTGGGCTCTGTGGGCGCCTCAGGTGGTGCCGGTGGGGGGCCTGGTGCAGGGAGGTGAAGTGCTGCCCCATCACACCTGTCTGCAGCCAGTCACCACAGCAACAGTCTAGAGGTGGGCTAAGGGGATGTGACCTGGGCCACAGAAGTTGTCTAGATACTCCAATTCTGCAGACTTCTTAGAATGACCTGATGGTGAGATTTCAGGCCTCAGGTTAGGGACTTGCTGAAATCATATCCCGCAATTGTACTTTGGTCCCAAAAGGGGCTGGTGTAGGAGGATTCGGTGCCCTGATCTCTCCCCAGTGCTTGATGGCATCACTAGACACGGACAGCCCAGCACCTGGCTCTGGTTTGTCCCTGTTCCTCCCCCCGCCTCTGGCTTAGCATGGGGCACATGAAGGCCCCTGGCCTATTCTGAATGACCGAGTTGGAGGGAGAGGGGAAGGATAATGGGAAGTTTCAGAATGGCCTTGGACACTAGACAGTAACCCAGTTGGGCTTGAATTCCTCCTGTGTTTCTTGTTGGCTTGTGATCCATGGCACTTTCCCTTAGGTTTCTTAGCTTCTGGCTCCCCATATTTAAAGTGGCAATACTCGGGGCACCTGTGTGGCTCAGTGGGTTGAGCCTCTGCCTTCGGCTCGGGTCATGATCCCAGGGTCCTGGGATCGAGCCCCGCATCAGGCTCTCTGCTCAGCGGGGAGCCTGCTTCATCCTCTCTCTCTCTGCCTGCCTCTCTGCCTACTTGTGATCTTTGTCTGTCAAATAAATAAATAAAATCTTAAAAAAAAAATAAAGTGGCGATACTCACCATCTACATTGAAGGATTGTTTATGAAGTCCAGAGGAATGGTATAGAAAGAGGACGTCCACACAGGAGATGCCCATTCCTTTCTTGCTTCCATGTCTACCAAGGGTTGACCCTGTGCTTGCTACTGTGCTAGGGATGTGTAAGCACAGCAGACCGGAGTCCCCACCCTCTAGAATCTCAGACAAGTGTCCGCACCCAGAGTCCACTCCCAGAGATCCTGATTCCCCAAGCCTGAGAAGGGCCCGGGCCCCAGTATTCTCTAAGAGCTTCCTGGATGGCGCTTCCCTGCAGCCAGAACCAGCCAGTCAACACCAGCCCTTAATCATGGACGTGCCGAGGGCTGGCAGAGCCGCCTGAATGCTTTCCTGGCTCATAGTAGGTGAGTTAATGGGGTGCTCACCACCACTCATTTCCTTCGTCATAGATGTGGGCATGTTCCCCCTGGTCCCTTGGTTTCCCCTCCTCAGAGTTCAGAAGAGAGAGGACGAGAACCAGGCATCACTAAACACTGGGACTGGGGTCTCCAGAAAGGACCCACCCTCACATTGACTGTCTCCATGATGGTCTCCTTCCCTAACCCCGGGTGCCTTAGCCACCAGATGCTATGTGCCCCCCGGCCGAGCGAGCTCTGAACTGAGGAGGGCTTATGCCGTCTGTGAGGAATATTTCTCTGCAAGGAATATTTCAGCTCATCTTATCAGTAATGTGAAGCAGTAGAGCGGTGGTATGTGCATGTTCTAATTCATAATTTTACAGTAATTTAAAAAAAAAACCTCAAGATACTGGTTTTCTTTCCATTAATGAGATGGTGGCAGACAGTAAAGCCCACTGTCTTTTTATTTTTTGTTTTATTTTTTTTAAAGATTTTATTTATTTATTTGACAGAAATCACAAGTAAGCAGAGAGGCAGGCAGAGAGAGAGGAGGAAGCAGGCTCCCTGCTGAGCAGAAAGCCCGATGTGGGGCTCGAACCCAGGACCTGGGATCATGACCTGAGCTGAAGGCAGCGGCTTAACCCACTGAGCCACCCAGGCGCCCCCCACTGTCTTTTTATAATCGGATTTAAATTGTTTTTAATTATACAGCCCATATTCTCCCAGTAACATACCATCTCTGTGAGTTAATGGGCTTTGAAATCTCTTTGTTCCATACACTGTAGATACAGATTTTTTTGTTAAATGATTTACTTTATATATAGAAATTCAGAGAATGAGTATTGGGAGGTTCTGTCACCTTAGAAGAAGGTGCATAAGTGTCTGCAGAGAACCCAGCCCAAATCCTGGATGGAATTCAGGGCACCTCCCTATGACCGGAACAAGGTTTTAAGAGCACAAATGATGTATGGAGCTATCAGTGTTGCTGTGACCACAGCAGAGAGAACATTCTGATAAATTTCTCGGTTGACCCTTCAGTGAAGACTTTAGAAAGAAAACGTACATTTATTCATTCATTCATTTCCTGAGTTCCTTCTGTGGGCTTGGCCCTGGATCTGGGGATATACAACAAGAAAGGCCATGATCTTTATTCTTAAACGGCTGGCACTTTTCAGAGAAACAAACATTCCGTGTATGACTCTCAAATAAGACTTCTCCAGTGGTCAGTGCTTCCTTGGATCAGGGTGCCCGCAGGACTGCCAGCACTCAGGGCTTGCTCCCTGCTGATGCTAAAGTTGGAGGAGGGTGCCTGCTCTGAGGTCTGACTTAGGCCGCCCCTGGCAAGCAGGTGAGCTAGGATGCCTAGGGCTTCCTGGAGAACATCTCCTGTTCTCCAGACTCAGGATGTCCCTCAGCCTTGTCCTCCCTACTCTGTCCGGGGGGCCTGACCCTGTCTGGGGACTCCCGTGGGTAGGTACTGGGGCCCAGGCTTGGCTCAGCCGGCTTCTTAACTGGGTGAAGCTGCTCCAGTCACACTAATCAGGTTGGCAGAAAAGACGCTTGGTTCTGATGGCCATCGGCTGGGGACCCAGTGGGATGTTTTGTGTGTGTGTGTGTGTGTGTGTGTGTGTGTGTGTGTATGTGCGCACATTGTGAGGAGTGGGGTTCAGCCTCCTTGGTTATCATGACTGGGATCAGTATCTGGGATCAGCTGGAAGTGCTGTGTGTCTTGTGTGTGTTGCTGCCCTCTCTGTTCCTGATGCTGGCTGTGGCAATTTGCTCAGTGGTGCCTCTCCCGAAATCTCAGGGGGGGTATGCCTTCCAGTGTGAGGGCAGTGAGAACCCCTCCTTCTCCAGACCTCCCTTCTTGTCCTGTCTCCTGGAATACATGGGCACTGCATTTGGGGCCCCCTTGGCGAAAGGTCTTTTAGTGGTATGGGGAAAAGGCCACAATCTCCCCATGGGTTCAGGAGTAAGCAGGGGTGGGCAAGCCTGGGTAGGTCCATCTGCCTCTCACCCACAGCCCCTCCATTGGAAAAGCACAGAGCAGCTCCTCTCTCTAAGCCCCACAGCCTGGAACCGCAAACTCAGCACCTCCTTCTGTCCCATGATAGATCTTCTAGAATTGACACCCTTGACACTTTTGCTAGACTCAGAAACCCTAGCATGGCATCCCGAATTAAAAATTACCATGGCAAAACCCCAGGGTCCAGACCTCTCTATCAGCTCAGAATAAGAACTGCAGATATAGCCGTCTAGCCTGGAGACCCAGTTGGGAAGCCACCCAGCCCCGATGCTTCAGGCTAAAGTATCTTGTTACAGAATCCTAGGACCATGCTTTTGAAGTCAGCCCTGTCCCAGAAGCTCAGCCCAGCTCCCCACTCTCCTGGTGGGCAACCCTGGGAAGAGGGGCACCCTCTTGTCATCATATGCACAGAGGTAAATGCCGAGCCTACAGCAAGAGACCACGTGTTGCTAGATGTGACTGAGGTTTCATACGTGGTCTCTGGCAGTGCGTTATTTACAGCTGGCGAAGAGCAGAGGAGCTCTGGAAACTAAGGGAATACTCAGGCTGAGGGAGGGCTAGGGGCTGGGAGCCCTGCAGGGGAGGGCTGCCCACTCTCACTGGCTGCAGAAATGTCATCTGTAAGCTCCTTCAGGTGAAGTATTACCCTGAGCAGGCCCCTCTGGAAATGTGTTGGGGGAGTGCAGTCTGAGTGCCTAGAGCCTCTGGGTGCCCAGGGGTGTGGCTGACATGGGCCATCAGCCCCGGCTTCTCTGCTGTCCTTCTGGCCAGTTTAGTTGGGCAGTGAGGCCTGGGGAATCTGCCAGCACGTCCTCAGGATCTCTGTGTCAGCAGCAGGATATTCTCTCTATCCCTAGAGCACTGTGCTCCCTTTATTCTTGTGTTTTAGGCCTTACATTAAAAGATGGGCCTGGGATGGGCTCTGGGAGGCCGAGAGCTCTGGCTTTTCCTTTCCTCCATGGACATCGTCCATGCATTCCTCGGGGCCACCTCCTCCAAGGAGCCTCCAAAGCTGCCAGTCTTCACCCCGGCAGCTCTCATCCTTTTCTGCAAGCTTGTGGCCGCCCTGGAAGTCCAGAGTACAGGGAGTTCTTGGCCACTCTTTTTCTTCCTTCCTCCCTCCCTCATTTTTTTTTTTTAAATCAAAATTATACATGCAGAAAGTTGAAAGAGTTGAGTTCCACAAGGTTTAGAGTTGAGTTCCACAAGGTTTAGAAAAACAGCAGCTCCCTTCCCTGCATTGTCCCCTGCCCGCGGCAGCCCTGCCTGTTAGCGGATGTTCGATGTTGACCTGCGTACTTCCCTTGAGCCGGCTTGGCTTGCACCCCTTGGCTTTCTGGGCACGGGCTCCTTGCCCCAGAGGAGAGAATCCCAGGCTCTTTCTCCCTCTGTGCCCGAACACTCCCCATCTCTCCTCCCAGCTGCATTGCTCCTTCTGGTTTGCGGCCTTAGGCAGTGCCAGTGTCTGCATAGCCTCTGCCTTTCCTGTGCACATTTCATTTCCCCTGGAGTTAATGACTGACTTTGTGGTGGTCTGGGGCTCCGCTTCCCATGCATGTCTCACTAAGTCATTCCCGTGCTCTCAGTTGGTGGGTTGTCTGAATCAGGTGTGGTTTCCATTCCACTCTTGACCCTTGACCCCTGGAACCTTCCTGTTGCTGCCTTGAGGCACTCTCCCTCGAAATATCTGTGAGGCTCACTCCTTCCATCCCCTGCCCACCATCACTGCTTAGAATGTCACCACCTCCAAGAACTCTTCCCTGACACCCTCTTCAGAATTTCACTGTTCCCGTTCCCCACCCCTCCCTGCACTCCCTACGTTGCCCTGTTTTCCTATGTACTATTCATGTCCTTGTAATAGGCCATTCATCTAGATGAATGACTTTCTTTTTGTTGGTCCACCATTGGTCCCAAATGGAAGCTTCAGGAGGGCCGGGGTTGCTGTCTTTTGGGTCCCTGTCTTGGGACAGCGCCTGACACCTAGCAGGCACCGTCAGTGCTGGTTGCATGAAGGACTGAATATGTCTGAGCTGGTTGCCAGACCCTGGTGCAGGACGCTGTCCTGTGATCTCTCGGAGCACCCCCCCGCCCCGCCACATGGCTCCTTGGCACCTCCCTCCTCAGGTCACGACCCTCTTGAGGTTTCCTGTGGTCTGCTGACTCCCAACCTTCCTCCTCCCCTACTTGCTCCCTCTTAGGTTCTCTTGGCTCCTCTGCTAGGTGTGGCTGGCCTCATCACTGCTCATCAGGGTGCTCCGTGTGGCCATGCCCGAGGGCCAGCTTCAGGCCCTCCTCCTCAGCAGGAGAACTTTCCCCTGATGTATAGCTTGCGGCTTCGTTCTGCCTGCCTGGCTCAGCCTCAGAGTGCAATGGGAACCACCGCATGCCTGAGAGCAGCAGGTTAATTCATGTGGTGGAGCCAGCACTGGGTAATCACCGAGTCCATCCCAAGCGCAGCATGTGACCGTCCCAGCCCTCACTCACCCCAGCTTTGGGCTCCCCCCCGCCCATGCACAGGGCTCTGAGGTGTCCAGGCCTGACCCTTTCCAGTCTCGGAGGCTTCTCTCTTTCCTCACTTTGCCTCCTCTTTCCCCCCCCCGGCTTTCCCCTGTAGCTTCTCCCAGGGGGGTTTCTCTGGAGAGCAGGACCCCTGGGAGGCTCCTAGGAGATGCCCATGTGTTGTCCTCCTGGCGGAAGAGGGGGACACTTTCACTCCCGCAGGTGTTTACTGGTGTCGGGTCTGGGCCAGGCACTGTTGGGTGCTAGGGAGGGCAGTGGACATGGCCGATGCACTGATGGAGCTCGTTGTCTAATGGAGAGGGGGTGAGAGACAGCACTTTGGAGGCAGGTCAGCTAGATCTGAACCCCAGCTCTTCCACTTACCAGCTTTTGATCTTGAGTAACTTAAGTTCCCTAAGCATCACTCTCCTCATCTATAAAATGGGGATAAACATAGCACCTGGCACTCAGGCGATTCGTGTGAATTTAAGTGGACACAGGGTGCTAGGAGGTACCCACTGAAGGTGGCCCCATCCCCGTTCCAACACACGTTAGGGCAGCAAGCACATACCAGGTGCCCGTCGTGTGCTGGCTGCTATGGGGAATGCAGAGGCGACTGACCTGGCCTCAGAACTTTAGGAACTTGTGGCGGAGCAAAGGAGAGGGGGACGGGCAAGGTCAGAACTGTGCCAGGCAAAGTAACAGGGGAGTAGGACAGAGTTGAAAGTTCTCATAACCAGTGGTCCTAGGGCCAGCCAGGGAGGCCTGCGGTTCTGGACTTTCAGGGTTGGGCTGCACTTGGAGTAGAACAGTGGAGGCACCCCATAGGTGCTGGGGTGGGCATCATAATGGGGTTCTGATGGCAGGGAGACCCCTGATCATGGGAGGGAGCAGCAAGCTTCCTAAATGAACAGTGATCAGAGCTCCTTCAGTTGTAGGAGACAAGAATCCAGCTTATCCTGGCCTTTCCAAAAGGGACTCAGGAACGGTTGGTCTTGGGCTTTGATATGGGCTCTCTCTGACTTCATTCTTTTGGCCAGGTTTTCTCCACCCTACATGGAGGTCAATCTTCTTCCTTAGCAAAAATGTCGGAGGTTAAGAGACCTGTTCTCTCCCCATTCTGAAGCTGAGAACCTCAGAGGACTCAGATTGGCCTAGCTGGGGTCACATGCCCATCCATGAGCCTATCAGGTCTATTAAGGCTGGGAGCATTGTGATTGGCTCAGCCTGAGTCATGTGCTTGCCCATGAGCCAATCAGTGTTACCACTGATGTGGGTATTTTTTTTTTTTAAAGATTTTATTTATTTATTTGACAGACAGAGATCACAAGTAGTCAGAGAGGCAGGCAGAGAGAGAGGAAGGGAAGCTGGCTTCCTGCTGAGCAGAGAGCCCTAGGCAGGGCTCGATCCCAGAACCCTGAGATCATGACCTGAGCCGAAGGCAGAGGCTTCAATCCGCCAAGCCACCCACGCGCCTGTGGGTATATTGTTGATTAGCCCTGATTAGCTCTTCTCCAAGATTGGATAGAATTAGAAGAAAAAGTACCCAAAGCGGGGGAATGGCTGTTAGCAGAATAAACTGAGTGAATAAATGTGCTGGTCATTCAGAACTGTAACTTGCCCAGCTGCTACCAGGAGAAGTTCCTTGAGGAGCAGCACTCCTTACGGGACTCTGTTCTCGCGGTGCTGTGTTGAGGGCTGGCCTGGGTTTCCCCTGCTGCCGAGGAGTTCCCTTAGCTCAGGACAGCACCTGTTACCTTTACAGCTTCAGGTAGGGTCTCAAAGTGGATCAGTGTCTCCCTCAGACAGGGGATTCTGTGGTGTTATAGCTGAGGCCCAGTTGTGATCGGAACTGCCTGTCCCTTATAGGACAGTGTCCCTAGGGAGATGCCCTTGCCATAGGCTCCTTGGCACACAGGTGGATCAGAGGCCCCCAGCTCCTGCCATACCACGAGGTAGTCTTTGGTCCTGTCCTGCTCAAACGTGGGTTGGAGGGGTGGGTGTGCTCGCTGGGGGCCTCTCCAGCTGGTGCTGGGCTGCATTCTTGGTGGCGGGGCTTGTGGTCATTCAGTTTGCCACTGATCAGTGAGCTGGAGTGGGCCAGGCAGGCAGCTGTGGTGTATGACAGGGTCTTTCTAGAGTGTGTACAGATCAATGGGCCATACTCAAAAGAAACGAAACAACTGTCAGAAATAATTTGTAGCCATGTTCCCATGGAGCCAGGCCTGGTTATGACTTTGCATGTTGCCTCCTGGCAAATGAGGTTTGTCGTCTAATCATCACACTTTAGTACTTATTATGAAAGCCAGCCCTGAGGCTGCGTTGGGCAGGAACACCACAGGGCTCCAGGCACCCAGGGGATTGGGGGTGGGGGAGCTGGTCCATGTCTGAGAAGACATGGAGCTGGGTGGGTGGCAAGCAGCCCTAGTTGTCCCAGTGGGGATGTCCCAGTGGGGAGGCCAGGCTGTGGACAGACTCGGATGTCTTCTTTAGCTGTCTTCTTGGGCTCTAGAAGAACACCTGGGCTGGTAGGTTCTGCAGGCTGGGATTCTGCTCAGGAACATTGATGTTCCCAGAGCTCATCACTCCCTGCCCTCCTGTCCCTGAGGTGTCACAGTTCTCTGTTCTGCCACCAAACCCTTTCTGATGCCTAAATGTGTGCTTGGCTGGGATTAGGGGCCAGAGATGATGATAGCGCCCTTCAGCATCTGCATCTGCCATCCTGATCTCCATTAGTGTTTTCTAATGTGCGCATGTGTACATTTTATTGTGAGCGCGATGAGACAAATCTCTTTCTGGCACATGGCACTGGACTTAAAGTCCAATGAGCAAAGTCCTTGGAGCTTGACTTAAAGTTGTCTGTGGCCAAGAAAGGCTTCAGAAAGTTGGAGCAGCCCCTGCTGCTTTCCTGACTCAAAATGAGGGCTGACATTTGTGATCAACAGGTGTGATGTTTATATGACTTCCAGGTTCCTGTCCCTCCACTGGCTGGCGAGGACTCCTGGAAACCACGCTCAGCCAAATGTGGGGAGGCCTCCCTCAGAGCTTGCTCTGGGCCAGAGGCAGACAAGGTTCCTGTACCTCTGTCCCATCTTATCTTCACAGCCCTCCAACTGGGTTGTGGGGGAAGAGAGGAGGGAGTCCTCCTGTCATCTTTGGAGAGGTGGCCCTGGAAAGTGCAAGGAGCTGGGAGTCAGATAGTTCTAGAGGGCTGTCCCTGCTTTTCCCTGTGTGCCCCTCACTAGGCATTTCTTCACAGAGCTCCCACTCTTATGTCGGGCCTGCGGAGTGGGGGGTCTCTGTGCTGGTTGCTGGGGATACAGCGGTCAATGGGAGAGACCTCGTGAACTTGTGTCGTTTTTCTAAGATGCGTACAGCCACAGCTACTTTCTGGGGCTGGTGAGGAATAAAACGGAGCAGCAGCATTTCCCAAATTGAGTCCTGCTCAACTAGTTCTATAAACTATTGTAGGAGAAACAGGCTCTGTGGCTGCATACATTGTGACCCAGCTGGATGCATCTCTTGAAGACATCTCACCATATGCACTGGCGTATTTAAGGCTCTGAGAAGTCCTGCAGTAAAGAAGCCTGTTAACTTTTGTGAACTCAGCATTTGCAGGCTCAGTTGAAAGTGGAACTTTCTTTGGCAGAGCACTTAATAACATCCTGCGTAATTGCTGCTTCGCACAACCCATTTTGGAAACGCCAAGACAGCATATGTAAAATACCCCACAGAGTGCTCTGTACCTGCAAAGTGCTCAATAACCATGAGTCTCTCCCTGCCTTGGTGTCCCAAAGGAGGCAGAGGGACAAGGCAGGCCCCTGCTGCCCACAAATCAGCTTGGTGGAGCTGACAGTAGCCGTGACACTCGGATTTTAATGGTTATAGCAATGAAAGTTAAAATATGTTTAATTTTGAAAAGGCAAGGAGTGATTTCCCCCATGCACTGCCAAAACAGGACTTCATAAATATTGCAGCAGGGTGTGCTGGGTGCTGGGCACAGTTCCTGGCTGGGGAATTTCTGCATGGCACTGTTAGAGAGCAAATGGCTCTTCCCAAGCCACACTCCTGTTCTTGTTAGCGGGATCCACCATTTGACAGTTTTACCTGTTGCTGCCATTAGCTGGCCTGGGATGGCAGTGGATTTCACAGGCTTGCGTTCTGGAAAAGATGTCCCTGCAGCCACCTATGTGGGAAGGGACTGAGGGCCTGGGAGTTTCAGCAGACCTAACCCCATCCTTTAGCCTCCCAGTCATGCGGCAGGATCAGAGAGCCTCATGTTACTTTTCTGGAACATGGGAACCATCCTGTGCAGCAATGTGTGTGCCTTGAGGTAGCTACTGCATCTATACTCCTTGTGTCCCCATAATCCGGTCCAGGTGAAAATCAAAACTGGGTTTTGAAGAATGAATAGGAGTTTCTAATACATACAGTGGGAGAAGGGCATTCTAGGCAGATAGGACTCCATGTACAAAGGTATGAAGGCCTGAAAAATCTGACATGTGATATGAGCCTTCCGTATTGAGGTACAGGGAGCGTGTAAGGGCTGAGTAAGTGACAGAAGATACTTCTCAGGGTGGCTAGGGCAGCCTTAGGAATCTACTTCCTGTATGAGAAGAGACACCAGGAAGGGAAGCATGGTATGTTCAGAGACAGGAGTGATTCCTGCTCCCACCCCCCTCTGAAGAACTGGTTCGCTTCATCCTGACAGCCAGCAGCAGCAGTAAATGAAGGAGATGGAACGTGTTATTTTAATTATATACTCTCACCACCTAATTATAATTTTAATTGATATGTGAGCAGGTGCTGTGCTCTTCAAAGCAGTTTAAGGCAGGCACATTCCCTGGAAAAAGGAGCACAGGTTGTTCTGTTCATTAGTCAAGCAGATGGATGGGCTAGAAGGGCTGGGAGGGAGCCAGGAGGGCAGGGGGCAAAGGGGAGGGGGAAGCAGCCTTTGCCCTGAGTGATGTAGGAGGTGAGGGTCCTGCCCTGGACAGGCTGAGCACAATATGAGAAAAGAGTAGAGGGGAGGGAAGAGAGGGGTAGGAGGGGTGAAGGGGAGGGCGGGGGAGGGTCCAGGAGATGGCTAGCATCCAAAGCTAGAGTGGATTTATTCATTTATTCATTCAGTTATACTCTGCAAACATTTATGAGAGCTTGCTGTAAGGGAGGCTCTGTGCTAAATGCAGGGGGTTCCAGAATGACTGGGGTACAGTTCCTTCCCTCAACATGCTCCCAGTCTGGTGGGGGAGGGTAGATAGATGTGAGAAACAAGTAATTATAGTTCAGGGAATAAATGGAAAATTATCATAGAAGTGGCATAGACTAGGGGAGAATTTTTGCTCTCTAGTGATGTCAGGGAAGGCTTCCTGGAGGGCACTTGATTTGGGGTTTTGAAGTGTGAATAGGAGTTGGGCAAATTGTCTAAAGTTAAGGATAGGTAATGGGGGTTGGCATTCTAAGCAGAGGTGGGAAGCTGTATGGGTCATGCAAGGAATGCCTGATAGTTTGCTGGATCTCTGTCATGAGGGAAGGTCTAGGAGAAGAGGCTGGGGATTTGAGTGGTAAGCGGTGTCCTGAGGGTAGGAGCTGGATCTCAGCCTGATTGCAGAGAGTTGCTGGGGTGACGCGATGAGATTTGTGTTTCTGAGAGATCACCTTCAATGGTAGAAGATAGGACAGAGAGGCTGATGATGCAGTGAGGAGGGGCTTCTGAAGGTGGGGGCAGGAGCATGGAGGTTGGATTCTGGATACTGGGGTAAGAGAAGGGGAGAGTCAGGGTGAAGGATGAGTCTGGGCTCAGTCCTCTAAGGGTTGCCATCCTTGAGATGGGGAGTCAGGGAGGAGCACAGAAAGGTGGTGAGATGTGATGACCCTTCAGAGGTGTTCTTTTTTTTTTTTTTTTTAAAGGTTTTATTTATTTATTTGACAGAGATCACAAGTAGGCAGAGAGGCAGGCAGGGAGAGAGGAGGAAGCAGGCTCCCTGCTGAGCAGAGGGCCCAATGCGGGACTCGACCTACCTGAGCTGAAGGCAGAGGCTCAACCCACTGAGCCACCCAGGTGCCCCCTTCAGAGGTGTTCTGATGCCGGGAGGGAGGGCTGGGCCCTTCATGCCCCTTGAGGCTCAGCCCTAGGGCAGCCACCTCAGGAATAGGACATGGCTTAGGGGCGTGGGATTTCTCATCAGCTGGGGAGGTCCCCTTTGGGGCTGACAGTGAAGAGCATCTGAAGGCTGTGTCTCAGGAGTCCTTCCCTCCAGAATAGGCATCTAGGACGCAGTGTCCACCACACATGGGGTCAAAAGAGACAGAAGGAGATCCCCAGCCCAGTTTTCCCAGACCCCACAACCCCTTGCTGCTTCTCACTTGTTAGCTTCTGTCCATCATTTTTTCTCCTGGAATGCCTCCTTTTCCTCTCCATGGGCTGTTCTTAACCATTCTTCCCCTGAGTGGCCCCCTTTCCTCAGGCGGGTAGTCCTTCTTGATTCTAGAGGGGCATGGGAGGCCTGTGAGGGAGCCAGTCCGTCCTAGAGGGTCAGGGAGGCCAAGGACAGCCATCTCCATGCCCTGCCACTGGCTGGCTGTGTGACCTCGGGGAAGTCACACTACCCCTGGTCTCCAGTTTTTCCACTTCTGAAGTGAATGGTCTGGAATTCACATGTTCTGCCATGTGTAGGTAGCTCTGGTGTTGCGGGTCTGCCTCCAGGTCCCCCAGTCTCCATCTGCTCTGTCCCTTACAGTCAGGGCCTGCTGTGTCAGCCCCAGCTGAGAAGATGGTCCGTGTTCCGGGCAGTGGACCTGTGTGTGATTCAGCTCTGCATACCCCACAGTAGCCAAGACAGTGGGCTGGACACCTGTCTCTTTGAAGAAGGGGTAGTGCCCTGTTCGATCTGTGCCAGGTGCCTTATAAGCGCTAGTGTATTTATGGCCCAGGACAGCTTGTCTGCAGACGAGGAAACTGGGGAACAGAGCTGCGGTAGAAATGACAGTGAGTTGGGGACACAGGTCTGGTCACCCCCGAGTATGGGCTCCTCTTTTACCTGCTCCTGGGGTCCCGAGGTCACACCACAGAGAGCCTGGAGGTCTCTGTCTCCCGTTCCCCCAACCCCCAAGCCCTGCCTGGCTGGAGGACTACTGGGAATGTGGAGTAGTGTTAATTCAGCTTTGAAATTTCAAATGGTGCTGTGGGCACCCTGCTCACCTCACTTGGGGTGGCGGGGAATGGGTGTCATGGTGGCACCACCAAGGCAACAGAGCTCCTGAGCCACCCCTCCCAGCTGTTCATGGAGCTGCTCAGCTCATTTAGCAGTGACCAGGGTGGGAGACCCCGTCCAGGTGGCTCTTGGTGTGCTTCCTGACCCACTCTGGGGCACGCAGCATGACCAGAATGCTCAGTGGGAATTTGGAGAAGTGCTGAAAGAGGCCGCAGTGCTTTGGCAGCTGGAGGTGAGGGATGGGGGCAGGGAGAGGTGGGCTTTGTAGTACATCCCACCAGGACAAGCCAAGCCTGCAGTTTTGCACTGTTGACAGTGATCATCTTCTGGCCTGCTCCCCCCCTCCCCTGCCCCCAGCAGGCCACAGCCTACCCTGACTGTCCACCCTTGGAGCCCTTCTGTGATGGGGCATCCTCGCAGGAGGTCTGGGTTCGAGCCCCAGCCCGGGACACACAGCCTGTCTTCCCTTCCTGCTGCCCTGTTTTTCTTCTCTACTTCCTTCTGTGCTTACCAGAGCGAGCAGGCGTTACAGGTCAGCGGTCCTGCCTTCAGGGCCCTGAGAGTCTGTCCCTCTGCTGCGTGGCCTTGCACTGGTCCTCCCGTCCTCTGAGCCTCAGTTTCCATGCCGGGACATGGATGTGGTGACTGGCCCCTCCCAGGATGGTGCTGGGCATTTAGCAGGCATACTTGACACGTGGGAGTCTCCCTGTCCTTGTGGGTCCAGCCCTGGCCAGGTGTCCTGCTTCTGTTTTTCAGAAAACCCTGCACCTGGCCTCCCCTGGGTTTTACCAGGTGCCACACCAGAATTCGTTTCCAGTCTCCTCTTTCTGGCTATGTGGCCTTGCACGAACTGGGAGGACTGTCCAGGCTTTCCTTGTGGCTCAGCCCTGTGGGGGACCCTACCAGTCTCTGCCTTACTCAGCTCAGTCAAGGCTGGGGAGCAGGTATGGCTGAGGCTGTGCCCTCTCCAGGGCTCTGCTTCAGTCCCAGGCTGTGGGTGAACTCGTGCAGGAGGCGTGGGCTGGGGGAGCTGGGGGAGCACTCCTGGGGGTGTTGCCAGCCTGCCAGCCGGGGGCCGGGCAGCACCTCCTGCCCTCGGCCAGAGGTGTCCTGGGCCTGCCTGAGGATCTCTGCTGGGCAGGATGGAAAGCTGGGGGAGGAAGGGCTCCAGGAGGGCAGGGGTGTGTATACAACCCCACCAGATGAGAATGATGAGTCTGGGGTCAGAGGGAAGCCCTGGGTCCCTGGTTCACTCTTGACATTTACTGAGCCTCTCCCTGGGGGCTGGGGACTCTGAGGAACCAGAGGATCTCCGTCCTGAGGGAGCTCACAGACAGATCCATAATAGGGGCTGTGATGCCTGATTGCCCATGGGATGGGGCGGGAGCTTCAGGGAGAGGCAATGGGAAGGAAGGGTGAGGCCTACTGCCCGGCTCAGTGTATCAGGAGGGGGCAGCATGGGGGCGGCCCTGTGGGGTCTGGACAGTGGGAGGAGGCTGCATGCTCAGGCTGTTGAGCTGAATCCAAGGGCAGTGAGGAGCCCTTGATGACGTGGCTGCTAAGCCCTGATGTGGCTGATGGCACTGGAGGAGGCTGCCTCCAACTTCTCCAGGAAGATCAAGACTCTGGGTCCTTGCGCTTGAATCCTGAGCTGTCCAAAGAGGAGACTGGAATGCTGGGTTGAACAGCGAGACCCCAGCTGGGACTCGTTCCCCGGGATTCTGCAGCTGGAATCGGCCGCATAGGGGTTCGGCACACAAGGTGGCATGTAGGTGCTGAAGATCATTTGGGCCCTTCTCTTATAGCCAGATGAGGTAATTCACTCCCCGAGGCCTGCCCTTATCCTCTGACTGGAAAGCAGGGCATATCTTGCCCAAAACTCTACCCAGGGAAGGCAGCCCATAGGCTCTGATTCTTAGACACCAACTGTCTTCCCTTCTTCCCGTTTCCATGGTGACATGTGAGGGTACTTGCCTTCTAGCCACATGAGTCACAGGCCCCTGGCTTCTTAAGGGTTGGTGGCACGCTGTAACCACAGCATGTTCACTTGCCCCAGCAGGTCCTTGAAGTCCTGACATGGTTGGGGGTGCTTGGGGTGTTTTATCATAGGGCTGCAGCGGGAGGTAGGGGGCACAGGCAGCCTGGCGGGTCCTGCCACAAGTGGGATGCACGTGTGAGGCTGGCAGGGCTGGGAAGGGCAGGGGAGCCGGGCGACTTCCTTCTTGTTTCATTTCAGAGGGTGCGAAGAGATTGCTGTGTCTGTCCCCACACGTGGAAAAAATATAGGGGTAGATATTTGCTGAGGACTCCATACCCATGCTTTTCTTTCTTTAGTTGGGGTTTCTTGGATTTGTCCAGCCATCCTAGGGTGGCAGGACTTCTGGGAGGGGAGGCACCCAATCCTCACAGCCTTGGGGGTCTGTAGTTCATTGTCCGAATCTCAAGCCCTATTCTCTTGGAAGCACTTGGCACCCAAGGGTAGGTAGAGGGCTGGGGGTGAGAGGAGAGCCAGGGGTCCTGGAGAGGGCCATAAACAGAGCTAAAGGGTCTCACGCAGCGAGTCCCTGAGTCCATTGTCTCTTGGCCCACAGAAATGGCAAGTCCAAGGGTACCAGGACAGGGGCGTAGAGTTCTGGTGCTCTTAACCCCAAGTTAATTCTCAGAATGTTCTCAGAGAACCTGTGGGGAATCTCTCCTAGTGTGAGCAATAGGGCACTGGCCATTTGCACATAAAAATGTTTCTGGAGGGACATCTGGGTGGCTCAGTCATTGAGGGTCTGCCTTCAGCTCAGGTCATGATCCCAGGGTCCTGGAATCGAGCCCTGCATCAAGCTCCCTGCTCATCGGGAAGCCGCTTCTCCCTCTCCCACTCCCTCTCTTGCTGTCTCTCTCTGTCAAATAAATAAATAGAATCTTTAGAAAAAATGTTTCCAGAAATTTTCTGGTTGTAAAAGCAGTACATAGGCTTCAAAGAAAAATTAGGACCTAATGAAAAGCACAAGAAGGTAGATAAATGTTGCCAGGACCCCAACGATGCAGAGAACTGCTGTTCACATCTTCTGGCCTCCAGTCTTTGCAACCTTTCCTTCTCATATGGTTGAGCTCATACTCTTTATTTGGTTTGGTTTTCAACCTTAACAATCTGTTTCTTTAAATGCCAGAAATAATACACAGATACATCTCATTATAAAAGAGTTAAGAATAACAAAAAGAAATAGAAGTCCCGTTTACCTCCTCAGAGGGAAAACTGAAATCAGTTCGCTCTGTATCCTTCCAGAACTTTCTCTTGCTGCTCACATTTATGTACACACAAAATGTTATACAGGTAGAACATTTCTATGAAACCTTTCACAGGCCAAAATGGCATAAAGCAAAGAGGATCGCCTGCTTTCCAAAAGTTCGAATGACAGCACTTCACTTTTTATGAAAGACCTACATTAGTATCTGTTAATGCTAAGCGGAAGGAGCCAGAAGAGGATTTTCACTTTTACAAAAGAAAAAAAAAAAAGGAAACAAGAAAAAGCTGTTACCATAGTAATGTAGGTCTTTGGCAAAATAGAAGTGACATGGGAACTTTTGGAAAGCCGGATAACCACAGAATTTAGCTCTGCGTATTTTGAGTATGTAAATAATGCTGATTACCCATATTTTATTGTACCTTGCTCATTTTCATTCTCTAATATGTCTTGGTGAGCTCACCGTGTTATTTCATATAAATCTATCACTTTTTAAACAGAATCTCGTAACATGTTTCTCTGTTAATAAATATTTAGTTTTTTTCCTGATTTTTCATAATTACAAACCATATTATGATTAAAATTCTTACACATGCCTATGAATATTAGTTTAGATAGATTCCAGGATGTAGAATTGGCTGGCTGAATGGCAGGCACAATTACATCTTTCAATAGCTCTTGCCAGATTGCACGCTAGAAAGCTGAATGAATCAATTTGCACTCCCACTCGACAGTGTGAGAAGAGCACCGACTTCCTCACATTCTTGCCAACACTTGATATTATCAGCCTTTTCAGTTTTGCTGATCTGATGGCTAACTCGTGGTCCTGCATTGTTACTTTAATTTGCATTTCTCTAATTACTGTGAGTCTTTTTATACTACGTATATGACATATGCCATTCTAGTAGCCCTTGTTAATAAAAATATTATCACTTAAATTTATTTATCCAAATAGGTCATTGCGAACACGATTATCTAAGGCACTGTCCTCTGATAACAATACTTCATAGGCTCAATGAGGAAATGTTTGAAAGAGCAGTATATACCACTCCAGGACTCAATACTGCCAGTGATGGGTTGATCAGGTCCACTAATATGGGGGGGCGCACTCATGGGGGGCCATTGTTCTCATGTGGATTTGCTACACTCTCTTGCTGTTTGCGTACGTTCTTTAAGGTACTGTTGTTAAAAAAAAAAAAAAGTACTGTTGTTGAAGCGTGGGGTCTCCAGCCGTAGGCAGAGTAACTGGGCAGAGAAAACTAGTGTGTATCTGGGGTTATAGTGAGACACTTGGAATCTCTGAACATGGGGATTTCAGGCTGCCCTCTCTTCGTCACTAATTCAAAATAAAAACAGCATCAAGCTGTAACAGAAATGTAAGTGTGTCCAACAGAGGTATTAATTTTTTCAGGATGACCCTGAAACCAAATTATTTTTAAAATGTGTTCTTGTTTTGGGGCTCCCCACTTTGCTGTTTGCCTGCTGGGAGTCTGGCATGTGCTTGATTCCTGCCTCCCATGGAACCCGTGATGTGCCTGCAGTCTTGATGATACCTCCCCTGTTCTGTGTGTCCCCGGAACTTTCAGCTTATCTGTAACTGGAGTCTGGCACTGCCATTTGCATGGGCCACTAGTGCGCCATGACAGCTCTTCCAATGGCCAGTCCTTCTTCTCTTTCTTTTATGCCCTTTGGTGTCATCGTGGCCCTAGATTTTAATTTTCATCTCCTGGTCTATTTGAATTGCCTTTCTCTGTTTCATTAATGCTCTCCTCTGATTTCTCAGTGTTTGTTCATATGGTTCAGACCATTTCACCCTTCTTAGAACTTTCAAACATTTGATTAAGTAAATAAATGCTCAGAAAATGAATGCAGTTCTTATAAACGATCATCATCTACTTGTTACCCACCAGTGTCAGCAGTTATAAATGAAACGGTGTGTCTGTCACCGAGTGCTTTAAATATATAGGTTAGGGCACCTGGGTGGCTTAGTGGGTTAAGCCTCTGCCTTTAGCTCGGGTCATGATCTCAGGGTCCTGGGATCGAGTCCCGCATCGGGCTCTCTGCTCCGTGGGGAGCCTGCTTCCCCTCCCCTCTCTCTCTGCCTGCCTCTCTGCCTGCTTGTGACCTCTCTCTCTCTCTCTCTCTCAAATAAATAAATAAAATCTTAGGAAAAAAAATTAAATATATAGGTTAATAAAGCAAGAGCTTGTCATTTTCACATACCGATACTTACCATCCAGAGGCAGAGTGCGTCTCTCCGCTTAGCTGCAGTCTTTTAAATGCTTTTCGTAAAGTTTGTCCTTTTCTTCATATAAGTCTTGCACAATTCTTATTAGGTTTATCCCCAGGGATTTTATAGATTTTTTTTTTTTCTAATATGAATGAGCTTTCTTTTGGATTACATTTTCTAATTGGGAATGCTGGCATACACAGAAGCTATTGATTTTTGCATATGGATTTTTAAAAAAAATCTGGGAGTTATGTTGAACTTTCATAGGAGTTCTAACAGTTTATTAGCCAATTCTCTTGGAGCTTATAGGTAGATGCTCATATTTTCTGCAAGTCATGCCAATTTTGTATGCCTTTTCAAGGTTTATCCGTATTTCTTTTTCAGGTGTTATCACATTGTCTAGAACTGATAGTGGTAGAATATTCTAAGGTTTCACAATTAAGTATGATGCTTGCTGTAGGTTTCTAGGAGATGGCCTTTATTTGCTTAGGATAGTTCTCTTGGTCCCTTCTTTACCAAGAGTGATCAAGGATTTTACTAAGAATACTATTTGGTCAAATACCATAGGTGCCCTGATTCAAATTCACTTCTAAATACTTTGGAATCTTTTTTTGGTCATGATTTCATAAGCCAGCAGTTATGGGAAAAAAAAAAAAAAAGGAATGCTTGAAATTTTGTAAGTAGATAGATTGGGGGGATAGTTTCTTTTATTGTTAATTCCTAATCTTATTTTATTGGACTCATTTACTGTACAGTAGGTTTCTGAATAATTTCTCCTTTCGGATTTCACCCAGATTTGCATGTTGGAGAGCTGGGTGTGCATGGAAGAGATTGGTGCTGTCTCTCTTGGGTCCCATGAGAAAGCGTGGAAGTGTGAGTTGAGAGCAGATTAGGGCAGATCTGGGTCCCAACCGTCCTCCTACTGGCTGCATGATGGTTTGCAGGTGACTGGGCATCAGTTTCATCGTGTGTGAAATGGACATGTAGTGCCAACTTTGTAGCCTTATGGAAGGATTAAATTTGTTAATATCTACAAAAGTGTAAAACAGAAGCTGGAACATAATTTAAGTATTTAATAAATAAATATTATTTGGTAAACTTACAGGTGAGATATGCAAATCTTCCATATTGCTTTTTGCCTGCTGAATCAGAAATGAAAATGTCAAAGTCACCTTTATGATTGTGGATTTGTCAGTATCCTCTTTAATTATTGTCATTTGGGCCTTATTTATGTTGAAGTTGTGTCATAAAGTTCATAAAATGCTGCAACTATTTGTTTATTTATTTTTTTTGGTGTGGCTTTTATCTCTTATCAGTATGAAATTTCCCTGGCTATTCCTTTGAGTGCTTTCCACCTTGAATTCCATTTTGTCTGATAAATACCTTGTTTTTCTGGCTTATCCGTTACTTGATTGCCTTTCTCAACCAGTTATTTTCAACCTTTCTGGAAGTTCTTCTTGGTATCTTTTGCAAAAATAATTTTAAAAAATCTGGTTCGTTTATTGAGGTATTAGGCCCATCTACCCTGTTTACATTTAATGAGATGACTGATGCACTTGGACTTTTTCTTGCCATCTTACTTTGTGTTTCTCATTTACTATGCTTTCATGTGCAGTTTTCCCCCTTTCTTGCCTTTTGTTTGGTTTGACTGGATTTTTCTTGTCCCAGTTTTTGTTCCTTAAAGCAATGTTCTCAATAGGAGCGCTACTGTCATTTTCGGTAGGACTGTCTTTTGGGATGTGGCACTCTTCCCTTTTTTGGGAGGACATTTAGTGTTCTTGCCTCTGGACACTGAATTACAGTAGACCCCTGCCTGTCACTGTGACAACCCCACATGCCCCCTTCCCTCTGTTCCCAGTGGAGAGCCATCTGCTCAGGGTTCATTAATATATTACATTTTTGTTTTCTCATGCTTACTTATGTTTTAAAGATATCTTTAGGCTCATATTTGTCTCTCAGCACATAATCAGTATGTCCATTGTCTTCCTGAAGAAATCAAGAACTTTATTTTTTTACTTATTTTTTTTTTTTCAAATCACTAACTTTAATATGCCTTAACGCTTCCACACCTGAATCTTTTCACCACTTAAAAATGAGACCAACTGAGGGGTGCCTGGGTGGCTCAGTGGGTTAAGCCTCTGCCTTCAGCTCGGGTCATAATCTCAGGGTCCTGGGATCGAGCCCCACATTGGGCTCTCTGCTCGGCAGGGAGCCTGCTTCCCCCTCTCTCTCTGCCTGCCTCTCTGCCTGCTTGTGACCTCTCTGTCAAATAAATAAATAAATAAAAAATCTTTTAAAAAAATGAGACCAACTGGGATTTTTGTTTCAAATTTTAGTAATAGCCAATACATGGCTTTAACAATAAATTAAAAATTTTTCTCAATGCTGCTTTTGTATTCCACATCCTGTTCTTGGATTCATTTTGTTGTTATTGTTGAGGCAAAATTCACTAACAGAAATCATGATTTTAACCATTTTAAGGTGTACAATTCAGTAATTTCTAGTGTATTTGCAGTGCTGTACAGCCATCACCACTGTCTGATTCCAGAACTTTTTCATCATTCCCCAAAAGAACCCCTTTCCCATTAGCAGTCACTCCCGGTTCCTCTCTTCCCCAGCCCCTGGTAACCAGTCATGTGTTCTCTATCTGGACTCATTTTTGTGGTTGCTGGAGCATACCATTTGGTAATTCTTTCCAAGAGGGTTTGTGGGAGATGAACTTGCTATGTCCTCATGTGTCAGAAAATTCCTGTTTTCTTTCCAAAGCCTGAGTTTTCAAGGTTTATGTCATTTCTTCCTTCAGCACGTCTTCTGAGATGCTGTCTCTGGCTTGTGTGTGTCTGATGTTTGCATAACAGTAAGAGCTAAGCCTCACATGGTGGGCGCCCCGTGGCAGGGCTTTACGCACGTTAACCCACGTAACTCTGACGTCAACTGTGTAAGACTGTTCCCCACAGTGGACAGGGAAAGGGAGACAGAGTGAGGAGGAGCCCCGCAGCTAAGAAAGAGTGGTACGGTCCACACCCCACTGGCTGGATTTCACAAAGTCGACACCAATCACTCTGACTTGTGTTTGCTGTAGGCAATCTGTGTTGTTTCTTCCCTGGAAACATTTGGCATTTTTCCTTTTTCCCTTGAGTCTGAAATTTCACTACTTTTTGCCTAAATATTGCCTTTTTACAGACTCTCACTTTGCATGTGATGAGTTCTTTCAAAGTGAGGATTGTGTCTTTACGAGGTTATTTATTTTACTGATTTCCTGCATTCTCCCAGATCTCTCCTGAGAATTCTTTTTAGGAATTTTAGGTGGTGGTTGGACCTATACCCCTCTGATTCCCTTTCCTTTCATCTTTTCCATCACTGAGTTTTGTGCCACCGTCTGAGAGAATTACTATCTTGGTCCACAGGTCAGTCATTTGATCTTGAGATGCTCCATGCTTCTATTCAGCCCGTTTTTATATTTTAACAATGAAGTGTTTGGTTCCCAGATCTAGTTCATTCTTCTTTTTTTTAATGGACGTGATAGCCTCTCCTGTCACTGTGGGTGTTCTTGTTCTAAAGTGTCATTCTGTCTGCCTTAATGTCTCTATATCCTCAGGTGTTAGTTCTGGTAAGTGCTGAAATTTGAAGTGCCTCTTTCATATATAGGTGGGTGGTTCTGGGTTGTGCTCTCTTTGGGTTTGAAATGTCCTCCTGGTCTCTCTGTGAGGCTGAACCCAGTCTCAGCAATGGGGTGCTGGGTTGAGTCCCTGGATGGCTGCAATGGTGGTGCTCGATTTTAGTGTCTGGGATGGATGCCTCCTGAATGTTGGTGCCACGCTAGGGCTCCCTGCTCCCTGGGAATCAAGCACTCCTACTTCTTGCTCCTATGGACAGTCACTTTTATAGTTCTCTGCTTTGCAGGATGGGGAAGGGGCACCTGGATGCTTCTCCTAAGACCCCACCTTCACCAATCTCAAATGTTTCCTTTTTTTTTTTTTTTTTTTTAAATGCACTTTCAGATTTGATCAGGGATTTCTTCCACGCCTCCATATCCTCAGCTTCCTGGCTCAGAGCTGACACCCTCATGGCAGCTATCTCTTAGGTGTCTTTGGGCTGTGGGGCCATTTCCAATCTGAACCCATCAGCCTTTGGCCTTTCAGAGATTCCTCATGATTTCTGCCCTATTAAGAACCCCATTCATGTCTCTGAGCACTGTTAAAGATTTTTAAAAAATTATTTACCTTTTATGTCATTTTAAGGGTTTTGTATTGGGAAGGAAAGAGGCTGAACATGTTCAGCTACCCTTTTGATCATCCCTGCTCTTTTTTATATGGATGACCTTGTACCAGAAGGATCTCATGATGTTGCTTACAGTTCCTTCCATATAATTACTGTGAAATGGTGATTATTTCCCAGGTCACTAAAAGTAATCACTGTTTCAATGACTACATAATATTTCTTTTCGTGGCTATACCTTAATTGACTCAAACATTTCCCTTTATTTCCCAGTATTTTACTATAACAAAAAAAATGTAGCAATGCACATCTTGTACCCAGAACTTTGTTCACATTTGGGACTACACACAGTCCCTGACTTAGTGATGGTTTGACTTAATAACTGTTTGATTTTATGATGGTGCAAAAGCAATCAGCATTCAGTAGAAACTGCACTTCGAATTTTGATCTTCTCTTGGGCTAGTGGCATGTAGTACAGCACTCTTGTGATGCTGGGCAGCAGCCATGAGCCTCGGCTTCCAGTCAGCCGCACAAACCATTCCACTTTTCACTTTCAGTCCAGTAGTCAATAAATTATGGGAGGTACTCAGCACTTTATTATAAAATAGGCTTTGTATGAGATGACTTTGCCCAACTATAGGCTAATGTAAGCGTTCTGAGCACATTTAAGGTAGGCTAGGCTAAGCTATGATGCTTGTGTATTAGTTAAGTGTATTAAAAGCATTTTTGACTTTAGGTATTTTCAACTTAAAAATGGGTTTATTGGGATGTGACCCCATCATATAAGTCAAGGAAGATTGGTATTTTCCTAAGATAGAGTCCTCAGAGGGTCATCATCATTTTCGTGCCCAAGGAACAGCTTTCCATTCACTGTTCCTGTAGCCCGTGGCAACTGCCATTCTAATGTCTGATTTTGACTACCCCAGGTGCCTCATGTAAGTGGGATTGTACAGTATTTGTCCTTTTGTGATTGGTTTCTTCATTTAGCATGTTTTCAGGGTTCATCTGTGTTGTCAGTGTGTGTTTTAAAATGCTCACTCTGTCCCCCTTCCACCCAAGGAACCCCCACTCCCCACCCTCCCCAGTCCCTGTTTGGGAATCAGCCGTGCTCCCCCAGGAGGTGGCCTGGGAATCCCTCTTCATTTGTGGGCAGAAAGAAGGGCTTTTCCTGGAGACTCTGCTATCATCATTCGCTTAAAGATTCATCTCGGAGTCAGAGCCAAATGAAATGGAATCTCGTTCCCAGCAGGGCTGGTTTGAAAGTTTGTGCTCAAAAACTTGCTTTATGGTAATCTATACCTTCAGTTTTATCATGCTGCCTGCGCTGTTCCTCCTGCCTCTGCTAGAGGTATTGCCATGTGGGTCATGGGGCCTGGGTGTGGCGGGTGACCCTGGGAATAGTGACCCTGGGATGCCCTGTACCTAGGATGGGGATGGTGACAGTGAGGGCTGCGGTTTGATCATGCATTTTTGTTGCTTGATCACTGCTGCTTCTGTCGCTGAGGGAAGAGGGGGCTCCTGGTACAGATGCTTCTCATTGCAGTTCGTGCTTTAATGTCTGACCCTGGGAAGGAAATTGATAGAGTTTGGGGGAGGGGAGGGTAACCCCTGTAGCTTCTGGGGGTACCAGGCCCAGCAGGTGTCCGTGAAAGCTGTCAGCAGCGTCTTTGCCACAGTCACTGTCCTCGTGAGCAACTCTGCAGGCCCCAAGTCTTCCCACCTCCCACACAGTCTCAAGAATCCTCTGAGTGAGCTGTTATCATGACTGTAGTGTAGATGGGGAAATGGAGGCTCCTTGTCCAGAGTCATAGCTCACGTGAGTGCTTCCTGGCAGATTGGATGCTTTAGTCATGGAATTGAAGGGGTTGGTGAGGGCAGTCAAGAGGACCCCAGGGCCTTGGTGGGGACAGTCAGAGGCCCCTGGGGCCTTGGTGAAGGGAGGGAGAACCATAAGCTCCCACTCCTCACCCCTGGGCTCACCCAGAGCAGACCTGGAAGGGACTGCGGAACTCAGCTCCTTCAGGCATCACGTTCCCTCCGGCCTGGTGCAGGGGCTGCCCCGGTGAATATGGCGGGCTGGGTCAGTAGCAAGGCAGATGGCTTTTGCAGGGTCCCAGAGGCAGTAAGCTGGGGACCCAGATTGGATTCCTGGCTCTGTGATTCTGGCTGAATGATCTGGGTTCAGCTCCTTAACCTCTCTGAGACTTGGCCCCTGTTACTGCTGTCCTCCCTGATCTGTACTGAGTTTGGTGAGGTTGATAGGTCTGTCTGGTCTCTGGACTTTTCTTCTCAGCCTACTTGTCATAGAGAGCCTTTAAAACAAAGGCAGAGACGGAAACAGAATCCTAAGTACAGAGAATAAGCTGGTGACTGCCAGAGGGAAGGAGGGGAGGATGGGGGAGGTAGGTAAAGGGGATCAAGAGGTACAGACTTCCAATTATGGCATGAATGAGTCATGGGATGAAGAGCACAGGGGATATAGTGAATAATAATGTAATAACTTGTATGGTGACAGGTGGTGGCTACATTTTATGTAATTACGTAATGTACATTACGTAATGTACATAATTGTTGTATCTCTATGTTGTATACCTGAAAATAGTATAACTATGTCAGCTGTGCTTCAATTAAAAAAAAAGTCATCCTCAAAACAGATCGAGAATGCGATCGACATCAGAGTCATGTTCAGTAACCCTGCATGTCCTTATATCCTGGCGGAAAATCAGTTTAAACGTTAGTTCTTCTTCCAGCCATTACATCCTAGTATTCAAGTGTATTACTTAAATAAAAATACTTTAAGACAAAAAACCAAAACAAACTAAAAAACTGGAAGACACATCACGTCGTTCTTCTGCTTATAGCCTTCCAAGGCTCCCTCCGTTTCCTTTGGAGTTCAAGCCCATGATGTCCTCGTGATCTGGTCCCATTACCACTTTTCCCTGTGCTCTCTTCACTCCTGTCAAACTAGCCTCCTGCTTGCTCCTCAGGCACCCAGGCATGGTCCAGTCTCAGGGCCTTTGCACTGCCTGTTCCTTGTGCCTGCAGTGCCCTTTTCAAGACCCTTACTCCTATGGTTTCTCTTCCCATCTTCTCTTCTTGGGGAGAGCTACCCTAACCCTCTCTTTTCATTTAAAGCCTACTCTCCAGTTCCTATTTCCTTTCTCCTGATTTTTCCATGGAACACTTATAACCTGTAACACACTATTCTATATATGGGTATTTAGTTAGATATATTTTTACACCCTCTTTTGTTCTAGAATGCAAACTCCATGAGGATAGGGTTCTAAATCTGTTTGATTCTCAGATGAATCCCAAGTGCTTGGTACACAGTAGGTGCTCAGTTGAATGAATGAATAAGTGAGTGAATGAGAGTGTCTAGCAAGTGGTCCTGCCCATGATAGGGCCTCAGGAAGAATGAGTTCTTTTTTCTCCCACACTCTCTTCTTCTGCCCATGATCTCAGACTCAGCCTCTTGGCTCAGATGTGTCCCAGCAGGGGATGGACAAGGGAGGATGCTAGGCCTGGTCTGGTTGGGTTCTCTGGGGACAGTTCCTAAGCACCCCTAGGATATTGGAAGTGGGATTTTCATAGCAGGAGGGAGCAACAGTGTGAGTTTTACCTGCATCTTGCCAACCTGGTGGTCCTGGGTGTGGCTGGCCCTGGCAGGTGGAGGACAGAGGCCTTGAAGTCACCATGGAAGCAGAGCACAGAGCTTGATTGGGGACAGAGGAGGTATTTTCCAGCCCTGGCACAGCTTCTGTGTGGCAGCTGGGGCTGTGACCATGTCCAAATTAAGTGAGTGAAATGAGTAGAATGAAAGCCAGAATGAGACATGGGTTTTGGGGTCAGCCTTGTCCCGTAATGGAGAGGGACTGTGGTGGACAGCTTGGGGGTTGGCTGCTTAGCTCCAGTGTGTCCCTTGGGCCCAAAGTCTCTGCCTCTTGCCTCTCTCACCCTGAGCGGGGCCTACTGATGCCTGACTGTGCTGACTCTTAATAGGTGGCATGGCACCATGGGGAGCCCCAGCCCTCTACGTTTGCTGAGGAATAATGGGGGTAGCTGGAGAAAGGGGTCAGACTCTCTTCACAGAATAGTGAAAGGTTGAGTCCCTCATGGTCCAAGAGAGAGGCTGGGGCGCCTTGCTAGAGGATAAGCTGGAAGGAGGCTAAGACGACCAGAAGGTCTAGGGGTACCTGTTAAAGACACCTCTGCCCTTGGGTTCTTCACCCTTGCGGAGTGGGCCCTGGGGCCCGCAGCAGTGGGGGCTGAGCAGCTGCACTTGGCTCCGGTACTCAAGTGCTGAGTCAGTGCTAGTCCCTGCCTATGTTGAGGTGGGCTACAGCCTTATCAGTGCATTGACAAGTAGGCCTCAGTGGAGTGAGGTCCGCTAAGCACCTGGGGTCTTTTCTTTTCACTTGGGCAGCCCAGCCTGGCCTTTCGGACTGTATGAACTAAACGGACACAGCCCAGGAGGTATCACTTAGCCTCCTTTTCCCTAAGGCCGAGCCCAGGAAGGGGGCCCACTTGTGCTCGTGGCCCAGCCAGGAGCACTGGCTGAGATCACGGGGTGCAGGGCTCCTGATGCATGTGGCCTGTTCACCACTCCTTGCCATCCCAGCTGGGGCAGAGTGTGAGAATGCCAGATGGGTGCCCCCAAGAAAAATGGCAGCGTGGAGAACCCATTTTCAGAAGGTGAGATGTAATTGTGGATAATTGAAAACACTGTCAAGCTATTTGTCATAATTTCTGTAAGTGCTTTCTCCTTGGGTCATCCATAACACCGGCAGAGGCTCATAGGCCACAGAGCACACGCGCGCTGCATCCCTCTCTTCTGCAGAGGCTGTCTTCTTCCCGGGGGCGTGTGTGGTGTGGGGGGCTTGTGGGTAGGCCAGGCCCACAGGCAGGAGCATGTAGGCCTGGGTGGAGAAGGTTCTGGATTCAGGGGTCTGAGCACTGCAGGGCAAGGCACAGCCTGGCCTGAGCAGTGAGCTGCAAGCCCAGTGTTCAGAATCATGGAATGGGGAAGTCAGCACAAAGGGGCAGCTATGCACACTTGGGCTGAGCCCTAAGGTCTTGACTGAGAGCCCAGGGAGGGGGGTTGGTGCAGAGGGTGGGGGACTGCCTTCTGGATGGAAGTAAGGGTGGGGACTCAGGCAGTTCTCTTCAGAGGGGATTTAGATGTATAGTTCTTTGGTGACGGGCCCTGGGGCCACCAGTATTGGAATCACCAGTCTCCTGCGCCCACCAACCCCATTACGTCTCTTGGGGAAGGACCTGGGATTTTTGCCAAGGCGGTTCTTACGGTTCTGTGCACACTGTAGTGTGAGGAGCGCTGGCTTGGAGTAGGCTGTTCTGAAATCCAACCTGTCCCTGCCTCAGAGAAAGCTCCACGAGACCAAGACAGGGCCTTACCTGGAGGAGGAGCAGGTTAGTAGTGGAGGGATTACACATGTCTGAGCAATGTCAACAAGATGACCTTGGAGCAACAGAAGGCTGGTGTCCAGGAGCCCTCGGGTTTTACATACTCACCGCTGGATCATTCTAGGCTGTATTCTGTATGCCTGTCTTCTGTAGGGTCCAGCCCTACCAAACCTGAAGATCTTGCCTGTGCTGTTCTGACTTGGCTGGGGGCAGTTTTGAGGGGCCTCTGGGTTCAGTGCAGGGGAAAGTTTCTTCCACCTGGTTTCAGGAGAGTGAAGAGCCTCAGGGGCCAGGCCGGCCTGCCACCTGTAGCCGCATGGCTCTGGAGACTCTGGAAGGCACAGTGACATATGATCTGACTCACTTGCAAGTCAGGGCTCCGAAGTCCCTGACATGAAGCAGCTGGCAGTCCTGGCTTATGGGAGTGTGTGGATAGGATGCAGAGTGGGCCCAGTGTGGTCCTTACAGGATGTGTTGGAGGCACAGAATTTTCCTGGGGGATCAGAGAAGACTCCCAAGAGTGCAGTGCCTAATGGTTGTGAGGGGTGTTGACTGAGTCAGGGTTCTCAGTATTGACCAGAGTGGACAAGGTTGCCATGGGCTGGGCCTATGGCCATTGCTAACCCCCATGTTGCATTCTATGACACGTTTGTTCAGTCTTAGGAGAAGAACCAGGGAAAGGAGGTTGGCTGGATGTGTAGGTGGGTGGATCACGGGAGATGGGTAGATGTGTAGATAGATGGATGGGTAGATGGGGGTCAGATGGATGAGTGGATAGAGTTGATAGATGGCATTTAGAAAGATAGTAGTTGTATGTGTGTATGTATGGATGAATGGTTAATTGAGTTCATGCCTGGCTGGCTGGGTGGGTGGCTGGTCAGTGGGAAGATTGATGGGTATTGGAGTTGGATGGGTGGATGGTTGGATGGATCAGAGGATGGGAATGGCTGGGTGGACTGATGGAGTATAGATGGGAATAGATGGATGGCTGGATGATTGGAGGGATATATATAAGAGTGACTGAAGGAGAAGATGGATAGGTAAGGGTATACGTGCATGTGGGTGGGAAGATGGGTGGATGGAGAGTAGAGTGAATGGAAGGATGGATCTGCAGGTGGGAAGTTAGTGGAAGGACAGATTGCTGGGTAGGAGGCAGATTGGGTGTGTGATGAGACTAAACAATAGAAATAAACAATAAATAATATAAAATTAAGCTGCAGCCAGATATGCAAAAGTCAAGGCTCCTTGTGGGACCCAGAGAGGCTGTAGGGGTTCTGGGAGGAGTTGCCCAGCCTCAGACACATTAGGGGAAGTAGCCCTGCACCCCTCCCTGGGCCACCCAGGTCAGGTTTCTGCTCCGCAAGTTTCTCCTTGTGGCCTCAGCCATCCTTCCTTGGTGGGTGTGGTCGTCTGGAGTCTGGAGACCCTGCCCGGGATGTGGCTGTGCCTGGCGTGGGTGGCAAGGTGAGAGCTGTGACACAGGGCCTGGGGGACAAAGGCTTGAGGGGAGGGCAGGACCTTTGCTTTCTAGAATTGGAATCAGGTCCTGTACACTTTGCACACATTGCCCATTTCATCCTCATGATGGCTGAGGTGGTATTAGCCGCACACAGGAGGAGACGGAGCTGAGGGAGGGTGAGTGGCTGGCTCAAGGTCGTGCTGTGTAACATGGGCAGAGCCTGGAGGCCTGGCAGAGGCTGGTAGCTCTGAACTAGAGACCTCATTGTGGGATCAGATCAGCAGTGGGTCTGGGAGGACAGATTGGGTGGGGAGCCCTAACTGCAGGCTGAGGCAGAAGGTGGGAATGCTCCATATGGAGTGAACAGACACAGGGACTTGTCGGTTCAGCTTTGGGGCCCTGGGTCCTCTGTCTGGTCTCCATGCCCACAAGGCCTTTCTGATGCTCCTAATACCAGGTCTTAGGGGACAGGGCAGAGCTATGGAATGGCAGCACCGTATTCTGGCTAAGCACAGAGAGTTGGACAGCTGGAATACCTGGGAGAAGTGCTGGAGGACGGACTGTGGGCCCAGTGGTCCAAGCAGCTTCATAAAAGGTGCTGCCTTCAGAGAGTTGCCTCCTCGGGGGTCTTCTGCTGAGCAGCAGGTGCTTCCTGCAGCCCACCGACCCTTTCATGCCAAGGGCACCCTGTCAGGACTTCCCAGGCTTGGCTGAAAATGTCCCCGGAACTCCTAAAGTTTCCTTGCCTCTGTCTCTGAGCCAGCTCATGGTTTCCTCTGATGTCTTTCCAGACTGGGCCCTTGGGACACAGCCAATGCCATCTTGAGGGGCTGGAGGAACAGACAACCGCCAGACATAGGCACCCAGGGATGGGAGGAACCCTAGTCTCTGACCCACCTCCAGGCCGTGTTTCCAGGCCTGGGGAGTCCTCATCATTTAGACCTTGGGCACCTGCTGCAATAGCCAGCACCACCTCATGGTGGAGGAGCCCAAGGGGTGAGGAATGGAGCCTCAGGAGCCAAAAGCAGGAAGCCCGCATGTTTGGGAGGAAGGAGAGAGGAAGCTGGACCTGAACTGGCTTTAGCAAAGAAAGAGAAAGGAGGAAAAACAGAAAAGTAATTTTAGAGCATTAGGCTAGAGATGTGAGAATGTTTATGGATCATTTAGTTTACGGATGGTGATAGGTTAGTGGTTAGATTAGCAGGAAACCAGTCAGCTTGAAAGGAGGGAATTAATTTATGAGATTGCAAAGGGGAGAATTGTTTGCAAGAAATACAGGGGTTTTGTTGTAATAGCAGCAAGTTTAGCAGAAACAACAAGCGCTGGCAGGCCTGGCTGTCCATCAGGGAGCCAGCCACCAGGCGCATGATTCTGGGGGGATGCAGGGGGAGCGGGATGCCCCAGCAGGGGGACAGCCCAGCTCTCACTAGCTCCCCAGCCTGGAGTAGGCTGTTCCTGTCCCAGGAATTTCCTAGGCTTTGGCACTGAGGTTCTGGAACCTGGAACCTGGACTGGGGGTCCGGATGTGATGGCAATGGTGGGGGGGGGGGGGGGGGAAATGGGGGGGGGGGGGGGGATGGGCAAGACCCAGAATGCAGCTCGGTCCTGGGACATCTTTACCTCTGGTGCCAGGTTCTGCTGCAGTGCACCTCTAGTGGAGAGACCTCCCTGCCATCGAGACCTGGGGAAGGAGGCTCCAAGGTGGCTCTTAGGGTGCCTTTGCCCACCGAGAGAGTGGGGGACAGAAGACCTGAGCAGAGACTCCCAGAGCCTGGAAAGTCCTCCAGTCATCACACAACCATTCCTAACCTCAGCTTGAGACCCAAGAGCTGGGCAAGGTGGGACGGCCTGGGTTCTAATTCTGGCTCCACCCCCTAGTGGCTGAGTGACTTGGGGTTGCTGTGGAGCCTCTCAGAACCTCAGTGTCCTCATCTGTTAGCGTCTCATGGTTACCATGCGGATGGCCTGAGAAAGTGCATGTGAGAAGCCTGGCTCGTGGTTGGTGCCGGCTAACGGCTGCTGTCAGGATAATCACTGTGTTGGTAATGGCAAGGGCGTTAAAGAGAGCACGCTAAGCCCCAGGTCCTTGTGGCCTCCCCAGGCTGCCCAGCCTCAGCACTGGTTCCCTGTACAGGAAGTGCCTCTTGCTGGCTCTGCCCCATCTTGGGCCTCTCCTTCAGCCCTGGAGCCCATGCTGCAGCTGAGCCCATGGCTTGTCCTGTACCACTGCTATGGTGCCTGGTGGTAGTAGGGAAGAGCCCCTGACTTTGGCACCCTCTGTCTGGGTTTCCTGTCCTGTGGAGCTGCTTGGAGGTCCCACTGCTCCTCTGAATGGGAGGCCAACATGGGTGGGCCACTGCTCAAGTTGTCATGGGGAGTTATTTGCCACACCCCTACTGCAGGGGGTGCAACCCTGGGTACTGGTCACTGCAGTCCGCATTCACAATGGCACCTTACCGTTTACAGAGAGCTCAGTCTCCCTGTTCACCTTGTGACACGTGACCCACAGTGCCCTCCAGGCCCAGAAAGAGGAAGCATCTTGTCCAGGTTACAGAGCTGGCAAGTGACAGAGCCAGGATTCAAACCTGCCTCTTGTGGCCCTTCTTGCAGGCCAGCTCTTTCCATCTCCTGCCTCAGGGCTGAGCCTGGCCCTTGGGGTCCGAAGACTGAGGCAACTGCCCTTCTATGGTCTGTGGAGAGGCCGGACCACTGCCTCTGAATGCACCACCAGGGTCTGACTGAGAGAAGACCCTCTCCAGAGGGGCAGCTGGGAAGGAAAGGAAAGCAACCCCTTCCCCTTGGCTGACTGACTAATAGAGGGTGGATCTGCTCCTTGGGAGGGGACCAGTGGGCGCTCTTGTCATGAGCTCCAGCAGAGAAAGGGACAGTGCACTTGAGGGGGGCGGGGTCATAAAGTGCTTTTCTTCCATTCCCTGTTGAGCACTGCCCTGGAAAGGCATTTCTCCAGGTTGGGGGAATTTCTGTTTAGAAAGTGAAATGATTCTGATGTCATCTGGGCTTGACAGAGCTAAACCACCTGGAAACATTTGGAGATAGCTTTGCTTTGTTTTCGCTCACATTTAACTTAGCGGTAGCCAAGGCCGGCTGAACTTCACCAAAGTGCCGCTGTCAGCAGAAAGATCTCACGCGCTGGCACTCAGTCAGGAGGCACTTCACGCAAATTACAAGTGCTGGGACGCAGAGGCCAGCCCCAAGGGAGGCTCTGGGCTCCCCCCTTCCAGCCACGTGGGGAAGGTACCCTGGGCTGAGCCATCGGGGACCGTCAGAACTGGAGACCCTCGGGTTTTAAAACCCACTAATTAAAATAGATAGTGGTTTTAGTGCTGCTAGTGGGTTTTTGACTTAGCTTCTGAACCTGAGCTCAGTTGGAGAGGCGGAGAGATGGAGAGAGAGGGAGAGAGAGAGAGAGAGATCATGGTGCATTTCTTCACTCTGGTGGCCTAGTATTCTCAGGAGCTAGGAAGCTTCTGACCCCTTTCTAGTGTTGAATTAGAAAGGTGTGGTCTAGGTATTTGCCCTGCCTGGCTGGAGGGGAGAGGTCTGTATGGGAACCAGTAACACCCTTAGGCTTTGATGGAGAGAAGTTTGGTTGCGAAGGGGGGGTCGTACCCCATGCATGATATAGCGGAACACTATGGGAACACAGCTGTGGGTGACCCGCTGTCTGCCATGACCAGCTCTCCCAGCTGCCCCAGGGGTTTCTCTCACTGCCTCTTGGAAACTGTATGATACAGTAGAGAGAGGTTGGCTTTGACATTAGACAGTCTGAGTTTGCACTTAACTGGCTGTGTGATTTCAAGGACATATTTCTTAACTTCTCTGAGTCTTGGTTTCATCATTAGTAAACAGGGAATTCGTAAACAGGGAGTAATACCTAACAGGCCTAACAGGCTCTTGTGGGATTGAACCAGACAGCAATACATGATGTCTTAGCTCCTGGCTGGCACAGAGGATGTGCTCAGAAGACATTGATCTGTCCCTTCTAACCCTTCTCCTCTTCCTCCTTCACTGCTGTGCCTTCCTCTTCCTTGCCTCCTTTTCTTGTTCCTCCTCCTCCATCTTGATCCATGAGGTTCTTTTAGGATGGACTGGCTGGAAATCTATCATGCTCCCCATCCTGTAGCCTCTGCTGTCTGAGACAGAGAGATCTGGGCTCAGAGGTAGTAGGCTATGACTCTGCAGACCACTGCACAGTATTAGCAGAGTGGGCCAAATTGTAAATTCCTCTGACTTTGGCTTTTCGGAAGCTCCAAAAATAAATTTGGGGACATTTCAGGCTCTAGCCGACTGGAGTGCACGTGCAGTTTCTGGGACAAGACGACAGAAGGGCAGCAGGTGTGTCTGGCTGGGTCTGAGTGGGATCAATGGCCTCTTCTGGAATTTCCAGCATCTTTGCAGAAACCACAAACTAGGCGGTGGGAAACATGGATTCTGGACCCATATACCCTTCTGCACATCACTTGAATGTCTGGGTTCCCTGAAAGATCAGGGCTGGCTGCTGCATCAAACTGTGATTGGGGTCCTCAGGACTCGAGGCTCCTTGGTGGAGTCAGGCACAGGCTGTGAGTAGATGGAGCCCTGTTCCTACCACTGTGCCCTACCCAGGGCCTGGGAAACACCCACTGCAGATGCTGGCCACAGTGAGAGTGCTTGGCAGGAGGTGCCAAGTCCAAGTACATGCAGAACACCTGTGGCGCTGTCCCATGAAGCACGTTGGGAAGGGCATGGGAAGATTTGGGGCATTGGGCTGTGTCTCTTTGCAGTGAGAATTCATTAGTGGCTGTGGGCCTGGTTAGAAGGATCTTGGCTTGAGGGTGGGGAGAGAAGGGGGTGAGGGCTGCCATGGAATTGCTCTGAGTCAGGATGGAGCCATCAGGAGAGGAGGATGGGGAGGAGGCACCGCCATGTGCACCGGGTTCCAGTTTGGATGATAATAGAAGCAACCTGAAGCAGTCCCAGTGGTAGAGCTGAGGCTCTGACCCTGGCAGGTAGCCTCAGGCCAACCAGCTGGGATCTGGGGGTGGTGGTGGTGGGCTTGAACACATCTGGCTATGAGTTCCCAGAAGGTAGGGTTGGGGAGATAGAGTGGAGTTGGATCAGTCTTGGATTTGTGCATTTCGCAGGTGTGGGACAGAAGGCAGGGTTTTAGAGGCTGAGCTCATTGAGGACGGGCTTCAAGACCCATGTAGAGGATGGTCTCTCCTATCAAGGGGCTTTGCAGGAGGAATTTCAGTGCAACCTTTATGTCCAAATTGCACAGATATGTTTCGGAAGGAAGGATATTGATTCCATTCCACTTATTGGACTTCTCTTGGGTGGATTCTTTGATGGCACTAACTATGGAGGCCAGAGGCTACAATGCTGGTAATTCAGGCCCCTCATAAGAGTTGCCAGGGAAACAAATGCAGGGTTCCTTACAGGTAGGGGTGCTGTGGATAGAACAGATGATGTAGTGTGGATATCTCTGATTCTCTAATGGTTAAAACCATGCCCATAGGGACATGACAGACAGGTACCATGCCCAGAACTCTCTAGAGCACAGGCTCAGTTGATTCCTTTATGGATAACCATGGTGATCTTGACACCTCCAAACTCCATCCTAGTAGCTCCCCCAGGGTAGTTTTTTAGAGGACCAAATGCTGTTGGTTACTGCATTCACTATGGCTTTGTTAATTATCATTCATTAGCAAGAGGCGGGGCCCCTTTTGGGGCTGCAGGTTTCAGTATCAGCTGCTCCTATTTTTTCACTTTGTCAAATCCAGCTGTGTTTAGGGCTCACCTCACTCTTGTGGTCTCAAGAAAATTAATGCTCTGCAACTTCCCACCCCTTATCTCTTCTGTGACTTTATAAATCCTAAGTTCTAAGACAAGTTCTCCTAAATCCACTAATTTACTGTATCATCATCCTCTTAACATAAAATATGGAGTATTTCCAAACATAAATAATGAAATCATTCTATGTTTAGAATCCCTCTAACCAAGAAAATTTTATATACTTGCTATAGAACCCAATACCCTTTCCGTTTCCAGCAGATTTCTCTTTTGATCCACACCCCCTACAGGAGGATTTATGACTTGAGACTGGGTGTTTTGTGTTCTTATTCCACTAATACATTTTGGTGTAGACTCCCTAACTTGACAGAATATATAGGAGGAATAGTTCGCTTGAACCAAAAATCCACAGATTCTGGAAGTAGTTCTGGGGTCACTGCCAAGTGTCAGGGTCTCACTCCAAAGTATGATGGGCCCTTGTTCAGGTCTGGAGGGGCGTGGGGAGGAACCCAGCTGGTCACTCAGAGGTAGCCTCAGTTCATGGTTCCATGAAGCTAAAGGTGAGCTGCTTTTGGGGCAGGGTCTAGCTGTGGAGAGGTAGGTGTTTGGGGAGAGTAAAAAGAAGGGCAGGGTGGTGGAAAGTGAGGGAAGACCTGGCACCTGAATTCTGGACAGCAGAATTCACACCAAGGTAGCAGCAAGGTGTGGGGTTAAAGAAGATTTCTTCCCATCCTCATGCTCATCAAAGCACAGGGCAGGAGGGCAGGTCAGCACCTTGGATAGCGCCAGGGCGGCTCCGTTGTCTCAAGCACTTCTGAGGTAGAACTCTGCCTCCAGAGTTCAGCCTGAGTGCTCTGTCCCCTCTCTGGGAATTTCATTGTTAGGGGACCCTGGATCTCTTTATGTTATATGCCTTTCGGTCTTTGGATCTCTGAGTCAGGGGAGGTCCTTGTCTTCTGGCCTGGGAAATGGACCTCTTTCCTCCCTGTCCCTCTCTGTTCCTCCATATCTAGACTGTGTTTGGCCAAACAATGGGCCACCGTGGCCTGGCCAAAGTGACACACAAAATTAGCCCCCACAGTTGGGGACAGTGTCATCCAGTGGCTTAAAAATGCTCCTTTAGGGGCGCCTGGTGGCTCAGTGGGTTAAAGCCTCTGCCTTCAGCTCTGGTCATGATCCCAGGGTCCTGGGATTGAGCCCCACATCGGGTTCTCTGCTTACCAGGGAGCCTGCTTCCCTCTCTCTCTGCCTGCCTCTCTGCCTACTTGTGATCTCTGTCTGTCAAATAAAAAGATAAAATCTTTAAAAAAAATGCTCCTTTAGTCCATGTTTACATTCAGGAGGCTCAAATCTGAGAACACCCCACATCCTGACCATGGAAACAGTGTGGCCAACTCTTTCTTTCTTTCTTTCTTTCTTTCTTTCTTTCTTTCTTTCTTTCTTTCTTTCCTTCCTTCCTTCCTTCCTTCCTTCCTTCCTTCTCTCTCTCTCTCTCTCTCTTTCTTCCTTTCTTCCTTTCTCTTTCTTTCTTTTCTTCATTACTTTGACATTTGGCTTCTGGGATCCAGACTCAAGGCAAGGGCAGGAGAGAGAGAGAATGAGGGGAATTGAGCCCAGATACAGGGGGTCATTTTGGGTCTTTTTTTTTTTTTTAAAGATTTTATTATTTATTTATTTATTTATTTGACAGACAGAGAGGCAGAGAGGCAGGGAGAGAGAGAGGGGGAAGCAGGCTCCCCACTGAGCAGGGAGTCCGATGCAGGACTCGATCCCAGGACCCTGAGATCATGACCTGAGCTGAAGGCAGAGGCTTTAACCCACTGAGCCACCCAGGTACCCCAATACAGAGGGTCTTAACATCTAGGAGACCCTTTGTCTTCTGAGCCCAGATTGTTGCAGGTTTATGTTTGGGAGTTTCCAGATAGCACCGCTGTCTTTCCTTGTGATTTGGAAGTCTCCTAGAAGCAGATAAGGGAGTGCCAAATGTGATTAGGGTCTGTTTTAAATCCATCAGAGGATGGCGATTGGGGAAGGTTACCCAAGCAAAGAGCTTTCTCTATTGACCTTGGCTCAAGAGAACCCTAAATAATCCACCAGGGCCTGTTAACACTCACAGATCTTATGGGATTCAGGGCCAAAGCAGGGGTCAACTGGGGTCTGGGGCTATAGCAGGAGAGGCCCCCAACTGGACTTACTGGGGTGGAAGACTCTTCTTTTCAAGCTTTGAAGTAGAGGCTAGGATCCCAGGGTATCTAAAGACGTGCTGAAAGGGTCTAAGTGAGATGATCCCTGAACTCATTTCCTCTTCTCTACAGTCACGTGACAGGTAGAGTCAACATTTTCCTTGACTGGGACACATCTGAGGAAGGATCATTTTAAAATGTGGACAGGGTAAATGTTGGGACACTGATCACCCCCAAGTGTTGGTAGAAGGATTTGGGCTGGAGGAGCATGCATTTTGAAGTCAAAACATTAACTTGTAAACCTGGCTTCTTACCATCTGATTACAAGGTCTTTGGAAAGAGAGCTTGTGACAGTTCTTGTTGAGGTTTGTTCCTCAAATGTAAAAGGAGACAGTGTTGCTTAGCTTGTAGAGTCATTGTGAAGATTAGAGACAAATTATAGAAAGTGTCCAGTGGATGTCTCAGCCCTCCCTTCCCAGAGTATCCAAGACATTGTACAATCCTCCTTTCTGAAGTCCCCAGGGCAGCCATGGTGGTCTGGCTTTGGGGGGAGACCTCACTGGAATTCCCAGTTCTCATAGTTTCTGGGAGCTGATGCCAGGACTACTGAGGACCACCACCCTCTTCTCTCTGCATGGAGAGGCTGAACAGAGGAACTTCTCTGTGCAGAGGTGCTCTCAGCTGTAGGGACACTTCCCCTTCTACTTCCCCTCCTACAGAAGTAGAAGGCTGCTTTGGAGCCTCTGATATAGATGCTAGGTATTCTGTTGCTTCTGGAGGCAGGAGGGAATGAGGAGTGGGAGGGAGGTCTGAGAACCCCATGGTTATAAACTAACAGCTCTTTTGAGTTTTATACAATCATAAAGCCAAGATCAATCCTTAGCCCTGCCACTTTCCAGTCACTTTAAGAGAGATAAAGCAGGGTTTATGGGGCACACATCTGAGGAGACATAGGCTCTGCTTCTCTGCGTGCCCTTCAGCATCCCTGCTGACTCCTGACAAGTGGCAGGATCTTGAGGGAGGGCTTTTTTCCAGGAAGTGGTGTATTAGTCTGGGTTCTCCAGAGGAACAGAACCAATAGGCATGCGTATTTCTCTCTCTCTTCTCATCATCTGTTGAGAGACAAAGTGAGACACAGAGATAGAGAATTAGAGAGACAAACAGACAGAGATAGAGCAAGTGAGAGTGGGAGACAGATTTATTTTAAGGAACTGGCTCATGTGATTGTGGGTGCTGGCAAATCCAAAATATTCAGACTTGGCCAGCAAGTTAGAGACCCAGGGGTGGGTTGATGTCGCAGTCTTGGATCCAAAGGCAGACTCAAGTCTGAAGCTTTGGAAAGACTTCATTCAGTCTTTTCTCTTAAGGCCTTCAACTGATTAGATGAGGCCCACCCATAATATGGAGGATAATTTGCTTTACTCAAAGTCTCCTGATTTATTTTGTTTTTTAAATTTTTATTTTTTACTGTAAATTCAGTTAGTCAACATATAATGTATTATTAGTTTCAGGTGTAGAAGTCAGTGATTCATCAATCATATATAACACACAGTGCTATATATAACACATATATAACACATCACGTGTCCTCCTTAATGTCCATCACCCAGTTATCCTATCCCTTCACCTCTCTACCCTCCAGTCAACTCTCAGTTTCCTATGATTAAGAGTCTCTTATGGTTTGTCTCACTCTCTGATTTCATCTTGCTTTATTTTTTCCTCTCTTCCCCTATGATCCTCTGTATTGTTTCTTAAATTCCACATATGAGTGAAATCATATGATAATTGTTTTTCTCTGAATGAAAGTCTACTGATTTAAATGCTAGTCATATCTAAATAATACCTTTACAGCAACATGTAGACTCCTATGTTTGACACAAGAACCGGTCACCATAGCCTAGCTAAGTTGACACACAAAAGTAGCCATCACAGACAGGGACAATGCCATCCAGTGGCTTAAAAATGCTCCTGTAGTCCATGTTTTGATCCCAGAGTTTCCAATCTGAGAGTACCGTACCCCCTGACCATGGAAAGTGTGTGGATTTTTAGTCTGCCCGTCTGGATTCTGATCTCTGCCTCCCCTCTTTCTTGGCAATGACAGGAAGACATCTCATTCCTTTTTTATTTTTCCTGTTTGCCAAATGTAGACAATAGATTGTATGTTCCAGAAGAGCTGGATCTTGAGATCACAGATGTGGCAGGGCCAGGCACAGTGTTAGCTTTCTCCAAATTTCTCTTCCTGCCTTTGGGGGCCTCTGCCTGCCACTCTGGCATCTGTCATGCCATCTGGGTTAGGGGAAGTAGGCAGAGCTCTGCAGGGCTCAGCATGTGCCTACTGGATCCATCTCAGGGGTTCAGGAGTGGGTGGAACCCTCTGTGGGACTCTAGTAGCAGACCCAGGGGTACAGAAATGAGGAGCCAAAGGCTGAGGATGGGACATGTGAAGCTTGAGTTCAAGTGTAGGAAGGGGTGAAGAATTCTTTCTGCTGATGTCTTCCTCATCTTAATCAGTTCCTGTGCACGCCCTCCTTTTGTATTGGTTCATTTTGAAGCAGGTTATTGAGGAGTTGGGTCAGATAGGCAGTATAGAAAAGTAGAGTGGAGTAAGCTGGGAACTGGGCCCTGGGGACCCTCTTAGTACCTCTTCTGAAGGAGGTGAGAGCAGGGAGGGTTACCTCCAGGGTCAGGGGATCTCCCAGCCTTCTGGGGAAGGGTGTTTGAGAACACTTAGCATCGCCTCTTCCCATGGCTACCCTGTGCAAACATCCAGCCAGAGGGAAGCTGGAGATGGAAAAGGGCAGAGTAAGAAGAAGAAATGATCTGAGACTAAAAGGAGAAAATTTGTTGGGTCTTCAAAAGGTCAGCAGTCATGAAGTCAATTAACCAGGGGACACAGTGCAGAGGTGGGGCTAGGAGTCAGTACCCACAAAAGCGCCAGTGTAGGTAGGAA
The DNA here is from genome assembly GCF_002288905.1 of Enhydra lutris kenyoni. Classification (NCBI taxonomy): domain Eukaryota; kingdom Metazoa; phylum Chordata; class Mammalia; order Carnivora; family Mustelidae; genus Enhydra; species Enhydra lutris. The sequence continues at coordinate 37,762,623 of NW_019154096.1, read as the reverse complement.
CAGCTCAGGATGTGTTGCCCCTCCTGGCAGCACTGCAGTGGCCAGAAGGGAGTCCAGGTGAGGCTTCTGGAAGCCTGTGAAATCAGGTGGGGAGGACAGGGGCTGTCACCGAAATCCTGACTCCAGTCCCCACCAGCTGTGTGTTGTGGGGTCCAGTAGGCAGCTAGCTCAGTTTCCTTATCTGTAAAATGGGGCTAAGAAGATCAACCTTGTCGGGTGATGTGAAGATAAATGAGGGAAACAAATACCCACTACTCTTGTGCCTAGTATGTAGCAGATGCTTAAGAAACATGTGTTTGCCTGTTGCCTATCCCTTCCCCACTCACTGCCTCCCCGCTGAGCCTAATCCCTGCCAAGAAGGGAAATCATCCAAGCATGTGCCTACCTGAACATGCTCTACTTTTTGTTTAGAAAAATCTCTTTAATGAAGTAAAAGATTATTTCTAATTTTTATTATACACATTTTTTGTACACATGGAGAAGTATTAGAATAGTGTAATGGGCACCTACACAGCCATCACTAGATTTAACCATTGTGGCTGTTTTGCTGTATCTGCTCTATTTATTTTTTTGTTGAAATATTTTAAAAGTAAATTACAGACATCATGACATTTCACTCCTAAATACTTGAGTACATATCCCTAAAATCTAAGGACATTTTCCTACATAATCACAACACCATTATCATGTCTAGCGGGATAATCATAATTTCTTATTAAAATCTAACATTCCATATTCAGATTCCCTTGTTGCCCCCAAAATTTCTCTTACAGCTGATTGGTTGAAGTCAGTATTCAATCAAGGACTATGTGTTGCCATTGGTTGGTATTTCTCCTAATTCTCTTCTTATTTACTTATTTATTTATTTATTTTTAAAAGATTTTATTTATTTATTAGAGAGAGAGAGAGAGCATGAGCACAGGCAGACAGAGTGGCAGGCAGATGCAGAGGGAGAAGCAAGCTTCCCGCCGAGCAAGGAGCCCGATGTGGGACTCGATCCCAGGACGCCGGGATCATGACCCGAGCCGAAGGCAGCCGCCCAACCAACTGAGCCACCCAGGCGTCCCAATTCTCTTCTTATTTAGACTAGTGCTTGTCAGACTTTCATGTGTACATACAGTCATTGGGAGTTCTTGCTAAAATGCAGATTCTGATTCGGGCGTTGGTGAGGGGCCCAAGCTTCTGCGTGCCTAACAAACTCTTTTTTTTTTTCCCCCAAGCTTGTGTATTGATTTATTTAAGCAGTCTCTACACTTGATGTGGAGCTCAGGCTCACACCCCCAAATCAAGAACTGATATTTAATGAGCTCTGTAACAAATTCTTTTTTTTTTTTTTATAAAGATTTTATTTATTTATTTGACAGACAAAGATCACAAGTAGGCAGAAAGGCAGGCGGGGTGGGGGGAGGGAAGCAGACTCCCTGCTGAGCAGAGAGCCCGACATGGGGCTTGATCCCAGGACCCTGAGATCATGACCCGAGCCGAAGGCAGAGGATTAACCCAGTGAGCCACCCAGGCGCTCCTGCAACAAATTCTTAACAGACTCTTAAGTGATGCTGCAGACAGTCCATGGAATACACTTGGAGCAGCAAAAGTCTCGAACAAGCCCCCCTATTTCTTTCCTATGACATTGACTTGTAGAATGTGGGCAAGTTGTCCTGTAAAATGTTTCTTCTGCCTCTAACTGGTTGCTTCCTCAAGGTGTCATTTCCTTTGTTCATCTACCCACTGTATTGCCTGGAAACTGGAAGTTAGGTCTGGAGGTGAGTGTACTGCCCATAAGACATATGTCGTGAGAATATATCACTGGGCATTCTGCATGCTTCATATTTTATCTTATCAAGAGGTACGTGAAAACGCCTTTCATTGGGAGTCATGGTTGGACATCAAAGTGTCCTTGATCACTTGGTATTGTAGATAAGTGCTGTTGGATGTGAGTGCACACTTCTGGGGAGGTGGGGAAAGGATTCATTAACTGCACAAGATTCTCAAAGGCGTCTTAGAAGTTTTCACTTGTGAAAGACAATCTGGTGTACTTCTCAAACCCTTGAAGGACAGCAGAGCTGTCCCCAGTTCCTCTTTTTGTCCTTATCTCCTCACCCACAGAAGTGTCTGGGCAGGGTGAGGGCCATCACCTTTTGCTTGTGTTTCCCAAGGAGGTGTGTTGGCCTCTGTGGAGTGAGTCCCAGGGAAGAACTTGGTCGCAGGCACTGCTCTTTGTGTCCACGATCTGCCTGCTGGGACCCTGCATGGCCATGGTCCTTCCTAGGTGCTGGGAGAGAAGTGAAAGTTCAAAGAAAGCTATGTAGGAAGAGGTGAGGCTTTCAACAGGGCAACGAAGCGGAGTTGGGACCAGTCAAGGTGCGCAACTTGGGCAGAGGTGATGAACCACGCTCTGAGTCAGAAGCCCCTTTTTGGGGGTGTGAGGACAGCCTTGATGGCTTAAGAGGCTCCTTCAGGTCCAGAACGAGAGACTTCAGAATGGGTTCACGCTGTTGAATCCAAGCAGCAGCTCCTTGAGTAGTATTGAGGCCTCAGGAAGGGTGGAGAGCCTGATTGTGGACGGGGACCCTGGTGTTGGTTACTAGTGATGATTGTCAACCCCAGGGACACGTGGTGCCAGCAGTTTAGGCCAACACTGCCCAGAGGCAAGGCAAGACCAGGGGCTGATGTGCTGGCTCTCTCCTTCCCAGGCACCTGCTGCTCCTCTGGGGCCTGTGCCGCTCCTTTCTTTGGGAAAGTAGGGATACGGGTTAGAATGGTGCTGTGTGTCTGAGGGCCCATCTGCTGGACCAGGCGCCCCTTGAGAAATGGGTCTAAATCTGGGTGAGATTTGTGTCCACTCCCCTCTCCAAAGAGTCAGCAGAGCTGGAGAGAAAAGCACATGTGCTCAGGCTCAGGGGAAAGATAATGCCGTACAATTTTATATCTTCTTTTATACAGTGGCTTAGCCACACACCATTAGCACAACAGGAAGGAAAATGAATGGAAATGAAGGGTGTCAGTGGCAGATACAGATAGATGGGGCTGATTGATTTTGGGTTTTTTTCGAGTGCAACCTGAAGCAGAAAGTCAATGAGCAGCCCTGAGCCAGAGTTGGCTAGGGCCTCAGCGAGCACGGCCACGCTTGGGCATGGTGGCCCCTGGGTCCCAGACCCGTGTCCCCTTTGAGCTTCTCTGTGACCTGTGTTTTGGCCTCCATGGTGGACCCACTCAGCTGCCTCTTTTCTGTGCTTGTGGGCGTGGGGGTTGTTTTAGTTTTCATATAAGGATTCCCTTCAGCTTCCTTGGAGGGTGGGCAGACTCTCCAGGCCGCACACACTTATTTCAGCTCTACAGAATGGACCAGCCATGGAGGACAGCAGGAATGCTGTGCATCTGGCTCTTGTACGATTTTTCTAAGACTACCCAGCGGTAATTGATGGAAGTGGAATTTGAACTCAGTCCACCTGCTTCCAAAGCTCCTGCTCTTGTGCCCCATGATGCTGTGGGTCTGTCTTCTCCTGTCTTCTCCTCCCGACACAGACCTCCTGGGCCCCATCCATGCTGTGTTCCAAGCCCATTGCCCAGGCAGATAGGGGGAGGTTTGGGGGTCCAGGGGCCATGTTTGGCTCTCCTGGGGCGGAGCCCAGGCAAATGCTTTCCTTGGAGTCCCAGGGCCTCAGAGGCTTCACCGTAAATTACTCCAGGTTCATAGGTAAGTGTTTGATGGCTCTGGTGGGACTTGGAAGAGGCTGGTCTGTGTGGCTCCAGGGTAGGACCTGGCCAGGGGCTGGAGCCTCTAGAGAATTCCATATGAAGAAAGGTTGTTTCCAGGTGGACTGGGGCGCTATCCTGTTCCGTCTTCCTTGAGCTGCCGTATCTAATTGCCACAAACTGGGTGGCTTAAAATAATAGAAATTTTTTCTTCTCCCAGTGTTGGAGGCTGGAAGTCTGAAATCAAGGTGTCAGCAGGGCTATGCTCTCTCTGAAGGCTTGAGGGAAGAATCCTTCCTTGCCTCTCGATTCCTAGCTTCTGGTGGCTTCCGGCACCCCTTGGCCTTCCATGGCTGGTAGATACCTCCTTCCGGTCTCTACCTCCATTGTCACGAGACCTTCCCTTTCTGAGTTTCTGGGTGTGCTCTCCCCTTCTCATAAAGACCCTGAACCATATAAGGAGTTAGGGCCTACCCGAATCCATTATGACCTCAGCTTAAATAATTACATCTGCAAACACTCTATTTCCAAAAATGGGTTATATTCTGAGGTTGCAATAAACATGACTTGTTAGGGGGACACTACTGGACCCCCTACATATCCTGTCTGGCTGAGTCCAGGCAGAAACTTGACTAACCCAGGCAGAGGTTAGTTAGTGGTACCAGTATTTCTTGCCCTCATAGGTCTGTCCCATGATCCAGTTGGGATGGCCATCAGTGCTGTGACTGTCAGTGAGAAGCAGAGTGTCTCTGGGGCCGGCAGCATAGTTGGCAGCCTCAGCCTGGGCTTTGGTTGGGGGGCAGGGACAAACTGTGGCGAGTCTGCCGGCTTTCTGCTAAGCCCTCACAATCTACATTAACAAAATGTTGCTGGGTTCTTCTTGCTCATGTGGAAAGCTAGTCCCTGTTCTGCAGGTCAGCTCCGGGACAGATAGGCTGAGTGAGGTTGGAGGGCAAAGGCATAAGCTTTGGATCAACAGACTTGTGTTCACTTCCTGGCTGTGTGTGACTTTACCTCCCCGAGCTGTGGAGTTGGTGAGTGTTTTTCCCTAATAGGGTTGGGTGAGGAGGTCATGGGATAAAGCAAGGACATTACGCCACAGTGCCCCACAGCTGGGAGCTGCCTTTCCTTTCCAGCTAGTTTGTGATCTTCTAGAAGGTGGGGTGCTGTTTGCTCCTTCTGTGTGTAAAGTTTCTCAGGTGAGGTAAACACAACACCAGGCAAGGTGGGCACAAGGCAAGATTTATTAAAGGCATTTCCGGCAAAGTTTCAGGGCTCGGGAGAAGGGGAGCCAGGAAAGTCGCACCGGGAGGAGGTGGGCACCCTCGGGTGAGGTTCCTGGACTCCGGAAAGGGGAGTGGGGGAAGTCACACTGGGAGGGAGTTGGCGGGGGTCTTTTATTGGGCCAAGGTAGGGCATGGGCTCACATCCATATTTGGTGATCGGAAGGTATGGGGTGAGGGCTCCTGATACTCCTGTTTCCTGCATAGGTATTGTCGGGTTACCTATGGAGACGTGACCTGGGCATACATCTTTTTGGTGGGAGAGTCTAGGGTTAAGGAAGGGGGTGGGGAGGGGACTGGAAGATGGCAGCCCCAGCGGTCATTTCTATTGTTCCTCCTGCATTCCCGGAACGGGCGATCCACCTATTCCTTCTCAATGTTTTCCCAGAAAAAGTGAGACTGCTGGGTCCGAGAGTATGGGCATGTCCATGGTACTTGGAGTCATGATGCCGTGCTGTTTTCAGGAAGGACCGTTTCCCCATCAGTTTTACTCTAACGCAACAAGCATTTGGCACGGCACTGACCAATCTTTGTTGTTCTTTACTGCTATTTTAATAGACGTGAAATGACTTCCCATTTGATTACCAGCGAGCTGGACCCTTTCTCCTTATGTGTGTTTAGCTTAGCGATGTCCTCGCACGCATTTCTGTCCAGCCCATTCATCTGTTGGCGTCTCCAAGTTTTCATGCCGATTTGTGTGAACTCTTCCTGTTACGGCCTATCAACACTCAGCCTGATACACTCAGCTGCAAATATTTTTCTGGGACTGTTTTAATTTTAAGTTATCTCGTTCCATTTCTACAAAGCTTTTGTACTTTTATGGTGTTGAATCTGTTACTTTTTTGGGCTACTTCCTTTTATCAGTGTGAACAGATCAATTATTTTCTGCTAAATTTTACTTTCATTTGACTTCTCCATTTGCCTCTTTAATCCTGCCAGGGTTTATTTTTTGGTGTGAGAGGTAAAGTATGTTTCTGAATTAATTACTTTTTCTTGAAACTTTCCAGTTATCACAGCACAGTTTATTAATTGAGAATTTCTTTCTCCATTGTTTGGTGATGCCCATCTCGTGATATATTACATTATCATACAGTTAGGTCTATTTCCGGATTTTAAGATTCAGATCCATATTTCTGTATTTGTGCCAGTTATATAATACTTTAATTATTATTGCCTCATAATGTATTTTTATATGTAGTTTCCTCTCATTTTTTTTCCTTTATAGAATTTTATTTAATGGTCTCATCTGTTTATTTTCAAAATGATGTTATAATAGTTTTATTTAATTCCTTTAGGAAATCCTTTTGAGATTTTGATTGGGATTGAATTAAATTTATAAATTAACTTTTGGGAACTTTGACATTTTTATAACAAAGTCATCCCAGCTGGGAATGGTTGTTTTCTGTATTTATTCAAATCAAATTCAAATATAACTTTTATAACTCCCAGTAAAGTTTGCTAGTTTTCTTTAGTAGTTCATGCACATCTCTCGTTAAGTTTATATCTAAATAGTTATATTCTTTGTTGCTTCTGTGAATGGGCTCCCCTTTTGCTTTATTTTAGATTTATGCCTGTCTAGAATACAGTAGTAGAATAATTCAGTTTAAAAGGTCATGCTTTTTATTTACTGTATAACCTAAATGGTAATAACAATTGCAAAACTCAAAGTAGTAACCCCAATTCTCACTTTTTTTTTAAAAGATTTTATTTATTTATTTGACAGAGAGAGACACAGTAAGAGAGGGAACACAAGCAGGGAGAGTGGGAGAGGGAGAAGTGATGCAGGGCTCGATCCCAGGACCTTGGGATCATGACCTGAGCCAAAGGCAGACACTTAACGACTGAGCCACCCAGGTGCCCCACAATCTCACCATTTTAACAGGCAAATGATGTTAATTTTTTTGTGGCTTCTCCTAGAACGTATCTGCAAACAGATGTGCACAGCTATAACCTCAGTGGTGACCCATTTTACAACCCATTGGCTTCTCTTATATTTTATCAGAAGCATTTCCCCTCTTGCTGAAGAGTTTGGTTAGTGATTGCATGTGAACCGTGGGGACTGAATGTGGGTTCTTAGCCGTCCTGAGGAGTGTACAGGGTGTGGGAGACAGGCTGTGGCTGCTGGCTGTGGTGTGGAAGGTGCTGTGATTAATGTGTGGCTGGTGGAGTGGGTACTGGGGAGACCACTTGGTTCCCAGTAAGGCTTGCCAGGGCGAGGCCAACCCAGCTCCATGAACCTCCCTGGAAACAGGAGGAGCCAGGAGTCAGAAGCACAGTCTGCAGGAGAGAAGGGGGAGGTGACTTTGGAATCCACTGATTGAAATTGTCCTCCACAGTCCAGATGAACAGGATACTTTCCAGATCTCTTTGGCTTTGGTGCTGGGTGGGCACAGTATATATCTTATTGACCTATCTCCCTGCCTGATCGTTCCTTCTCTCAAACGTTTGGTGAGTGCCTGAAGAGTGTTGTTAGGTATGGGGGACGCCAATGAACAAGACAAGCTCCGAAGTGCTGTCATCACTGGGCAAAGCCCCACCCCGCTACTCCTGGTATGGACATCCATGCTGACCAGTCTCGCTGGTGCCAACTTCAGGGGACACCTGTGCATGCCGGCTGCACCACAGTGCATTTCTATAGTCCATTCACTCTGCCATTGCCCTTGACTTTCCTTCTCTTCCCTTTGCAGACCCGCAAACACCTGTTATCTCCTATGGCTGCCCACCCCCCACTAGCAGAAGACCTGCTTCCTATATATTTTATCGAGAAAAGAGAAGCCCAAGGAATAGAATCAACCCGTGCTCACCACCATATCAGCACCCCCACCAGTCTGTGCTCTGGGTCCCTCTGAGGACCGTGCCCCCACCTGAGGACCCCCTCCCCTTAGCACGAGGTCCCTCTGGCTTACTCAAGGCCCTCACCAGCAGTTCTCCCTTTTCTCCTTCATGGAGTGTACATCGTTCCTGTTAGCTCACCAGGACGCTGGGCTGTCTCCTGCCTCAGGAAGTTCCTTGCTTGGCACCTCCCCCTCTCCCTTACTGCTCCATTGCCTATGCCTTTACTGCCAATCTGTGTGCTCAGCCTTCAATCCTTCCCCTCCACTCGCTCCTGAATCCCACCAGTTGGGCATGACCTCAGGACGCCGGCAGAACTGCTCCCAGTGACCCATCACCTCAGTCCTCCTCTTCCCTGACCCACTGGCAGCACGGGGGACTCCCAACGCTGCCCTGCCCCTTTCTACTGGGCTCAGAACAGCAGGCTCCCTCCTCCCACCTCTCTGACCACCTTCCAGGTGCTACTGTTGGGTCCTTCTCACCTCCCTGCTGCTACACATTGTGCTGTTCCATACCTCAGACCTTGAACGTCTTGCTTCTCCAGTTACACTCTCTTCCCTTGTAGACAGGACTCTACCAGACCGGACTCTGCTCTGACCAGAGTCACATGAGTGAGTCATAAGTGTCCCATTCTGCTGGCCTCTGTCCTCAATTCCAGCCTCTTTTGTCACTTCGATGCTCGGTTGCCCACTTGAGTGGCTAATAGGCTTCTCTGAGGTGCAGGTCCCCAGCCAAGCCCGTTCTTCAGCCCAGGCGGGATCCCCAGATCCTCTCCATCTGCTCATTGTTCCCAGTGCTCGGGTCCAAAGGGGTCCCCCTCACTCTCCTCTTTTCCTTGTGCCCTGGCCACCCATCCTTCCTGCTGGTGCCACTTACTGCCCCACAGCTGTGGCTCTGCTCTGAGCCACCACCGTCTCTCGCCCGGATTCTCAGAATGCCCTCCCAGCTTCTGTCTTTACCCCTTCAGTCTGTGTGCAACACAGCAGCAGCTGGAATAATGCTGGTATGAACAACTCACATCTCCCCACTCCTCTGATCAAAACCCCTGGTGGTTCCCCATCTCACAGGGCAAAATCTGGTGACGGTGGGGTCAGGCCCTGTGCAGCTCTGCCTCTCCGCCCCTACCTGGCTCGCTACACTGCTCCTTGCTGTCCTTGAGCACCGGGTGACTCCCCCTTGAAGACAGACTCTGCCTGCTACCCCCCCGCCCCCGGGCCTCTGTCCCACCTGTTCTTCCCAGAGCTCTGAAGGCTCCTGCCTTGCCCTGAGCTCTGCTCAAGTATCCCCTCAGGGAGGTTTCCTAGCCCCTTTCAGTGCTCCTCTACCATTGGCTTACAAGATGCCCTTTTCTGATTTAGTTCTACCCACGACTGGGACCACCAACGCATCTATAATCTGCTTGGTCATTTTCCACTGTCTTGACTGTAGTGCAAGTCTGGGGCATCAGAGATGCTCTTCCAGTGTGGATCGGCTTGTCCCAGCACAGTGCCCGGACCAGAGTGAGCGCTGCTGATGTCTGTGGGACGAATGAGGGGTGAGTGAACGCCTTCCACCCCACCCACGTCCTTGCACTGCCCCGGTGGATCCCGCCTTCTGCATGGCTGATGATGACGCTCCTCCTAAGGGCAGCATCTTCATTCTGAAAGCTTGATGGGATGCAGGTTTGGGAGAAGGCGGCTGGCGGGGTGCGTAAAGTGTCCTCCAAACTGCAAAGGCACGTTGAGACCAGAGAACAAAGCAGGCCACTCTGCACAATTTACTTGGAGTTTTATCCAGGGTCCCTTATGGACAGGGGAGATAGGGCGGGGGACGATCTGTGGCTGCTGCATAATTGTTTCTCCACAAAATCCAGACCTTAGTCCACAGATTTCCTAGAGTGAGGGGACAGGAAGAAGGGAATTGCAATGATGCACCTGTGCCTCAAAGGGCTTGCATGTACCTGATTGACAGATGACCTTCAATTAGATCTTGGGGCACCACCTGTGCATCAGGAAGGGGAAAGACAGCGTTGTCTCTAACAGATTCCTGGGAAGCCAAAGCCAATCGTCCCCCTGTCTTGGCCTTGGTAGGCATTTCTGGAGTACGTCTGATAATCTCCAAGAGGCTGAGAACAGGCCCAGAACATGTAGCCCTAAGAGAGGTCATTGAGCAAACATGAACAAGATGGAGGGCGAGAGATGGAGTCCATATTGCCAACCCTTCTGCTCTGTGAATGCTCACTGTCCCCACTCCTGTGGGGCCACACCCCTGGACCTGGGGCCTGGGGCAGCGAACAACAGCTTGCTTTGTGGAAAATACAGAAGAGTGCTGGTTTGGGGTTTTTGTTTGAAATGTAGTATACAGAATAATAACAATAAAAGAAAAAAGTCTTTAACATGTAAATGGCTCTGTTTGGCAGAGCCAAGTAATCAAATCAAATGGCTCTTCTTTTCTGCCCACCCCAATTCCCCAGGCATTTGCTGGCTCTGAAGAGTTCCTGTGGGGCTTTGTGAGCCAGCTCGTGGGGGCGGCTATGGGGCCAGGGCAATGAGGCCTCAGGGGTGCCTGCCTGTTGGGGGTCGGGGCAGGACATGGGGGGGATGGGGCTGCTGCTTCTTTCTCCCTGGCCACTGGTGCCTGCGTGTGAGCCCCCAGGAGCCATGCGGTAGCCTTGAAAGGGGGCTGTGTGTGTGTGTCTGTACAAAAGGCTGGGTATCTAGGAGAACCTGGGCTTTGGGAACTTTCTCACAACCTCTGGACCTGTTCTGGGCTGAGCACTGTGTCAGGAGTGGGAGCGGTTTCCACGCCTGGGTCTGCAGCAGGGGCGACTCGTGGTCAGGCCACTGGGCCCTTAGGCCTGTGATTTTCTTAGGGCCCAGGCCCTGTGTGCCCTCTTTCACCAAGTCCATTTGTCTGTCCCCATCCGCCTCTTATACACACATATACACTCACACATATATACTCACACACTCGCACTCATCCCCACACTCACCCACACCCGTGCTCACTACACACTCACGCAGCCATCCCTGCACACACACTCACAGAAACACCTTGTCCTCCAGGAGAGGCAGGAGGGAGCGGGGTGAAGGGATGGCCCTGGGCACAGATAGGCTCCCTCTTCAGCCCTGGGAGGAGCGGGTTTCTGTTTCACTTGAGGCCCAAGGAGGAGCCCATGCTCAATGCTCACCATGAGCTGACCCACAAGCGCAGTGGCTCTGGCATCCTGAGAGCAGAGCCTTTCTTCCTGGCATGCTGATGCTTCCCTGGGTCGTGTGGCTGCAGGGCGACACGGGGATGCATTTTTCTTGTCACTCTGGCATTCTTGTGCATCTGGAAATCGAGCTTGCAGATGGGCAGACAAAGAGCTCCTTGCAGGTGGGGGCCCGTGGAGGCACCACCGTCCCACAGCAAGGCCAGGGGCAGAGTCGGGGGGCGTGGTTCCCCTGAGTGAGCTGGGGGTCAGCTTCCTTCCCTGGACAGGCCTGCAGCTCCGCTTCCCCAGCGCCTGCCAGTGGAGTGAGGGGTGTCTGTGTAGGGGAAACCAGAGGCTCCCCGTATGGTGTGCGGGCACCACAGCCCCCCCCCCCCCACCCCGCCCCGCTCTAGTTTCCAGGCTTGGCAGCCCAGACCCCGGATGATGATGACAGTGAAGGGGAGGAGGAAGCTCTGGCCTGGGTTTGAGTCCTTCTACTTGTGGAGCCCTGGTGGGGTCATTGTCCTGGATTTTCTCTATCAAATCAGCGTGCTCACCCCCCCTCACCCCCTGCATCACGGCCCTCTCCCGAAGGACCTTGGTACGTGCTATGTCTATACTTCACGGGCTCAGGGGGTGGCGCTGGCATTATCAAACAGTGCTTTGCTCCAGATATGGGGATGAGCTGGACGCCATCTTTGTTCCCACGGAGCTCTGTCTGGAGGGGTGATGGGCATGGAAACAGAAACCCAGGACTTCATTGATCCCCGCAGCAGGTGAGATGAGCACAGGGGCTGGGGTCACAAACGGCAGCCCAGAACGGTCCCTCACCCAGGAGGGAGTGTCAGGAGGGCTTTCTGGAGGAGGATGGCCCACACCAAGGCCCACAGGATGAGTGGGATTATTGTCCTGTGTCCCTGGGCTGAGTCAGGGCTGGTGCTGAGCAGGCTGCTGTGGGGTAAGCTGGTGCTGTCTGGGAAGGCCTGGTCCTCAGTTCAGCCTACGCCTTCCCTGGGGGTGACTCCTGCTGTCTTTGGGCTCCTCAGCTGCCCTTCCTCCAACTAGCCTCTGATGCTGTCTCTGGGCTAAGCCTTGGGCCTGGCCAGGGGCTGTAGAGTGGGTGGGGTCTGGGAGTGGGGACCTGGGTTCTCTGCTTCTTCCATTCTGACCTGCTTGGGTGGGTTGTGGATCTGGAGACTCCCATGCCTCCCTTCCCACCCTCCCTGCACCTGTGCTCTTCGCTGGTTTGTCACTGAGCTTCATGCACATGGCCCGGAGTGGCCACACTCCTGGTGGGCTCTGAGCTGCTGGGAGCAGGGGGCTGGGACTCCCGTGATGTTTATGAGCTCTCCTGGTCCTATGAGACTCCTAGGGCCTGGCACATTTGTTGCTCTTTCCTGTGCTTTGCTGGATTGGGAACTGTACGGTCAGGATCTCACTGTCCTCCCTGGGGTGCTTTCTTTCCAGGGCTGCTTTTTCTGGCTTGGGCTTCAGGGATGGAGTGTGATATGATGGCAGGTTTTCCCTCTGTTTTCTGTGAAGTATTGGTACTTCCCACAACGGCCCCTTGACTCGCCCCATGATACTACTTCCTGTTTCCCAGACATGCTGCCTGTGGCCTTTCACGTTTTGTCTTTGCTATTTCTTTACCTGGAATATCCTTTAAGAGGTAACTGTGGCTCAGTTGGTTAAGCACCTGACTCTTGGTTTTAGCTCAGGTCATGATCTTGGGGTCCTGAGATCCAGCCCCACATAGGGCTCTGTGCTCATCATGGAGTCTGCTTGATCCTCTCCTTCTTCTCCTCCCCCTGCTGTCTCTCTCATAAATAAATAAAATCTTTAAAAAAAGAGAAATACCTTGGATGTTGTAGGGTAACCCACAGCTCTCAGAGTGTATGCTCCCTCTTCAGTGCTCCCAAGAACACTTTATGGTTTCCCTTCATTGTATCAGGCATCCAGTTCAGGATAATTATTTATCTGTCATGGGGTCCACTTCCTTCTGCAGTCATGGGAAGCTGTACTCATCAGAGCTATTTTAGTTAAAAGTGACAGAAATCCAAGTTAAACTGGTTTAAGTTAAAAAAAGGGAAGGTTTTAAAGACTGGGTGGTTCAAGAATATGTCCAGCTTCAGGTTCAGCTGGATCCAGTGGTTAAATATTATCCTCAAGGCCTTTGCTTTCTCCTCCTCACTCTTTCTGTGTGTCTTGCCTCTCCTCTCAATGGTCTTAACTGTCAGGAATGCCCTTCCCACGTGGTGACGAAGATGATCCCCAGATGCTCCAGCTTATCTGGTCTTTGGTGTCCATAGTCTCACTGCAGGTGAGACTCAGCTGGCTCTGGGGATATTGTGTTGGCTAAACTTGGGTGGCCAGCCCATCTCTGAACCATTCAAGCAGGACAGGTGGCACTGCAGTTGGGGTGGGCCACCGCTGACTAGGAGAGTGGGACCAGCCCACTGAAAGCCTTGGACTAGGGGTAGAGGTGTGTGGCCCTGCAGAAGACAGTGGGGGACAGGGGACAGTCTGGGCAGGGGATGGCCGTATAGAAGCCATCAGAGGTCGGTCAGCAAGAAACTGAGGGGATCAGAGTTGTGCCTAGAGAGATGAAGCCAGCAACAATTCGGAGACTGGGTTGGTTTGGGTGGGCCTGGGTCCATAGAAGCAGGGTGGAAGAAGCTGAGGGAGGAGAGCTTGATTTTGGTCTGTCCTGAATCACTAAGGGCAACAAAGGTGAGTGAGGGGATTGTAAATGATGGATGGTTCAGCCCATTAATGTTCTCTTTATCAGGGATTCATGTGTAAGTGATGGTAGTGCTAGCAGTGGTCCCATGAGACCTTCCTGTCTTGTTCACACAGCTGCATGCTTTGGGGGCTCTGTTTCTCCAGGGCTGGGGCTTCTGTTCCTGGTTGATCTTTGTGAGACAGTTTGAGGGTAGAGGACGCTTTGGGCCTCATGGATTGTACTTCTCCCAGTCAGCATGGTGGGGTCTGTTGGCCTCTCTCCCTGCTGACCTTGAGTGACACAGACTGATGAGTTCACTTGTGAAGCTTGTAGATCTAGTGAAGGTGGGCTCTTGGGACCCAGTGTGAGCAAAGGTGTGGGGCAGGGCATGTTTCTGTGCCCATCTAAGCTAGGGCAGACTTAAGGGATGCCTGGGGGGTTGGTGTGGGCTGGCTCCTGCTGCTGAGTGGGGAGGTGGGCTGAGCAGGGCATCCTGGCATCTGCCCTGCCTGTCATTCACGACTCTTGAAAAGGCCCTAGCGAAGTGACCCGGCTGTTCATGTGCTGCCATCTTGGGGCTTGCAGGGGAGTTGAGAAGGAACTGGAAGACCAAGGTGCCATCTTGGTTGGGGGGGGGGTGATACAGCCAAGGTGCTTTTCTTCAGAGGCATCTGAAGGGCCAGTATGGGTGCCTGATAGGACTTCTGGGTCCTCCTGAGGCTCTGCCTCGTTTCCAGTTTCTGAGGCGATTGAGAGCAAGTTCCTCAAGTGAATGGTGATAGCATACTGGGATAACAGTGCCCCATAAAAGCCTCCCTCATGGGCATCTTACCCCTGTCTTGAGCTGAATGTAGCTGGAGAGAACCTCCTCCCTCAGATATGTTAATGACACACACTCTCCGAACGAAAGGCGCCATTGTTATCCTTGTAAAGTCCTAACTGGAGACAATGGGCTCTCTCAACCTCCTGGAGCACGTTCTTGGCAGGCCGTGCCTGGTGCTTTCAGAGCAGCCCCGCCTCAGCGAGGTTCTGAGACGGAATTTTCTGGAGTCTGTGTGCACTCCCTGTGGATCTGGACCCTCTGTCTTGGGTGTCTGGGTAACCTCAGAAAATCTCAGGGCAACGGAGTTCTGAGCTAAACGCCGATGTCTCCAAAGTGAGTTTGATCACGCCAGCTATCACCTGAACCTGGAAACTGATGAAAGTGAAAACTGGTGCTATTAATAATTATGCCCGACAACAAGGGCAGCTGGCTGTGCTGGGCAGACCAGGAGGGGCTGCCAGCCCGCTTGGGCAGCCTCTGCAGAGGGGGTTGGCCGGCTCTGCTCTGTGGTCTCTCCGACAGGCCAGCTGGTCGTAGTCAAGAGGCCTGGGCGGGAGTGGGGGGGGGGACCCTGAAGTGTCACACATCTGCCTGAGCATTGTGTCCTCAGGACAAGCTGACTCGTGAGCCTGCTCCCGTTTGGTCCCGGCACAGTCCACACAGCCCAACCAAACCACTGAGCACTCGTTCGTTTGCATTTTTTTCTCTGTTGCAAAAAGCACTTGTTCCTAGAACAATAGTAGTTGCTATTTAATGGAGTGATCAGTTACTTGGGACCAGCCACAGTGCTCTGGACTCACCCTTAACAGCCCTTAATGATCTCTTGCTCTGAGCTGAGCACTAACTTGTCAGTTAGGGGTGAATCAGTGAATGACCCAGCCAGGTCCTGAGCTGGGAGAATTTGATGACCCTTTCCAGTTCCAGCTCCTGGTGTGGCCTCTCTGCCTTGCATCTGGCCTTCTTTCCTCGCCACCGTGCCTCCTGTGCCCCAGGCATACCAGTTCCTTCCTTACCTCCAGTCCCGTTCTGTGCATCCTTCTGGGTCCCAGCTTCTCATCCTTGAGGGTCCTGCTCTGTGGAGCCTTCCAGTCCCTGGGCAGAGTGGTAACTCATTCCTGCTCCACTAACACACGTGGCCATGTCTGTGGCCCTGGGCCTGGGACATGGTGGCCCCATCCCAGGGGCTTCCTGCTGCGGAGGGGCCCCCTGGGGGCCTAATTTTTCCTGCTCTGGTTTTCCACATGGACACTGACTGCTTTCCAATCACAAGGAGAGTAGGCAACACCGATGGGGCACTTGTGGGGTGCTGGGCCCCGAGCAGAGGGCTCCGCTGATTCCGTCGTGTGGCGGAGCTGCTGCTGTCATCCCTGCCGCACAGACAAGGAAGCGAGGTTAGACATCAGGTGACTCCCGGGCACATTGCGGATGCCTGGCAGGGCTGTGATTTCATCCCAGGTCTTTTGATCTGCTTCCAGGATCTTAAGCATATGCTGAGCTACTGAGAAGCATTCCCTCTCTGCCCTCTGTGGCGGTGGGGGGGGGGGTGTGCAATGCCTGCTGCAAACTCCCACTCTGCAGCTGTGGTCCCACTTGTGGGCTGAAGCCAGCACCTTGTGGAGCCCACAAGGTGGTTTCTTCAAACCTGGTAAAAAGGCGGGGGAAGGGGTCGGATATCTGGTGCAGGAATCTTAAACGGTGACAGACCAGTGGTGACTGCCTCGATCTGTCCCCTGGGCCATGCAGCTATGGGAGCATTCAGGCTGCTCCTTGAGGTGTCTTTCCTAGGTCTTTGATGGGGGCCACGCTCCCAGAGTCACCGTTGGGTGGTAGCCCAAGCTCACTGCCAGCCCTGTGTCCTCCTCTGTAAAATGGGGCTACGGAACATCTGTTCTCCTAAGGGGTTGTGGTGAGGATTGAGACTGAGCCTCTATCTATGCATCTCTCTGTACCTCTGTATAATGGACACCTGTCCCTCCAGCTGTGGCCAATGTGTGCCTGCGTCCACGCTTGTACCTGTCTGACCTGGTACCTACACCTACACCCGCAGCGACCTGTCTCAGAGCAGGGCTGGCATGTGGTGACGCCGTGCATGTGGGAGCGGACTTAATAATTATTATTAACCGAAGGCCAAGTGCAGGAGCACAGGACTAGGTCTCTTTGAGGGCCTGCAAGGACGCTCACCCTCTACTGCCTGCTCCATACTGCCCTCTGCCTCCTCCCCAGCCTGCACTGCCCCCCACTCCCAGGCCTGACCTGCTGGGTCCCTGGTTTCCCTTCTCTCTAACGTGCTCAGCAGGGACCCTGGGCCTGGCCATTTGAGCAGCAGGTTTGTGAGAAGCTGCTCCCTTTGCCTCTGTCTGAAGTCTCCATGGCTGCTTCCCCTTTGGGGGTCATTAAGAATGTTGCATTAGGTTTAGGCAAGCAAGCCGGCATTGGGTTTCTCTGCGAGCATGGTTCATGGAATAATCCTGCTGGCACCTCCTGGGGACTCTCCCACGGGCAGCCGGGCACAGTGCGTGAAGTCCACGTGACATCCCGATGGCAGCAGGGCCCTGGCTTGGGGGACGGAGGGCCTCATGAGGGGCCGGGGGAGGTGTGTGCAGGAGTGGACAGGAGCACTCTGGACTCTTCCTTGGGCCTGGGAGAGGCAGAGGCAAAGATCCCTAACCCTTGGGAGGGGCAGGTTCTCTCCTGTCCTCACCACAGAGGGCGAGCTGTCAGTGCATGGGGCTGGGTGCAGACATAGGCAGGGCCTCCTTGCACCCTCTATGGCTCTTGTCCCTGTTGTGTAGGTGTGAGCAATCAGGCTGTCCTGGCTCACCTTGTGGGTGTGGTGGAATCACACCTGAGGGCCGCTGGTTTGCTCTGCTTCCCTGTACCACCATGCCTACCTGGCCCTGCTCTGCCATCCAATCTCAGCCCTCTGCCGTGATGCTGCCCTTTCCTTGGACTCTGACCTGAGATGTTGGTGCCTGACAGCAGACCGGGGCCATGTCTGGCTTCCTCCATAGTATCCGTTTCTTCTTGGGGAGCTTGCTTGGTTTTCCTGCTCGCCCTGCTGGCCCCACTTATCCCCTATTGGACCATGCCATAGGGTGGCCTGCAGGGCCCACATCATCACTCATGCCTGCTCCATCTGAGTGGCTCTGGTGTGTGATGGTGCTTGGTGGCTTTCTTACCCCATGTGCCCTCCATGGGAGCTGGCAGAAGGGCTGCTTTTTTCCAGCAGTGGGTAGGGCGGCCTCAGCTCAGCAGTGGTGGAAGTGGATGCTGTTGCACCAGCTGGTGCCCTGGGGTTGTTTAAAGAGGAGCAGTTGGGGTTTCTTGGGCTTGCAGACCGAGCCTCCCGATTTCTGTGTGCTTCCATGAAGCGGAATCTGGTTAGAAGGGGGCTGAGCTGCTGGAGGGGTCTCCGTCTGTAACTGAAATGTAGTGGTCATAAGAGAGGCACAGGCATGTGTGTGTATGTGGGTGTGTGTGCATGTGTGTATGCAGGGTGAAGTGCGTGTGCACGTGTGTGTGTGTGTGTGTGTGTGTGTACGTGTATGAGATATGGGCAATCGATAGAACTACAGCGTGTTCTAACCTAGTGCCCAAGCCAAGTGCTCTTTGTCTAACTAGGCAGCTTCCATTAAAATTGGCTCAACTCTGCTGAAGTCTTTCCATAGGCCAGGCAGGGGTCTAGACCCTGTGGGTCACTGCCCCATGTGATGAGCCAAATGGAGAGAAAGCCTTGGACTTGGCCTTGAGAGGGTCTGAGTCCTCCCCAGCTTTCTGAGGGTCTGAGTTCTCTCCCACCTTTGTAAACAGCACAACTGAAGTGACAGCATAGGGACTGGGCTGGCCCAGAGGTTTCCTAACCCAGCCTGGGGAGGGTCTTCAGGCAAGGATTCCTGGTGGAAGTGGTGACAAAGCAGAGCCTTGGAGGAATGGAGGTAGACACACAGGTTGGGAGAAGGCATTCCAGCCAATGAGCAGCATGGAAAGGCCCAGAGCTGCCCAGGATGGAGGATGCTGGTGTCTTAGAGGAAGTGCAAGCAGTTCAGTATGGTGTGGGGGGTGGAAGAGGTGAGGGTGGGCTGGGAGGCAAGGGTCTGGCCCTGATCATGGGGCATGCTTCATGCCACTGCAGCCAAATGTGTTGCTGCTGAGTGATTCTAGGCAGAAGAGTAATATGAACAGACTCGAATTTTAGGAGGATCCTGCTTGTTGAGGGTGGAAAGTGGGCTGGAGGCAGCTTTGGTTTGGACATCTGGGTGGGAGATGATGACTGATATGAGGCCGTGGCAGTGGGGCGAGGGGAGCTCAGAGGTCCTGGGAAGGGATCCTCCAGGGAAGGCTTGGGGACTGGTGAGATGATGGGGAAGATGGAAGGACCAAGACACCTGGATTGGGGTGTGTCTGGGGATAGGAAGCCATAGCAGCTGTCTGGAAAGATCCCTCTGTGCCCATCCTTGGGTTCCCCCTAACCTAAATAGTTTTGTTGCTGCTCATGGTGACTCCTTAATTATGCATGAACCTTCTCCAGGTACAGTCTCTTTTCTCCCTCCACTGGGAGGAATTTAAGAGCTTGTTGACAGAGTCTACTCTTTGAACTGCTGTCTGAGATGGGCCATAGGTTCCCTGCGTGGATGGGTCCAGCCAGCACCCGGATATCATGGAAGGGCTTTGCCCACAGGCTCTCTGTGTCTGAGTCCCCTGATGGAGTGAAGAGGAGAAAGTCTCAAATGATGATGATGATGATGATAATAAGAAGAAAAAGAAAAAGAAGGAGGAGGGGCGCCTGGGTGGCTCAGTGGGTTAACCCTCTGCCTTTGGCTTAGGTCATGGTCCCAGGGTCCTGGGATCGAGCCCCGCATCAGGCTCTCTGCTCAGTAGGGAGCCTGCTTCCTCCTCTCTCTCTGCCTGACTCTCTGCCTACCTATGATCTCTGTCTGTCAAATAAATAAAATCTAAGAAAAAAAAAAAGGATAAGAAAAAGAAGAAGAAGAAAGAGAAAAGAAAGTCTCAGCTATTGCCTGTAGTTATCTCCATTTTACAGATAAGGCAGCTGAAGCCCAGGGAGGTCCAGTGACTTACCAATGTCACCCAGGAAGAGAGGGGGACACCCGGGCCTCTGCCTCTACTTTTAGAGGCTAAACTGACACAGTGAGGGCACTGCTTGAATATTTGCTGTGTTCTAGGGTCCCTATGGGGTTCTTGAACTACACCTTTCCATTTAATTTGCCTAGCAGCCATGCAAGGTGAGGATTGTTTTCTTTCTTCCTTTCTCTCTTTCTTTCTTTCTTTTTAAGATTTATTTGTTTATTTTAGAGGGGTGAGGGGTAGAGGGAGAGGAGGGAGAAAGCACTCAAGCAGACAATTGCAAAAGGCCCAACATGGGACTCTGTCCCAGAACCCTGAGACCATGACCTGAGCCAGAATCAAGAGTTGGACACTCAACCAACCAATCTGAGCCACTCAGGTGCCCCAAAGATTGTTTTTCTTAATTTGTCTATGAGTAAACCAAGATTTTAAATGGTAGAGTCACTCTGCAAGGTCCTACTCTGTAGGGTTGGGATGCACACCTAGGTGACTGATGGCTAGTGTCTTTCTGTACCACTAGGCTATCCTGCTTTTCACTTAGGGGTCTAGGGTGGAGTGGTGTTTAAGCAAACCATACAGGTAGGGGCAGGTGCCCTCCCTAGGCACCTATAGGCTGGCCCAGCTTCAGAACCTGGCTGCCCAGGAGAATCACTATGGGAGATTTTAAGATGTGGTCACACCTGGGCGCAAGCTCTGATCATTGCAGTTCCACTTCTGGAGGTCAGACATGGGCAATTTATATTTTTAAAATGGCCCCAGCTGATTCTCATGCCCGGTGAAGGCATAAGACTACTGGTCCCAGACCTCAGAGTGGTGACATGTAGATAACAGGGAACCTAGAGTCCCTGCTGCTTCCTCCCTCTAGCTGCTGGACATGACTCTCTTGAATCTGGAAAATCTCATTAAAGACAAAGTCACTTTTCGTGATAGTTTTTTGTGCTGAATTTTGGAGATGAACTCTGAAAAGGCCTGCATGAAGAGAAACCACCTGGCTTGTGAGCAGGAAAGGAGAGGAGACGAAGAAACATGAAATGGCACAGTTTCCCTCCAGTCTAGCACAGCCGTGGTGAGAAGTTCTCCCTGAACAGCCTGCCCTCCTTGCTGCACCTCATAATGCATTAGGAGCTCCTGGCTATGATGGGTGCAGCTCCTCCACGTACCTCGACTTCTGTAATCCCAGCAGTTCGGTGCCAGGAACAAGATGAATGTCAGGTCCCCTCCCTTCACAATTTCTACCTTTCTTTATTTAAGTGTTTCATTTTCTTCCTCCCAGAAGAAGCTACCTACCTTCTTTCCTTCCAGCACTTACTGATGGTTTCTTCTGTCTGTGCCAGGTCCTGTTGGAGGGGCTTTAGGGATTGTAGGAGTGAGCCAGTCTCTGTCTCTGTCTATTGAATTATCAGTACAAGGATCAGACAAGAAACACGTAGAAAAGGAAGAGGGCTCTTGGCCTTGGTCGGGGGACACAGTGCCCTTGGGGCTCAGAGGAAGCATGATTCCCTTGGCTGGTAGTCAGTAAAGGCTTCTTGAAGGAAGAGGCATTTTCAGCTGGTCTCTGAGTCCTGGGGAGAACCTGCATGTGAACAGAAGAGTAATTGAGGATGGAGTGGGGACCATCTAAAGAGAGAGGTGAGAGAAAATCCTTGAAAATTTTATGCACTGACAAGGGACACTGTGGGGAATGTATGGGGAGTAGTGAATCAGTTTAGCTGGTGGAAGGGCCAGTGAAGGGGGGAATAATGTTGGAAAGGTAGGTAGGGGCCAGGTCACAGCCTTGAAAGCTGTGATTGTCTGGACTGGTTTCATATTGGATGGGGGCATAAGAGGAGAACTTTTGTAAAATAAATTCAGACGGGAGAGAAGGGACATAGGTAGAGCCACCAGCCCATTACAATGCAGGTTACCCATGACTGAGAGAGAAGAGCTTTGCTCCTCTGGTTTTCATAAGGATTCTTATCATAAAGACTGATCCCCATGTAAACTGTTAAAGTCTCATTGCATTCAGTAACATTGATGTTCTGAGTTTGCTGGCCATACTGAAGAGTTGTTGAGTTTGGCCTTGACCCTGCTCCTAAAATGGAAGAGCAGGGAATCATTGAAGGAGCAGCAAGTAGAGGAGGGAAAAGAAGGAAGAAGGAGATTGTCATGGTAGAACTTTTGTTAGATTGGTCTCTAAATCATGTTTTTGATGCAAATAGTGAATCATTGTATTTTTAAATATTTCAACTTGTAATTGCTCATTGCCAGTATGTTGATATAGTTTGTATCTTGTATATTTATCTTGTATCTAGCAATGTTGCTAACCTCATTTAGTTTTAGGTGTGTGTGTGTTTGTGTGCATCCCATCCAATTTTCTACATAAATGATCACATTGTCTGTGAATAAAGACAGTTCTAGTTTTCTCCAATCTGGATATCTTTTATTTCATTTTCTTGCCTTATTGCAATGACTCGAACTTCCGTTAAAAAAAAATTTTTTTTTTTAAATGCTACATAAAAGTGCTTGAGAGTGAACATCCTTGTCTTTCTCCTGATCCTAGCAGGAAACCATTCAGTTTTTTCCACCATTAAGTATGATTTTAGGTATAGGTTTTTTGTAGATGTCCTTTATCAAGTCAAGTTTCCTTCTCTGTATAGTTTTCTGAGAGTTTTTATTAGGATGACTGTTTGAATATATACATATTATATATATATATAATATACATACATATATAATGTTAGTATGGTAAATTACATCAGTTGACTTTTAAATATTAAATTACTTTTACATTACTGAGATTAAATCCCACTTAATCATGATTTATTTTCATTTTTATATATTGTTGGACTTTATTGCTGAATTAAAAAAATCTGTATTCGTGAGGGATATTAGTATAGTTCATTCTTTTTTCTTATAATGTCTTCGGGGTTGTCAGGGTAATTTGTTACTGGGGTGATTTTGGCTTACTAGAATGAACTGGGAAATATTCATTCCTTTAAAATTTTCTGGAAGAGTCCATGTAGAATTGTTATAATTTCTTCCTTAAATGTTTGACAGGATGCACCAATGAAGCCATTGGGGTCTAGAGTTTTCTTTGTTGGAAGTTTTTAAACTACAAATTCCATTTCTTCAATGCACTTTAAGGCTATTTAGGTTATCTGTTTTTTTTTTTTTTTTTTTTTTTTGTGTGGTGTTTTTTATTTTTTATATTTCAAATTGGTCCATTTCATCTATGTTGCTGAATTTACTGCTGTTCATAATATTCCCTTATTATCCATTTAATATCTGTGGAATCTATAGTTATGTCACCTCTCATTCTTGACATTGGTAATTTGTATCTTCTGGCTTTATCCTGATTAGTGTGGCTAGAGGTTTGTCCTTATTAGTGATCTTAAAAAGTTAGGTTTTGGTTTCATTGATTCCCCTATTTGTTTTCAGTTTTATTAATTTTTGATTTGAACTTTATTATTTCCTTTTTTTCTACATACTTTGGATTATATTTGCTCTTTTTTTAAAGTCCTTTTTTTAAAAGAGCAGTCTTAGTTTTTTTTTCTCTTTCTTTCTTTCTTTCTCTCTCTTTTTTTTTTTTTAAGATTTTATTGATTTATTTGACAGAGAAAGAGAACAAACAGGGGGAGTGGCAGGGAGAGGGAAAGAGAGAAGCAGGCCACTTCCCCCGACCCCCTGCCACCATGGAGAAGGGAGTCTGATGTGGGGCTCCATCTCAGGACCCCGGGATCATAACCTGAGCTGAAGGTAGATGCTTAACCCACTGAGCCACCCAGGCACCCTAAGAGCAGTCAGGTTTACAACAAAATTCAGACAGAGGTACAGAGAATTCCCATATATCTCTGCCTTCACATGTGCTTAGCCTCCTCTGTTATCAACATTACTTACCAGAATGCCAGAATGATAATTGTTTGTTTAACTGAGGATGCACCCACACGGACACGTTATAACTACCCCAAATCTGTAGTTCAACTTAGGATTCACTCTTGGTGTTGTACATTCTGTGGGTTTGGACAAATGTATAATGACCTATACAATCATTATGATGTTACATCAGGTACTATAGTATACAAACTATTTTCACTGTCCTAAAAATTCTCTGTGTTCTTCCTACTCATCTCTTCCTTCCCACCTCTGGCAAACACTAATCTTTTTATTGTCTCTATAGTTTTGCCTTTTTCGAAATGTCATGTAGTTGGAGTTGTACAGTATGTAGCCTTTTCAGATTGGCTTTTCACTTAGTACGGGCAGATTTTGTGTTTTGCTTTATTGAGCTTCACAGATAATGCCTTTTTTTTTTTTTTTTTAAACAAATTGAAGGTTCGTGGCAACCTTGTGTTGAACAAGTCTATTGGTGTTATTTTCCCACAGCATTTGCTCATTTTGTGTCTCTGTATCACATTTTGGTAATTCTCACAATATTTCAAACTTTTTCATTATTATTATATCTGAATTGCTGCAGTCTCATGATAAAACTAACAGATGAGGATTTGTTTCTTACGGTTGAGCAAGGAAAGTGGCTTATAGAGGTGGGATCTGTTCCCCGTGAAGATGCTGTGAAGACTGTTGAAATGGTAACAAAGAATTTCGAATATTATCTAAACTTAGTTGATAAAGCAGTGGCAGTTTGGAGAAGATTGACTACAATTTGGAAAGAAGTTCTGCTGTGGGCAGAATGCTAGCAAACAGCATCACATGTACAGAAAAGTTGTTTGTGAAGGGAAGAATCAATTGTGGCAGACTTCATCATTATCTTATTTTAAGAATTTGCCAAAGCCACCCCGGTCTTCAGCTGCCACCACCCTAATCAGTCAGCAGCCGTCTGCCTTGAGGCAAGACTCTCCACCAGCACAAAGATTATGACTTGTTGAAAGCTCAGATGATGTTTAGCATTTTTTTTTTTCCAATAAAGTATCTTTAAATTAAGGTATTGTACATTGTGTTTTTTAGACATAATGCTTTGCTACACTTAGTAAACTACAGTTTTGTATAAACATAACTTTTATGAGCACTGGGAAACCAAAAAGTTCATTTGATTTGCTTTAGAGTGATGTTCGCTTTCTGTAGTAGTCTGGCACCAACCTGTAATCATCTCAGCTATGCCTCTAAAATGTATTTAAAGAAAAAAAAATAAAATGTATTTAAGGTTACTATTCCATTGTCTGGATGTACCACAGTTTACTTATCCATTCACCCACTGAAGGACATCTTGGTTGCTTCTAAGTTTTGGAAATTAGGAATTAAACTACTGTAAACATCCTTTATTTGACAGAGTTCACAAGTAGGCAGAAAGGCAGGCAGAGAGAGAGGAAGGGAAGCAGGCTCCCCACTGAGCAGAGAGCCCGACTTGGGGCTTGATCCCAGGACCCTGAGATCATGACCTGAACCGAAGGCAGAGGCTTAACCCACTGAGCCACCCAGGCGTCCCTATGTCTTCCTTCCTAATCTGTATACATTTATATCCTTTTCTTGCATTTTGACATTTTAGTAAGTGTTCCCACTATGATGTTGAAAAGGATTGATGAGAGAAAACATCCTTGCCTTGTACCTGATCTTAGTGGGAAAGCTTTGAGTTTGATGTTAGCTGTACGTTTTTTTGTAGACAGTCCTTATCGCGTTGAGGAAGCTCCCTTCTAAGTTGGTTGAGAATTTTTTTTTTTTATTAAAAATTGGTGTTGAATATTGTCAGGTGCTTTTTCTGCAGTTGATGTGATCATGTGATTTTCTTTTTTAGTCTCTTGATATGATGGATTATGCTTATTGCTTTTTTTGAATGTCAAACCAGCCTTCCATACCTTGGATAAGTCCCAGTTCATCATGGGGTGTGATTCTTTTTATACATTGTTACGTGTGCTGTGCTAGTTTGTTGGGGGGTTTTGCATCTATGTTCAGGAGACATATTGATCTGTAGTTTTCTTTTTTCATAAACTCTTTGTCTGGTTTTGATACTAGGGCAATGCTGGCCTCATTAGAATGAGTTAGGAAGTATTTCCTCTGCTGCCGTCTTCTGAAAGAGATAGTTGAGAAATGGTGTAATTTATTTCTTTATGTTTGGTAGAATTCAGCAGTGAACCCATATGGGCCTGGTACTTTCTATTTTGGAAGGTTATTAACTATTGACTCAATTTCTTTAATAGATATAGACCTAATCGGATCATCTGTTTCTTCCTGTGGGGATTTGTCTTTCAAGGAATTGGTCCATTTCACCAGGGTTATCAGACTTCTTCATAGTGTTCCTTTATTATCTTCTTAATTTCCATGGGATCGATAGTGATGTCCACTCTTTCATTTCTGGTATTAGTAATTTGAGCCTAATCTTTTTTTTTTTTTTTCTAAATCTGCCTAGGTGAGGCTTACAGATTTTACTTTATTCCTTCTTTTCAAAGAACTAGCTTTGGTTTTATTGATTTTCATTATTGATTTCCTCTTTTCAATTTCATTGATTTCTGCTCTCTTATTTTTTATTTTTTAAAGAATTTATTTATTTTTTTGACAGAGAGAGATCACAAGTAGGCAGAGAGGCAGGCAGAGAGAGTGAGAGGGAAGCAGGCTCCCTGCCAAGCAGAGAGGCCAATGCGGGACTCGATCCTAGGACCCTGAGATCATGACCTGAGCCAAAGGCAGCGGCTTAACCCACTGAGCCACCCAGGTGCCCCTGCTCTAATTCTTATTAATTATATTCTTCTGCTTGGTTTAAAATTAATGTGCCCTACTTTTAGTTTCCTAAAGTGAAGCTTAGATTATTGACTTTAGGTCTTTCTTCTTTTTTAATTTATGCATCGAGTGCTATAAATTTCCCTCTAAGCACTGTTTTCCCTGCATCCCACAAATTTTGATAAATTGTGCTTTCATTTTAATTTAATTCAAAATATTGACTCATGTGTTATTTAGAAGTATGTTGTTTAATCTACAAGTACTTGGGATTTTCCAGCTATCTTTTACTGGTTTCTAGTTTAATTCCATTATGGTCTCAGAGCAGAAATTGCATGATTTCTATCCTTTTAAATTGTTAAAGTGTGTTCCGTGGCTGGAAATGTGGTCTATCTTGAAGATTCTCTGTGAGCTTGAGAAAAATGTGTGTTCTGTTGTTGTTGGATGAAGTAGTCAATAGATGTTAATTAAATCCAGTTGACTGATGGTGTTGCTGAATCCAACTATATTCTTATTGATTTTCTGCCTGCTAGGTCTGTCCATTTTTTGAGTGAGGGGTGTTGGAGTCTCCAACTATGATAGTGGATTCATCTACTTCTCCATGCAGTTCTATCAGTTTTTGTTTCATGTAGTTTGATGTTCTGTTGTTAGGTACATGTACATTAAAATTGTTATGTCTTCTTGGAGAATTGACCTCTTTATCATTATGCAATACCTTTTTTTAATCCCTGATATTTTTAGTTAGTTTCACTTTTGCTCTGTCTGAAATTAATATAGTCCCTCCTGCTTTCTCCTGATAAGTATTAACACAGTGCATTTTTCTCTGTCCATTTTCTTTTGACCTATACATGTCTTTGTATTTCAAGTGGACTTCTTATGGACAGCTTATAGTTGGGTCATGTTTTTTGATCCATTCTGACAATCTCTGTCTATTAACTGGTGCATTTAGACCACTGAGATTCAAAGTGGTTATTGATACAGTTGGAATAATATCTATCGTATTTGTTACTGCTTTGTGTTTGTTGCCCTTGTTCTTTGCTCCTGTTTCGATCTTCTACTCTTTTTCTGCCTTTTGTGTGTTTTGTTTTTGTTTTGTTTGTTTGTTTATTTTTGAAAGAGAGAGAGAGCACAAGCAGGGGGCAGGGGAAGGGCAGAGGTAGAGGGAGAGAGAATCCCAAGTGGGCTCCATACTCAGCATGGAGCTGGAAATGGAACTTGATCTCACGACCCTGAGATCATGATCCCAATAAAGAGTCAGATGCTTAACCAGCTGAGCCACTGAGGCATCCCTGCCTTTTGTAGTTTTAACTGAACATTTATTTATATTTGTTCTATTATGTCACTCTCAATTCAAGTTTGAAAATTTGTATTTGCAAATAGAGAGCAGTACATTCCTAGGAGAATATTGGTATTTATGTTTATTATTTTTTTCAAAAACTAAATGAAAGCACAACACAATTATTATGAAATTGGGTAGTTTAATGAACATCTTGCTTCTTCGGTGTCTCTAATTACTCAGTATTTAAATGAACATTTGGGTTTTCCTGTTGGTTTTCAGCTGGAGCTGAGAAATCTGATTCTCTTCCTTTCCCAAACTTGGACATTTTTTACATTTTTGCAGCATTTCAACTAATGCCTATGAGTTTTTGGTTTAAGTTCAGAGTTGCAAAATATAGATGAGTGCCTTGCATCAGTCCTTCAGGTAGTCTCCGGATAGCCTATAACAGACATACAAAGTAATTTGTGGATAAGGTCTGTTCTGCTTTCTCTGGAATCAGGGATTAAGGGTTCTAACTGGGAACATGGGCTGTCACCACTTCAAGACTGCTTTCATGCTGGAGATTGAGTGGATCAGGTCAAGTAAAAATGTCACAATGCTTTCCTATTGTTTTCAAGTTCCTTTTTTTTTTTAAATTAACTATTCTCTTGGCTCTGTAAACCTTTGACTCTTTTCTAGAGTTCTGACAAAGTTGTTTCTGGCTATTTCTGCTGTGTGTGTGTGTTTGTGTGTCTGCATATGTGCGCGTGCACATGCTTTAATTTTTCTCTGTGGATATGAGAGCTTAAAGCTGCTTTCTCCGCTGCCATTTGCTCAACCTTCATTTTTTGGAAGATATTTTTGTTGGGTATAAAAATCTAGGTTCATAGTTTTTCTCTTTCAGTACCTTAAAGTTGTTGCTCCATTGTGTTCTCTTTTGCATTGTGTCTGATAATAAATATATTGTCATCTTTATCTTGTTCCTCTGTAATAACATGTCTTATTTCTTTGGCTGCTGTAATGATTTTTGTCTGTATTCCAATTTTGAGCATTTCAGTTATGATATGCCTTGAGGTAGTTTTCTTCTTCATGTTTCTTGTGCTTGGGATTTCTTAAGATTCTTAGATCTGTGGGTTTATAGTTTCCATAAAACTTGGAAATTTTTCATGAATTATTTCTATGAATATATTTTCTTCTCCTTCTCCCTTTCCTTTCCTCTGGGACTTAAATTACACATATGTTAGACCATCTAAAGTTGCCCTACAGCTCACTATACTTTTCTTTATTCTTCCTTCCTTCCTCCCTCTCTCCCTGTCTTCCTTCTTTCCTTCCTTCCCTCTCTTTCTCTTCCTCCCTCCCTCCCTCTCTTTCTTTCTTTTCCCTCTTTTCTGTATTTCATTTTGGATACTTTCTTTTACCAACTTTTTAAGTTCTTTTTTTTCTGCTACATCTCATCTGGCGCTAATCCAGTTCAGTTTATTTTTTAATCTCACACAATTCAGTTTTTCTCTCTAGAATTCTAATTTGCATCTTCTTTTCAATCTTTCATGCCTTTGTTTAACTTTTGAACATATGGCATATAGTAATAAGGACTGTTTTAATATCATCGTCTGCTAATTCTGACATCTTTGCCAGTACTGGTTTGGTTTGGATTGATTTGATGTTCTTTTCCTATGGGTAGTATAGTTTACCCTTGTACAACATGGGTTTGAACTCCGTGGATCCACTTATTCACGGATTTTTTTTCCCCAACAAATATACTACAGTACTGTTAAAGTATTTTCATGATTTTAAAATAATATTTCCCTCTAGCTTACTTTATTGTAAGAATAGAGTATATAATGCATATAACACACACAATATGGTTAATCAACTGTTTAAGTTATTGTTGAGGCTTCTAGTCAATGGTAGGCTATTAGCAGTAAAGTTTTGGGGAAATAAAAAGTTATATATGAATTTTTGACTGCACAGGGATTGGTTCCTCTAACCTTCATGTTGCTCAAGGGTCAGCTGTATTTTCCTGCTTCTTTTAAAGAATCCCGAGTTTTGATTGGGTTATAGATATTGTGATGGATATTTTTGTATTCCTAGAAATATTCTTGAGCTTTATTCTGGGATGTGGTTAAGTTATTTGGAACCAGTTTGATCCTTTTGAGTCTTGCTTTTACCACTTGTTAGGATCACAGCTGTGACAGCTGGGGCGGGAACTTTTAATATAATCTACCCAAAGTGGATCATGAGATTCTGGTTGAAAATGGCACTGTTCTTTGCCCTATGTGAAGTACTAGTCCCTCAAATCTTTTGGAGTGGATCTTTTCCTGACCTTGGAAAAGATCAACTCTGTTGAAAACTTCAGCAGGATCTTTTGAAAACTCTCCAGATTTCTCTCCTTGTGTACATCTCTCTTTGGTACTCTGTCTTGATACTCTGGCTGCCTCTATCTCCTCAATGCTCAGATTCAGATCCTCAGCTCAGGGCATCTGCTGGACTCTGCCTGTGTTCCCCCTCCCCCCAACGCCCGCCAATGTTGTTCTGGAAACTTAAGGCAGTAGGCTGAGGCAATTGCAGGGCTCATCTTTTTTATTTTAGTCCTTCAGGGATCACTGTCCTTTGTTGTCTCATCTCCAGTATCTTGAAAACCATCATTTCATATACTTTACCATTTTTTGGGGTTGTTTCAGGAAGGAGGGTAAATTTGGTCCCTTTTGCTCCCATCTTGGTCAGAAGCAGAAGTCTGAGGTGTTTTTAAAAATATGGATAATTTGACTTTATTTAATGATGGGGGGAATGGAGAAGATGAAGATGCGAGGGATGGTGGAGAGGAGGCAATTGTTGGAATGAGATGAGAAGGGATAATTTAATGTTTTAATTTGCCACTGACCAATACTCTTTCCAGGCTCCTGTGGGTATTGGGGAAGATAATTCCTAGCAGCCCCTGCCTTCAAGGAGCCCCTGATTTGAAGGGGCAGGAGAAATGGTTTATAGTTGTTTTAATCAAGAGGTACAGTTGCTGAGACAAAGCAGATGTTTCATGTTTCCAAACTATGAAGAATTAGATTCATTTAAAACATTTTTCACTGAATGCAATTATAAATGCAGTTCCAGGAAAGCCTACAAATCAGGATAGATTTGTTCAGCCATTAAGAGAAGAGGATGGTTAATTTTGTGAGGTGTCTGTAGGAAGGAGCTTGAGACTCACGTGTGAGCCTCCTTGGTCTTTCCTCTTCAGGAAGCCGTGGTGTCCCCTTGCACAATAAAATGGAATAATGGCAGGCATCTTGTAGGGTTTTCATGGGATGTACATGTAAGTCACCCATCAGGGTGCCTAACATCTAAGAAGTGATCGGCAAATGGGGTTCCCATGTCTGTGCAGATGAGTCCTGTTAGTATCTTTGCATAGTGTGATGTTCTGATGGGCATTTCTACATGGGTCCCAAGTCTCTATGCCCATCAGCGTTGGAGCCTTCCCAGACCGGAGCTGTGGTGGCTTTCTGCATTCTGAGAGATGCCATTTCTGGCTCCTGTGGACCCCTTCTTCATTCAGAGTCACTCCCTCTTGATCGCCTTCATCATACAAGTCTGAAGGCCCAGAAGGACAGCAGGAAGCAACAGGATGTAACCTCTATCTCCAGAACATTGCTGCCAGCCTGCCTCAAAAGAGCATTCTGCTTCAGAGTTGAGCCTGAGGAAAGGGCCAGCTGTGGTTAGGGAGGAAGAGAAGAAGGACTGAGGACCAAGACAGGAGAAGCCCTAATGAACAAAGGGTCCATGCAGGCCAGGGCCCAGGTGCCCCAGAGGAGGCAGAAATGGGATCTCTCAGAATGCTGCCCTTTGCATGCACGTGTGTGGGGTGGGCATGGCGATGTAAGCTGGAGCATTGGCTTGGCGACCTCAGTGAGGTCAGCACCCCAGGAGCCTGGCACCTCTCTGTGCCCTACATAGGTGACAGGGGACATCAGCTCAGAGGCCATGCTAAGTGGGCTGGATGAAGTTCTCCTGCTCCTCCCCCCCTCAGGGACCTTAGAGCTAATTTGAGGGACTGGCATGTCTGAGCGATGGAAGACTCCCAGTGTGCCTGGCCCTTAACACACAGTTTGTCCTCCTGACATCTTAAGAAAGCCCTGGGGGGTAGGTATTGACTTTTTGATAAGAAAGCTGAGGTTCACAGAGGTGAAGGATCTTGTTCAAGGTCATGGATATATCTTAGCTTGGATAGGAGCTCAAATCTGTCAGTCTCCAAACCTTAATCCTTCTAATGTGCCCCATAGGTTCTGTTCCTGTTCTGGAAATCTGGTTTGGGGTCATCATCATGCAATAGGCCTAGTTAGAAAGCCAGCTAGGGGCACACACGTTCATGGCAGCCTGCAGAGTCCCGGCACCTATGCTGTCCTGGGAAGGTGCATGTGGCATTTGTTTGCTCCTTCCTTGCATTGTCAGAATAGGCCAGCCTGGGTGACAGTGACAACAGCCTCCAGTCCTGGTGGTGACCGATATCTCACGCAGGCTACACGTCCATCATGGGCTGGCCTGAGGGCGCTGCTAGCCTGTCATCATCCTCCTCACTTCAGGAATCAGGCTGAGAAGCCACCACTCTCTGCCATGCCTTTGGTGATACGGGTAGAGAAGCACGAACCAGCTCAGAGTTCTGCATGTCCCAACCCGCTTCCATTTCATTGGCCCTAGTAGGTCACTGGCCAGGCTTGACAGTGGTGTGGGGGAACATCTCCACTGGTAACAGTCTCCAGTGGCTGCTCAGTTCCACACTCCAATGACTTTCAGAGCTCCTGGGGGTGCTTCCTCACCCCAGGCTGGAGTTGAAGCTGCCCAACTCTCTGCCTTCAGGAGCTCATCCTCTAGTGGAGGGTGGTCACAACCCCAAGAAAGGGATGCCCCTGGGAGAACACAGGGCTGTGGGGTACCCAAGACCTGTGACACATTTTGCTCGTGGAGAATTGCTGGAGGTGGGGGGAGACCACATCAGAGCCTCCAGTTCAAGGATGAGAAATCCCCAGCAAGGGACAAGAAATGAAGGGGCTTTGCAGTCTGAGGGACAGGTGTGCAAAGGCATGGAACCAGAGCCAAGAACATGGTGCTGGGTGAAGGCCAGTGGGTTGTGTGTTTGGAGCCCCAGGGTGGGGTGAAGAGGAAGGGGCTGAAGCAATGGGAGGCCGGGGGGTGAGGCTTTCTTGGCTTATGCTGTCCGCCTGCTGAGCCCTGGTAACGGGATTCTGGCCAGTGTGTATGGAGAGCACCGGGCACCCTTGCTTTGAAAGCCCAGCTAGGCACCTTGCATGCCTCAGCCATCAGCTCAGCCTGGACGGTTCTTGGCTGCAGCAGGGGTCTAGACCCTGCTAGCTTTTGCTGGCAGCCCCTGCTGTTCACCCTGGGGTGGCGGGTGGGGGTGAATCAGCTCCATTCTTGGTGAACAAAAGCTCCTAGTTTGCCAGGGAGATGCAGGGGCTGCTGCCTGCACTTCCTGGAGTTGTGGTTTGGTGTCGGCAAGAAATGGGGACTCAGCGTGCCTGGAGCGGAGCTCTGTCCTGAGCGGGGCAGGGCTGTGTTGAGCTGCCTTTCCATGCCTTCTTTGTGGAGGGAGGCTCTCTGTGGGTCAGAGCCGAGCAGAGGCTCCTCTGCCAATTGTCGTGTGAGTTTAGGCCCCCTGGTCTGCTCTCTATTTCCTTAAATTGAGATAATACCTGGCTCGCAGGGTGGTTGAGGTATTTCATGAGAGCGGAGGTGGAAAGCCCCCTGTCTGATCATTTATTCAATAAATTCTTATGGCTGTCTGCCACATGCAAGCACTGTACCAGGGCTGGAATCCATGCGGTGACGTGGGGCTGACGTGGCCCCGTGATGAACAGACAGCCTGGCTGGCACGGTGCTGTGCACACAGGAGCACTCACTGAATGCTGGTTAATGTTGTTCTCGAGATCAGGAGCTCTGTGAGTGGGGTGTGGGGGGTGCTAGGAGAGGAGCATTTTTGGGAAGTGGAGGGATGGAGGGAGTTCTAGTCCCTGGTGCCACAGCCCTGCTGGAAAGAGGGTGAGGGTCATTGGATGACCCTTCCATGAACTTAAGCTTCCTCATGAATGTGAGTCCCAGGGTGCAGGGGCACCCTAGAGGGTTTCCTGAGCCAGGGAGAGCCGCTGCATTTGCCTTTGGAGCCTGCCAGGGAGCCCCAGTGCAAGGATGAGCTGGCCTTTCCCCCCTCTCAATTAGCAGGTGAAGAGTGGGCTGTGGCGAAATGCATGGGGACGAGGAGCCCAGCTGACAGCCCCTCAGAGGTTGGGGGTTGGGAGAGTGGGACAGAGGGCCTCCCCTGCAGAAGGCTCCATCTCATCTGCTCTGCTCCCCCCTTCATGCACAGATGCTGGAAGGTGTAGGTCAGATTTAGGGACTTCTGGCTGTGTGGGAGTGCTGGGAATCTGTGAGGTGCATTTGGGGATCGGACGTGGTATTGGGGTTGTTGATGATATTGAGGGCCGTCAGGGGTGCCCTGTATTCGTGAATGCTCTGTGGGGTGGGGCCTGGGGGAGGGAGAATGGTATGCTTGGGGAACTTCCCAAGAGGGTCATTGTTGCCATGCCTTGGGGGTTGATGGCAGGTCCTGGGGTCACAGCTAGGGCCAGAGGTATGCTGGGGAGTCTGTGATGATGGGGGTATTGGGAGAGGATCACTGATAGTGTGGCGAGGGAGGATCAGTGAGGATGACGGAGCTCTCAGCGACTGTCCCAGAGGCTTTGCGTTTGAGCTCTGCCATGTCTGTTTCTGGTCTCTGGGCCCCAGGAAGGCAGTTTGGGCTTGAGCCTCTGTGAGGGGTTCCTGGGCAGAGAGGTATCTATGTGGCTGGGGGCCTGGGGATGGGGTGAGGGGATGAGGGGGTGGGGGCAGGGGGCTGTTGATCAGCCAGCATGGAGGGGGAGGGGCTGAGCCCCAGCAACCAGGAGCCAGGGGTGTGGGAGGCTGGGCTGCTTCTCCCTGCGACTTTGCAGATGCTCAGGGTCATTACTTGCCGTTGTCACCAGGGAAAGTTGCAAAACGAAAATTAACTGTCAGAGAAGATTGATTCGTTTGATGTCTAACCAGGAGCAGCCTTTTATTACTGTAAAATGCTGATTTCCATTCGTCGCCAATGACAGGTGAGTCTTAGTGGCACTGAAGGAAGACAGACCCCCAGTCAGAACCCACAGAACACATGGTCCTCAGGGCCCAGCTCTCCTCCATCGTCTGAGGCTGTGGGAGTGATACTCAATGTCTGATTTCACTCACGGGGCAAGAACAGGTCTGTGGGTGGGCTATGTACGCACAGGCAGGCCTGGTGGTGAGACTTGGGGCTCTGGATTCAGACACATCTGGGTTTAAATTCAGGCTGGGCCACTTAGAAGCTCTGTGTCCCGGGGAAGCCTGTGTCCTCATCTGTGAATTGGAAGGGGTGTACCTCTCTAAGTCTTAGACTTTGGAGCACTTGGCACAGTGCCTGGCACCGGTTCTCAGGGGACAGGGCTGGAGGGATCAGAAGCTGATGCGATTCAGGACTCAGATCACTTTCCCAGGAGCAGCACTGATCAGGGGTGCCCATGAGCTAGAGGATGGACCTGAGTCAGAAGAGGTGGAGCAGTCAGGGAAGTAAAGTAGGAGGCTAGTAAGGACAGTTATCTGAGATGAGACTGTGCTCAAGCAGGGGAAGTCCAGGAGCACATGCCTACTGGGAGCTGGGAGCGGCCCCAGTGTGTGGCCAGGGGTGTTTCCTCATGCCTCCAGCACTTTTAATTTCTTAAATGTAGCTAGGAAGAAAAGGGCTGGGCTAGTTGAGGTCTTACCAGGTCTCAGTAACGGAAGGCAATGATCAGGGGGTTTCCTGGAGGTTAGGAGGCAGCAGCCATTCTCCCCTGGGAACTTCTGGGGTTGGCAAAGGGTATACGGTTGGTGACAGGTTGGAGGGGCTTCCTCATCTGGGGGGTTGGGGAAGAGGGGGCAAGTAGTGACACAGCAATCGAGTGGGAGGTCTCTGTGTTGGGCGTCTGTCTGCCCGCATGCCTGCCTCTTTGTTGCTTGGAAGGAGGCAGGGGCTGGGCCTGCAGCTGCCTGGGCAGAGCGGCTCCTGCGTGGGACACAGCTCCTCTCTCTGGTGACAGACTCACCGCGTCGCTCCCCACTCACCTCAACAGTCTGCGTGGGGCCTTGGGCCAGCCTCTCCTGAGCAAGAAGATTGTGGAAGTGTCCTTCTCCGGGTGGAGTTGCCAGCCCTCTGAGAGGTGTTCAGGGAATGGACCTGGCTGGGAGAGCCCCCAGAAGGGTGTGGTGAGCTCAAGCTGGGTGTGCACTGACCACTGCTCCATCTGTGGGGCCCGCATCCAAAGCTCTGTGGTGGGTGTGTGTGTGGGGGGGGGTTGCATCAGGGCCCAGGTGTCACCCAGTGCTGGGTTCCAGCCTGCAGGGTAGGGCACAGACCCAGCCCTGGCAATGAGGGTACAAGGCATCCCCAAGGGGCAGATGAGTTATAAAGAGGACAGGTAGGAAATTCCAGGAAGTTTCTAGGCCAGGGAGATGCTGCAGAGGATGAACGGAAATGCGAAATGAAGGACACATGGGTAGGGGGCTGCCAGTCTCTGGGGTATGGGATGTTAAAGCCTGAGTATTATGGGGTTTCACCTGCCAATTGGGCTAGGCTCTTAGCTCCAGGGTGGGGTGATGCTGCAGCTGCTGGGTTGGGAGAGGAGGGTGCCCAGCTGGGCATTATCATGGGGCATCCTGACCTGGCATTATGTAGAGAGGTTGGTGAGATCCTTACTGAAAATGAGGTAGATGGGCAGGAGGTCTCATGCTGCAGGGAAAAAACCAAAACCAAAACCGAGAAACCCCAAACCAGGAACTGGGCCTGGGGGATAGAAGGCCTGGATTCTGCTTCTAGTTCTGCTGTGAACTTGCTGAGCTGTGGACAAGTCCCTTCCCCTCTCTGGCTTCTAGATTTTTCCTCTGTAAAATGCAAGCCATGGAATAGAAAAGGGGACTTCAGATGTTTTCAAGAAGTGGGACCCTTTGTTCAAATGAAGTATTCCATGACCCCTCCTGACTATGACCACTCTTAACTGAGTGAAACGGGTAGAGTGGGTGAAGTAAGGTGAGCAGGTCACTGCTCTACTCCCCTCTCTCTTGAATTTAGGGCACATTTAGGTCCCAGTGGTCAAGCTCATCTCCAAATCTCTGCTTACACACACTTGTGGATTTTAAACATTATATATATATATATTTTTTTTTTTTTAAAAAGATTTTATTTATTTATTTGACAGAGAGAGATCACAATGAGGCAGAGAGGCAGGCAGAGAGAGAGGGGGAAGCAGGGTCCCCGCTAAGCAGAGAGCCCGATGTGGGGCTCCATCCCAGGACCCTGAGATCATGACCTGAGCTGAAAGCAGAAGCTTTAACCCACTGAGCCACCCAGGCGCCCCAAACATTATATATATTTTAAACCAATTTTTATTGAACATGTACTATGTGCCAGGCACTGTTCCAAGCACTTACAAAAATATTAACTCTTTTATTTCTCACAGTAGCCCTAAGAAGGAGGGGTAAAACGGAGGCACAGAAAGGTGGTGACATTTCAAGGTCACACAGCTTCTGAGTGGCACAGCCAGGATTCCAGCCCAGGCAGTGGGGGTCTAGGTTCGAGGTGTTCCGTTCCCTAACCCAGTAGATAACAGAAGGAGGTGGCGTGTCTCCTGGTAGAAGGAGGACCCAGCAGGTAATTAACTCAGTTGTTGCAGGCTCAGGGAGCAGTCTCTGGAGACCTGCCCCGTGGGGGTCTGCCTCTCGCCTAGCTGGGAGAGGCCTATCCTCGCTTCTGGGACCGCCGAGGCCCTGCGACGTCAAAGGCGAGTTTATAATCGCAGCGTTGCACGCGTTGTCGCGTCGGAAATTGAATGCGGGAGTTTCTCCGCCAGGCACACACTCTAACCACCAAATTTATTTAAGCAGATAAAATGCAGGGGGTGTAATGTCAGATTAATGGATAAATAACCGTTCTGGTTTTTGGCAGGATGGCGGGGAGCGGCAGTGAGAAGCCTCATTATGTGCTGCTCTGCCTCGAAGAACAAGCCTCGCGCTGCAACCCCAGCACCCGGGCCCGCGAACAGAGCATTAAATTGTTGGAAATGGCTCCCCTTCACTCGCAGAACAAAGATGTTTTCTCCAGAATAAATTGCCTCTCCCTCTCCGAGCGCTGAGCCCTGGTTTCCCACAAATGCAGCCTATGCTCGTGGCTCGGCTCGCGGGGGTGGGGGGGGGGATGTTGGGGAGAGGGGAGGGGGGACGGTGTGGGCCTGGGAACGCGGCGCGAAGGGCGCTTCCTGCTGGGGCGAGGGTACCGGCCTCACGGGCTCGGGCTCCGGGGCTCTCAGTAGCCAGCCTCTGTGGCTTGGGGGAAGAGGAAGGAGCCGGACTGCAGTTATGTGCACAATGCCGAGAGTCTCCGGAGGGGTTCAGCTGGGGCGCGTTGAGAGGCTGTGCTGAGCTGTGATTATTAGGGCTTTGCGTTCCACGCCCTGGGTTTGCACGTCGCCTCACCAGCTGTGCGTTCCTGGCAAG
Source organism: Enhydra lutris kenyoni (assembly GCF_002288905.1). NCBI lineage: Eukaryota > Metazoa > Chordata > Mammalia > Carnivora > Mustelidae > Enhydra > Enhydra lutris. The sequence goes on along the minus strand of NW_019154096.1, from coordinate 37,724,526 downwards.
TCATTTAACTTCTCTGAGCTCTGGTTATCCGTGAAAGGGAGATAACGGCCCCTCCCACCCGGGGTGGGGAGGAGTAATGAAACAGTGCAGTCGGGGAGTTCAGGTACTCTGGACAGCGCCAGCCGCTGGCTCCGCCTACCTTGGGGAGGGGCAGAGTTATGGGCGGAGCTCCGCCAAGACTCCTCCTCCTGCTTAATGGGCGCTTGATGCCCAAGAGGAGGAGAGATGTGGGGACTCTGGAGAGCGCCTGCTGCTGGGCCTTGATCCCGTCACATGGACCAGGGTGGTGGGCTGAGGGACCCAAGCTCCTCAAGGTGGCTGGGCAAATAAGGCCCCCTCTCTTGGCTCCCCAACGTCAGCCCAGTGCCTGGCAGGCTCCTGGCTGGGTGGGGCCAGAATCTCAGGGGAGGCTTAGCTTTGGCCTGGGGTAAATTTTGGCAGATTTGGAGCTGCCGCACTGGCTGCCCTGGGCTCAGTAGGAGCAGGGCTCAGAGAAGCTGCTCAGGGGAGAGTAACTGCTTTCTGTTCCAGAAGAGCCCCTGTGTCCCTCTTCTTCCTCCTCCTCCTAGAGCCACATGTGGCAGTGGAAAGAGCATAGGCTGAAGCCAGACTCATTGCTGTCACCTCCTAGCTGTGATACTCTAGGCAAATTGCTTTTGCTCTGAGCCTCACCTTTGCCACTTGCTGACCCTGGAATAGTGCTTTCCTTTTGCAAGACTGATTATGAAGAGGGAAGCTCCTGGAGCAATGCCCAGCACACTCTAGGCTCTTCAGGCTTTCATGTTCTATCATGTTCTGTACTAGGTCCTGGGCCGGTCTCTGATGATGGGATGGTGAGCAGGGCGGCCATGTGGTGGTTTCTGGGGGTTGGTCTGGGGAGCAGGGCTGACCAGTGTGCTGTTGGCTCTTTGGATGTATACATGGCCCTGGTGCTACTTACATGTGCCGCCTGCCCAGGGCCCTCAAAGTTGGCTTGCATGTGGCAGAATCTGGCCTTTGGGGCAGACTGCATCTTGCTCTGCCTTCTCCCTCCTCTGTCATGCCCTTTCCCGGTTCCTTGCCTGCTGCACCAGAGTTTCTGACTGTTCTAGCCCCGAGTTTAGAAAAGGAATGTTCCCAAAATGTCCGGGGTTTGGTTTTGGTGAGCAAAGCCTGCCGCAGATCCGTGGAGCATCCATTAGGGCATGGATCCCTCGTTGCTGACGGAGCATCTCCCAGCAGGGTCATTGGGTCACCCTTCAGGTGCTGGTGTCCCCGGTGGGCAAAGCAGATGAGGTCCCTGCCCTCATGGATCTTTCAGTCTTCTGAGTCGCGGCGGTTACTGGGCACTTACCCAGTGCTGGGCTTGGTGCTAGCATTTTCACATCTCATCCAGAGAATGGACAGTGGCTGGTTTTGAATCCCACCCTCTTCCCAGACTGGCAGGCCCTGTCTGACCTGCCTCTTTGCTAGGGTCCCGCGAGCCCTACTAACATAGAGCTCTGGGTTCTGACAGGGTGGGTTGGAACTTGACTCTGTCCCATGATGCTGCAAGTCACATACTCCATGTGAGCCTGTTTCCTCCTGCACAAAATTGGGATGATACTCGCACTACCTTCCAGGTGTGTGAGGAGGAAGCCTCCAAGCATAGATCCTGGACTGTCGTGGGGCTTGCGAAGTGGCTGGGTGTGTTGCTCCCCAGGGCGTAGGCTGGAGGCCCTGGCCCCTTCCCAGGATGGCAGCCATCTCCCCTCCAGACCCAGTCCCAGCTCCTGCTCTTCCTCTGGTTTTGGAACCATGTTTGGGAGGCATGGAGTGGGCTCCCTGGGCAGCACTCCATCTCCCACCCACCGGGTCTTTGTTTAGCTCAGAATTAAAGCCGAAGCAGAAAACACAAAACATTTCCTGCATCGCAAGTGAAGGAACTGTCTGTCTTGTTGTCTCCAGAGCTGTCGGTGAGCTGCCGGTAATTGTGGAGTCTGGCTGTGGGGGCCTCCCCTGGGAGGCTCGCTTTCCATCACTGCCCGTGTCTGTTATCATGGTTATCACATTCCCAAGCAGGCTCTGGGGAAGAGGGGCTGACTGGTGATTTTCCATTTTCTGGAGGGGCAGCTACCACCTCTCCTCACTCACTTGTTCCGCTGGCCTAACTCCCTACAGCACTGTCTCGCCTCACCTTGAACCTTCTGTGGTGTCACCTATTGGTGTCGTTCTTTCCGGTGTGCTTGTCTGTGTCCCCACTGAGAGGGTGAGTTCCTGAAGACCCTGCTGGGTCCAGGCTGACATGTGCTGCAGGGACCATTAAAGATGCTGGGATAAGGAAGGGAAGCCAGGCACTTCTCTTGTGGGAGAGCTCAGGCCTCTGAGGCAGACCCAGCTTCTAAGTCTCGTTCTGTCACCGGCTCTGTGACCTTCTGAGACTTACCTAACTTCTCTGAGCCTTGTTTCCTTCCTTTCTAAAATGCAGGTGATCCTGGTCCCCGCTGGCTGTAAAAGTTGGTGTAAGGATGATCTTGAAGTTATATCCACAGCGTGGAGCTTAGCATCTGGCACATGGTACTTAGAAACGCTGGCTCCAACGGGGCAAGAAGTCACGTCGGCTGGGCTTGAGTTTCCCTTTGGAAGGAAGAACAGAGAATGGGGCATAGGAGAGAAGCGTGGTGGTTGCCCAGGCCACTCCATAGGCTGTGGGGGTCAGGGGACAGACTCATGGTTGTCTGAGGACCAGGTGGGACTCACACTAAGAAGCTCAGGAGACACTGATTTTGGCTGAATTCATGCCAGCACATTAATTCACAGGGAGAAACCACAGCCTGGGTTCTCACATGCTCCCCCAGAAAGGAATCGCAGTGGGAAGTCCTAGCTTGGCCAGCTTCTCCAGGAGCTAGGGGGTCAGGTGGCTTCCCACATTCATCTCCACTGGAGGAACCCTCTTGGGGGGCTCTAAGGAACTTCTTGGAAAACGTTTGGAGCCTGCTCTGGATGGAGGTCAGGACAGGGCCCCTAACCAGCTTTCTCCACGTGCCTGATGTCCCTTACTGGATTCTTCCCATCCTTCTCCTTCCTCTGTACCTCTGCCTCCCTCTCTTTCTCTTGTCTGCCCCCCTCTCCCATATGTGCTCCTGCACAGACGTGAACGATTAGGGATGCAATTCCAGCGTGGCTCTTGGCTTCCTTAAATTTCAAGTCATTAACTTTTTTTTTTCTGATTTGAAACTTTCACCCCTGTGTTGGTGGTGCCCGTGTTTCCCCTGTTTTTCTTTATAATTCATCTATTAATATTCTTATTTATGTAATTTTATCTGTAATATACATTTATGTGGTTTTTATCATTTTTTAACCTTTCAGAGACATTTTGTTTACTGCATGCAGATAATTTGCAGACACATCTGAGCAGGGTTGGGCACTAGACTGTCCTCAGTGAACATGGGCAGATCCAGATTTATGATCAAGAGGAGAGAAAAATGCTGTTGAGGTCTGGAAGCAGCCAGTGTGGTGTCTATACCTCTGGGGTGGCCCGGCCATCTGCCCATTGGTAGGGGCAAAGCTCATCGAAGGGAGCACATCTGTGTTCTTAGGGCTTCTCTCGAGTGTTTGAGGGTGTAGCTGTGGAGCACATGGGACAGACTTCCCCTGTTGGCACCTACCTCTGGAAGCCCACAGATTTACCCTTTCCCTCATCAAGAATATCCCCCTCTCGGGGCACCTGGGTGGCTCAGTGGGTTAAAGCCTCTGCTTTCAGCTCGGGTCATGATCCCAGGGTCCTGGGATCGAGCCCCGCATCGGGCTCTCTGCTTGGCAGGGAGCCTGCTTCCCTTCCTCTCTCTCTACCTGCCTCTCTGCCTGCTTGTGATCTTTGTCTGTCAAATAAATAAATAAAATCTTAAAAAAAAAAAGAATATCCCCTTCTCTTTTTCTTGGAGATTTAAACATTATTCATCCATGAAATTTAGCATTCCTCTCCGTGTATAAACTTTTCCTTAGACAGGTTGTGTCCCTCTGATTTCTAATATCAGTTCTTTGTTCAGCTCTGGGAACTCTTCTGGTGATAGGCTTAGGAAGATAGCTGCTGTCGGTTTCTTATGTGTTCTTCAGGAACCCAAGCCCCTGCATTTGGGTTCTTCTAGCATTTTCTCTTATGCTTATCATTTTTTCTGTTAAAGAAAGCTTCCACTCAAGTATTCTGTGTCCTGGGTATGGTGGTAGACTGTCTTATTGTTCAAAATATTCACTGCTTCTCTCAGTGGGGGGATGTGCCGGCTGCTCTGATGGTGTCCTCCCTGGCCATGTGACTTGCTTGGGCCAATGAAATAGGGGTGAGGGTGTCTTAAGCCTCTTCCAAATGGAAGCTTTAAGAGTCATCACATGGCTCTGGTGTATTTGATTTCTCTTCTGCCATGAGGGATTGGGGCTGCTTCCTCATCCTGAATAAAGAAACCATAGAACAGAGCTGTGACCAACCAGCAATAAACATGGAGCCTGAGGGGAAAATAACCTCTTGTTGATGTAAGCCACTGAGATTTTGGGGTTGCTTATTATGACAGCATATCTTAACTTAAACTGACTAATACAACACTAATACGAATGATCTCAAATATATTTTTTGTTTTACTGGTACAGTGAAGAAATGGCAGTGCCATTTCTGTTTTTTACTGCTTCCAAAAGCATTCTCATTAGAGGGATAGAGATATTAATTAAAAAACATTTTTATTGCAGTACAGATAACATAGTGTTATGTTAGTTTCAGGTATACAACATTTTGCCTCAGTAATTCTGTACATGACTCAGTGCTCACCGCTGTAAGTATAGTCACCGTCTGTCACCATACGTTATTGCGTATTATTGACTATTCCCTCTGCTGACCTTTTCATCTCCATGGCTTATTTATTTGATAACTGGAAGTTTGTACCTCTTAATCTCCTCTATTTCACCCATTCCCCCTACTGACCTCCTCTCTGGCACCCACTGATTTGTATGGAGGTATTAATTTTGTTTATAACTCTGTTATTCAGTTGATATAATATATTTCTTGTTCTCTTTGAAAACAACTGGTAGCATTTTCCCAAACTCTTCTTATGCTCTATGTATGAGTCTGTTTGAGAGTTGGCCATCCCTCTGACATTGCCCTGCTTTCTTTCCCTCCCTTCCTTCCTTCTCTCTCTCTCCCTCCCCCTTCCTTCTTTCCTTGCTTCCTTCCTTTCTCTTTCTCTCTTTCTTTCTCTATTAGACTGCAGAGATTTTACTTCCTTTACCTATTTTTTTTTTAAAAGATTTTATTTATTTATTTGACAGAGAGAGATCACAAGTAGAGAGGCAGGCAGAGAGAGAGGGGGAAGCAGGCTCACCGCTGAGCAGAGAGAACCTGATGCGGGGCTCAATCCCAGGACCCTGAGATCATGACCTGAGCCGAAGGCAGAGGCTTTAACCCACTGAGCCACCCAGGAGCCCCCCTATTTGTTTATATTTGTATTTTCTCTGTTGTTCCTTCCTGCTTTGCTGAGGGATTTGGTGGCCTCCATGGGGGTGGAGAGCTGGGTTGTAAGCCTGGACACCCACCCAGAGGCCTGGCTGGTGGTGGGAAGTGTGTAGTTTGAGGCTGGGCACGTTTTCGGCTTGTCACTGTTGGTGCTGCTCGCGCTCTTTTTTTTCAGTGATTGCAGACAGTTTTAATTGGATCAGAGAGAGAGAGTCCTTGGCACTGCTCCCCCGTTCTTTATCTTCCTGGGGATAATCCCTTTAGGTGTCTGGAGCTGGCTCTTATGTCACCTTCTCCCTTGACTGGCTTCTTACCAGGCTTTTCTCTGGTCTCCTCAGCCACAGCTTGTGATGAGTTTCTATGTCCTGCACACCTGGCCTGGCTTTCCCCTTCCAAGCCTTCCCCATCGTACCACCGTCTCTATTGGATTAGAACCCAGAGTGGAACTCAGCTCTAAGCTGCCATCTGGCTGGTTATTAAGCTGGAGGGGTTGGGGTGTGGGGGTGTGGGGTCTCTTCCTTCTTCCTTTTTTTTTTTTTTTTTAAGATTTTATTTATTTATTTGACAGAGATCACAAACAGGCAGAGAGGCAGGCAGAGAGAGGAAGGGAAGCAGGCTCCCTGCCAAGCAGAGAGCCCAACGCGGGGCTTGATCCCAGGACCCTGAGATCATAACCTGAGCTGAAGGCAGAGGCTTAACCCACTGAGCCACCCAGGCGCCCCCCTTCCTTCTCATCCTGGGTGTCATGCTGTTAATTCACCCAGAAGTGACCACATCAGTCCGTTGGCTCATATTCAGCTTAAGCGTGTCTTCCAAAAGCTTTTCACGGAGTCTTTCCTTCCTCTTATGCCTTTGGCCTTCTAAACTTCTCAACTTCTGTCTCTTTTTGAGGTATATTTTGCTGAATATGGCCCATTGTTTCAGATGGCTGAAACCTTTTTGGATACCAACACTGCCATTCAGTACATTAACTAGCCCTGCAGTGGGGCCAGGAGCAATCAACATCCTCTGCCAAATCACTCATACGAGTTGAGTGGACAGATCTGCGGACAGAGCCCTTAGACGTATCACCAGAGATGCTTTGTTGATTGTTATGAATCATCCTATTTTGGACCTGGTTAATCTCTGCATCCACCTGATGGTATGGGCACATGGCCCACCTCAGAGAAGGGTCCGAAATACTTGGCTGAAACCCAACTCTAAAGCCTAAAGGTGCAGATTCTTCAGGTAAATCAGCCAGTGAAGGGAAAGAAACTGATCACACATTCCCAGGGGTCACTGAACAGAGCTGAATGAAGAGAAACCACTCAGGGACCAGGATTCCAGGGAGTGCACCATCTGTGGGCCGAGAAAGGGCAGGGGAAGGGGCAGTGTTCCTGAGCCTCCGAGAAGGAAGCAGCGGGAAGGGAGAAGTTGCCTGATGGGAGCTGTGTCCTCATATGGGGGAACACAGCCATTGCAAATGTGGGTCCAGCTCAACTCTCTGCCTGCTGATACCTCCCGGTGGCTCAAGGAGGAGCCAGGGGGCCAGGGAGCCCAGGAGTGGAATCCTGGAGGCCGGCCTCACGGGGTATGGACGAGGGTGGATTGGGGGGTGCAGGTGGACCAGGCAGCTGGCCAGGTGAGGCTGTGATGGCACGTGCATCTATAAAAGTGCTCCCTAACCTCCATGTGGTGCCACTTCCCATCACTTTTCAATGTCCCCCCAGCTTCTGTGAATGAAATACTTGCTTGGGAGCGGGTTCCCTGGAATGGAGAGCGGGCTTCTTTGTTGTCAACTATGGATTCTCTTGTCGATGCGGTGAGTTTAATTATTGAGTTTTAATTACTATTGAGTTTAATTACTGACTTGTGGGGATATGATGATGTTTGATTTTGGCAGATCAAATGCCATAGGAACAGAGCCCCTGCCTACGCCAGATAAGAGAGAGCAGAAGAGCAGAGAGAGCCTCCCAGGAGTAGGAGGGGTTTGGTAGGTGCTCCTGGAATTGTCCCTCTGCCCAGGGCTGTCCTGAGCAAGACATACAGACAGAACTCAAGCAGATACACCTGGGGACTCGTGGGCCTGTGTTCACTTCTGAAGAGCTGAAGTTTCTGTCACAGTCTTGCACTTGAAGGGAAGGCAGGGTTGTGATCTGAACCATCCTGTTTCTCCAGGAGCTCTGATGACTGGCTGTTGTGTGCACCCTGCGGCCGGGGGTGTGGTGCTCGGGGGTGTGTGGGATATGAAGAGCTAAGATGGAGTGTGTGCTGGGCTGAGCCTCTGAGGCGAGGGCCCTGAAACTCCTCTTGAGTTATGTGTCCCCCTGCTGACCCCGCCCAGCACAGGTGAGTAGACACAGGGGGTCTTCCAGGGCCTCGGCCCAATGGGATCAAGTTAAACTCCTGTGGGGACAGTGCGGAGGATAGCCCAGGATTCCTTGGAGCAGAGTGGGATTCCTCTGAGGCCAAAGCTGGGCACTGGGCAAGAGAGCTGGTGACGGCAGCAGGAGGAGGGCCTCCTGCGCCAGGGGTGCTCAGCCCAGCCGGGTGTGCACACAGATGGCAACATCCGAAGAGTGGGGACGCCGAGGGAAGGTGTTCCTGAAGGGGGCGGGTATGTGCGTATGTCTGTGTGTGTGTGCGTGTGTGACATTGACCTAGGCCATGAGGTTTAGAGAAAATTTGTTTTAATCATTCATTTTAAAGTATAAATGTAATATAGTAATTATATGACAGAGTCTTTGAAAATGAAAGAAAAGAAAAAAAAACCCACCTACACTTTAACCAATCAGGGTTGCACTGGCTTGTATTCTTCTAGGCCTTTCTCAAAGAATCGTGATTTCTCAGGAAGCAGAGGGCAGGGATCACAGTGGGGTGACATTCTGGTGGGTAGAGGGCTCCTGGGGCTGGAGATGCGGTGGGGAGCATTAGGGAGAGAAGTTGGCTGCTGAGGGCAGGCCTTGTCTTGGGTTTTGGGGTCCAGGCCTGAGCAGGATTTGTCCCAGTGGGTTCCCTCCTGCAGCCTGCCCTGGGGGCTGGTCCTTAATCTGGGTCCTTGAGGCTTTCCATTGTCAGCGCAGGCAGTGGGCAGGGAGGTGATGAGCAGCACTTCGGCAGGCATAGCCAGCGGGGTCCCTGGGTAGCTCCGGGACACCTGGCAGGGGGCCGTAGCAAGCATGGGTCTGGGCAGGTCTGCTGCCAGGAACTCTGGTCCCCTGGGCACTTTTGCGGCCTGGACGCAGCTGTTGGACATCAGACAGGTGACGGCCAGTCTCTAGGTGGCTCTGCTAGCAGCACAGCTGGGAGCTTGCTGGGCCCTCTCTGCCATTCTGGAGATGCCTACTGGGCCAGAGCTTGGCTCTCAGCCCCAGCTGCACATAGAACCCCCCACCCCCACCCTGAACTTGTGACACCAGGGCCTCTGCATTCTGGGGGTGCCACCTGGGTATCAGAGTGTTTGAATGCTCCCCAGGTGACTTTAAAGAGCAGCCACTGCGGTTCTCAAATTTCATATGCATGACAATCACTTGGAAATCTTGCTCAAAAACACAAATTGCAGGGCCCCACCTCCCAGGTTTCCGAATCCTTAGGTTTGGGTGGGACATGGAATGCAAACACGTTCCCAGTGCAGTGGGTCTGAGGATCACACTTGGAGAGCCGTCGGCCTAGAGGAAGACGGCTGGAGAAGATCCTGGTGCTTCTAGGTGATGAGGACAGACGGGCATCAACTGGTGAGGGCTGGTGTTGACTGCCACACAGAGGCTGTGAGAGCCGATGTTTGTCAAGGATGCTGAGGGAAGAGGTTGCCTGTCACAGGTGATGAGGGAAGGTGCTGGTTGCTACCCAGTTGTAAGGAAAGGGGTTTGTGCTCACACCTCTAGTTGCTGGAAGGTGTTGCCTTGTATCAGCTAAGGAGGAAAGCTCTTGGCTGTAGGTGTAGACGACAAAGGAGGGTGCTGGCTGTGACAGGCGGCAACCGAAGGTGTTCCTGGGTGACCAGGAAAGCTGGTGGCTTTATGTGTGGCTGGACAGGGAAGGTATTGGGCTATCAAGTGCTGGGGAAGCCGTTGGGAGTCACACACAGGAGACGAGAAGGTGGTGCCTTGTCAGAGATGTGAGGGGAGGTGTTGGCAGTTACAGGCAACGAGGGAAGGTGCTGGTCCTTCTAGTTGGCAAATAGGATCCTTCCATCGGTCTCATTTGCCCCTGAGGCTGAAGCGCCCTCCAGCTCCCAAGTGCGGCTTCTTGCGCTCTCATTTCCCCTTTCCTGACCCTTCAGGTCCCGCCTGCGGCGTAGATGGGTCTGAGAAGGCCAGTGGAGCTCTGAGGCCTCCTTTCAGATGGGTGTGTTTCTTAGTCTCGGAGGGAGGGGGGTTAAGGGTGTCAAGGTCAGCCTGGAACTTGCCCCATGGCAGTGTGGGGCTCTTGGGCGGAGGGGCCGAAGAGCTTTGCACCAGAGCACACTGGCCATAAATAATGCATCTGCCACAGAAGGAGGACCCCAGGAAGCATAACTTCCCTCACACGTTCGGGAGGCATATTTCAATGCAGAAGCCACAGGAAGAGCTTCCTTCCTCATCTCTGTCTTTTATCATTAGTTTCCAATCGAGAATCACAGCAGCTCCTGTCCTGGGGCTCCAGCCTGGTGCCTGTGGGGAAAACAGTTCTCCCAAGAGCAAGCTGCCGAGATGCATGATTTGGAGCCCAGTGTTTGGAGACGACAACATGCAGTTGAGCCATTCTTGGGGGGAAAAGACAGAACTGTCAGCCGGCTCAGTCTGATGTCCCTTGTTTCTATAGCTACCGTAAATGTAATTACCAAAGAGTAACCCTTTGCGGATTTCACTGTAACCTCAGATAGCTAATGACATTTACTGGGTTTCTAGCAATCTGGGACAAAATGCTCATTTTGAATTTAACATGAGTAATGCCATTTTCCATCTTAGTTAAGTACTTTGTGTCATGAAAGAGTTATCTGCACAGAGCCCCTGGTCCTGTCAGTAAACATATTACAAATATTATCACCACTTATTTTCTGGATGAAAGATGTGGTGAAGGCCCAGAGAAATGCTCCTCCTTTACATTTATGACTCTGCTCGGAGACTCAGCAAATTCAGCATGAAATCATCGTGGAGGTAATTCAGACTGTGCACCAGGAGCTCACACGGAGCTGGAGGCGTCTGGAGATGTAATGTTATTTCAGGGATCACAAACTATGTAAATACACCCTTCCACCTCCCGTCCATGGTGGGCGTCAGACGGTGTCACTTGGCTACCAACACATGATAGGTGCTGAGCGTCTTGGGCCTAGGAAACTGGAGGTCTTTGACTGCTGCTTGTTTGGGGAAGACACGTTTCCTTGGTGTTCCTGGATTCAGGAAGAATTCGCACACCAAAGTGAGTGGGTGCCGAACCACGTAGTCATTTGTCCAACCATTTCTTCTTGCACCTTCTGGATCCATTCCCACAGCCCTGTTAGTCATCGTGATGGCGCAGTGTGCTGGGTGTTCTGATGGAGGGGACCTGGAGTGCTGGGACAGGAAGAAGCTGGAGAAGGGAGCTAGGTGAGCTGCCTGGGGGAGTCCCAGTGGGCCCAAGGGGAAGGTGCCATTCACTGCAAGGTCTGAGTGGATGTGATGGACCTGGGCAGCCTGGGGCTGAAGGCAGAGCCTCCATGTTTGGGCGTGATGGCAAAAGTCTTCTTGGGCCAAGCCCAATGTCTGCCTCCCCTTGGGCCCATGACTGCTTCAGAGGCCATTGGGTCCCTGGGGGTCAGCAGGACCCAGACTCTGGACTTGGCTCTGCCAGTTAGTCGCAGGGCCGCTTTGGGTCAGCTCGGAGCCTGTGTTTCTCTGTGTTTAAAGCAGGGACTCCTGGAGTGGAGTAGAAACGACACGAAGCAGCACACCAACCTGCACAGGCTGCCTCCGGTCTTGCTGGAGGCACCTCGTTTAGGAAATGAGAGCGCCCATCAGGATGCTTCTGCAGGAGATTTGGTTCGGTTCACAAAGCTTTGTAGCACAGCCCTCAGCTCAGCTGGACCTAGAGAAGCCTCGGCAGGTGCCCTGAGCTGTCGGCCGCACGCACAGGTGGCTGGGAGGGATCCATGTCTGTGCCCGGTGTCCATGCTCCCTGATTCCCAGTGCTCCTGTTGAGTGACCACAGAGGCAGCCAGGTCATCGAGAGCCTGTTTACTCCAGCTGCCGCCTCGTCCTGCCTCTGACTCCTGCTGGCGGTGATCGGCAGGCAAATTCCAATGTGTGAGGCCTTTGGAGGAGGCCCTCCTGTGCTGCCTTCTTGCTCATGGATTGAGTGCATTCAGGAGGTAGTGCCGACCCGACTCTAGACCCATAGGCCTCTCTGTCTGGGGCCTGATATTACAGGGAACTGAATGGAAGGTTGCACATCTAGGGTTTTCCAGAAAGAGCTTGGGGGTAGCCCTTTGAGGCTGGGGGGCACCAGCTCCTGGTGGAGGTGAGGGGCCTTTGAAGGGCAGGTGCAGGAGTAGCCCCGAGACTGTGTGTAATTTGTTGTGATTTTGTCACATTGCGTGGAAAATACACAGTTTTAAAATGGTCCTTGGATGGGCCTCCACAGTGTCCCTTTGTGAAACCGAGGTGCTGCACACTTGCACGAGCCTGCTGCTTGTTGACAGCATTTCCCTCTGCCCACGAGGATGCTCCGGGGCTGAGGCCTCCCCACCCCACCCTTTTGGAAGGCCTGTGCACTGAGAAAGTGATCGTGGAAAGGCAGCAGGAGGGGAAAGCTTCCTGATGAGGTGATGCTGGAGGGGCCACCTTGTCCAGCCCTTTGCTCCTGGGCAGGGCTGCCCTGAATGCTGTGAACAGAGGGACATGTGCCGTATTCACCCTCTGGTGGAGCCCCACTGTGTGGAGGGAGTCTTGGCCCCTGGAGACAATGTTCATATTGGCTTTGCATTTTCTTCATGTGGCTTTCTTGTTGGAACGATTCAGCCATCTTATGCAATCATTCATTCATCCCTTCATCTGTCCGTCCGTCCGTCCGTCCGTCCGTCCATCCATCCATCCATCCAATTATCCAGAGGTGCATCCACTCATCAAACATTGATGAGGGCCCTATGTAACTGAGGATTGGAAGGGTCTATTGTGGAGAGACAGACATACAAGTGAACTCATGTAAGTTGACCCAGAGGCCCCGTAATTGGGTGGCGATTGGAGATTTTCTCAAGGAGGGGGCACTGGCATGAGTCTGAAATGAAAGAAGGCATTGGCTTCATAGCACGATGGTTGAGGGAAAGGAGTCCCAGACAGTCCCCTCTGTAGAGAACGGCTCTCTGTCCCTGGCTGCAGAGAGGGTGGAGGAAGGGAGGTGGGTCAGGATTGGTGGAGAATGGAGGTGGAGGGTGGGAGAAGAGCCTGGGTGGTAGGCAAGACCCTCACGGGAGGATATGAACTTTGACCTTTGGTCTAAGGGCTGGGTAGGGAGCACAGTCAGGTCTGTGTTCAGACTGGGAATGTGTAAGGTGGAGCCATGGAGTGGGGGGAAGTTCTAACTCTGCTCTAGAGGGAGTCTTGAAGGTAGGACTGGTGGCAGCCCCCGCTGGCCTATGGTGGCCACGTGCTGAGTCCTCTTCTGCCTCCCAGTCCTCACCCCAGTGCCCAGGTCCTGCTGTTGGGAAGGAGCCCTCTGGGAACCCCTCCATCTCCTAAGGACCCCTTTTCCATCTGAAGGGGAAGGTGGGGATAGGAGGGTCTTCTGGGGGTCCTGTGTGCTGCTCTGCACCAAAGGAAGTGCAGGCATCAGCCCCCTTCTGGTCTTGGTTCCTCCTGCAGACTAGGACAAGGGCTGTTCCCAGGGAGGTCAGTACCTTCTCCTGGGAAAGCGAGGGTGGGTGTGGCTCCTTCTCCCCGTGCCTGCAGCGTGCCAGGACACTGTGAACTGACGTGCATTCTCCAGCTTCAATCCTGACAGTAAGTGGGAGATGGGGATTGTCACACCCAGGTTATAGATGGAGGCTGAGGCCCAGAGAGACTGATTTATTCCAGGTTATATGACTGGAGCAGAAAGTTGGCATTTCCTCCAAACCTGCTAATTCTGAAACTCATGGTCATTTCTTGTTGATTCTTATAATGTTTTTTCCACCAATCCAGGCATCAGCCTCCCCCACACCCACTAGCTCTCTTCCTCCCATTTTGGTGTGGCATGTCTGTAAATAGGCCACCCACCTGCCCCAGGTGTCAGTGCTCAACCCTCCTGCTCCCCCGTTGGTGGCAGAGTGTTGGTGGGTGAAGGTGATTGTTTGCTGGCAGAAGCCACCTCATTAGTGCCTTTGTCTCTGAAGCCACTCTTTCTGTGCTATCTCTAGACTTTGATTGTGGGTTTTTGGGGATGGAAATTCTATGTATTCCTGAAGAAGTGGGAGGCAATAGGAGGCAAGGGCAGCCCCCTCTATGGGCAGTCCTTGAGTCCAAGGGTTCATTTCATAGGCCCCAGAAAAGGTGTACAGATTGATGCCCAGGCCCCTTGGGCTCTTATTCCGCTCAGAGGAGGAGCTCCAGCTCTGTCCAGGATGGGTACCACTTGTCCCCCTGCCAGGCTAATGCTGACCTCACCTGGGCCCTGGGACAGTGTCCCTCCACTGGCCAGGTTGTGTTGGCCTTTGGCTGGTAGAGCTGTCAGGACCACATCCTGGTCTGGCCTGGAGGCCTGGAGATGGGTAGACATAGCTACCAATGCATGCTAGGGGTTTCAAGGGCCTGGCATTTGGCCCATGTTGGTCCTTTCAGACTCTGCCAGGTCTGCTCAAGGGTGGAGTTCTGCCCTATCCCATCTCTCCAGCTCATAGCTTGGTGCTCCTCAGGGCCTCCTGGGGCCCGGCCTATGCTGGTCTCTGCTCTGCCTGGTGCTACTGGTTCCCAGATTCCTCGGCCACTCCCCTTCTCCACTTTGGACTCTAGCTCCTTTCCCATCTTGGTTCCACCACGTTGGAGAGACCCTGAAAGGGTAGACCTGCCCGTCTTGGCCCTTTCCTGGATCCCCAGGGCCTCTCTTCCTGGCCGGCTGTCCTTGGAGACAGTGTCCAGCCAACCCTTTGGATTTGGGAGACCGGTTGGGGTCTCTTTTTAGTGATTAGTTTGAGAGTTTATCTATCTGTCTCTCTGTCTGTCCATCCCCCTGTTCTTACCTCCTTCCACCCATCCATCTGTCCATCTATCCATTCATCCATAAATCCACCCATCCATTCATCTGTCTGTGTGTCCATCTGTCTATCCCATCATCTAGCCGACAAGTATTTATGGACACCTACGGTGTTTTAGGCCAAGAGCCGGGTACTGGGGCACTAAAGTAGATGGGTCTTGTCTGCATTTGGAGAGGAGGGCCCTGTCCTTGTCTGTGCAGAGGGGCCATCAGTCACCCTCGTGGGACTTTTGGGAGGTCTCACTTAGTGACCCGAGGCTGTCACGGGCATGGTGGTCTGCATCAGGGCTCTGCACAGGTGGACTCCTGACACTGGTTACTGGCGAAGGCTCTGTGAGCTGGGCTAGCTGGAGGGACGGGCAGGAGCCTGCACTGAAGGGGGAGCCCTGGGCATGTGTGTGGCTGTGGAGAAGTAGCTGAGGTGACACCGATGCCAGGAATAAGCTTTCAGGTGGTGTCAGGAGGATGAGAGGGTCTCTGGTGCAGGGCGCATGGGGTGGGAAGGGGCTCTGGGCAGTGGTGACTGGGGGAGATTTGGGCTGTTGCATCTCTGGCAGGAGGGAGAAGTCTGGGGTAGGTGGGGCCTGGGGGCTGGAACAGGGGCACTGGGTGGATAGTGGGGATGTCAGCGAGGGGAACCTCTGCTTCATAGCCCTGTGTGGCTGGACCGACCCTCAGTTCCTTCCAGGGTCCTACTCCTTTGCTGTATGAGCTGGCCTGTTGGTGGCTGGGTTTGGGGTCCCAGGAGCCAGCAGAGTCATCATCAGGAACTGCCTTGCCTGCTTCTTCTGGTTGTGGTTGGTGCCTCGCCCCTGCTGAGCTTCTCTCAGGTCTCAGACACATGTCCCTGGCACAAGGGAAGCCATGGGGGAGTGAGGAGATATGCCCACACAAGGCCCTCAGGACCCCGGGCTTCCCAGGGGCCTTCGGCTTTGCTTGAGTGGCTCTAGCTGGGGCTGGGGGACAGGGAGCAGGAAGTAGCAGGGCCAGTGAAGGGGGATGGGCCGAGCATCCTCTGCCTCGCTCGCTTGCCCTGAGCCCAAGGCAGAGAGGCCCGGGGTAGGATGGTTCTGGCCAGACTTGGTCCCCAGATTACAGTGCCTTAAATGTCTGACACATGTCGTTGATAAGTAATAGAGTAAAGCTAATGATAATAGGAATTCTGATAATAACGATAATGAGCCTTGGGAATAGTTGGTCGTCTGAGGGGGGAGTGGGCGCTGGGATGTGCGCCCCTGTGTGGGCAGCGTCCTTCCTTCCCAGGACACTCGGCCAGTCATGGGCCCCCTTGCCCTGAGGGCTTCTGTGCCAACCCAGGATGGCGGGTGGGTGGTATGTCCTGGCCCCTTCCCCTGGGGAGGTAGGAGAGTGGGAGCCAGCCCCGCAGAGCCTGGGAGAGGGGCTTCCAGGTGAGGAGGGTGGACACAGGCCCATTGGTCTGCACCAGGCCCCATTCCTAGCGCCCGAGGTCCCTGCTGTTGCCTCTGGAAGAGAAAGGAAGAAATGAAAATGCTGAATCAATGAGACAGGGGTCTAATTACTCCGGGTAGCATCAAACCTCCAATTTTGGGCCCGGGTGCTCTCTTTAATTTGGGATGTTTAAATATTTACCTGAAATGGAGGGGAAAAAATCTTTTGGGCTGCAAGGCTATTCTGGCAGCAATGCGCTGAGAAATTCATTAAACCACAGTTAATTAGGGGATGAAAGATACATAGATAGCTCATTAGTTCAACCTACATAATTTACATCTCGGAGGATAGCTGAGTATGGGCTCGGATCCGGCTCTCAGAAATGGTGTCTTGAAACACAGGCTCTCACTGTGGCTGCCTCTCTGGGCCTGTGGGACTAGAGAGGGAGCCCTGGCCCGTCTGTTTGTCTGTCCAGGAGCGGGGAAAGGTGCCGCGTGCATCGTCTCCCCGCGGTCTCCCCCAGAGCTGCGGTGGTCTGGCTGGCTGAGTGCCTGCTGCCAGGGATGATGAATGAGGCTGCGGTGCAGCCCTCCATGCCCCTCCCCCAGCCGAGCTGCTTAGCATAATGGTGCGGCTTTGTAGCCGATTTTAAGCTGCATCGAATCCCTTTCCTAGATGGGGGACATAATCCCAAATTTAATCTGTAGCAGCCTGGTACAGAAATCAGGGCTCCAGTGTCAAAACCCTGTGTCTTTCTACCAGACTTTGGTTTTTGTTCTGCCACATGTGCCTGGGCTTCTCACGGGGCGCGGGCTGCCTTGGCCCTGCTGAGCCCTGCGTGGGCCTTGGACACCCAGTTGGCCCCTAGAAGAGACCCCATTTTGTCGGTTGGGGGCTATGATGCGATTACTGACATTGCCTGGGGTTCCCGGGTGGTCACTGTCTTCTGGGAGGGGTTGCTGGTGGGGATTCGTAGGGATTGGTCTAGAAAAATTCCCTGTCCTAGACCCACCATCTGGTGCTCTCCCTAGTTTTGCCTGCAGTTTGGGAACAGAGACGTGGAGAGGAGGGTAGGAGCTGTGTGTGCGTGTGTGTGTGTGTGTGTGTGTGTGTGTGTGTGTGCGCGCGCACGCGCGAGGATGGGATGGTGGTGAGGGCTGAGGGAAGGCTGTATCAGATGCCCTAAGGGATGTGGGTCATCTAGCTCCACCTGTGCCTGCACGTGGCGGGGGGGGGGGGGGGGTGGTGGCTGGGGCTGCTGAGGGAGAGAGAAGGGCTTGCTGGTGGGAATCCCACATTCGTTGCTGACTATCCGTACCACTTTGGGCAAATAACTCTTATCTCCAAGCCTCGGTTTCCCCATCTGCAAACTGGTAGCAACAATTTCCAGCTCAGAGGCTGGTTTTGAGAATTCAGGGAAAGCATGCAGCTGAAGCTCTTTCTCCAGAGTCCGGCGTAGAGCAGTCGTTCAACAAGTCTTAGCTCTTTCCATTACCATTTTGTTCCTTTACCTCAGGTTCTTCATCTGTAAAATGCAGTTGGCGTGGCCTAGCTCACAGGGTGGTCTGAGGAGCTGAGCGGTCTCCAGCACCTGGCACACAGGACTTCATTGGTGGGGTGGCTTGGGGGCCGTGTGGATGAGGGGGGAAGGGCGGGTAGAGGCTGGCAGGTTCGCCGGCCTTTCTGTAGGGGGGGAGGCTCGGGAGGAACGGAACTCTCAGAGGCTTCATCAGAGGACACCTGGCTCCTGCTCCATCCTCCCCCGGTGGACACCTGCCCCATTGAGCTCTGATTTGTCATGCCAGTCCTCCTCCTCTTCCTCGGGGTTGGTGCCTTTCCCTGATGGCCCCACACCTGTGCCAGCATCCTTGCTATGAAATACAACACAACAGCATCCTTGCTATGAAACACAACGTCCATCATAGCAGCATGGGCACCGAGAATGACAGGTGACATGCACTGTGCTTGTGCCGTGGCCAGGCACTGGCCCTGGAATGACATTCTCACCCCTATCCTGGCAAGTGGGTTCCCTTCAGACCCTCATTTTATAGCCGAGGAATGAGGAGCTGGAGCCTCGTCCCAGGCTGTGCCAGCAGAGTGGGGAGTGTGTGCAGGGCTGTGGGAGGGCTGGGTGAGGGGCTGGAGGAGAGGCTGTGTCCATCCATTCATCCATGGTCAAGGTTAGATCCCTGCCCAGCCGGTTGTCATTGTGACTGGGAACAAGTCACCTTTCTTTGCTTGGGCTTCCTGGGCTGTGACCTGGGGTGTCATCACTTGGAGAGGTGGGTCTATCCACATGAAACAGTTAACCCCATATCAGGCACACAGAGGGCTCTGATTATTGGGGGGTGAGGGGTGGGGAGTATGTGCTCCCAGAGGGTCCTCTGGGAAGAGGGGGCCTGGTGCTGGTGCCGAGGTCTTGGGGCTGGCATGGACTACATCCCTTACTGGGGCCTCCTAGGCCTGGGCCCCCCACTGTCAGGTGTCTTAGCCATATGGACTTGTAGAAGCTATCCAACTGGGGCTGAGCCAGGGCCTGTCAGGGGGAGGCTTCCCATGGGGTGTCCCCCCTCCTCTGGCAGACAGCTCTGGAGGCTTCCACTCCTACCTCTTCCATTACCTCCTAGAAGTGGAAGCCTGTCAGGCCCCCTGCCTGGTTGACCTTTGGCGTAATTCCCCAAGTTCTCAGGGACTAAGGTTGGGGTGGGGAAGAAATCTTGTCCCTCCATGCCCTTCTTGGCATTGTATGGGCCCCAGATATTCCCCCTGGGATCTAAAACTGACCACAGTTCCTTGACCACACAGTACTTCCATCTCCAAGCCCTCTTACACACTGTTCTTTCTGCCTGGGATGCCTGACCCTGTTCTTTATATGGTGAACCCAGTTCAGTCTTCCAAGCTGAATTATTCTTCTAGAAACCCCAACCTCTGCCAAGTGGGGTTGTTGCCTCCATCAGACTCCACCATGTCACCAGAACCTGGCACAGGGCTTGGCACATAGTGGATCCTCCATAAGGATCCATGTAATTCAGTTAGCACACGTCATCTCCATTTGTTCGTGTCATGTCTCTGTGATCTTTCCCATGTGAGCCCTCGAGGCAGAACCCTCCCTGGGTGCGGGGGCTGCTTGATCTCCTTGTCCAGGGGCCCAGTGTGGGTGCTGGCAAGCAGGATCTGCTCAACTCCCCGGGCTCTGGCCAGGTCAGGTTGGGGTGGCTCCTGTCACTTCTCGGGCCAGGCTGGGCCATGTGTCCTCAGGCTCCTGGCAGGACATCAGTCTGCTGAAGGGGGCCGCAGCTGGGAGTTTGTCCTAGTGGGACTTTGGGTAGGACCTTGTGCTTGCGTACTCATATCTAATTAATTATATTGTGGAATTGAAACTTATTCCCATTAGGCACTGATGAGAAAATTAAAGATCTATTGATATTGCAATAATTAATTGAACAAAAAAGTGGGAAAAAAGATGCAAAGTCTGTGATTAAGTCAGTGCTATTAACTCCCTCGTGGTCAGAGAGAGGTGAAGGAGGCCTGCTTGAGGGAAGTGTGGGCTAGCCAAGACTTGGGGACCCTGGTTGCCCACTGGGGAGGGTGCAGGCTGATGGTGGTGTTCTGTGTGGCTGGGGTGCTGCCCAGACTGTGCCTGGGCTGTTAAGGGGGCCCTAAGGATGCCTCATTTCAAAGCTTCCTGGGACAAAGGGGTCCCAGTGCAGGGCCAGGCAGGGGTCAGAGCCTTTCTGTGGAAGGGTTGGAGTGGGGGCTGGAGTTACCGAGAAGATTCAGAGTAGCTGCTGGCGGAACGTGGCTCAGAGCCCCAGAGCAAGTGAGAGGAGTGGGGAGCTGCCAGCCCCGGGGCAGGGGGCTGAGAGATCAGGAGCATGACAGTGGTCAGCAAGTGAATGGGGCTCACCGGGTGGGCCATGGCTTGAAGCATAAGTCTTGGACCCCTTTCAGGAGTGTGGGTGACGGTCACTCACTCAGCTAGGTGGTGGCCTCTTCCCAAAGCCTCATTGCCTGGGCTCGAGCATGGCTCGACTGTCTCCTCATGTGCGCCTGGAAAGAGAGAGTGTCCGCTCAGGCTGCAGCCCTCAGGGGCCCGAGGGGTCTTCTCAGAGGCTCAGACTCTGCCTGGCAAGTGGTGTTTGGGGGTACTCAGGGGAAGGGAGGACATCTTCCATGCCTGTCTGGGTGGTGGGGGACTGCTTCACACCTGGTCCTCATACACTTCTGTGCTTCAGGCTCTCTGAGGCTGGTCTGGGGCTCCCACTCTGCTGCCTCTGGAGAATGAAGGCCTGGAGATGGGCACAGGTGAGCCATGGCTTGGGGGTGGCCTTGATGCTGTGGCTGCAGTGCTGGAACATTCTGGGTGCTGCTGTGCTGTGTGCTGGCAGCTCGGGGATCCCAAGCACTGACTCAAAGGTAGAGAGTGCTAGAGAAAGCATCCCCCCACCCAGCTTCTGGGCCTGTGTGTGGCCCCTATGGTGCCAAGGCTGCTCTGGCTCTCTGCCAAGGAGCACATCCCACAGGTGGACCATTGGTCTGTCCTCATCAGGAGCTCAAATTCACTTTTCATGGGTCCTGGGTGTGCCTTTGGGGCCCTAGAGCATGTCTGGCTACTCCCTCTGCGAGGAGGCAGGGCCCTGGGACATGTCTTCTCTCCAGTCTCACATACTGTGTCCCTAAGGTCTTGCTCTGGGTCAGCTTCCCATGTGCTCACTGACTGGCCTCTCTGCTCTCTCTCTGGACCCTCCACCCCCACCTACCATGGCCCCCGGAACCCCTCTGTGAACCCAGCACAGTCCCAGACAAGGTTCTGTGTCGTAGCGGGCTGTGTGTTGGGGGTGGGGGGTGGACAGGAAGGAGACCTAGGTCCTGAAGCCAGGTGGCCTGGGCCTACCTCTCCCCAGATGCGGGCCTCAGATGCCATGCCACCTTCTGAGCCTCAGTTTCCTTGTCTGGAAATGGGATGTCTTATTGAAGACCTACTTTGTGGCAGGCCTCATGCCCCCACTTGATACGCATGGTCTCTGCTCTTCGGCAGGGTGTTATGATGAACTTCATTTTACAGATTAAGAAATTAAGAGGTTGGGGGGGAGGAGTCAAGATGGCGGAGAAGTAGCAGGCTGAGACTACTTCAGGTAGCGGGAGATCAGCTAGATAGCTTATCTAAAGATTGCAAACACCTACAAATCCAACGGGAGATCGAAGAGAAGAAGAACAGCAACTCTAGAAACAGAAAATCAACCACTTTCTGAAAGGTAGGACTGGCGGAGAAGTGAATCCAAAGCGACGGGAAGATAGACCGCGGGGGGAGGGGCCGGCTCCCGGCAAGCGGCGGAGCAACGGAGCACAAAATCAGGACTTTTAAAAGTTGGTTCCGCTGAGGGACATCGCTCCAGAGGCTTAACCGGGGTGAAGCCCACGCGGGGTCAGCGTGGCCTCAGGTCCCGCAGGGTCACAGAAGGATCGGGGGTGTCTGAGTGTCGCAGAGCTTACAGGTATTAGAACGGGGAAGCCGGCTACAGAGACAGAGCCGAGGAGTGAGCTCTAAGCTCGGGGTTACCTTGAACCGGTCGCAGGCTCGTTCAGCTCGGAGCGCGGCCGGAGGCCAGGGTGACGGGAGTTATTGGGCGCTGTTCTCTGAGGGCGCACTGAGGAGTGGGGCCCCGGGCTCTTGGCTCCTCCGGGCCGGAGACCGGGAGGCCGCTTCATTCCCACCCTCCGGAACTCTACAGAAAGCGCTCAGGGAACAAAAGCTCCCGAAAGCAAACCCGAGAGGATTACTCAGCCCGGCCCCGGGTAAGGGCGGTGCAACTCCGCCCGGGGCAAAGACACTTGAGAATCACTACAACAGGCCCCTCCCCCAGAAGATCAACAAGAAACCCAGCCAGGACCAAGTTCACCTACCAAGGAGTGCAGTTTCAATACCAAGGAGAGCAGCGGAATTCCAGAGGAGGAGAAAGCAAAGCACGGAACTCATGGCTTTCTCCCCATGATTCTTTAGCCTTGCAGTTAATTTAATTATTTTTTTCTTTTTCAATTTTTTTTTCTTCTTCTGCTAAATTTTTTAAACTTTTACCCTTTTCTTTTTTAACGTTTTTTAACTAGTTTATATATATATATATATATATATATATATATTTCCTTTTTATATTTTTTCTTTATTGGTTTTCTTTTCTTTTCTTTTTTTTTTTTCTTTCTGGACCTCTTTTTATCCACTTTCTCCCCCCTTACGATTTGGGATCTCTTCTGATTTGGCTAAAGCATATTTTCCTGGGGTTGTTGCCACCCTTTTAGTATTTTACTTGCTCCTTCATCTACTCTTATCTGGACAAAATGACAAGGCGGAAAAATTCACCACAAAAAAAAGAACAAGAGGCAGTACCAAAGGCTAGGGACCTAATCAATACAGACATTGGTAATATGTCAGATCTAGAGTTCAGAATGATGATTCTCAAGGTTCTAGCCGGGCTCGAAAAAGGCATGGAAGATATTAGAGAAACCCTCTTGGGAGATATAAAAGCCCTTTCTGGAGAAATAAAAGAACTAAAATCTAACCAAGTTGAAATAAAAAAAAGCTATTAATGAGGTGCAATCAAAAATGGAGGCTCTCACTGTTAGGATAAATGAGGCAGAAGAAAAAATTAGCGATATAGAAGACCAAATGACAGAGAATAAAGAAGCTGGGCAAAAGAGGGACAAACAGCTACTGGACCATGAGGGGAGAATTCGGGAGATAAGTGACACCATAAGACGAAACAACATTAGAATAATTGGGATTCCAGAAGAAGAGGAAACAGAGAGGGGAGCAGAAGGTATATTGGAGAGAATTATTGGAGAGAATTTCCCCAATATGGCAAAGGGAACAAGCATCAAAATCCAGGAGGTTCAGAGAACCCCCCTCAAAATCAATAAGAATAGGTCCACACCCCGTCACCTAATAGTAAAATTTACAAGTCTTAGTGACAAAGAGAAGATCCTGAAAGCAGCCCGGGAAAAGAAGTCTGTAACGTACAATGGTAAAGATATTAGATTGGCAGCAGACTTATCCACAGAGACCTGGCAGGCCAGAAAGAGCTGGCATGATATATTCAGAGTACTAAATGAGAAAAACATGCAGCCAAGAATACTATATCCAGCTAGGCTATCATTGAAAATAGAAGGAGAGATTAAAAGCTTCCAGGACAAACAAAAACTGAAAGAATTTGCAAATACCAAACCAGCTCTACAGGAAATATTGAAAGGGGTCCTCTAAGCAAAGAGAGACCCTAAAAGTAGTAGATCAGAAAGAAACAGAGACAATATACAATAACAGTCACCTTACAGGCAATACAATGGCACTAAATTCATATCTCTCAATACTTACCCTGAATGTTAATGGGCTAAATGCCCCAATCAAAAGACACAGGGTATCAGAATGGATAAAAAAACAAAACCCATCTATATGTTGCCTACAAGAAACTCATCTTAAACCTGAAGACACCTCCAGATTTAAAGTGAGGGGGCGGAAAAGAATTTACCATGCTAATGGACACCAGAAGAAAGCAGGAGTGGCAATCCTTATATCAGATCCATTAGATTTTAAGCCAAAGACTATAATAAGAGATGAGGAAGGACACTATATCATACTCAAAGGATCTGTCCAACAAGAAGATCTAACAATTTTAAATATCTATGCCCCTAACGTGGGAGCAGCCAACTATATAAACCAATTAATAACAAAATCAAAGAAACACATCGACAATAATACAATAATAGTAGGGGACTTTAACACTCCCCTCACTGAAATGGACAGATCATCCAAGCAAAAGATCAACAAGGAAATCAAGGCCTTAAATGACACACTGGACCAGATGGACATCACAGATATATTCAGAACATTTCATCCCAAAGCAACAGAATACACATTCTTCTCTAGTGCACATGGAACATTCTCCAGAATAGATCACATTCTGGGTCCTAAATCAGGTCTCAACCGTTACCAAATGATTGGAATCATTCCCTGCATATTTTCAGACCACAATGCTCTGAAGCTAGAACTCAATCACAAGAGGAAATTTGGAAAGAACCCAAATACATGGAGACTAAACAGCATCCTTCTAAAGAATGAATGGGTCAACCAGGAAATTAAAGAAGAATTGAAAAAATTCATGGAAACAAATGATAATGAAAACACAACGGTTCAAAATCTGTGGGACACAACAAAGGCAGTCCTGAGAGGAAAATATATAGCGGTACAAGCCTTTCTCAAGAAACAAGAAAGGTCTCAGGTACACAACCTAACCCTACACCTAAAGGAGCTGGAGAAAGAACAAGAAAGAAACCCTAAACCCAGCAGGAGAAGAGAAATCATAAAGATCAGAGCAGAAATCAATGAAATAGAAACCAAAAAAACAATAGAACAAATCAACGAAACTAGGAGCTGGTTCTTTGAAAGAATTAATAAGATCGATAAACCCCTGGCCAGACTTATCAAAAAGAAAAGAGAAAGGACCCAAATAAATAAAATCATGAATGAAAGAGGAGAGATCACAACGAACACCAAAGAAATACAGACAATTATAAGAACATACTATGAGCAACTCTACGCCAACAAATTTGACAATCTGGAAGAAATGGATGCATTCCTAGAGACATATAAACTACCACAACTGAACCAGGAAGAAATAGAAAGCCTGAACAGACCCATAACCAGTAAGGAGATTGAAACAGTCATCAAAAATCTCCAAACAAACAAAAGCCCAGGGCCAGATGGCTTCCCGGGGGAATTCTACCAAACATTTAAAGAAGAACTAATTCCTATTCTCCTGAAACTGTTCCAAAAAATAGAAATGGAAGGAAAACTTCCAAACTCATTTTATGAGGCCAGCATCACCCTGATCCCAAAACCAGACAAGGATCCCATCAAAAAAGAGAACTACAGACCAATATCCTTGATGAACACAGAAGCAAAAATTCTCGCCAAAATACTAGCCAATAGGATTCAACAGTACATTAAAAGGATTATTCACCACGACCAAGTGGGATTTATTCCAGGGCTGCAAGGTTGGTTCAACATCCGCAAATCAATCAATGTGATACAACACATTAATAAATGAAAGAACAAGAACCATATGATACTCTCCATAGATGCTGAAAAAGCATTTGACAAAGTATAGCATCCCTTCCTGATCAAAACTCTTCAAAGTGTAGGGATAGACAGCACATACCTCAATATTATCAAAGCCATCTATGAAAAACCCACCGCAAATATCATTCTCAATGGAGAAAAACTGAAAACTTTTCCGCTAAGGTCAGGAACACGGCAGGGATGTCCATTATCACCACTGCTATTCAACATAGTACTAGAAGTCCTAGCCTCAGCAATCAGACAACAAAAGGAAATTAAAGGCATCCAAATTGGCAAAGAAGAAGTCAAACTATCACTCTTTGCAGATGATATGATACTATATGTGGAAAACCCAAAAGACTCCACTCCAAAACTCCTAGAACTTGTACAGGAATTCAGTAAAGTGTCAGGATATAAAAGCAATGCACAGAAATCAGTTGCATTTCTCTACACCAACAACAAGACAGAAGAAAGAGAAATTAAGGAGTCAATCCCATTTACAGTTGCACCCAAATCTATAAGATACCTAGGAATAAACCTAACCAAAGAGACTAAGAATCTATACACAGAAAACTATAAAGTACTCATGAAAGAAATTGAGGAAGACACAAAGAAATGGAAAAATGTTCCATGCTCCTGGATTGGAAGAATAAATATTGTGAAAATGTCTATGCTACCTAAAGCAATCTACACATTTAATGCAATTCCTATCAAAGTACCATCCATTTTTTTCAAAGAAATGGAACAAATAATCCTCAAATTTATATGGAACCAGAAAAGACCTCGAATAGCCAAAGCAATATTGAAAAAGAAAGCCAGAGTTGGTGGCATCACAATTCCGGACTTCAAGCTCTATTACAAAGCTGTCATCATCAAGACAGCATGGTACTGGCACAAAAACAGACACATAGATCAATGGAACAGAATAGAGAGCCCAGAAATAGACCCTCAACTCTATGGTCAACTAATCTTTGACAAAGCAGGAAAGAATGTCCAATGGAAAAAAGACAGCCTCTTCAATAAATGGTGTTGGGAAAATTGGACAGCCACATGCAGAAAAATGAAATTGGATCATTTCCTTACACCACACATGAAAATAGACTCAAAATGGATGAAGGACCTCAATGTGAGAAGGAATCCATCAAAATCCTTGAGGAGAACACAGGCAGCAACCTCTTTGACCTCAGCCACAGCAACTTCTTCCTAGGAACATCGCCAAAGGCAAGGGAAGCAAGGGCAAAAATGAACTATTGGGATTTTATCAAGATCAAAAGCTTTTGCACAGCAAAGGAAACAGTTAACAAAACCAAAAGACGACTGACAGAATGGGAGAAGATATTTGCAAATGACATATCAGATAAAGGGCTAGTGTCCAAAATCTATAAAGAACTTAGCAAACTCAACACCCAAAGAACAAATAATCCACTCAAGAAATGGGCAGAGGACATGAACAGACATTTCTGCAAAGAAGACATCCAGATGGCCAACAGACACATGAAAAAGTGCTCCACATCACTCGGCATCAGGGAAATACAAATCAAAACCACAATGAGATATCACCTCACACCAGTCAGAATGGCTAAAATTAACAAGTCAGGAAATGACAGATGCTGGCGAGGATGTGGAGAAAGGGGAACCCTCCTACACTGTTGGTGGGAATGCAAGCTGGTGCAACCACTCTGGAAAACAGCATGGAGGTTCCTCAAAATGTTGAAAATAGAACTACCCTATGACCCAGCCATTGCACTGCTGGGTATTTACCCTAAAGATACAAACGTAGTGATCCGAAGGGGCACGTGCACCCGAATGTTTATAGCAGCAATGTCTACAATAGCCAAACTATGGAAAGAACCTAGATGTCCATCAACAGACGAATGGATAAAGAAGATGTGGTATATATACACAATGGAATACTATGCAGCCATCAAAAGAAATGAAATCTTGCCATTTGCGACGACGTGGATGGAACTAGAGGGTATCATGCTTAGCGAAATAAGTCAATCGGAGAAAGACAACTATCACATGATCTCCCTGATATGAGGGAGAGGAGATGCAACATGGGGGTTAAGTGGGTAGGAGAAGAGTAAATGAAACAAGATGGGATTGGGAGGGAGACAAACCATAAGTGACTCTTAATCTCACAAAACAAACTGAGGGTTGATGGGGGGAGGGGGGTTGGGAGAGGGGGGGTGGGATTATGGATATTGGGGAGGGTATGTGCTATGGTGAGTGCTGTGAAGTGTGTAAAGCTGGCGATTCACAGACCTGTACCCCTGGGGATAAAAATATATGTTTATAAAAAATAAAATAAAAAAAAAATACCCAGAACAAGTTCTGGAACGACACACTTTAAGATGTTAACAGATTACTTGTAACAGAGAATGGGATACTGAAAGAGTGGAAGAAAACTGTAATTGTCTATGTTAATGCCTCTAACCTACTTGAATATTTCGACGTTAAAATACAGTTACACATTGCTTAGTAATAAAAAGTAATTTTAGGGGGAAAAAAAAGAAATTAAGAGGTTGGTATTTACCACGGAAGGGGAAATATTTACAAATCACTTAACTGATCGTGGATCTGTATCCAGAATATATAAAGAGCTCTTACAACTCAAGAAGAGAGTCCACCCAGTACCAAGTAGGCAAAAGATTTGAATGAATCCTTCACCAAAGAAGAGACACAGATTGCAAATAAATGCAGGAAAAGATACTCAACATCATTAGTCCTTAGGGAAATGCAAATGCAAACACGAGATGCCACTTCACACCTGGTAGGATGGCTTTTACAAAGACGGTAACAAGTGTTGTGAGGATACAAAGCTCCTGGAACCGTCACCTGCTGCTGTTAAGTGTTAAATACTGTGATGGTTTCTTAAAAAGATAAACATATACTTGGGGCACCTGGGTGGCTCAGTGAGTTAGGCATTTGACTCTTGATTTCAGCTCAGGTCATGATTGCAGGGTCATGGGATTGAGTCCTACGTCAGTCTCCGCACTTGGCACGGAGTCCGCTTGTTCCTCTCCCCGTTTCCCCCCACTCGCAACACTCTCTCTTCCAGCCCCCCTCAAATAAATAAAATTTAAAAAAGAAAGATAAACATACACTTAACCATATTATTCAGCAATTCTACTCCTAGCAATTCACATAAGAGAAGTGGCAACATCTGTTCATACAGAGACTTGTACATGAATGTTCGTAGCAACGTTATTTATGATAGTTCCAAACTGGAAACAGCTCAAATGTCCAGCAACCGGTGAGCAATAAGCAAAACTGGGTATATCTCTTTGCCGGAATACCATTTGGCAATAAAATGGAATGAAACATGGAGACTCACTGCAACGCAGATGAACCTCAGAAGCTTTATTCGAAGTGAAAAAAGCCAGGCACAGAAGACGACATGCTGTAGATTCCCTTTATGTGATGATACTTCTTGAAAAGGCGTAACTGTGGAGGCAGAAAGCAGACTCCTGGTTGCTCAGGGCTGGGGCTGGAAGCAAGGATTGACTGCAGACAGGCATGGGGGAACTTTCTGGGGGTGATGGAAGTGTTTGAGAACTGGATAGTCCCCATGGTTGCAGAACGGTATTCATTTGCTAACACTCAAGGAACTGCACACTTAATGTGGGTGAATTTCTTGGTATGTAAATTATACCTCGTGAACGTTAAACAGAATCTTGCCGTAGACCGTACAATTTGCAGATGGCCAAGACAGAATTCAAACTAAGGCTTCCATTCTGCAGAGCCCTGGCCTCTGGCCTCCCAGTGCCAGGTAGAGACAGAGCAGTGAGCCTGGGTAGGGGCTGAGAGATGTCTGCCTGGCCTTTGTGGTGGGGGCAGGGGGCCGCAGGTGACATTACGATTATATTTGACAGTTGGTGAAGGACTGGGAAGTTGGGAAGTGCCTTCTGGAAGGCCCAGATTTTCAGGGATGTGTGTGCATGTGCAAGGGTGTGTGAGGGTCTGGGCTTAGAAGTGGGGAGGCTGGAGGTGCTGGCCCAGCAGCTCTGGGTTCTCTCTGAAGTCTATCTGCATCGCATTCTGTTCTCTTCTCCACTGCAGCTCCCTCCCTTCAACCTGTCTCTAGTGCTATCGATGGGGCTGGGGGCTCTGCAGTCAGTGCTCCTATGGGTTCCTTCAGGAAGCCTGTGGCTCCCTGGGCCTCGAGGACACCTGTTGTATTTTGCTGATGGGCCCGGGACCATAGAGGTTGCTTTCTTACCCTCCTGGTTCCCATCATTAGCATTCTGAAATGGAAAACAAGCCTGGTGCTTGCTGCCTAAATATTTATGGAATACTGCTGGGGTCAGAGGACAGAGCAGCAAATGAAATTAAAGATTTACGCCAAAATACCAGCCAGGGGAGGGTTTGGGCCACGGCTTGCCTTCTGTGTTGCTTGGAGAAAAGGTTTTCTTTTTTCTTCTGAGAAACTTAGTTTTTATAGATTGTTGAAGCAAAATGCATGAAATTTTAATCCGTGGCTTCACATCGTATCTTCCTAAGTTGTTAGTTACTACGGAGCACGCAAGCTGAAGGTGCAGGCACACTTCCGTGGGTCTGGATGCTCTTGGGGAGTTTGGAAAAATCCATTCCTTTGCTGGCTCTCATTCTTATGGCCCCGCTGGGGAGGAGGGCCCATTATATAGTGCAGAGAGCTGTGATCCGTGTAGAGTAAATTAGTTGGGAGCAGAAGTGGGGGTTGGGGGAGATTCTCAATAACCCTGAGAGCCACATATTTCTCTTTCTTTTGATGAAACCTCCCATTTTACATTGAGAAGACAAGGGAGGCTGGGACTTTGCTTCTGTACCAGTCAAAGGCTAACAGGAAAAGGAGGATGTGCTCAAAGCATTCCCGGAGCTCAGGTAATGAACTGAGTCTTTACACGAGTGGGGGACAAGGGCAAGGTGAAGGAGACCAGCAGATTTGGTGAGGAACCCGAGTTCGTGCTCCCAGGGAGCTGTTACCTTCCCTAGGCCAATGGGAGCCCAGGGAGGGGACAGTGGCTACAGTACAGAGGAGGCCACTGCCACCCAAGCCAGGAGGGATTGGGGAGAAGAACTCTTACCTCTCTCCCCTCACTCTGGGTCCCCTTGACCAAATTCTAAAGGAAGGCAGAGGACAGGAAGTCCCTGTGATGCTGTCCTCAGTGGTTAGCCTTCCAGAGCACACGAGTGGCTCCGGAGGGAGGGCGTGTCATCTCTGCTCCAGCTCCCTAGGAACGGAGCCTGGGACATGGGTTGGTGTTTGTGTTTTATTGAAAGAAGCAGGTTAGGGGCACCTGGGTGGCTCAGGCAGCTAAGTGTCTGCTTTCAGCTTAGGTCATAATCTCAGGGTCCTGGGATCGAGTCCCGCTCCAGGCTCCTTGCTCTGTGAGGAGAGTCTGCTTCTTCCTCTCCTTCTGCACCGCCCCCCGCCCCGGCTCATGCTGTCTCTCTCTCTCTCTCTCAAATAAAACCTTTTTTTTTTTTTTTTTTTTTAAGAAGCAGGTTAGAGAAGGGGAGAGAGCCAAGTAAGGATGTGGTGTCATGTAAGTCTAGCCTGACTGTGTCTGGGGACTCTGGGACATAGGGTTGTTTCCTCTGGAGGTAAGGAGGAGGCCGCCTTCTCTACTTCCCTGACTGTCGGTCACTGGGTGTGAGCTACCCTCAGGTGGGAAGTGAGGCAGTCAGCTCTGGGCAAGGTGGCTCCCTCAGGTAAGGACTGTTTGCTGGAGAACGGGGCACCTATGACACTCATATCCCCAACACTGTGAGCAGGCGGGATTGGGAGAATCAGGCGGTCCACTCCGAGAATGACCGCCACACCACAGTATGATTCCAGGGAGGACAGGTGTCAGTTAGCAAATGCCTCCAGATTATAGAAACCCTGCACCTCTCTTCCCAGCCATCTCCCGTGGGTATTTATCTGACTGTCTCTCTTCTCATTCACAGTGCTGGGCCTGGACGGGGCAGTGAGAGCGGAGTGAGAGCTTCTCTGAGGCTGACTCATTTCCCTCTCCAGGGGCCCCGGGGCTGTTGGGCTCCCACCCCAACCTCATTGCCTGCCACTTAGTTGGTCCTGCTTCCTGTCCCCCTGCCACCAACAGACACCACGGGCCTCTGCGAAGTCTGGCGGAAGTGCTCCTCTGGTTATCCGGAGAAATTATACTGAAGGGTTCCAGCAAGTGAAGAATTTTAGATGAGGATATTTATCAGAGCCGAGCATTAATAATAAATGCTGCATGATTTTTTTATTAGAGCAGCCACATAAATGTGGCTGCTTCAACTTTTTAACTCTCTGGAAAGCTTGAAGTTGGAGGCCACTCACTGTGGAAAAGTGTTGGGCTAATCAGTTCCCATTCATATGCAAAGCACTCCCTTAGCTGAGTTCATCAAAATGCAGTTGTTTCTTTAAAAAAAATATATATATTTATAGACTTCCCCTCCCTGCAAAGGACTATGAGGAGGATGGATAGTGAAAAATACAAATTGTTAATACCCTGAAAAGGAAGCCTCACTCTGAGCCCTGCTAAGCATTCCTTATTCTCTGAGAAAAAGTTAAAAATGGGCATTTGTAATATAGTGTTCTCTACTTCCCTTTACTAACCCCTCCCCCTCCTCGTATTCCAACTGCTTCTCCATGTCTCTCTCCTTCGGAGGAGGCTGGCCTGATTTGTCTCCCTGGGCCGCAGGGGTGCGGTGGGCAGGATATGGAGCAGGGCAGGGGGTGAGGGTGTACCACGTCCTGCCTTGACCTTGCCTGGCACTGTGCACACTCCAGGCTTGGGAAGTATCACTGAGTCTTTACACCAACTCCGTCCCCATGACAGAGACTGGATAAGTGAGGCTCAGAGAAATGCCCAGCGGTCGCCAGCTGGAGACCCCTCCGTGTACCATTTCCTAAGGGAGCAGGGCTCCTGTGTTTGCAGGACTGGAGCTGCTCGGGTTCTCGTTCTCATGGCCCCAGTAGGATGGCGTGTCACTCTGGGGGCCCTTCCTGGCCTTCCGTTGCTGCATTTTTCCAGGGAAGGGGAGTCAGGATTGGGGGCTCCCGTGACCTCTTTTTCCATCTTTCCCCCCCTTCTCTCTAGTCTTCAAGTGCGGTGAGATCAGGGCACCCAACCCCAGTCCTCGGGAGGGAGAAGAGCTATCAGTGAGGGTGCATGGGGGAGCGTGTGCAGTTCGGCACAGCACTCACTCCATCTCCCACTGCAGGAGCATTTGCTTAGCACCTTCTGGGTGCCGGTCATGGGGAGATGGGGTGACTGAGTGCCTGCTTTCTTGGTTTGCAGACCAGCAAATGCAGGTTGTGGGGGAGGGTGTTGCTGCACAGGCTACAGGGGCTGGAGCAGCGTTGGCTGTCTGCTGACCCCCGTGGGTGGCTCATGATAGCTGCTCACCTTCTTCTCCCTCCCGTGCAAGCAGATATGTTTTTTAAAATTTTATTTATTAATTTGAAAGAATGGGAGAGAGAGAGTCCTAAGTCCTAAGCAAACTCTGCACTGAGCATGGAGCCCCACTTGGAGCTTGATCCCAGGACCCTGAGATTGCAACCTGAGCCGAATCCAAAAGTCAGACGCTTAACCATCTGAGCCACCCAGGCCCTGCAGAGGTACTTTGGGGACAGAGTTGGAAGAGTTGGAAAGGTGATTCTTCCCAATTTGTCAGATGGGAAAACCTTGGCCCAGAAAGACACCAAGATCCAATCGTGTCATTCATGCAAAGCTTCAGGTGTGGCACTGCTTGGACACCTGCCTGTGATATGGTCCTGTGGGTGCCTGGGGCGTGAGAGAATGGTTGAGCAGTGGGACCCCTGGGCCGGCCTAGGCTCAGCCTGCTCCTGGGTCAAGAGTTAAGGGTTTGCAGGGTGGGAATGGAACTGGGGTATAGGGGGCCTGCTGGCTCAAGGGTCATCAGAACCAGACCCTCTATCCTGGGTGCAGAATGACCGGGCCCTGCTTCCCAGGCAGAATGGTTGTGCCCTGAGCACTTGGGGGTCAGGAGGATGTCTGTGCCTTTGTAAAACCAGCCCCAGACCCTCTGTCACCCTCCCAGGAGACACTCTCTTCAGATTTTCAGGCAAATTAACAGGAACTTCAGCAAACCAACCATTTCCATTTGGAACTTAAATTGATTGTAGACAATTTTCTGACATGCGTGTCTCCTGCCATTTGCAAAATATACATCACGGGTCCCTTCTGGAAGCCTGGCTAGGCAGGTAGCATTTCCTCTGTCCCCAGCTGTCACCACAGGTTTCCAGGTTTGCTGGAACCAGGGTTGTGTTTAGCGACCCCAGAAAGAGCCCAGTGCTGAGAGGCCTGGACCTCAGGTCAGTCTTGGGGAACCTGGGATGGCAGCTTGGGTAGATTCAGGGCCACCTGGGGACTGTCACATCCATACTGCAGGGCAGCGGTGAGCGTGCCTCATTCCTGTACCCATCCCTGGGAGGAGGCCATCACCGGGGCTCCTTCCTGCCAACCCTGGGCAGAAGATGAATAGATGGCTTGGACATGGCTCTATCTGGAGGAGCTCACAGGCTGGAGTGGGGAGGCAGCTCTGGGAACACAGAGAGGAACTGGGAGAAACCAGGGAAGACTTCCTGGAAGAGGTGACAGCTGAGTAAATTCTTAAAGTACCAGTAGGAGTTTATAGTGGCCCAAGGGAGAGTTCTGCAGACTGATGTAACAAGGCATGCAAAATTATAAAATCTTGAAAGGTGAGGTGGTTCAGGTGTGGAGACAGAGGGGAATGCATACTTCCTTGCTCTGGGCTTGGTGTGGATGGTGACTCACCCAGAATTGATCAGGAGGAGCTGTAAGAGCTCTGTCTGCTGTCTCTGTCTTGTGTTGTGTATCATGTAGCTGATGGCTTCTGGAAGAGGTGAGGAATCTGGGAGAGGTGGTGTGGGAATTCCTGATGTTCTTTTCCCTACTCGGTGATTCATTTCCTCATCTGTGAAATGGACATTGTACTAAAAATTCCCACAGGTGGTCCTGAGTATGACCAGAGACCGGTGGGGACCAGCGGTGGCTCTGTCCTCTGTCACTCTTACAATGTCTCAGCCCACAGCGGTGGTGAGGTGAGCAGAGGCTCTGGGATAGGGCAGGAACTGTAGGGCCAAGGCAGGCAGAGGCTGGAGCCAGGTTTAGGGACGGGTTGGACTGTGTGAAGGGGTGGGTGGGCGAGATGGACAGGAAGGCTGAGGCAGAGGGGAGCTGCCTACCCCTTACATTAACTGGGCTCCAGGAGCTCGGGATGCGTGGGGGGTGTTGCTCTATAACTTCCTGACCGTCATTTTTTCCGCCCACAGATACCCATTGGGCCTGCCGTGGGGATGTCCAGGTGTGGTCAGATGTTGAGAGAGTGCCCTGAGAACAGGGCAGTGTGTGTGGTGGCTACATCCTCCTGAGGACACTGACCACCTAGACTGGGGGCAGGTTAGGGAAGGCCCCCGGAGAAGAGGTGTTCAGGCCAGACTCATTGAAGGGGAGGCTGTGGACGAGGCTGCGGCAGGTGGCAGGGCCTGAGTGGGAGGACCGGCCTGCCTCTGTAGCCCCTGCCCTTTGCCTTGACCGTGCTGTCGGGGAGAGCACAGCACCTGCCTCTCCTGCCCTGTCCGGGCAGCCCTCCTGGAGGGTACAGGGATTGGGGAATGGGTAGGGTGCAAGCTGAGTGTGGCCTGGAGTCTCCCAGGCAGGGTCCAGGAGATCCCATGACCCCAGGCAGCAACAGGCAGAGGTGTGAGACATTTGGGTAGTTGTGTGCTCTGGGCATAGCAAACCAACTTAGGAATTAAGCTTCCATGGGATAGAGTGACGGAGTCCACTTGCTCCCAGACGTGCCCCGCGCTGCCCCATCTAGGTCACAGCTGAAGTACACAGAGGATACCCTGACAGTCAGGCTCTGTTCCCAGCCCTTCGTACTACAGGTCTTCGATTTACAACAGGGTTACCTCTTGGTAAATCTATCGTAAGTTGACAATATATTAAGCTGAAATGCATTTAATACACTTAACCTACCGAGCGCCATAGCTTAGCCTAGCCTACCTTAAATGTGCTCAGAATGTTCGCATTAGCCTATAGCTGGGCAAAATCATCTAACAAGCCTCTTTCATTTTATTTTTATAGATGGATTTATTTATTTGAGAGAGAGAGAGAGCCACAAGCATGTGAGTGGGGGAGGGTTAGAGGGTAGGGGAGAGAGACTCTCTGGCAGACACACCGTTGAGCGCAGAACCTGACATGGGGCTCGATCTCACGACCCGGAGATCATGACCTGAGCCGAAATCAAGAGTCAGATGCTCAACTGACTGAGCCACCCAGGTGCCCCTCACAAAGGCCGTTTTATCATAAAGTGCTGAATATCCCCATCATTTATTGAAGAGTGGACTGAGAGTGAAAACCAGAATGGTCTAAAGGTATCGGGTACTTCCCTCGTGATCCTGCGGCTGACTGGGAGCCGGGGCTCCCGGCCCCTGCCCAGCATTACTGGAGAGTATCATACCACATATTGTCTGCCTGGGGGGAGATCAAAATGCAAAGTAAGGTTGCTCTTGAATGCTTATTGCTTTCACACTATTGCAAAATTAGAAAAATTGTTAAATCCCATCATTGTAAGTAAATCTATATTTACTCAGTCCTGTGATGTGGTTCTGGTATTTGCCCATTTTGCTGGTGTGGAAATTAGGCGCAGAACAGTTCTGTGTCTTGGCCGAGGTCACACAGCTCATGAAGTGGCCGAGCTTATCTTTGAACTTGGCAACCAGACTCCCCCGTCCTTCCTCAGAACCCTACCCACTCTTTGTGTGGTCCCTGGTGTTTTGGGGGGCTTTCCTTCTGGCCAGGGAGGAGGGGCACTGGCCGTGTTGGCTCCATGCACTTGCTGGGGCTGAGTGGGTTATGGTGGGAGGCATGGAAAGTATATGACTGGAGAGGCAGGGGGTCTAGAGGGCCGGGAGGGGTGTTACAAAGTAGCAGGCCCAGAGAAGATCACAAGGGGACCCTATCCTGAGTTTCACTTAAGTCCCTGTTTCAAGGCACAGAAGCCCACTCTGGACCAAGGTGGCCCCTTCCCACTGGGTGTGCCAGTTGTGTCCATGCTCCCCACTCTTGCCTGGGGCACCCTTGGGCATGTAGAGGATCGGGAGGGGATGTACCCCTCTCCCTCACTCCCTTGCATAGTCATCAGGATGCCATTGTTATTTTGGGGGGTTGAAGATGCCCCATATTCCGTATCTGAAGCCCTTCAAAGTCCCTCCTTGGGGTACCAAATCTTCAGAGCCATGAATTATGTCAGAAATTTGCGAGGAGAGTGGCTGGGGCAGAAGCGGACTGCCATGTTTATTTCCTGAGACTGACCCAGGTCTCTTGGTGGTGGGGGTGTGTGTGTATGGTCTCCTGAGGTCTCTAAGCTCTGCTCTGAGCTGCAGCTCATGGATACTGTTGTCCCTATAGGGCACTGGGGACCCAGGAGGGTGACTTTGCTCTGGCCTTGGCTGAGCGTATCCAGCTCCTGCAATCCCTCATATGGGCCCGACACCTGGCGGCTTCGAGCTTCCTGGCCAGGGTGTCAGGTGGAATTAACTGGCAGCAGGGACAGGTGGGTGTTGATTGAGGCTGATTGCTGGGAGGCAGCGTCTACAGGCTGCACAGAGCTATTTCCAGCCGCTCCAATTGTATCAAGGAGACTTAATCCTTCTAAGTGCCTTTGTGCTCTGGCAGCGTGGAGTGAGGGTGGGGGGCCAATGCCAGAGCAAGGTCAGCCTTCCCCTGGTTGTCTGCATTTCCCTTCCCTTTTACCCACCCATCTACCCATCCACCTGTCCATCTACCAATCCCTCCAGGCATGCATCCATCTGTCCATCCGTCCGTCCATCCATCCATCCATCCTTCTGTTGTCATTCATTTCCTCTGTCCCTCAGGGTTCAGTGCTTATCTACCATATGCCAGGAACCATGCTGGGACCCAATTCCTAGGCCCTCCCTTGGCTCCCAGTCTTGTGTTGGGGTTAATGCACCGAGGCCCCATGATGGAGGGGAGCATGGCCACCACAGGAGCAATGGCCTACCTTGGGAGGTGCCCTGTGCTGGAGCTGTGTCTTGGGGACCAAGCAGGGACTTCATGGATGGAATGTGGGCTGACAGCCCTCCACGTGGAGGGCCAGCATGACCGAAGGCTAAGAGGTGGGAAGAAGGGCAGCAGAGAGCAGGAAGTCAACTGTGTGCAGCAGCATGAGGCTGGGGCTGGTGTTGGGGACAGGAGTGGAGAACTGGATGAGCTCACCAGGGTGTTGGGCCTGGCCTTGGCGTGGCAGGTCCTTTTGGGATGGGCGTCCTTGAGGGCCTGAAGCAGGGTTTCAGGATGATTGCTTGGGTGAGGAATGGGCCAGAGGGGCAAGACTGGAGGCAGGAAGATGAAAGAAGGACCATGAGCTTTGCTTCAGAGCCCTGCTCCCTTTCTGGTGCTGGGGCCCCCTCTCTCCTCTCATCAAAGAATGCGGGCCGAGCTCCTGGCTGGCTACCTCTGCAGGAGTTCTTAGTTTCAGGCTTGAGGATTCCTGAGGTTCCTGAGACCCAGCCTCGACCCTGGAGGGGGGCCCCTTCGAGTGGATGGGGTACCACTGTCCTGTGACCTCTTTTGCTCGACCACACCTCTCCCCAGTTCTGTGTTCCCCTACGCTGGGTCCCTCCTGTCACTCCTCTCCCCCAGTGGGAGGAGACCCACCGTGGCCATACTCGGGCCATGGGCAGCCAGGGGAGGCACATCCCAGAGATGCCCACAGTCTCCTGGCAGGCCCGCATGTGCTGGGGGCTATTTCCCAGGAGCTCCCTAAACACAGCTTGGGGCTGCTTCTGCCCCGGATGTTTGGAAACCCCGACGTGGATGAGCTGTGTGGCACTGGAGCCTGCACAGGCGGGGCACACAGCATCAAACAGGGAAAAATGGCAAGACTGAGGGCTGGCAGTTCTCCACGATTCTCTCTCTTGGTGACCTCTGGCATCCTGTTTCCTAATTAGTGCCGCGGACTGGCTGAACTCTGCACCGGTTGTGGGAGAGGTGAGGTCTGGTCACTTCTCTGCTGAGACTGCTCCCCGAGGTGCTTCTGGAAGGCAGGAGAGAGGAGGCTGGGTTGGACCCTGGGGTGCCTGCGTGGGGGAAGGGCTCCCGCCGCTGCAAATATCCCCCCTCTTCTGGGGAGCAGAGAGAGTGGCCGGGTGTGCTGGGTGGGCTCTGCCCACAGCTCCAGGGAGTGGTGGCTCTTCCAATTGCTTTGCGTGTGCGTGAGGGGTGTGTGTGTGTGTGTGTATGTGTGTGTGATGGCCAAGGATGCATGGGAAGGAGCAGAGTGATCCCCTCTTACCCTGTGCACGACTCTGGGAGTCTTCTGGGATGCCTGTGATGTGATTCTTCTCTTTATCCACACCCTCTCCTGTTCCTAGTGTTTCTATCTGTGCTCTGTGAGCCCAGCTGCCCTCCTACAGGTCTGTAGAAAGGGCATGTGAGTCCCTGCGTGCTCCCAGCCTCACCCTGGCCCACCCGTGGCCATGATGGTGCCAAGGTCGGTGTAATGACAGGCAGGTTCATTAATTGAAGGCTTCTCTGCTCATTGGGAATGTTCTCTATCCATGGATACTCAAAGTACTTCAAGTACAAGTACCTCAGGCCCGGGCCATTTTTGAATTTTAATAAAGGGTCCTATCATTCAAAGAGGTGTGGGACTTCCACACCCTGAAAGTGGGTTTTTTAAAAGATTTTTTTTTTTATTTATTCGACAGAGAGAGAGAACGCAAGCAGAGGGAGCATCAGGCTGAGGGAGAGGGAGAAGCAGGCTCCCCATTGAGCGGGGAGCATGATGCAGGGCTTGATCTCAGGACCCTGGGATCATGACCTCAGCCACAGGCAGACGCTTAACAACTGAGCCACCTAGGCACGCCTGAAAATGGATTCTTTAGCACATGGTTCTGTGTCTCCTTCCCTGGCAGCCTGGGGCCCCTCGACCTTCTTGTCTCTGCTTCAGGCCAGACACCGCCTTGCATGCCTGGGGGATGGGGGGCGCAGGACAGCTTGGACCCTGCTGCCTCCAGGCCACAGCCAGTTGTCGGCCCTCCTTCCTTACGAGAAGCAGTGCTTCGAAGAAGAGTACAGATTGCCCTGAGCAATAATATAGTCCTCGTCCCGAATATGAATATGCATAAACACTATAAATATTTGTAATTCTCAGCCTTGCAAGGTGCCTCTCTTGGTCTTACATCCTTCTAAAAACCATTCAAGAAGTCAACTGTTTAAGGCCGAAAGATGTCATGGCGGCTCTGCGCGGCCACTCTTGCCTCTGCTTTGGCTGCAGAGATGAGGAGAGAGGGGAGCCCAAGAGCGCTGGGATCTCGGGTTTGGGGCTTACCCGGGGCCCTGGCCAAGTCACAGGGCACATCCAGCTCACCTGCTGGAGCTGTGGAAGAGACTGGGAGATGGCACCCCCTTCTTCGTCCCCTGTGCTCCTCACCAGGATCCTTGGCTGGAAAGCCTGGGCCCTAGCTCTGTAGGGCGGAAGCAATACTCGGTGTGTGTGGCTAGTCCTCGGCACCCCCACTGGATCTAATACAACAGTTTCATTCTCTCCTTCAAAAAACAGTCCCCAGGCACCTGCACCTCGGGGATCCTGCAGTGACCTCGACAGTTTGGTGGCCGAGTCAGGGTGATCATTCAGAGTGACAGCTCACAGTTTGGTGGCCAAGACAGAGGGCAATCATTCAGAATGACAGGTGCTGGGCTGAGGTGAACTGTGTGTGTGTGTGGTGGGATGTAAGAAGGTCCCAGGAGGCTTCCTAGAGGGGGGCATGCTTGAGCTGAGCTCAAGGAGCAAGGGGAGGTGGACAGCGGTCTTGGGTGTTGGTATGACGTTGGCTAGTGCTCTGGCTGGCTGTGTTGAGGGAGTACACCTTGGGTGCATAATGGATGTCAGTTTGTTGTCTCCCCAGGTCAGGGCCCCTGGGGCATGGTGGAGGCATGGGAGTCAGGTACAGCCTGGGGGTGGGATCTTTGGGAGGAAAGGGCTGTGTCTGATCTATTTGTGTGTCATACCCAGCCACCATGGGGTCGTGTCAGAGCAGAAGCAGCCATGCGGGGAGGGCCTGGACTGGGCTGGTGGGGCAGGGTGACCTGGGTCTGATCATGGCGGGCATAGGCTGCAGCGTCCCAGTGCCCACAGCTTCTTGTATCGCCCTATGCACATTTCTAGGCTCTAAGGTATAAAGATCATCTTCCCGTTATCTGTGTGGGGGCGTGGGCAGCTGGGGTGGGGAGTTGTGCTCCTTTCTAGTGAGGCTCTGCCCAGGTAGGTGCTGGTACTTAGTCTCGAGCAGGAACACCTTCCTTCAACCAAAGGTTTAAATAGATGCAGAAAGTAGATTTGTTAGCCTGGGTGTGTTGGGAGTGTTGGGGTGTGTGTGAGAGGGTGGGAATCTGGGCGTTCAGGAAGAGGGGGAAGCAGGGAAGATGGAGCCCAGTTTGTGGGACATGTGCCTGGAATGAGAGTAGGAAGGTTTTCCTAATTTCATTTTTTTAGGTGACTTTGAACATCAGTCTACTGCTCGCTGGTTGTTGGTCTTTACCCACTGGTTCTTGGTCTTCACCTGTTGGTCCTTGGTCTTCACCTGTACCACTGGGTTTGTTGGGAGTGTGGGAACAACAGGATCAGCAAAGTCAGACTACTTGAGTTTGAACTCAGGCTCCATTGTCTTTTGCTGTGGGACCTTGGGCAAGTGACATGGCTCTCTGAGCCTCAGTGTCCTCATCCGAAAAATGTTGACGATAATCCTTCCTTCAGAATTGTCAGGCAAATCCAGTGAGATCCCCAAGGGATGCTGCCATGAGCAGAGCGGTTTGCTCAGTAAGTTAGGTCTTTTCCTCGGCCCATTTTGCCCACAGTATCGCTGTATCTCTGTGAGGGGACTCGGTGTGTGGTTGTCACTGGCTCCCGTGCCACCTCAGCCACATTTTGGAGAGCAGTCTCAGGCCTGGCAGAAGGCCGTCTGCTTGTGTGGGCCTGTGGAAGAGAGCATACTTGCCCAAGTGTGGGACTGCCCTTCCTTGGGGTGGAGGTCCCTGCTGAGGAGAGATAGTGCTGAGGCAGACCACAGAGTTCAGATAGCTCCAGATCCTCCCAGAATCATCCATGCCCAGTCAGGGGTCTGGGGTGTGGGGCTGCCTGCACGGCCTGGGAACTCCGTGCAGAGGATCCTGTGTGCATGTGCGAGGCCGTATGGGTGTGTGCATGCTTGCGGGGTGGGGCCTTTGGGGGGACTGAGCCCCAGCCCAGCAGCTCCCCATTCCTCTTCCGGCGTGAGCAATGGGGGCTGCATCCTCTCACCCCTTTGTCTCCTTGTCTCTGTCTAGCAAATTTGTCTGGGCAGAGGAGGGGGGCCCCTGCCTTCCATGGCCAGGGCAGGGCCAGAGTTGGGCCAGACTTAAGCCTATGGAGCCTTCTAGGCCTGGGCATCTCTGTGGAGCCTCTTTCATAGCCAGAAAATGCCCGGAGGGAGTGCAAGTCACAGTGAGCACATATTTTGTTGGTTTTTTGGAGAAGAGAGGGCAATTCTCACCTGTTTTTGGAGTCTCTCTGCCCCAGTTTGCTGCACCGTAGCACCTTCCAGAAGCAGACCTGTCTCACAGGAACATGTGGCCAGCAGCAGCTCACACAGGGGGCCTGATGCCAGCTGAGCTTGCCCTGCAGACAGAAGTGGCCTCACGTGTGCCCCCACCTGGTGAGAGCTCTGTTCTCTGTGTGTGCCCCTGGCACTGCCACCTTCTGCTTGGCTGAAGGGGAGGAAGGGGGTACCTGCTACCCTTGAGCTGGGCTCCAGGGAAAGGCTCGTGTATTGCGTGTGCCCGCTCAGACTTGGAGAGTTTCATGACGCAGCTCTGCCCAGGCTTACACTCTGTGTTCCCCTCAGTGATCTGAGAGGTGATCAGTCCAAGTGACGGGCCCCCTGCATTGAGGGTCTACCTCGAATGCCCATGCCCCATGTGGTGAGGTTGGCTCTCCTCTCTCCCCCTGGCTGCCAGCTGCTCTGGGGTGTCTGCATCCCTCAGGCTCAGCCTGTGCCTCCAGTGGCCTCCATGGGGTTTTCCATTAGGGGCAGAGGTGGGGGAGGGGCCCACTGTTCCTTTCCCAGCTCATCCACTCCAGCTCCTTCCCTGGCATTCCGTCCTCTCTCCTAGAGCTCTCTTGAGCCTCCTGGGGCATCGCAGATGCTGACCGCAGGCCGAATGGCTGGCCTTACTCCCTCTAGGGCTGGAAGGCACCAGCTCCCATCCAGCCCTGCCCCTTGGGCCCTCAGCCCAGGCTTGGGTGGGCAGCCTGTGCCTCTCTGGAGGCCTGAGTTCTTGGTCTCATACTAGCCAGGGGGTGGGTTGTACCTGGCAAGAGACTTCACATTGCCAAGCCTCAGCTGTCCCCTCCGTAGAGGGGAGTATGGCGATTCTCTTCTGGGTTGTGGGGGATGTCAGGCCATGTGCCACTAGTCCTGCTCGCTCTGGGGGGTGAGGGGGAGGAAGCCTGGGCTCGGGGTCTGCCTCCTTGCTTGCCCCCCCTCCCTTCTGTGCTTCTCACTGACTCTATCCCCTGACCTGTAAGGGCCCTGACAGTCCTCACTGCTTCCTGCACCTGCACTCCCCAGCCCTGGCCCTGGCAGGGCAAGGAGCAGGAGGAGTCAGCTTAGGCCTCGAGTCCTCTTGCTGCGTCCTCACTGGGCCATTTTTCCAAAGGCAAGCTCTGAGCTGGCCTTGCCTATGCCCAGGAGCCCTCCAAGTCTTCTTTGTGGGATCAAAACAAAGTCCGGCAGCTGAGCAGGCAAGACCTCCGCTCTGAACCCCCCATCCTGTGTCTCCCTCACTCCTGGTGGGTCCACTGATGTCACCTGCCTTGGCTCATGCCATGTTCCCAGGGGCCTAGCTGCTCTCTTTTTCTTGGTCCCCCTTTTATTTGCATTCTGTCCCAGCATCAGCGGCTCTGTCCTCTTTGAAGCCCCCTTGCCATCCCGGGCTGCGTGACTTCACGGCCACGCCCCTCTTGCCTGACATCCTTCTAGGGACACTGAGCCACAGCATCCTGGGCCATGCTCCAGTGCCCTCTCCACATGGCGTTTCTAGAACCTGGGCCCAGATCTGCATCATCTCATTGTTCCTGGTGTAGGTGCATGGTAGGTGCTTGGAGAGATTTGTCGTAGGGCCCGGGGGGCAATTTAATTGCCCAGTAGGGAGGATCTGTTTCCCAATCGGTCTTCTCATGGCGGGAAAGGTACCAATGGGAAAACTGAGCCCCACTGATTGGGTTTCTCTTAAGTTCCTCTCTGGTTTGTGTGAATTTTGTTGTATTGTTTTTCAATTTTCTCCAAGCATCTGCTACTGTGAAAATTTTCATTATCACTGGCAAGGATCCCTTCTCATCCCTGCTGGCTGCAGGAGATTTCTGATTTCTCTCCCAGTCTGCTTCAAAGCACCTGGGAGCCAAGATGCCTAATGTCCCCGGACCAGCTGGGCTTTCGCTCTCGCATCTCAGGAGTGAGCCTCCTGTGACCAGGTTCAGCAGGCCTGGCCTGTGTCCTAAGAGCTTTGCCTCCATTCCCTTGGGATGCCGGGATGGTCCAGCTGGAAAAGCTGCCCCTGGGGGCCAGGCCAGCACCAGCACCAGCACCAACTCCTTTTCTTGAGAGACTGTCAGGTGGTGGCTGCTGGGAGCAGAGGCACCTGCCTCCTCCAGATGCATTCTGGAAGAGTAGCACCATCTCTTCCGTGTTGGAGGTTCTGTGTTGTCATGATGGCTGTTAGGATGATAATGAGGTGATAGACGTCAAGGCCATGCAAGGCCTTGGGGTGAATGAGAGAAGCAGCTGCAAGCTTTGGCAGGTAGAACCTCAGCTGGGTCCTGCCCCACTCAGCCCCAGCCAGCAGAGCTGCACCTGGGCCCCCTGCTGGGGAGATGCACAGGTGGGCCCAGGGTGGCCATGGCCCTCACTAGCAGCCTGTTCTTGGACCTGGCTGGGCTGCTTTCTTCCCTGGTCTTAGCTCACTCCTCATGCAGGCTCTCGGTTAGTCGTAGTCACTGGCGGGGGCTGGATGCTTTCTGGGTTCGAACTCATTTGAGGCTTGTTCATATCCTGTGACGTAGGCACTGTGGGTTTTGTTTGCTTGGTTAAGTGCATTTATCTGATTTGAAATCA
This sequence comes from Enhydra lutris kenyoni, assembly GCF_002288905.1. Taxonomy (NCBI): domain Eukaryota; kingdom Metazoa; phylum Chordata; class Mammalia; order Carnivora; family Mustelidae; genus Enhydra; species Enhydra lutris. Next base: position 37,680,198 of record NW_019154096.1, on the reverse strand, counting down.
CTGTGGTAAGGTCATTTTTTTAAAAGATTTTATTTATTTATTTGACAGAGAGAGAGAGAGAGAGAGATCACAAGTAGGCAGAGAGGCAGGCAGAGAGAGGGGAAAGCAGGCTCCTTGCTGAGCAGAGAACCCGATGCGGGGCTCCATCCCAGGACCCTGAGATCGTGACCTGGGCCAAAGGCAGAGGCTCAACCCACTGAGCCACCCAGGTGCCTCGGTAAGGCCATTTTTAAGGTGGGGCATGGAGAGGGCAAGGCTTGCCCAAAGCTACTCGCAGCTGAAGGCACAGAGCAGGGATGTGAGTGTGGGTAGTTCAGCTCTGGAACCTGTGATCTTACCGTGGGCTGTTCCATCTCTCTGGGAGGCACGGAGTGCTTCATTTTTGTTTCAGCCCCCAGTGGGCTGGACAGTGGCCTGCCACCTTCCCCGATGTCATTGGATGTCCTCTGCACCAGTGTGTGCTTGGTTGAAAAGGAGCTGGGAGGGAGGGTGCTGAGCACCTGATAAGTGAATGAATGATGAATGTGGGAACGGACGCTTCCCAAGGGGAAGGAATTAGCATCGTAGAATTGATTCAAGATTTATTTTGTGCCAGAGGCTTTATTTTTACGTCTTGTGTGTAATGCAGGTGCTGTGACCCGTTCCTCCTTGTCCTCCTCCTTTAAAAAATAATACATCGATGTTATATAAAGGGACTGGCCCAGGCTCCCAAATGCTAAGGGACAGGCTAAGGCTCGGGCTTTGTGGCTGCTGCCTCCTGGGAGGAGTCATGGGCTGAATGGAGCAAAGTTCATTTGTAAGACACAGGTCAGGAATCTGGGGGGCCGTTCCCCCCCACCCCACTGTTGTGTTCACAGTCAGCTGTGGGTTTGGACCAGTAGGTGTGGCCACCAGCCTGCTGGGACTGGTCCACGCAGAGAGCATGACAAAGATGTGGAGAGCACCGCAGGGCTCGGGGGGTGTGCTCAGCCGCATCTGCCACAGCTACCTCCCTGGCTGGGTCCCAGATCCCCGCTCCTGCCCTCACCCTGGGTGCTGTGTGCTGAGGGCTGTGGGGAACTGTGTGCAGAGGGGTGAGAGGCGTGAGGGGGCTAGCCTTGCTGGCCTTTTCCCTGTGTCTGGCTGTAAGGCGTGGGGGCTGGATGGCAGCCAGAGGCGGGGGGCAGCTAGGCTGAGCAGAGTGAGGGCCAGGGTGGGGCTGTGGAGGGGTGGCACCTAAAGGGGGGGGGTCCACACACCCTGTTTGAGGGACATCATGCAGGTGGCAACATTGAGTCAAGGCTTCCTTCTGGAGGGTGGGTGCGGCCCTCACAGTGATAGAGTCAGGGATCGTGGCAGGATGGACGAAGGGCTTCCCTGGGTTAGCAAAACCCAGAAGCTGGGGTCCAGTGGTGGGGATCCTCCCCTTGAGAGGGTGCTGTCTCTGCCCACTGGGGGGGCTTTGGCCAGTGCTTCAGGGCCGGGCTCCATTGGGAGATAGGCCAGGGCATAGAACAGTGGGCTGGATCCATGCATGCCTGACCTGCTCGGGCTTGTGGGGTTTGTGTGGGTGTCCCTGTGGACATTAACCCTAGAGACAGACCCACGGGGCGTGACAACCTGTTGCCCTGAGTGAGAGTGCCATCTTGGGCTGCCCCTGTGGTGGTGGGTAGACCAGGGCCAGCATATGCCAATCCAAAATTGGCCTTTTGTTGCCTGCTCCCCCAAGGCCTCTGGGTATCTGTCTCAGACTTGGTGGCAGGGACGGAGAGGTCCTTAGGGGACTCAGTCCACGGTGTGCCAGACACCTGTGAACAAACAATGGTACGCTCTGACTGTACTTGCGTGTAAAACAGGGCCTGTGGTGTCCTGACTGGGGGAACAAGTCCTCTGGAGAGGAAGAGGCACTTGAACTGAGTCTGGAATGCTGAGTTTCTACCAGGGGAACACAGCTGATGGAGATGTGAGCCTGACACAGCAGAGCCTCTGGTATTCCTGCTTTGTGCCTCAGAGCCCAGACGTTGCCTCCTGGAAGCCTCCCAGGAGGCCAAGCCGCAGGAAGAGTGTGGGGTCTCAGAGCTGGAGCTCAGAGCTGGAGCTAGGCAGGATGGGGACGTTTCTACACCCTCTCAGCTTTCTGGAAGGGGCGCTGGCTAAGAGGTGACACTTGCTCCTGGGACACTGACCCCTTGTGGTCAGAGGAAATGGGGAGCTCAGGGCCTAGCTGGCGGGTATCCATGGGCCAGCTTACACACCCAGGGTGGAGATTGGGAGTCAAGGCATAGACATGGGGCTCTGTCCCTCTGGGGCAGTCAGCCCTACTAGGGAGAGAGGGCATAGGCTGGTGGGGGAGAGAGATTCACACGCACACGCACATACACACACGCACACATGCACTCTGAGAGAGAATTTAGGCTAAGGCTCAGAAAGTGAGAAACAACAACAGGGGAATGAGAGAGATGGCCAGAGAAAGCTAGAAAAGTCAGACATAGGTTGAGATGGGAAGGGAGATCCAGCAGCCTCCCTGAGTTTCTGTTCCCCATCTGAGAGGTCTACGCTAGGCCTGGCAGGAGCACTCAAGCCAGGCGGGCCTGGTGATGGAACGGCCTTGGTTTTGGGGAGACACATGCAGGTGGAGGGAGGAGAGAGGCACATGTGAGCTCACCTTGGGCGGCCCAGGGATATGGGGAGGCCTGAGGTCAGGCTCTGGGATCTGGCCTCTTGGCGTACATCCAGCCTTGGCCTCTGGCTCATTCCATCTTCCCAGCAGCCCTGGAGGTGGGGATAGTTATTAGCCTGTTGGTAACTGAGGGCTGAGGCTCAGCCCAGCTGAAGTGACTTGTTTGAGGGCACACAGCTCTAGCTGGGGCCCTGCCTGTCTCCTGGGTCAGAGGCAGCTCAGGGTTTGAATCCAGACTCCCTTGTGACTTTGGGCAACACCATGATGTTGGCTCTCTCCTCCTGTCAAGAGGAGGTACCCACTTCCCAGGGGAACTGTGGGTTCAGCTGTGAGGCGGATGGGCCGGGCTCCCTATGGCGCCTGGCGGCCATCCGTGCACGGCTCCTTTCTTTTCTGGAGTCCAGAGCAGCAGAGTGGCTGTGTCCTCACCCCCCAGTCCCTCTGGCTCTAAAGGTGAAAACGCCGTCTTGCCTATCTTGGGGTATCCAAGCCTGTCCTAGCTGCGGCCACACAGGATGCCCCTTGTCCCTGAGTGCATGTCCTGGGAATGCTGAGCTCCCCAGATGGCTCCCTGTGCCGCCAGCTGTCCCTTGCTGTCTTCTCTGAGCCAGGCTGCCACCTGGGCTCAGGCCCCGAGCTGTCCCGCCTCCGAGGCCCCGGGAGCCGGCACTCCTCAGATCTGGGTGCGTCTCTCCCTTGCCTCGTCGGCTCCCAGACAGCACCCTTGCTTTCTCCACAGTTCGCACTGTCCCTTTCCCACCCCCATACTGTCTCTCCTTCTTGGGCAGAGTTAGAGGAAGTGAGTGTGCCTTGGCCCCCAGGCTCATCTCTGCAGAGATTAGATTCTGGAGCCAAGTCCAGGAGACCCCAGAGCCCATGCTGCCTAGGGCTAGGCCCGTGCCAGGATGAGACACACTTTGCCATTGCCCTGTTCCTGACATGTGTCCCATCCATGGATTCTGAGGGGGCCTCGTTCACTTTGGGGCTCTGACATTCCCAGCTCTTTGTCCCTAGGCATCTGTGTGTTCGCTTCCTCCTTCCTGCCCTGAACATCTTCTGATCATCTCTGTATCAGGCCCTGAGCCTGGACCCGCAGAAAGTTGTGAAACTCCATCTTGAGTTTCGCTTTTCTTGGAACCTTAGGAATTAAGCATGAAGTCCAATAATATAGACTTGATAGAGAAGCTAAAATACTCTGACCTCCAGGGAAAGGGAAGGTTAATTTTTCTTAGCATGGGGAAGTCGAGGAAAGTTCCATAGAGAAAGAGGCACTTGGGATGGGTCTTAGAGGAGGAGGAGGAGTTTAGTGGTGGAGGAAGGGCATTTTGAGAAAAAGGAATCCGCACGAGTGAAGGTAGAGATTGGGAGAGGGGCATGGTGATATGAGCACAGAGCTGGGGGCATGTGGGACAATAGAGGGGTGCCATGCTGGTGGGTGGAGTTGGGGGATCCTGGGGGACATCTCACACACTGGACTTTGACTCCCAGGTGATAGGGAGCATGGCAGGAATTTTGGGGAGCATGCTTGGTTGTTGAACTTTGGTCTGCAAAGTGGGTTAGAGAAAGAAATGCTGGGAGGCAGGGAGACCAGTAGGCTGATGAGGGATGTGGGCAGGAGTAGGGAGTGGCATTCGGAGGCCGGGTTGGGAGGGGGGAGCCCAGGAAGAGAGCTCTGGGCTTGGATTGCGGAGAGAGCTCCAGGAGGCCCCTGGGTGCACTGCTGCTTTCGAGGTTCTCTGAGTCTTCCAGGACTTGTCACTGTCCTGATTTAACTTCCACAGTGTAGGCTTTGTGTGAATCCAGCCCGGGAGCCCGGCGTTCCATTGGCGGAGCAGTAAAAGTCATTAACGAGGAGCTGGAGAGCTATAAATAAGGCAGCACGATCCCACCCCGTGTTCCCTGTGTTTCCAATCTGTGGGAGCACGGAGTCAGTTTTGATTCATTAATTGGCGTAAGGATGAGGCCCCAGAGATTGGCGTGGTCCTGCCAGCTCTCCTCCACCCTCCTGCTCTGCTCCCTGTGTCCTGCCTGCACAAGCTGCTCACTTGCCTCAGACTACACTCCAGCATCCAGGGGGACCCTCTGGAGCTGCTCCTGTTGGTCCCCTGGGCTGGGCGGCCCGGGAGGCTGCAGGGGCATAGGAGCTCCCAGCCTGGAGGTACTTTGGGGTCTCTGCTGACTTCTCTCTCACTGTTCCCTTGGCACCGTCTAAGCGCTGGGTGAAGCTCTCCTTATTCTAAGACTCTCTAGATTTTGGGATGTGGCTTCCCTTTTGGGAGGACATGAGTATCTGGGCACCTTGGCAGGTTTGAAAACTCTGTCTCACCAACAAACTGTGGATGCCAGTAGTGCTTCTCTTGCAGAGTTCATGGGAGTCTTAAACAGCTTGTTGCTCTGCTGTGCTGTGCTGGGTGCTAGGCCAGTGGCTCAGAGGGTGAGTGGAATGCCCGCGCTTTTGCCCATGGGCTTGTGGGCCAGAGAATGAGATGCCTGGTGGAGGCCACACAAAGTAGTCCACAGTTGCAGATGTTGGTGGATGGTATTCAGGCAAAGTGCAGTAAGGGAAGCTAGAGGTCATGGAAAGTTCTCTCGTGGGTGTGACGGTTACTCACAGAAACCCAGAAGGAGGGGAGCCAGCCACCGGCTACAGGAGGAGCTTTGCAGACCGAGGGAGATTTGTGGAGGCCTAGAAGCAAGGAGAGCTTGGAGTACCTGAGTTAGGGCACGAAGGCCGCTGCCTGGGACACAGGGTATGGGTGTGGGCTTGCAGGTCTGGTTGGGAGCGTTGATCTTATTTTAAAGCCAGAGGGAAGTTAATGTGGACAGTAAGCAGGGAAGCACAGCTTGCTTGGTGTTCCACGAAGGCCATTGTTCTGTGGCGTGTAGAGTGGAAGGCAGGAAATGGATCAGCGGGGAGGCTGGAGGTAGGTCAAGGTGGGGGGATGTCATGGTGGTTTAAACCAGGGTTATATAAAACATCCAGGACTTGGTGATGGCTTGGATGCAGAGGGTCAGGGAGAGAGAAGGGTCAAGAACATGTGGTAGATAGGGGTGCACCGTTTGCTGAGATTGGTGACCAGAGTAACCACCTTGCTGGGTGCATGGGTCTCTCTGGCTCTCCACTGTTTGCTCACAGCCATGGAGAAGGCGGAGGGCAGTTTGACCAGCCGGAGTTACTCTCACTGGGGATTTCAGCAGCTGTGCTATCTAAAGAGAGAGGGGGGCATGAGGTTGTTTGCAGGAGAGTGGCTGGAATGATGGCCGGATTGACAGCTGGACATAGCCGGAATGATGACTGGACAGACGCTGAGCTGAGAGGAGCAGGGAGTGACGGCATGTGGAAGCTGCTGGGAGTGCACGATTTAAGCAGGTCTGTGGGACAGGATCCACCAGAGGGCAGGCGGTGAGGCTCTGCTGACTCTCCTTTGGGGTGTCCTTTGCTGGTGAGCAGCGAGGGCAGGGTAAGCAGCCTGTAGGACCAGAGCTCTAACCTCTGCCTTTGTCTGGTGCTGCCACCCTTTCCCCCCATTTCATGGTTTTGTTTACCTTTTTAAGTGTCTTAATAAAACATGAAAAAAATATTTATTCTTCATAGATCAATAATTTACTATGAGTTATGACAATACTAAATTTGGTCAATTATTCATTAACTATAAAGTATTTATAAATGCTACCTTAATTTAAAGCGTTAGCCATTAGAATTCAAATATTAATAAAGCCGGTGCCAGCTGAAAGGAGGAAAGGAAGGGCACAGATAATGAGGGTGGCTCCGGGGAGAGTGAGTGCTCACGGCTGTTAAGAAGATTAGAATAACGAGTTGTCGCCGGGAGCCCCACTTAGGGGGCAGGCAGAGGCGCTGGACCCCCTGTGAGAGACAGACTGTTCCTTCTGGAGGGCAGGGCTAAGCCCCGGGCTGCCCAGAGCCTGGTTCTCCCTTCTGTTGCCTGCTGAGACAAGCAGGGTCTTGTCAGGCTGCTCTGGGCATGTCTGCTTCGACCCAGGTGGAGTGGCCTCTTTTGCCTTGTCCGTCTGGAAAATGTGGGATTCTTGGAGGGACGACAGAGGCCAGTTAGCACAGGAGGTTAGGGGACCTTGTCCTCAGAAGTGCAGGGCCCACATGGTGGATCCCACCATACCAGGACCACATCTGGTCTTCCAGAAGGAGCAGGTGTGAATGTGCGGGGGCTGGGGGCGGGCGTCTGGTGGAGGGGAGGCCTGGGTGGCTGTGGGCAACATCATTTCTGGGTGGTCTCTTCCAGCACAAGTCCTCTGGGGCTGTTGCTTGCCCCCATGAGTCTTGGTGCCTGGAGTGACCTCAATGTCTGGGGGCACCTCTCTCACCAACAGCGTCCACTGCGGGCACCTAGTGACTTGATAAAGCCAAGGGTTTGCTGTCAGCTGAGAGAGGCCTCGTGCCCACTTGCCAGCTCCTTCCTCAGGGCTTGCGCTCCGTGTGGAGCTGCCCTCAGAGTTTCTTTCCAGGGAAGTGCGGGGTCACAGCAGCCCAGGAATCCTGGGCTGTGTCCCCTACTGGCCACTGTGTCTTCCAGGACCGGCTCTAGAGGCTTCTGGTCATCTGCTTCTGATGCTCTCTTTGCTGGTTGTTCTCTGGCTGTGTGGCCCTGGCTGAAAGGCCAACCCTCTCTGTGCTTCAGTTTTCTCACTAGGAGATCAGAAAGCTCAGGTGGGATGAGAGTTACAGAGAGCCCATCTGTCCCATGATGTGGCCGGTGCTGTGCCTGACATGTCCTACCCCGAGGGTCTCGTGTCCGGGAAAGCCTGGATCAGTAGGATGGCGTCTCAGGGGACACTGGCGGGAATGGGATTGTGGAGCTGTCCTGGAATCCTGGCAGAGCTCGTGGGTCCTCTCCTTTGGGCCCAAGCTGGAGCTCTGAGCACTTTCTTTCCCCCAGTTCCTGGGAAGCCACTGGGCAGTGCACAGACCTTTACAGAGATCCTCTACTCTCCCAGGCCGCCAAGCGTGGGGAGGGGGCTGGAAGCTGATCACATTCATCTCCTCTTCTTGCTTTCCCAGCTGATGAGCCACTCTAGGGTGCCCTTATCAAGTCATCAAGCCTACATTCTTGCAATCAAGAGAGAGAGCCGCTTTATGACCACATGATATTGGAGGCAAAGAATGGTAACAAAGGCTCTTCTCTTGTAGCAAGCCACAGAAACACCTCCAAGTAGGAGAGGCAATGACTCTGGTGGCTTCTGCATCCCTACTGGGTGTCAGACAGTGCAAATGGCTCTTCACACACCGAGACCCTTCTTGGAACGTGCACAACAGCTCTGGGAGGTGGTGCCATCGTTTTCATCTGACAGAGGCCCAGAGAGGGCCAGCACTGTCCAAGGACCCACAGCTGTATGTGGCAGGGCCCAGATTCAGACCCCGGCCGGAGGACCCGGGCACTGGGGTTCAGCACCTCTCCCTACAGTGTGGGTATGAGTTGTATAACGTCCTGTCCCAGGAATGAGCACACAACCTTGATTAAGCTAATAGCTGATTTGGCTTTGATCTGATGTATTTTGATCATATTATTTTTATGTTAGGAGCCTCTAAATAACCATCATTTCAACAGTGCCCCAATTAGCAGGCCATTCACAACGGACTGGAAATTGACTTGCATCGGGCCTCTCCATTAGTGCCTGGGAGAGGCTTCCAGCCTTAATCACCCGCCCTGTCCCTGAGGCTGGCGGCTTGAGGAGCTTGCGTGGTGCTGCAGGTGGCCGTCCGAGGGGCGGACAGCCAGGCCCACCTGTGCAGGGAGGGCTGTCATCAGCAGGGGTGAGGTCCCTCTCTTTCTTAACTACTCTTTCTTGGGATCCTGGGCGTGACTTGGGTGGGGATATTGATGGGGTGATGGGTGTGCCCAAGGAGAGTGGCAGGAAACTGATACCTGTTTAACTTCTTTCTTGTGTACGGCAGGGGCTGGGATTTGCTATTCATGTTTTAAGTCAGTGCTGCCGGAACTCTGCTGGGGAGAGATTCTTATCCTCATTTATTTTTTTAAAGATTTTATTTATTTATTTGACAGATAGAGGTCACAAGTAGGCAGAGAGGCAGGCAGAGAGAGAGAGGAGGAGGCAGGTTCCCTGCTGAGCAGAGAGCCCGATGTGGGGCTCGATCCCAGGACACTGGGACCATGACCTGAGCCGAAGGCAGAGGCTTTAACCCACTGAGCCACCCAGGCGCCCCCTCTTTTCCTCATTTAATAGGAAATGGGGGCTCAGGAAGGAAACATGCCTGTAGCCACAGCCTGCTGACCGGAGGACCCTTAACCAGACCTGTGGTTAGATTATAGGGTGTCTTCCACTGCCCTGGTGAGCCCAGGTCCAGCCAAGAGGTTGGTGTCCCTGGCTACCAGCAGGATGGGACAAGGTGACTGGTCAGGCAGTTGTTCCCTGAGCATGTTCCTGCTGCCTGGCCCCTGTCTTTGTCCCACTGCACCCCTCTCTCATGCTGGTCTAAACCCTTTCTTCAAGGCCCTGATGTCACCCTTCTCTGAGCTCAAGGAGCTTCATCTCTCCTTCCTCATGGGCTGAATTGTGCGGTCTGTCTTCTTGGTGGGTCCAAACTTCTCAAAGTTGGGGCTTGATGTTCTCTTGCTCTTTTTTTTTTTTTTTTTAAAGATTTTATTTATTTATTTGTCAGAGAGAGAGAGAGATCCCAAGTAGGCAGAGAGGCAGGCAGAGACAGAGGGAGAAGCAGGTTCCCTGCCGAGCAAGGAGCCCGATGTGGGACTCGATCCCAGGATGCTGGGATCATGACCTGAGCCGAAGGCAGCCGCTTAACCAACTGAGCCACCCAGGCGTCCCTCTCTTGCTCTTTAGTCCCCTCCAGTACGCAGTGCAGGGCTTTGCACATAGTGAGGGGAGTGGGTACTGAGTGTATGTATGAAACACGCAGGAAGGAAGGAACCAGTCTGCAGGGAGCAGTGGGATGCATGCCCGGGTGGGGAAATTGAGGCTCAGAGAGGTTCAGAGACTTCAGAACTGGTGTATATGGAGCGGGTGTAGGTTTTGCCCCCAGAAGTCAGGTGGTAACCTGGGAGGGAGTTGGATGGGGTGGGTGACAGCTGAAATGAGCACCATCATGGGTGTCCTGGGCTGGGTGTCTGGACAGCCTTGTATCCCAGTGATGTCAGGTCATTTTGTGTGATTACTTCTTAGAGTTAGAAATTCGGTGTATTGGGAATGAAGAGAGCAGGTACAAGAGAATAAGGAGGAATTCATTCAGCATCACAGCACCTGCCTTTTGGTGATTTCTCTTGCTTTTCCCCAAGCATGCTTTTTGCCTAACTGCAGTCCTGGGGAGTATATAATTTTGTGCCCCGCGGTTGTCACTTAGCTGCTTCTCAGAAGTCTTTTTTAAACTGGATTGTGTCTCAGTTCAGCCCTGTCCCATATCGCTTGTTTTTTCCTCCCAGCCTGTTATCTGGAAAATGGACACGATGCCACCTGCTAAACACAGGTGTTGTGAGAACGAAATACACAAAGTACTCAACCGTATTTGGCACGGAGAAAATTCTCACAAAATAGTCCCTCCTCCTACATGGCTTCACTACTTACCCACCACCAGAAGATGATTTTCCTTTTCTCAAAGAATTATTTGTTCACGACTCAAAATTTTGACAAAATAGAGAAAAGATGGAAAATCAGTTCAGGCCTCTTCTAAAATGCAGTCACTTTTAGCATTTTGCAATATTCTCTTCAGGTCTTTCTTTCATGTGTGTTATTTTATTTAATTGATACAATATAATACGTACAATTTTGTATTATTTTCACGTAACTTTTTTATGACAAGCGCTTTCCCATGTTACTGTATTATTTTCGTAAGTAATTTTAAAGGCTACATGTGCTTTCAACAAATGGAGCATTTTTCCTAACCACTCCCCTATTTGCATCTTTTAGATTGTGAGAGATATTTTGAGAGTATGGATCAATGTCCTCTAAGTGTTTGGGGCTCTCAAGCCATTCGTATACTTTGGATAGTGCCTAGAGTAGAGTTATTGACCCGAGAGCGTGAAAATGTTAAGGCTTACTGTATTCTTGCACTGGTCTCCACTGGGGAATGGATTGTGTCTAGGGAAGGATGGTGAGCAGGATGGGCATAGCCCATGGCCTCCTAGAGTTTGTGGTCCAGTAGGGAGAACAGAGAGTTACACCAGCCACGCATTGTGCTGGGATGGGGAAGTACAGGGTGCAGGGGGAGCTTGAGATGGGAGGTCCTTAGCCAGACTGGCGGTGTGGAGTCTTGAGGAGTGAGTGCGAAGGTTCAAGATGCATTGGCGTCTCCTCCCCCAACCCCCGCTGCCTTCTCCTTGGGCTTGTTTCCCCTGCTCCTGGTCTCCTTCTCTCAGCCTCGTCTGAGACATTACATAAACCCAAAGGCCCTCCGCTGCAACAACCGCATTGTCAAAGTTGTTCAGAAGCCTGCCGTCTGCAGCAGATGTGTTTTGAAGTTGCATCTGCTTTCCCACATTCCTCCGTCACATAAGCATTATTAATAAATGTTTGCTTCCAAACTGGTGCAGTGGGTTGCAGTGTCGGGACGGGTATCTTTCTATTAATTGGTATGATGTCCCCAAAAGATGCAAGTGTGTGGCTAAAAGGGGCATCCCTTGCGGTTCCTGGGTGACTCGTGAAGATGAGCCGTGCCGTGCTGCGGTCCTGGCCCCGGCTGCCGGTGCCTCCCTCCCTCCAGCTCCGCCTCTGCCTAGCAGCGTCTTCCTTTGTGATTATCAGCTTTTGAATAATCCTGGGCTTCTGGAAGCACCTGCTTCATCTGGGGTTTGACCCAGTATTTTATGATATAAATCAAGTGGACTTGGCCAGAAGACCTAGGGTTGGTTGGTTTGTTTGTTTGTTTTTGCCTGCAACCCGAGTCCTCTGGGGTAAGTGTCTCCCTGACTTTCTGATGTAATTCATTCCCTTCAGCCCCAATCAGTTTAGTTCAGCCAATAATCATGGAGCACACAGTATATTCATGGCCCATGTCTTGGCCTCAGAGATACACAGATCAACAAAATGTGTTCTTGGCTCTTAAAGGGCTCACAATCCAGGTGGGAAACAGAATGGCTAATGGAGCAGCTCTGACGGGTGTCTCAAAGCAGATGTGGGTTGGATTCTTGTCCTGCCATCCCCCTTGAGTAGCCCACAGCAAATCATTTTGCCTTCTCCTGGCCTCCATTTACTCCATTTACTCAGCTGCGGAATGGGTGTAAGAACATCTAGTGGCAGGAGCCCTGAAAGTCTTAGTAGGACTCTGCATGTGAGAGCTGCTGGCCTGGCCCGGGGTGGTTCCCAGTCTCTGGAGGGAGGCAGCATTTCCGGGGGGTCCCCCTGGGCGTGAGATGCTAGGCCTGGGCCCTGCGGATCAAAGTCAGTGCGGTTTTGTCTCCAGGCTGACCTCTCCCTCTCTCTCCCCTCTCTTCTCAGCCTGTGACCTCATGACCCAGGGGATTCTGGCCTTGGTCACGTCCACTGGCTGTGCGTCTGCCAACGCCCTGCAGTCCCTCACAGATGCAATGCACATCCCACACCTCTTTGTCCAGCGCAACCCCAGAGGGTCTCCACGCACTGCCTGCCACCTGAACCCCAGCCCCGACGGGGAGGCCTACACGCTGGCCTCCAGACCGCCTGTGCGCCTCAACGACGTCATGCTCAGGCTGGTGACAGAGCTGCGCTGGCAGAAGTTTGTCATGTTCTATGACAGCGAGTATGGTGAGTTGGGGGCCGGGGTTGGCTCTGGGGCTCCTGGGAGGCACCTTGGGCTCTGGGAGACCCTCCAGCCAGGCTGCTGCTATGGCGGCCGAGAGCTTCAGGGTGGGCTGGGTGTACATGGCGGTGGGTGGTCTGGGTGGAGTGGGTCTTGGGGTTGGTGGGGCCCAGCCTTGAGCTTTGCAAATGGGGGGGAGAGCTGCAAAAGCAGATCTGTAGACAGGCACGAATATTGCCTAGCAACAACATCTTATCATGGCAGCTGAAGTTTGAATCATCTTAGAGTTTTCAATAAAATATTAATAAACTGCTGGCAGGGATCTGAAGGGCTGCGCGTATGTAGCAACGGAGGCTGGCCAGCACGGTCCTCTCAGAAGACCCCTCTTCCAAGACTGTCCCTCACGCTGGATAGTCACCTGACCCTCCCAGCTCCCTGGTCTCCCCTCAGTGTTAGGGTCTCAGGCGGGGACAGAGGGCAGGGGCGGGGAACCTCCAGGGTCATGGGACCAGGCTGGGATCATGGGGGTATGGCTGGACATGGCTTTTCTGAAGACCTCCCAGAAGAAAAAAAAATAAAATTTGTTGGTTAAAAATGCACAAAAAAGTGGGCTTTGGAGAAATAGTGTCAGGTGTTCTTATGGGTGCCCTGTGAAAACAGGCCAGTCCTAGTCCCAAGATGAAATGGTTTCCATGTTGTGTGTTTTTTTAAAAAAGACTTTTAATGTTGAGATAACTGAGATTCCTATGCAGTTATGAGAAATGGTCCAGAGAGATCCCGTGCACCTGTCACCCAGGTTCGCCGTGGGCAGTGTGTGGTGTAACTCACATGATACCACAAGGAGGACTTGACGTTGGTGCGATCCCGAGACCTTTCCACACTTCCCTGGTTTGCGGACACTTGAGTGTGCGTGTTCACATCTGTGCAGCTTTATCATGGGTACATTCATGTGGCTGGAGTCAGGACACAGGGCGGTGCCCTCAGCAGGATCCCTGTGCCCCCTGTACATAGCCACCGCCACTCCCAATACGTGTCTTTAAAGGGGGGTGGTGCTGCTAAGGGTCAGCGGCCTGGTGGCTGGGGCCAGGGTGCCGTGGGTGGGCCATCAAAAGTCTTGCCTCGTCTCTTGGTGAAATCATTCCTTTGCCAAGAATGTAACTAGGAAGAGAAGGAAGCATATGTTTGCATTTGCCTAAATACTCTGCTGTTCTAAGACTGGAATGTTGTCCTTCGCTCTATAGCAAATATGCTGTTTGGAGTCTTCCAGAAGGAATTCGAAGAGCAAACAGTCACTGGGCCGAAATGAAGATGAGGTGGTGATAGAGACAAGGGTGACCCAAGGCTCCGGGTGCTTGAACTAGAGACTGGCCGGCACCTGGCCTCTCCTTCCCACCTGCATCCAGTCCCTGGCGCTGTGCGGTGTGTTGTGGGGGGTGTTGGAGGAGCTCACACGGCACCTCTCAGTGCCTTGGCCTTCTCTGAGAATCTCTCCTACTGATGTTGCAACCTGGGCATCCAGTGTGTTCTGTGGCTGGCCGGTGGACACCGCGAGGGCTGGGCACTGGGGGACTGGGTCCGCATGCCCTCCGGCTCCCTTCTTCAGACGTCTTTGCTCTCCTTGCGCTGTGGTCCATAGAAGTTCTTCAAGCCTTGGTTCTCCCCAAGGCCTGGGAGGGGGGACCTCTAGCCACAGGAGGGCAGGGAGCAGCTCTGCAGCCTGCCCACCCTGCCTGGGCTCCTGTAATTCTTGTACCTGATGAATGACACCTGATGGCACTTGCTCAAACTATGTGTTTTTGTATTATTGTACCCCTTACCCTAAGTCAGCTCAAGGATCAAGACCCTGAGGAGAGGAGCCCCGATCTTTACCTGTCTGAAGCTTCCCTTCTTTCCTGGGAGCTGCTCTCACAGACACACGTCTCCCCCGCTTAGCCTGCTCTCAGCGTGTCCTGACCCACTCATGAGGGCTGATTGCTGCTGAGCACAGACTGTCACACCAGGCTGTAAGCTCCAGGAGAGTGGGCCACTTACTGTTCACTGCTGTGTGCCTGCTGCTTAGCACCGTCCCTTGCACGGAGAAGGGCCCAAGAAGTTGTCACTGTGTGAATGAGTCCACTTATGAGGATATGGGGTTTTCAGACAATTTTCACATAAGACAAAGGAAGAATGGGAAGAAAGACAAGGCACCCGATAGTCTCACCTCTGAGGTCGGGGAGGTGGGCTAGAATGTTTCATTCTGCAGATATATTGCCCTGCCCCTTTCCTCTCCTCTCTGACCCAGAACCTCCAGTCAAACCAAAAGGTGTGCCCCCTTTTCTGACATGGACGCTTTTGCTACCTTTGGTGGGGTTGAACTTCGTTTTCTCTCTCTCTCTCTCTCTCTTTTTCTTAAGGATTTTATTTATTTATTTGAGAAGGAGAGAGAGAGAGCACGGGAGAGTGAGCATGAGCAGGGGGAGGGGCAGAGGGAGAGTGAGATGCAAGCTTCCCACTGAGCAGGGAGTGTGAGGAAGGGTTCAATCCCAGGAACCCCCTGGGAACATGACCTGAGCCGAAAGCAGTCACTTAATTGACTGAGACACCCAGGTGCTCCTTGAAGTTAGTTTTCAACTAGCCTGGACTTTATCAGTGATTCCCAAAAGACAAAGGGTGACTGATAGCTTTCCTCTAGCAGACAGGCAACTGGTGGGACCTCGAATGCTATGTTGAGAGGGATGCCGAGGCTATATTGGCTCAGCAACAGAAAATGCCATGGTTGCTCCATGAAGTTTCTGTGCTGCAGGGGAGGGGCTGGTGGCAGCCTGACGTGTTTGCTGATTCTGCTGTGGGTGCTGGGGGTTAATGGAATACCCGGGCACTGCTCTACATTGGATTGTCGCTGTCTTGGGTGCTGATCCATTTGGCTTGAGGCTTTCTGGAGGCCAAAGCTCTTTCATCGGATTCTGTGCCAGACCTCCTATCTTTGTGGGCCCTGGACATCAGTCCCCTGATCTGACAGCCTCCAAGGCCAAGCTCCAAGCTGGTCTCTGTAGACTTTAACCACTTGGACTCCCACCACTTGTCCTGGCTGTGCCCCTCGTGCATGTCTGGCTTCTGGCCTGTTTTGCCCCCTGCCTTGTGTTAGGTGGGGCAAGGTGGTGGAAGGCCATGCGCTCTTTGCTGCGGTACATGCAGCCCCCCGAGGGCGGGGTGTGGGTGTCTTCCCAGCATGGCTGGCGTTGGCCTGTCTGAGAGCAGTGGGGAGACTCAGGCTGCTGAAAGGCCCAAGACGAATGGTGCCTCCAGAACTCCTCAGCGCCCCTCCTCCACCCCACCTCTGCACCACGAGCTGCAGAGGAGCCCAATTAAAAAGCAAATTGAGTGTAAAGACTGTTTTATTCCTTCCAAAGTCAAACAGAAGGGGTTTGGGGATATGATGACTTTTTTTTTTTTTTTGATGCTGATCTACAAGTATCTTTACATATATTAAATGTATATTCTATGTATATATATGTTAAAGCCATTCCGTGACTCTCTGAGGTGGGATTATTGTTGGCGTTTGACAGGGAAAGTACATGAGGCCCGGAGAGGTTCTTTTTGACCTGAATGCCCATGTGCTTTGCCAAGGCACCATCCTGTTTCTGTAATCTGGGGCTTGCTATGCTCCAGCTTCTTCTCCCTGTCCCCAGCCAGGCAGAGTTGATGCCAAGAAGGAGGGAAGAGTGCTTTGGAATGGACTTGGCATCCCAAGGCTGGTGTGTTCAGGACGTGAGTGAATGTCACGTGGAAAGTCCCTCCCTCCCTTGCTGGCGGAGGCCTGATTCTTCCCTGCTGGCCCCTCAGCCTCCTTCTCAACCCAGGAATGACCTGCCTTTGGTGGAACCTGATGACTGGACGTTGGAGTCAGGAGTCGAGGGTCGAAGAAGCCGAATCACTGGGCCCCGAGACAGAACTTGGCAGAGGGGTGCGAGAGGAGTTTGCGTGTATACAGTTTACAAAATGTGCCATTTGGTAAAATTCCATCGAAATTACTTGTATGCTTGTTGTGACAGCGAAAGGGAAAATAGAAGAGAAGCTGACATTTGGGAGAGAAAAATCTGTAACATGAAAATACCAAAAGTTTGGATCGAACAGAACAGAGAACTTTCTGACGTGCCACTTCAAATTCTGGGATATTCATTTGTGTGTTGGGGGAGTTGGGTGCCAGAAGCTACAGCCACAATTTCTCCCTAGTGAGTACACTGGGATGAGGGCGGTAGTCAGGAAGGAATCTTAGAAATCACTGACTTATTCATTCAACAAATATTCAGAGTCCCCACCACGTACAATGTCCACGTTTCTTTATTATAGATGAAGGAACAGGAAGTTGGCTAAGGCTGCCCAGGGCTGGGGTGTGAAGACAGGACCCCAGGACTCTTTCCTCCACTGTATCCCCAAGAGTGCAGTGATTTGCCGTGGACTCCTGGTCCAGCCTGCAGGCCAGAGATGGGTCAGGATCTGCATGAGTAGCTATCATCTATGTGTGCTGGTTTTTAAACTGTTAAAATAATTAAAAGTCAAACATGATAATAATGTAGATGTCAAATTAAAAGAGTGATAAGAAAATAAACTCCCATGAACTCATACTAGTTTAAAGAAATGCAAAGCAGCCCTGTGCGTCCCATTGTTCTTATATCCTCCCTTACTGAGGGGATGTGACCGTGATCCTGACGGCGTACGATCCCAGTCCTTGCTCTCCTTGCTGGCTTGTCACACAGGCATGGACCCGGCCAGACAGAGCATGCAGTTTGGCCTGTTAGTGAACCTTAAATATATGGGGTCACACTTCTGTGCACTTTTGTGACTGCTTCTTTCACCAGAATTAGGTTTTTGAGATCCATGCGTCTGATTCAGGGTGTGTTAGTAGTCATTTTTTATGATTGCATAGCATCATCTGATTTATTATCTGTTTTAGTGTTATGGGTATTTGGGTTATTTCCAGGTTTTTCCTATTATAAATAATGCTCATTAGAACATTCTTGTATTTGTCTTTTGAGGTTTGTGTTCAAGACTTTTTTTTTTTAAACTTATGAACATTTTTTTAAGGTTTTTAAAAAATTTATTTATTTGACACACAGAGAGAGATCACAAGTAGACAGAGAGGCAGGCAGAGAGAGAGGAAGAGAAGCAGACTCCCCACTGAGCAGAGAGCCCGATGTGGGGCTCGATCCCAGGACTCTGAGATCATGACCTGAGCCGAAGGTAGAGGCTTAACCCACTGAGCCACCCAGGTGCCCCTAAAACTTATGAACATTTTAATTTCTTTTTTAAAGTTTAAAGTTTCAAATTTTCTTTTTCTTTCTTTACTTCTCTCTCTCTTTTTTCTTTCTTTTGAGTTTTTGTTCTGATCACCTGGTGCTTCTCATGACAAGTGTGCTCCTTAATCCCCATCACCTACTTCACCCATCCCCTCTCACCCACCTCCCCTCCGGTAACCAGCAGTTTGTTATCTTTAGTTAAAAGTCTGTTTCTTGGGGCACCTGGGTGGCTTAGTTGGTTGAGCATCTGCCTCCAGCTCAGGTCATGATCCCAGGGTTCTTGGATCAAGCCCCATGTTAGGCTAGGTGCTCAACGGGGAGGCTACTTCTCCTTTTTGTTCTACATTACCCCCCGCTCATGCTCTCTCTCTCTCTCTAAAAGATAAAAAAAAGTCTATTTCCTCGCTTGTCTCTTTCCTTTTTTCCCCTTTGCTCATTTGTTTTGTTTCTTAAATCCCACACATGAGTGAAATCCTGTGGTATTTGTCTTTCTCTGACTGACTTGTTTTACTTTGCATTATACTCTGTCGCTCCATCCATGTTGTTGCAAACAGCAAGATTTCATTTTTTATGGCTGAGTAATATTCCATTATATATATATATATATATATATATATATATATATATATACTACATCTTTATCCATTCATCAATGGATGGACGTATGGGTTGCTTCCATATCTTGGCTATTGTAAATAATGCTGCATTAGACATAGAGTTACATGTATCCTTTTAAATTAGTGTTTTTATATTCTTAGGGTAAATACTCAGTTGTGTGATTACTAGGTCCAGGGTAGTTGCTTTTTTTTTCTTTAAAAAGTGGACTCTGTGCCCAGTGAACTCATGACTCCGAGATTAAGACCTGAGCTGAGATCAAGAGTCAGATGCCCAACCGACTGAGCCACCCAGGTGCCCTATGGTAGTTCGATTTTTAACTTTTTGAGGAACTTCTGTCCTGTTTCCCACTGTGACTGCCCCAGTTCATAGGTGCAAGAGTTTTTTGGGGATCTTTCCCAAGGAGCAGAATTGCTGGAGTATTTGGTCTGACATGTTTCACTTTAGTAGGTTATTCCAGATTGTTTTCTAGAACATTTCTACTGTTTATACTGTCATCTGCAACATACTGCAACCTCACTAACACCTGATAGTCTTTTCATTTTTAAGATTTTCATGTGAAATGGTATCTTGCTATGATTTTTACATTTTCTTGATAGCAGATGAAGTTGAGTGCCTTTTTGTATCTTTATGGGGTACTTTTATTTTCTATGAAATGCCTATTTACCATTTTAAATTTTTGCCCATTTCAAAATTGAGGCTTTTCTTTTTTTAAGTGTGGCTGATAGCTTTTTTCAGTCTGCCTTAATGCACAGACATTCTATACTATATTGTTGTCAGATTTATTCATCTTTTGTATGGTTAGCTCTTTTTCATATCATTTAAGAAGTCTTTCCCCACACAAATGTCATATTCTCTGGCCCAAAGTTCACTCTCTGCACTGAGGGCAGATGTTCCCCTACAGGCTGGGTATCCACAGCTAGGTCCTAGCACTGGACATGCACAGCTCCTGATGGTAGACCACCTCTCTCCCAAAAGCTGTGGCCTGACATTCCTCCCATGACTCTGCTATGGGCTCCGAGCTAGTCTTGTTCTTGGTGGGCATTCCATAGCCTGTGGCAAGGTAGTTAGGGAAAGCTTCCTGGAGAAGGTGACAAGGACTTGAATGAGGACTATTACAAGTTAGGAAAGCAAAGGGCAAGGGGGGAGGAGGGTAGGAGAGTGTCCCAGGCAGAGAGAAGAGTATGCTGGGAGGCCTGGGGGCAGTGGAGAAGAGAAAGATCATATGGCTGGATTATGGGCCCTGGCCAGGAGTGAGGCTGGATTGTAGGCCTGGCAGGCCTGAGAGGCTCAATGAGGAGCTGCTTATGTCCAGGCTCACTGGCTGCTTATAGAAGGGAAGGAATACTGCACGGAGAGGAAATGTGATCTGACTGAGGATAAACCCAAGGCCTGGAGTTCAAGCCAAAGGCAGAACTTGAACTTCCCAGGTGACTGAGGTGTCAGTGGGAAACAGCTCATGCCTTCTCAGTCCTTGCTCTGGGCTAACCACAATGTCCCATGTCAGGGATAGCAGCTCACAGCATCTCATGGCAGTTCTTCCCGGTGCATTGGTACTATTCCTGTTTTACAGGCGAGGGAGCAGGCTCAGAGAGGTACAGAGGCTTTCTCTAGGTCAGATGGCCAAGGAATGGGGGGCCGGCCAGGTCTGAGTTCTGAAGCTCATAACACAGCTCTGCTCACACACAGCCTCTGGGTCCTCATGGGGAACACTGCAGGTAGACTCTCTTCTTAATGCACAAAGATTTATTGTAGCATTGTTGGCAACAGCAGAAATGGCCAACAACCTAAATGCCCATCTTCAGCAAATTGGTTAATATATTATGATATATATATATAATTTACAACTGGTTCTTTATGTACTCAGAGGGAGTAGTTCCAACACTTGGAACTGTTAGTTGACAAAAGCAAAGTGATAACCAGGATATGGAGTGTTGCTCTGTGTCAAGGCAAGCTTGTGTGTGTGTGTGTGTGTGTGTGTGTGTGTGTGTGTGTGTGTGTGTTTGAGAACATACACAGTCGGTATAAGGAAATGCTGTTTTAGGGAGATAAACACAAGGACTTGGGACAGGCATGGGAGATGTATTTTTCACTGCATTTAAAAAAAAATACCTTTTTGAGTTTTGTACCAAGTGCAAAAAATAAAGAAATAAAAAAGAGAGTGTGGGTTGCTCCCCCTGCCTCCTTCTTACAGCCCATGGCGACTTCTCAGAGCTTCTGGTCCCATCTCTGGAACTGGGATGGGAATTCATAAGCTATACAAATAAGTACTCAGCAGAGGTCCTGGCCCACAGCGAGTGGTCTGTGTGATCATAAGAATCCCGGTGTGGGGACCAGGAGTGGTGGTAGTCGGCATTCCTCCCTGGTAGGACTGAGTGTGGGTCTGCAAGAGGTTCAGCTGTCTGCTCCTCTACTCTGGCTCAGGATGACCTTGAGCGTAGTGCTTCGTGGCCTAGATTTGGGGACAGACTGCCTGGGCTGGATCCTGGCTGTGCCTCTCTAGCTGTGTGACACGGGGCATATCACTCCACCTTGTCGAGCGGTCCTCTCTTCGTGTGTCAAATGGGGATAAAATAATGATCCCTGCCTGATAGGGTCAGTGTGTGGATTAAATTAGCTGATACCTGCTAAGTGCTTGGTCAGACTTAATTCCTCAGGAACTGTAGCCAGCTCTGGCCCCATTGCTGCCTATTGTCTCTTGGCCTCTGAGCTGGTGATCTCTGCTGTGGCTTGTTCTGAGACCTGGATTGCATTTGGGTTCTGTTCTTGGTATGTGGGGAGATGGAGTTTGGGGGTCAGCTGTCTTGCCTGCAGGGGACACTCACTGCGTGGTCCCAGGTGGCTCTCGTGAGTCATCACACCTCAGTTGGATGGCCTGACTGGATTCCACAGCAAACCTCCATCAGCCTTTGGGCCTTACCCCCCGCGTCTTCCCCATGTGAAACTTCCCAGAAGGAACAATCATTTGGACCAAATGCTATTTTAATGCTCCGCGCCAACAACGTCTTCTTTCTGGCCCCTGGCAAAGCAGGCCAGATGACTGAACTGCAGTGGGGAGGATCTCATTAATAACACACATCGTATCATTATGGCATTAGTTTAAATCAAAGTAATAAATGCTTTTTCTAGATGAGATGAGTAAGTGAGTTTAATTGCTAGGAAACCTACCAAGAAGTTTGACAATAACTTTAGCAGGGCGAGTGTTTTAGGTTTTGTTCTTCCATCTAATTACAAAGCAACTGTACTTTGGGGCATGTTAATTGTAGAATTCCCTAGAAGATTAAAGTTCATTAACCCTGAGTTTCCCTCAGCCCTCTGCCAGATTCCGGAGTGCGTTTGGGGACGGGAGGAGATGCCTGATACAGGCTTGGATAAGGGACCGGAAGGCAAGGCTGCACTGGCCCCCACATCTTTCCTCTTGTACAGCTGGGGCCCATCAGCTTGGCCACAGCAAGAACTCAGCAGATCTGTGCTTTCCTCTCCCACACATGCGACTGTGTCCCCTTGAAGACAGATAGGTCCCCATTGCCATCCCTCCCCAGCTGACCCTGATTCTCTGCTTTCCCTGAGCCCATTGTCCCCAGCATAAAAGAGGGAACAGGTTTTGTTGTTAAATACCAGGATTTCAGGGAGGGCACCACATGATGTGGCCCCAACATCTGGGAAGGCCGTTGGCTCAGACTGGATCCCTCCCCCCTTCCTTAGTGAAATGAGATCCTGTGTCCTCTTCTGGGTCTCAACCGAACCATCTCCTGCCCTTCTGTCAGGAAGAGCTTGCCTGTTTCCTACTAGGAGCCACGTCAAGAGAGTGCCTTCATTTCTTGGTAATGAACTATATTGAGCTGTAAGTGGCAGGCAATAAAATACACTCATCTGCTGTGTGCTCTTTGATGGCTTGACAGACGTGTGCCACAGAGCCTGGTGGAGGTGCGGGATGCTGTCCAGGAAAGCAGCATCGGTTTTGAAAAGAGAGAACTGTAGGTCACCTGCCCCTGGGCCCGGTCACTTCAGCCCTGGGGCCTGTGCGCAGCTTCCCTCTAGCTGCCTCTCTGTTCCTTAAGAGGGTTTGCAGGGACCCAGAGGGTCCCTGTGGCTGGCTGGGAGAGAGGGAGTGGGACAGGGAGGCATGGATGGCAGGGGAATGGCAGGGTGAGGCCGGGAAGCCCTTTGGCAGCCGTGGCGGGCATTCGGGCCAAAGCCATCTCCAGCAGGGCTGAGAGCCCTGACCATCTGCTCGCTGGCCAGAGAAGGCTTCGCATCCCTTGCTAAACGATGGCTCGCACCTCCTTGGGAATGGGGTCATTATGAACGCAGGCTTCCGTGTCAGGAAGAGCTAGGTTCAAGTCCCTGTTGCACTCCTTGCTGCATCCCGGGTGAGCCATGTACCCTTTGGAGCCTTGGTTTTCCTGTCTCTAGGATGCACAGAGCAGCACCTCCCTCCCGGGCTGGTGGACAAGCCTGGCCTTGGGCACTCGCTCAGCACACTATAGCGGGGCAACGACCTTCTGTTTTAAAAGTTTTCCTTTGCCTTTTGCAAGAGGGTCTCAACGGAGCCCACCCAGCTCTGAAGAAGCCCTTTTTGCTGGCCTGGGAAGTGGGTTTCTCTTGCCTGGTGCTCAGCACTGACCTGGCTGGGTAGAGGCCATAGCGGGGCTCTGTAGGAGGAAGGCCTGTGGGTCTTATGTGGCTTGTGTCCAGAGAGGATCTCTGAGACAGACTTTGGAACAGCCTTCCCCTTGGGGGTCTCAGGAGGCAGGAGGGTGCTGGGGGGGCACCCTAAGGAATTCCCCTGTGAAGTGTCCTGAGGGAACCTCAGATGTTAACCCAGAGGTCCACTGTGGTCACCGGGCTTTCCATTTTGTGCTGGAATAACAGCTACCGCCTTTACAGTGGCCTTCAGGCCTGCCCCCTGTCAGGGGCACTTGCTCTCCACGCCCATCGATTCCCCTACCAGTTCCTTGCTACTATTCGAACATGCCAGGTACATCTGGCCTCAGGACTTTTGTGCTGGCTGTTTCCTCTGCTGGGACCCTCCTCCCACAGACACATTAGATGTCTGCAGGCTGCTTCCTCACCTGCAGAGCCTGGCTTCAACCCTGTCTGCCTTCCCTCCCCAACTCTTTTGAAGATAGCGCTCCTTTTCCTCTTGGTACCCCTTTCTTTCTTCCTGCCCTATTTGTTTTCATTAAATTCACTGCCCCTTACTTATTTTTTTGTGTGTTGTCGTTCCCCAGCGAGAATATGCGTTCCACATAGGCAGGGATTTTTGTCTGTTTTGTTGCCTGATGCTGCATACCCAGCATTTAGAATGGCACCTGGGACATAGTAGGTGTTCAATAAATACTCAAAGAGTGAGCAAATGAAAGAAGCTGTATTTTGGGGGATTTCATTGCCCCTTTATTCTTCCAGGAAGCATTTGTTTCTTTGAGTTTTATTTTTTAATTGACTTATCATTGATTCACAACATTGCATTCATTTCAGGTGTGTGACGAGTGATTGGACAAATCTGTATGTTATACTCTGTTCGCCGGAGTGTCTCCTATCTGTCATGTACAACACTGTCAGAATACTACTGACTATATTCCCTGTGCTGTACCTTTCATTCCTGTGACTTACTCATTCCATAACTGGAAGCCTGTTTAAGATTCTAGTTACACCAGTGATCATCATTTCTACAGAGTCTGGAGATGTACAAAGTCAAAGATCCCCCTTCCCCCACTCCCAGCAGTGAACCTGTGTGTGCGGCCCCCCGAGTTTCTGTCAGCACTTTCCTCCTCGGCAAGTGTGTAGGGAGAGCCTCTGTATCCAGGGCCCAGGACCTGAGGAGAGTTCAGACAGGCTCTGTTCACGCGAAAGTTCTCCCTGCAGTTTCCCAGGAGGATCGCGTGTTCATATCACAGTGAAGGCGGGAGTGGCTGCTGTGGTTTTGGGGGTGAGCCTGCTGGAGGACTTGGCCGTCCTTCCTGCCTCAGCCTTCTTCTGACTTATCTCTGGGCACACTGACAAACCTTTTGCGTCTTTAGTTTTCTCCCTTCGGTAGAGGGCATCATAAAGATGCTTACCTCAGAGGCTTCTGGGGAGGTTGGAATGAAATGCTGGGTCTGAGGGATCGAGCTCCCTGTGGCCCTAGACCACTTCTCACTTTTCCTGCTCCTGCCTGAGACCCAGGACAGAGCAGGGTGTGCTGGCCTCTCTCGTGGCCTCCGCCTGGAGTAAAGATGAAGAAGATGACATCGTGTTGTGCGGCCAGCTCTCCATTGTGGGCAGAAGCCTGGGAGTTTTGGTTCTGGTGGCAGCTGCTGACCCCATGTTTCCCACTGGAGGCTCTGGGGGTGGTGACAGGGCCACGCAGGACGAGAAGCTAAGGGTCATGCCTGCCATGCCGTTTCCTTGTGGGTAGCAGGATGTCTCCTCTCCAGGCCTGTGTTTATCCAGTTCCTTGCCGGAAGTCACCTTCCAAGGGGCTGGATAGAGTGCCCGTGAGGGCCTCCATGCTGCCTCTGACCCTTCCCCACGTGGGCCTGTGTGCTGTTGTTCGATTTTTGGTTTAATTGTTTCGCTTGCCTTGTCTGCCTGCTTGCTTATTTGTTTGTTTATTTCCTGCTCACATCCGGAGTGGGTTTGCAGAGGCTTCTAATGAGGCCCCCAGATGCTGAGGTGGGGAAGGTGGCAGTTAGAAAGACAAGGCAAGGCCACCGTGGCTGTGCTGGTTGGGAGGGTGGCAGGGACCACCGTGATCACATTCCCCTGGCAGCCCGGGGCGGGGGAGGAAGCCACAGCTTGTAGGATCCTCGAGTCCTAGAGAAGAAAGAAGCAGAGCAGCAGGCTCCTGGGAGGGACCAGGCTTCGGCGGCCCCTTGAAGAATTCCCCCGGAGGAACCTGATCTGTGCCATCGAGACCCTTGACAGGAATGGGGGAGGGCAGCTGGGGCTTTATGTTAAATAACACACATGTAGAGGCGGCTTTTGTTTGGCTGCTTCTCAGCGGAGCAACGCTTGCTGATGGTGGAGGGTAGCTCTCTCATGGCCTGGGTTTGGGGGTCCCATTTTCAGAGGTGTGGGAGGGCCCAAAGAGCAGGAGTCAGACTGCCCATGGAGCTTCCTGTAGGCTGGCCTTGGAAGACATCAATGAACCTATGGCTGCCTGTTCTGGGGTTTCAGGTTACTTGGAGTGTGGCCTCCTGTATCCAGTCAGTCTGGTCCCATTGGACAGATGCCCATTGAAAGCCAGGTGCCGTGTGAGGCCCTGGGGAGCTGGAGGTGAGCGAGGCAGGTGTGGCCTTCACCCCCTTGGCCCTGAGCTGGAACGAGGCTCGTGATGGAGGCCAAGCTATGAGGGCGATTTGAATTTCAGGCAGTGAGGTCTGCCTGCCTGACAGAGCCTGGGAGGACTTACGGAGTTTGAGTTAAGTCTGGTGGAGTGAGCAGGGGCAAGGGTGGGTGGGCAGGTATGGGACGTGGGCTGAGAGAAAGCAGAGGTGCTCTGGGTTGGCCTAAATTACACCTGGCTGGAGCCTCATCTCTGGGATCAGGGACAGTGACATGGAGAGCCCAGCCAGGTGGTGGAGGGGCTGCGAATCCCAAGGGTAGTGAGGAAACGTGGAGGGGCAGACCACTCTGCTTTCTTTTTCTTTGTGATTTTTTTTCTTTGCAATAATTTATTATGTCAGTTTTATTAATTTATTATGTCAGTTGCTGAAAAAAATGCAAGCGACATAGACAGCAAGGGGAAAAATTATACGCTCCTCTTCTCCCTCTCCCCTCTCCCTGCCCTCCTCTCTAGAGGTAAGGAGAGGACTTTCCTGGACGCGTCACATGGACATGCAGACATTCATGTTCACATGCATGATTGTTTTCAAAAGCAGAAGCAGGATCATGCTTCCTGTATTGTTTTGGACTGAGTTTTGTATTTGGGGTGCTTTGGAGCTTTCCATCCATGCTGCCCCCCTTGGTTCTCCCTCGCTGTCCTCCCCGCGTTCTGCCAGGTGGATGGTTTATTGGTTTATTGTTCCGTTTCCTCATCTAGGTGGTTTCTCGAGACTGTGCACTTGCACGCGGCCCCGTGTCGAGCCTACAGCTTCGTGCATGTGTCTGTGTATTTCTGTGGGATGGATTGTTAGAAAGCAGAGTTGCTGAGTTACAGGGGACTCTGCTTTCCAGTGAGGAAGCTAGAAGGATAGTGGTGAGGTGCCAGGTACCAAAATAAGGCAGGCAGGAAGAGAAGTGTTTTTGGAGGAGAACAGACCTTGTTCTGGTCCCTGGTTTTTTGATGGCTGGGAGGAAGATAAATTCTTGGCTGCCATGTTGCTGAGGAGAAATGTGATATTAGGCAGAAATTCAGGGACAAAATCCAAAGTCAGAGAACCAGAGGAACTGAAGCAGGGGCCCTCGGAGGTCAGCTGCAGCTCTCCTGAGAAATGATTTGGGAATGGAGCCAGTGGGGGTGGGCAGTGGCCGGGGGACGGTCTCTGTGGTGTGGCCTGTTCTGAAGGGATCACACCGGTCTGGTACTGATGAGTTCAGGCTGACATGTGCTCAATGAGGAGGGACCCCAAGCTCTTAGGAGGAGTAGTAGAGGGGGCTGGAGCAGGGTGATGTGAGCTGAAGGGTCCAGCCCCCTCTTAGTGGCCCCGGTCAGAAGAGATGGTACAGGAATCAGGAGCTGTCTGACTGTCAGAGCTGGTCTGGGCTAGAAGGGGCTGCTCCCCTCTCCCGGGGTCCTCCAGGGCACTGTGACAGGAAGGGTCCTTGTCTCTAATCTACCTCAGATGGGGGCAAGTCTTTGGGTGACAAGTCATTATTAATCGAGGTGCTCCCCACCCCCCACCCTCCACCACTAGGTCTCTACTTCATCTCTCAACACTGAGAACTTCCCAATTTGCCTTTTTTTTTTCCATTTTTTTATTGTGGTAAAACATGCACAATATAAAAGTTACACTGTAGCCATTTTAAAAGATTTTTATTTATTTATTTGACAGAGAGAAAGCGGGCAATAGCCAGGTGAGTGGTAGGCAGAGGGAGAGGTAGAAGCAGGCTTTCCATTGAGGGGGGACCCTGATGTGCGATCCCAGGATCCTGGGATCATGACTTGAACTTAACCGACTGTGTCACCCAGGCGCCCCTACACGGTAGCCATTTATAAGTGTGTAGTGCAGCGGCGTTTAGTACATTCCCAGCATCAATTGGGCAGCATCAATCACCCTGTCCATTGCCACGCTCTTTTCATCTTGTAGAACTGAAACTCTGTCCGCAGTGAACACTAACTCCCGCCCCTAGCCCCAGGCTACCACCCCTGTCTGTCTCCGGGTTGGTGATTGCTCTGGGGCCCTCACACAGGTGGGATCTAGCAGTATTTATGGGGGCGCCTGGGTGGCTCAGTGGGTTAAAGCCTCTGCCTTCGGCTCAGGTCATGATCCTAGGGTCCTGGGATCAAGCCCCACATCGGGCTCTCTGCTCAGCAGGGAGCCTGCTTCCCCCTCTCTCTGTCTCTGCCTGCCTCTCTGCCTACTTGTGATCTCTGTCTTGAAATAAATAAATAAAATCTTAAAAAAAAAAAAAAGCAGTATTTATGGTCCTGGGATTGGCGTATCTTACAGCACAGTGTCCTCAGGCTTCCTCCGTGTCATAGTGGGTGCCAGGGTTTCCTTCCTTTCTGAGGCTGCACAAGGTTCCATTGTGTGTATACACTACTTTCTGTTTGTCCGTTCCTCTGTTAGTGGACATTTGGGTTGTTTCCACCTTCGTCTACGTTGCTTTCGGAGGGTATTGAAGAGAAAGGGGTCTCTTGGGAGCCTGTGTGTATGCGTGTGTGTGTGTGTCTGCATTTGCATGTTATCCATTTTGGAAGACATCCATTCATCCCTCACTCTGCCACCAAGGTCACTGAGTTTACTGCTTTCTCTGCCTAGAGCCAGACAGTGGCCCCCTGCTCTCTTCCAAGGGTCAAGTTCAGATCCCTTCAGGAGGCCCCTGGGGCCTTCAGGGTCTGTCCCTCACCTCCTTGCTTCGTCATTCCCTCGAGACTTCTTGTGTCCCGGTTACACAGGACGTACTAGGTCAGGGAGACAGCCCACTCAGCCTTCCTCAGATGAGGGTGTTTAACACGGGAAACCACCTGACAGGTGTCGTCAGGGGTGAAGTGGAAATATTCCAGACTAACAACCATAGGAAGGTACCAGGATGCCCAGGGCTAAGGGACAAATGGGAGAGATGGTCCTGGAGGCAGGACTGCCCAGTGGGAGTGCAGTCCTACCCCGGGAGGCTGGAGCATGGAGGAGGCACTGAGCTAATGCTTATTGTAGAAATGGGTTAGATGTAACAGAAATAAAAGGATCAGAGATCTGGAGACTTGGAGGCATGTGCACACACACATGCATACACAAACACACATGGACACACACATGCATCTCAGGTGCCTGGGGCAATTAGAGTCAGAGGCACAGGTGAATCTCGCTGTCAGTCACTGAGAAAGATCGATAAATTTGCCTCCTTCCACATGGGCACAAAATGTCCCTGGAGGGCACAGGGCAGCTCAAGGTCACATTCTCCCTGTGGACTTCCGGCTATCCTGGCCTGCTCGGGAGCCAAGATCAAAGTGTGTGTGAGGGGCCATTCGGACCTGCGAGACAGGGCTGGTATGCCAGGGGCAGCCTAGTACCGCGGGCAGGGACTGCAGGAGAGGCTTTCCTGCTGAAGGGTCCACCTTGGACCTCTTCAGAACTGCAGGGAACTGCCACTGTGGTCACAAGACCGGGCCACAAAGCCAGGCTGTGGCCATTGATGCTGGCCGGGCCTCTCCTGACACAGCGAGGCTTCTCGGACCCCCACGTGTGTTGTGGGGACAGGGGCAGCGAGGTGGGGAGGCATGCATGGTGCCCTGAAACCTGTGTGTGTGGACTTACAAGAACCACTGGGCCACCTCTTGCCAGTGACAGCACTTTGGTAGCAGAAGTTGGCCAAGTGTGAGTGTTTACACCGTGGAAATCAGCAAGTGCTACACACATCGGGCTTTTTATTCTGGAAAGCCAGCGTAGTACCACACCACATGTCCCACTCTCCAGTATTTATTATCTGCTTGGGTGGGGACAAGAAGGTGACCAGAAACTATGAAGGGCCTAGTTTATGCTGATAAGAAGATGGGCGGCATGGGGCCTGAATCATGAGGAGGCTTCCTGTGGGACCCTTGCTGGACCCTGACAGTGAGGGAGGATCTGGGTAGATGGAGACAAGGGTGCTCCAGGAGGGGAGCGGTCTGAGTATAGACAAGCATCAACTGTCTGAGTCTGGGAGTTGTGGGAGACAAAGTTAGGTGGGCTTGCAGGTAAACAGGATAGGCCTGGAAAGCTAGAAGTTTGGTCTAGAAGTTTGGCAGGGTTCTTAGTGGGCCATAAGCTTATGCGTGGAGACAGTTTGGGGAGGAGTGCTAGTGGTGGGGGTCAAGGATACTGCGAAACATCCAGTGGTGCTCTTCCCAGGATAGCCCCTGACAACAAAGAACTTTCTGGCACAAAATGGCAGTAGTGCTGAAGTGAGGAAACCCTGCTATTGGCGCTAATGCAGGTTCATGGTCAGAGGTGTATACAGTCATAATTTTAGTGCACTGTGTGTGAGAGAGAGAGAGAGAGAGAGAGAGAGAAGGACAGGAATTGGAAGCAGATTTGTTAAGGAAGGGGAGGGGCCATCAGATGCTCCCTGAGGGTCTGACTGCCAGCTTGGAAGGGCAGTGACTCACTCATGCCAAAGGAAAGAGAGAGAGAGAGAGAAATCAGTGCCCAGCCTGCTGAGGTCCCAAGTGGAGGGCCTCACTGCCAGTGCTCTTGTCCCCCTGAGTTCCCTTCTCTCTCCCTCCCCACAGCTGAGGCCGTGTCTGGGTCTGGCTCAGCTCTCTGGGGCCTGGAAGGTGACCTCAGCTGCAAGCTCTCCCCTCACCCCAAGCACCAAAGCACGAGCTGTCAGTGGCTCCTAGAGGTAAACGGTTTTCTCTGGTAAAGAGAATATGTATTTTTTGGTTTTTGTAAAGGCATAAACAACACTGGCGTGTATAAAGTAAAAACCAAATTTCTCTTTCGAATGCCCTCCCATGGTACTCCGTTCCCTTCCTGCCCGGGGTCCCACCAGTATTTTCTTGAGGTATCTCTGGGTGCGACAGCCCCAGTTTCCTCTGTCCTGTTTGTGTGTTGGGAGGATGGGTACCACACACATTCCCTCCAACATTCATTTTGTCATGGATGTCACGTTGAGTGTGTATGTGTTACTCATCCGTGCTCTTTGAGGATCTGTCCTCCTATGCCCTGTGAAGGATGGGAAGGGCAGGGCAGGGCAAAAGCCTAGAGACCCTGGTTTCCCTGTA
Source organism: Enhydra lutris kenyoni (assembly GCF_002288905.1). NCBI lineage: Eukaryota > Metazoa > Chordata > Mammalia > Carnivora > Mustelidae > Enhydra > Enhydra lutris. The sequence continues at coordinate 37,649,578 of NW_019154096.1, read as the reverse complement.
GGCTGCCATCACCAACCACTGAGCTATGGGCAGAACTCTTCTTCTTCTTCTTCTTTTTTAAAAAATATTTTATTAGTTTTTTAAATTTTTTTTTATTTTTTAAGGATTTTATTTATTTATTTGACATACAGAGATCACAAGTAGGCAGAGAGGCAGGCAGAGAGAGAAGAAGGGAAGAAGGCTCCCTGCTGAGCAGAGAGCCCGATGTGGGGCTCGATCCCAGGACCCTGGGATCATGACCTGAGCCGAAGGCAGAGGCTTTAACCCACTAAGCCACCCAGGGGCCCCCAAAGATTTTATTTATTTATTTTTGACAGAGAGAGATCACAAGTATGCAGAGAGGCAGGCAGAGAGAGAGAGAGAGAGAGAGAGAGAGAGAGAGAGAAGCAGGCTCACTGCTGAGCAGAAAGCGTGATGTGGGACTCGATCCCGGGACCCTGGGATCATGACCTGAGCTGAAGGCAGAGGCTTAACCCATTGAACCACCCAGGCGCCCGGAACTCTGAGACTCATTTCCTTGGCACTAGTAGGACTGAGGGTGCTTCCTGGCCCTCTGACATCTCTACTTTTAGTCTTATGTAGCAGCCTCAAAGGAGAAGCTCTTAGAAGTGGGTGGTGGGCAATTTTGGAATGAAGCTACCATATGGAAATGAACCAATAATGGCCAATACCTGGTGCAAGTCAGCTCCAGGCTCAGCTCAGCCTGAGCAGACAGCATGTTTCCTGCAGAATAAATACCTTTCCTAGAACTAGGGCAGCCCCAAGAGTGGCTTCAGAGCTTCTCCGCACCTGTGCAGCTGCCAAGAACATCACCTGTTCTGCCTGGGGCTCCCCCGTCCGCTGGCTGCTCCCAGGGATCTCACATTTCCTGGCCTAGTTCAGTCCTGGGCTCCTGGGATATATTTGTTAAATCTCACAAAACCCTGGGAGGATAGTATAATTAGCAGTGTTGGATGGTGGTTTAGCACTCAGGGCTCTCGTGCAGCCTGTCTGAGTCCATCCTCTGTAGTGCACGAGAACTAGGGTAAGTTATTCAGTCTACGTCTCAGATTTTGCCAGTGATAAAATTGAGTCTCAGGAAGGTTAAGTAACTTCTCTGAGGTCATAGATCCAGATCATATTTTTCCTACTACAACCCACATGGATCTGTGTTCTCAGAGGATTTGTTAGTTGAGGGTTCAAATGCTAAGGTTAAGTTGGAAGGGGCCTGGAGATGCCATTTCTTGGATATCCTCTGGGACGCCCACTAAGCTCCCTGGTGTCTTGCAAAAGCCATCTCTGTGTTTCTGGTTGTACCTCTGAAGTTAATCCATAGGAACAGGTGGTTCTGCTTGGGAGTTAGTCTCTGCAATCTGTGAATGAATCTGTCAGATCTGCTGGACTTTGTGGCTGCGTCGATTTCTGTATCTGTGGCTTGGGGTACTTCTATGCCTGTAGGTGTCACGCAAGGAAGTGATGGGGATGATTGCTTGTGATAGGAAGGGAAGAAGTGCATATTGAACACGTACTGTGCTAGGGTTAGGTTTAAAATTTGATCTTGGATATAAAATCTGATCTCAGAGAATTGTCATAACAGCTTTGAAACGTAGGTACAGTGGTCCCCTTTTCCAGTTGAGAAAACTGAGGTGCAGATAGTTATTTAACTAGACTGAGGTCATGCAACCAGAAGTCACAAAAACTGATGGCTATTTGGCTTCAAGTTCCTTTGTCTCTTAGAAAGGCAGAAAGGTCTCAGTCAGTTATCTCACCTTCCACCTAAGAAGCTAGAAATTAGAAGAGCAAATGAAATTTGAAATGAATAGAAGAAAAAAAAGATCAAAGTGGAAAGCAAAGATATAGAAAACAGAAAAACAATAGAGAAAAATTAATGAAACCAAATGCCGGTTCTTTGTGAAGATAAAATGGATAAAAGTCTAGATGGACAGATCAAGAAAATAAAAAAAGAAAGAAAACACAAATTACCAGCATCAGGAATGAGAAAAGTGACATTACTACAGATTCTACAGGCATTAAAAGAATATCAAGAGAATATTGTGAAAAACTTCATGCCAACAGATTTGACAAACAAGCTGAAATGGACAAATTTCTTGAAAGACATAAACTACTAAAGCACCTGTAAGAATAGGAAATTTGAACAGCCCTATATCTGATAAGGAAATAAAATATGTAGTTAAAAAGCCTCTGAGAAAGAAAACTCTAGAGCAGGATGGTTTCACTGTTGAATTCTGCTATGTATTTGAGAAGTAAGTATTATCAATTTTATACAGTCTTCCAGAAAATTGAAGAGAAGGGAATGCTTCCCAACTCCTGCTATGAGATCAGTATTATCCTAATACTAAAACAGACAATGTTATAAAACAAAAACAAACAAACAAACAAAAAAAAACAAACTTAGCCAATATCCTTCATAAACACAGACCTATAAAAAACCACAGCAGAATATTATCAAGAGCATAGAAAAGGGATGATATATTATGACCAAGTGGGGCTTACTTAGCCAATGATGCAAGCTTGCTTTAGCACTCAAAATTCAATGGATCTGATTCCCTGTGACTATAGATTTTAAAAGAAAAATCATGTGATTATGTTTCAGAAAAAAAGCATTTCACAAAATCCAACATCTTGTTCTCTTAAACCCCTCAGCAGCCTAGGGACATAAGGGAACTTTGCTACCTTATAAAGGGCATTTATGACTAACATTATGCTTAATGGCAAAAGACTGAATACTTTCTCCTTAGATCAGGAACAAGACGGAGATGTTCACTCTCATCACATCTATTCAACATTGTACCTGAGGTTTTAGCCAGTGGAATTAGGCCAAAAAAAAAAAAAAAAAAATCTAGATTAGGAAGGAAACACTAAAACTTTCTATTTACTCATGCCATGATCCCCTATGTGCAAAATTCAATATGATCTGTAAAAAAGCTACTGGAAATAAGTGAGTTTAGCAACATTGTGATGTAAAATCAATAAATAAAAATCAATTGTATCTATATACTAGCAATGGATAATTGCAGTCAAAATAAAAATCATACCATTTATTATAATAGCATAAAAATTGTGAAATCCTTAGGGATCAGTCTGACAAAAATCAGCAAGACCTGTACACTGAGAACTATGTGACACTACCAAAAGATACTGGAGGACCTAAATAAATGGAGAGATACATTGTATTCACGGATTGGAAGACTCATATTAGTATTAAAGTATCAGTTCTCAAATTACTCTATGGATTCAATGCATCCCTATAAAAATCCCAGCATGCTTTTTTGTGGAGTAGAAATTGACAAACTGATTTTAATATTCATAGGGAGATGCAAAGTACCTAGAATAGCCAACACCACTTTGAAAAGGACTAACTCCATGACTTCAGAACATTAAAAAAGCGACAGTAATGAAGACAGTGTGTTTCAGATGTAAACATAGTCGGGTAGACCCCTAGAACAGAACAGAGAACACAGAAATGGACTCCTGCATATCTAGAGGGTTGATTTTCAACAGAGGTACAAAGGTAACTCAATGGAAAAACTATATTTTGTTCAATAAATGGTTCTGGAACAAGCAAGTATCTACGTGCAAAGAAAGAAACTTCAATCCATACCGTGTACTATATATAAAAAAATACAAGTAAAAAAATGGATCGTAGACGTGAAAAACCTGAAACTATAAAGCTTCTATGAGAAAGCACAGTAGAAAATTGTCATGGCCTTGGGTTAGTCACAGATTTCTTAGATACAACACCAAAAGCACAATCTATAAAAGAAGGAAAAACTGATAAGCTGGATTTCATGAAAATTAAGACCTCTTTAAGAATTAAGAGCTCTCTAAGACCTCTTTAAGAATTAACGTCTTTGAGGGGCACTGTGAAGAGAATAAAAAGATGAGCCACAGTCGGGGAGAAAATATTTACGAATCACATATCTGACGAAGGGATCACACATGGAATGTATAGAACTCTTAAAACTCTTAAAACTTAAAACACCACAATGAAGAACGGGCAAGATATTTGAATAGACACTTGACAAAAGAAGATATATGGATGGCAAACAGGCCCATGGAAAGATGCTTCTTGGTGATTCAGGAAATGCAAATTAAAACCTCAACTGAAAGCTACCATATCCCTATTAGAGTGATTCAAATTTAAAAAGGAGGATAATATCAACTGTTAGGTTCAGAGCAACTGGCATTCTTATATCTGCTGGTGGAAATATAAAATGGCACAGCCCCTTTGGAGCAAGGGTTTGACAGCTTCTCAAACAGTTAGCCTACACCAACTGTATTAGCTGTTGTATTCATAGGTATTCACCCAAGGGAAATGCAAACATATGTCCACACAAAGACTTCTAGAGCAGCTTCATCTGTAATAGCCCCACATGGAAAACAACGGAAAGGTCCATCAACAAGTGGCGGGCCACACATTTGGCACATCTGTAGAGTGGAAGTACTTAGCAATGAAATGGAGACAATTATTGGTAAAAGCAACAGCATGGAGGAGTTTTCAGAATGACTAGATTAAGTGAAGGAAGACATAAAAGAATACATACTGAATGATTCCATTTCTTTTTTTTTTTAATTTTATTTATTTATTTGACAGAGAGAGAGAGAGAGAGATCACAAGTAGGCAGAGAAGCAGGCAGAGAGAGGAGGAAGCAGGCTCACTGCTGAGCAGAGAGCCCGATGCGGGGCTCGATCCCAGGACCCTGAGATCATGACCTGAGCCGAAGGCAGAGGCTTAACCCACTGAGCCACCCAGGTGCCCCTGAATGATTCCATTTCTATTAAACTCTAAAATGTGCAGACTAACCTGTAGTGATGGAAGTAGATCAGGGGTTGCTTAGGGACAGGGTGGGTTGAAGGATCGGTGAGGGGCACAAAGAAACGTTGGGGGTCTTGACCCTGATTCTCCGTCCTGGTTGGGGTGATACCCATGTCAGAAGTGTTTCAGCTGGTACACTGTTCTATTTGCAACTTACTGCATATCAATTACACTTCAATAAAGCTGTTAAACAAATTCCATTGCCCTTTCCAGATACCATGCTGCCTGTCACAGGGGTTCTGTCTTCATGCCAAAGAAACCACCATGCCCGAACTCATTCAAACAATCGCACGCCCTTATGGTTTCCCAAGATGTGTTAGTTTGATAATCCATCTGTATGACATCCACCACATAAGTGAGTCATGCTGGCTCGCTGGAATTCTGTCACACATGGGAGAGAAAGGGTGGAACAGTCAGGATTGTATCTGGGGCCCTGAATGCAGTGAGCGATCTCAGCTAATAGGCCTTGAAATGCACTACACAGGAAGCTAAGTGAATCACAATCTTCCAGGAGCTGACATCACGGTGTTTAATCTCAGTGTTATAATTTTCTTCCTTTCTCAACTGTCCACATTAGGGTTGATTAGTAAGCCTCTGGCCTGCTTGGAAGCCATCAGGTGGGGACAGATTAGCGTGTCGGTTATGGAACAGTGCTGGGGGGAGCTGATCAGATGTACTCAGACAGTGCGGTAATTAGCATGCCCGAGACACCAGGCTGCTGCGCTGGCACGGCCTTGGCTGGTTTCACTGTGGAGCAGTTTGTTCCTTTCCACAAAGAAATTCATTAGTGGAGATCAATGGTGAGCGGTGTGGAACCCCCATCCCTGCCTTGCAGTCCTGAGGCCCAGAGACAGAGGTGTACAGGCGAGGCTCCGGGGGCTGTGGGCAGCCTCTGCATGGCCAGGCTTCTGGGAAGTGACTGCAGACCCTGGAATTCTGCATGCCCCAATGTCTCACCCCAGAATCCCAATGGGGAGGGCTAGCCCTGGGTTCCAGGGCCCTCCGGTTCTTTGGAAGTTGATGTAGAATTGATGCCAGGGTCTAGTGCAGGGCCTGGGGAGTGTGAGGCGGCCAGGTCAAGTTCATAAGGAAGTCCACATCTTTTCTGTGGTTTGTCCAATTAATGGGAGCAAGGCCATAGCAGCTTCTAAGTGCCAAAGCACCAAGTTCTAGATCCATTTGTTCATCCAGCAAGTATTTATTATGTGCCTTCTGTATGCCTAGCTCTGTTTTAGGTCCTGGGGATTCAGAGAACAACTGAGTCAATGTTCCTGCCCTCATGGTGCTCATAGCCTAATGCAGGAGACAGAGAATAAGTAAGTAAGGAGGCAAGAAGTGACTAATAATACTGTTCTTACTAATGCACAAAATATATAGGACTTCCTCTCATTCCAAGTTTCTCTTCTGGGTTCATAGCCTCCATGAGCTCCTTGAAATTGTATGGAAAAGCATGCCTATGTGTGTGTGTTCATGTACATGCATTTTCTGCTTTTTCTTGGAGAGAAGTCCATAGTTTTTCCAAATGCTTCAAGTGTCCACATTCTAAAGAAGAGTAGGCTTGTTACTCTAATTCCCTAGTGCCCCTCCTATCCAGGGGCACGGGGGTCCTTCCCTCACCCTCTCCTGGACGCACCATGACTATTTCCTTCTTGTCTGACCAAGTCGGCTCACTCCCAAAAAGACCTGTCTGCCTTTCTGCTAGTAGGGCTTTGAGCTGTTGCCTCCCTGCCTGGGTTCACATCCTCGTACAAGGGAAGCCGCTTATCTGCCTTTCTGAGTGGCAGTGGCCAGGGCTCCATGGGCAGCTGGATGCGGGGCTCTTCAGCTCTGCCGTCCCCCAGCCTGGCTGCCCAGGGCTGGAAGGTGGTGGCTGCAGTGGGGGCCCTCATGTGCTGGTCATATGGGCAGGTGCAGGTAGCTAAGTACATCGGTGGGGGTTGAAAGTAAGCCCCCTTAGAGCTGAGGCTTGGGGCATAGGGAAGGTGTCCTGCCCCTGCAGCTCTGCTGGGAGATGATGGAAACTACAGGGACCATTCCAGGTATCCTGTAAGTCGCTTGAGCCCCATTCTGGGTGTTGCCCATCAGCCCCCGGGGCTCCCCGCAGTTGCACCACCAAGGCCAGCCTCTGTCTCCCCTCCCCCTCCCCAGCCAGGTGGCCTGGGCAGAGTTGTGCTGGATGGAGACAGCCAGCTCCTCATTGCTGAACCTCTTGCCAATGCCTGGTGCACATTTCCCAGAGATGCGGGGAGGATGTCTGTGGCCATGAGTTCATGACTTTTTCGTGGTGTTGGTACACATGACCTTGATGTACGAGGCTCCTGTCGGCCTCCCCTGGAAGCCTCCCCAAAGTAGCAGGTCCCCAAGTCCAGGGCACTTCTCACCGGTAGGTCACAGCCTGAATTTCTTTTGGCTTGAGGCTCCCAGGGAGCCATGGAATGTCTGTTGCCATCTGGTGTTTAGCATCTCAGGACATTTTCTCTAGAACAAAATGTTCAGAAGACCTGAGAGAAGATGAAGAGCATTTTTATTTTTATTTTTATTTCTTTGTCAAAGCAGTGTGCTGGTGCTGGATGGAGCCTAGGGTGTGCGGGTTTGCAGGTGCCCATGGGTACCTGGGGCACAGGAAGTGGGTCATGCTCAGAAACCTGTTCAGGTCCAGTTCAGCAAAGGCTGGTCAGGAGCCCCCTGGCACCAAGTCTGAGCATCAAAGATCATCCTGCCCATGGCCTGTGTGCCTGAGGGAGCAAGCTCTGGGCCTAGCTACCCTCCACATGGCCGGCATCCAAGCGAGGACCAGCCCCCCTGCCTGCCCTGGAGCTCAGCATCACCCTGAATCTTCCAGGTTAGTCTGCTCTGAGCTTACCAGGTAAGGCCAGGGCCCGTGGCCTCTGTGGTCTGGCTCCAGGTTCCATAGGCCCCTCTCAGGGGGTGCTGCAGGCACCCTGGGGAGCACTTCTGGTGATTTCATCCCAATCTCAGATGACTTGCAACTGCCCAATTTCAGAGCCTGTCCCTGAGTGGTGGAGAAGACTCTGGTAGCTGCCTTGCTCCTGCCTGGAGCCCTGAAGGAGATGGGGCCTTTTTGGGAATATGTGGGGGGACGCTCAGGAGTGGGTGCACATGGGTTTTCTCCTGTAAGGCTTCCTGCTGCCCATGCCTTTGTCCCAGCCCAGCTTAGAGCAGGGAGCACATGGTGTTAACAATTTTGGTCCCTCAAATGGTCCTTGCCCTTGTGACCCTAGGGCAGGACTTCTGTGCTTAGCAGACCAGAGGTTCTCATTATGTTTGGGACATGGTCAATGTGAAGCACTCTGAGGACAGCCTCTGGAAACTCAGCGTCACTTTCCCCACAGAGAGTAAGACCAAGCCTGACCCCGGGCAGCTGTTTGATCATTTGGGGACTCCATTCAGTTTGTCAGTAAGACGGGGAAAGGGACATCTGCTCGTGTGATTGAGGAGAGAAGTAATTGAGATGATCCCTCCAAGACGCCTCTCATGGTGCCAGCCCTCATGTTCTCTGGGTCTCCTTCCCATGTGCCAGCTGGATCCTCCCTTTCACCGGCTTGATGGCGGGTCACCTCACGTTGGGTGCCCACCTGGGCACCCTTCCTTTGTCTAGCCCTGTTCTTGCTCCGTCTTGCCCCAGTGGGCCCACACAGCTCTGCCCGTTTCAGGTTGATGGCACTCCATTTTCTTAGGGATGCCTAGGTCTTGAAGAGTGGTGCTGATCCTTTTGGGAGTCTCTCTGGACCCAGAGCCTGGGACACTCCCTGCCCCTGTGCAGCAGAGGGATCTGGATGGGGCTGGTTGAGGAAAGATGGGCTTCTTCGCGATCCCCTGGAGGTTTGTCTAGGGATGGTTGTGTGGTGACTTTTCACTGTCAGACTCTCCTGATTAAGGTGGCTGTGATCCTAGCCAACATTTAGACATGATTCACTGGTTTGGGCCGCAGGGTCATCTGCCACTGTTGATGATGGATGGGCCTGGGGCAGGGCAGGGTTTATGTGAGCTATGGCCCCGGGCTTTGTAAAGACGTTCCCATAGACGGAGGGACACAGTCCCATGGCCAGTTGGAGCAGTGACCAGGGGACCCAAGGACAAAAAGGGGCTTTGGGGCTCTACGAAATACCATCATCTCTTAGGACAGGTGAAATCCAAAATTATACTGTGGATCTGTACTTACAAATTAACCTCAAGCAAGAGAGGGATACTTTCTGAACCAGTTTTCTCCCTTGAAAGCTAAGGACGGAAGGGCTTCCTGCTTGGGCTGTGGTAGAATCAGAGGAGGTAGCCTCAGTGGGGGTGGCCTGCATATCCTCAGGGACAGCCTGAGTGAATCTGAATTGCTAAGTGTTCTGCTGGGTCCCTAGAGTGAGAAGGTTGGAGAGGGAGGGGCCAGAGTTTCCGGAGACTGGTAGGCTCCCAGCTTGATCTGATGAACCCTTGTGCTTTCCATTACTTTCTCTGGTCTGGCCAGGCTGGGACCCTGGACTGGCCTGAGGAGTATAGGGCTGGAGTAGGACCTGAGGATGGATCAGACCCTGCAGCCTCTGCTTGCCCACCCAAGGTCAAGGCCCTCAGCTCAAAGTTGAAGTGAAAATCCTCCCCATCAGAAAATGTTTTGAGGCGTCCCTTGTCATGGCACTGATTTTTTAGGATCTCCACTCAGAATTAAGCTGGGATGCTGGGGAGAAAGTGTCTGCTGGAAGGAAGGTCCTCTGGGGAGAGGAGAGAGAAAACAGTCTCTTGAAGTCAGAAAGGCCTAGAAAGGCCTGGCTGTGGTTCCCAGGCTCCAAAGGTGGAACAAGGGGCTGCTTCATTTAAGGGGCCCCTGGTCCACCTTGTAGAGAACATGATTCTGAGGAACAAGCTGCATGTGGGTCATCTGGAGGCAGGCATGTGGGAGTAAGGTGTCTGATGGGTCTGCCTTCTGGGGCAGTTGCCCGAAACCCTTTGTGGGGCTCACCAGCCACAGCCTCATGGCCTGTGGGCAGAGTTCTCAGGCATGGATGGGCACCCCCTGGCTGGGCTCCCCAGTGGCCCTGCACCAATTTGCCAAAAGCCGGGCCAGTTTGCCCTCAGAGCAAGTCACTGGATAACCAGTTTGGCGAATGCTTGAAGAGGTTTTGCCAAGTTTTTGCTTTCTCCTCCTTGTCTGTCCTTGGATGTAGTCCTCCTGCCCATCCCTCCCCTGCTGGTTTGTATGCAAATGATGGGGATGGGAGGAGGGGCAAAATGAGGCTAAAATCCTCACTATTGCCCTTTGGGGATTTTGTGATTTGGCTTCTGGTGAGTTGGCCACTAGGAGAACTGGTCACATGACCTTGTCATGAGGGGAACTGACTTTGGGTGGGAAAAGATTTGGTTTTTGTTGAGTTGCCTTGATTTCTGAAATGAAACATCAGGAAAGTTTACAGGAAGGCAGAGGCCTCCTCCTTGAAAATCTTTATGTCACACACGGTGCCCCTCAAGGCTGAGACACAGTCTTTTCCTGGAGGCAGCAAGTTTTTCACCAGGATGGACTAGAGTCCTCCCTGTTTTTCTTCCTCCGTGTCTCCTCTGTCTCTGTCTCTGTCTCTCCCCCTCTGTCTGTCTCTCTCTTTGACACACACACACACACTCCTCTGCTTCAAGCCACCAGAGAAGTAAGTTGGCTCCTGGGCCAGATTTTCCCATGGGGTGGCTCAGAAACCAACCGTAATTGGAGGGAGTAGGGAAAAGAAAATGCACTATAACTGGTCTAAATAACCCTTCTCATTGCGTGTTTAAAACAAATAAGTTCTTCAGGAGCAGACACAGCATTTTCCTTCCTTGGGCTTTTCTTACTGTTCTAGAAGACGGGCTCATCTTTCTCCCTGAAGGCTGGGTGGGGGACCGCGGGATGGTGGTATTTCCTGCTTATAGGCACAAACTACCAGACAGGGACACGATGGAGTCTGTGCCCTGTGTGCCTGGGACTGAACTCACTGTTTTGTTTCTCCTCCAGATCTGATCCCCTCCTGGCTTGGCAGGTGGCACCTCTGTCACCTGGGTGATATTCCTTACTTTCTGTCGTGGCACTCTGCTGGCTGTTCACCAGAACTTTCTGAGCATCCTTAAATCTATCTTTTCTCCATCCCCATCCTTGCATACCCTCATCATTTCTTACCTAGATTAGTATGACAGTGATGTGTCAACAGTTCCTTGACTGGTATTTTCTCTCTGATCCACTCCTATGGCCTGGAGACGGGACTTGGGAAGATGAATCTGATTGGTCAGATCCAAGCCAGAAAATCTTTGGTGGCTCTCTCTTGACTCAGGATCAAGTTTAGGTTTGCAGCATGACATGTAAGACCCTTCCTAACCTTCCCTTCCCTTACTCCCCAGTATTGTCTCTCATAGTCCCCATGTTTGCTGCTATTCTCTATGGCACCCTGCTCCCTACTTATGCCTCCATCTTTTCATGCTGCAGGGTCTTTTCATATGCCTGTCTTTCTGCCTAGGAATCCCTTCCTTTCACTTTATAATCCAGTGAATTTAATAGGCCTTCTAGACCCAGCACAGAGAACATCTTCTCTGTTGTTCTTGGTGATAGTAGATCTACTCTCCCCTGTGCTTTTTCTGCTTTTCTTCTTTTGCCTTTTTCTCGACGATTACTATATTGCCTCTAACACTGTGCTATATTTAATTTGTTTCCATTTTCTACTGTCCTCTTACCCTTTCTTCCCAGCATGTGACGTTTGAAGGCAGAAACCTTGCTTTGTCTACCTCTGTATCCCCAGCATCTGGCCCAGGACTTGGCACATGTTGGTCCTCAAGAATGGTAGTTCTTTCCCCCTGAAGGTGCTCATTCACAAATGTTTATCAAGACCCAGTATATGCCAGGCACGGCTCTAGGCACTGGGGATATGGTAACGTACGTGACCTCATAGAGCCTCCAGTCTAGTGGGGAAATGTGGAGAGTAGATAAATAAGTCAGTGTGTCAGATGATGCCACCAAAAACCAGCCAACGAGGTGGAGAAAAAAGCAGCCAAGGAAGAAGGAGGAAAACTGGAGGAGAGACCAAGAAGGCATTTTAGGGGAGCATGGGATGAGCACCATCCAAAGGTGCTCATCCAGTGACAGGTGGGTTGAAAAGGAAGAGGGGTGAAAGTTGACTGTTGGATTTACAGCAGGGAGGTCCTTGACATCCTTGGCAAGAGCTGTTGTAGGGGGTTGGTGGGGCCAAAGCTGATGGAAGTGGGTTCAAGAATGGGAAGACAGGAAGTGGGGCCAGCAGGTGTAGACACCTTTTGTGGACATCTCCTTGTAAAGGGGAACAAAATCATGGAGGAATTGTGGTGTCAAGGGAGGTATGATTTTATAAAGACAGGAGACATGATGATGTGTCTGTGTTTTGAGTTAGTGCCTCTGCAAAGAGCATGCTGCATACGGGAGAGAAGGGACAGTTGGTTATGTGATGCCCTTAAGTTGGCTGGAGGGGATGGGAGCTGGTACTCAAGATGTGTATGTCATAAGTGAGATGAGCCTCGTCTGGCTTCTCCCAGCACCATTAACCAGCTGGTGCCAATGATCTCAGCACTGGAGAGATCTTCAGGGCTGTCCTTTCCCCACTGTCTCAGTGTCATGGTCATGACTGCCAGGACTCCCGGCATGAGCAGGTGCAGGGCGGAGCAGTGCTGGCTCCAGGGATAGGAAGCATAGCTCTGGTAATAGGGCATCAGAGCAGGCAAGGGGGTGGACGGGTGGCACCAGTGGTAGGTTTGACTGTGGTTTGCTTGAGAAGAAGTGGTGTGCCTGATATCCAAGAGGTGGAAGCATTTGGAGTGGGGTTCACAGATGTCCAGGCTGATGGGGGAACTAGCAGAGAGTAGTCCAGAGGCTGAGGCCAGGGTTACATTTGGGCTACCAGCTCCTGCTGAAGAAGGTTGAAAATAACTAGGGGACAAGTCAGAGCCAAGTTCAGGAGCTGGTTAGCAGTGTGTGTGCCAGGGTGGGAAGTAGGCAGAGCAAGACAGGATGGCAGTCCCATTATGGGAAGTGGGGACAATGTGGGGACCGGGCCAGAGCCCACTTAGCAGGGCTATCATACCATATCTATGCCAGATCAGCTGGGGAAGGGAACCCACTGCTATTAGTTATGTGCCTCTCTCTTGGGTGGATTATTTGTGCATCCACTCATTCATTCAACAAGGATTTCTTGCACCTGGTCTGTTTTTCATTTAGGCAAGAATTACTGTACCCATTTTATAGTTGAGGAACTGAGGCTGAGCAGAATTACAGAGTGCTCCTAAGATCTTAGCTATTTAATGGCAATAAATATTGCCTGAAGTTCCTGCCATAATATGATGCTGCATGCCAGGAAGACCTGACACTGGGGCCCAGGTGGGCTGAGGGTCCTCGGATCCCCATAGAGTGGGTCCTGAGTCCCTTAGAGGGGTGTGTGTGTGTGTGTGTGTGTGTGTGCGCGCGCACGCAGGAATGTCAGAAGGCTTTAGCCAGGGCAGAGGAGGGATGCAAAGGCTGGGAGTTAGGGAGGGCATGAGACAGTATCCCCATCTTGCACCTGCTCTTTGGTAACGCAGTTTGCACCCAGGGCCGCGCCTGGCAGCAAGGGACCTTTGCTGCCTTTGCTAGGACAGTCAGAGCTTACGGGGCAGCTAGGGTGGGGGGGGCGTTGGGTTTGTACTCCGATAGCTGAAGCTCTTGGCGCTCTCTGAGGTTGCTTCTCTAGCATGACAGCTGGGGAAGTCCCTGATGTATGTGACGCAAGGCTGATCTTCAGGAAGTGTGTTTTGATCACCTACTCCATGGAAAATACTGTGCCAGAAACCTGACATTCTTTATCTGGTTTTGTCCTCATGGCAAGATCATCCCCTGCTTTTATAGGTGAGAAAACTGAGGCACAGGAGACCTGAGTGACTGTCCAAGATCACACAGCTCACAAGAGGCAGCACAGGTGTAGGAACCGGGTCTGCCTGACACCCCCAAATTTCCAGAACCTTCGTTGCTGACCATTAAGCCATTAGCTCTTATTAGGATGTCCTGGATTGAGGTGTCTAAAATCATTCATGTGTTCATTTGTGGGCAAAATGAAGACCATCCTTCAGTTCCAGGCACTGTAGTGGGATGACGGCTGGTTGAAGGGGGAAGGAAAGGTCCAGAAGGGCCCCCTGGTATCTGAGGTGGAGAGGACAGGAGGCAGGGTGAGGGGGGTGGGTGTTCTGGACAGGAAGTGACTCAGGCATCCCCTTCTCCTGGGCCAGCATACTCAGTGTCCATCCCTAGGTCCTTAAGGCTCGTTTGCACATGTGCGTACATATGCAAGTGCCTGTGTGGATGGCCACCAAGAAAGTATGGGTCCTCCCATCCATCTGTATCTATGAGTATATTGATTTGTCCATCTACATCCGTCATTTCCTTATCTCTGTGTCTCCAGTGTTTGGCAGAAAAGGTGTGAGTGTTTGTTGGGTGAGGTCCGTCTCCATCTCCACGTCTGTTCCTGCTCGTGTGTTACATGTAACGATGGCAGTATGGCCACCATTGCCCCTGCCAGCAGCTCTGGTCTACCTTGGGCAGGTCCCCCATCCCCACACAGGGCATCTCAGACCCTTACCCTCGGGTGGGGGGGTCTCGAGTGTGCAGGATGGCTGAAGGATGGGTGGTCTGTGGGTGGTGAGCCAGTGGGGAGGGGAAAGCCTGCCTTCGTGAGCCCCTCCAAATCTCTTCGTCTCTCTCCTGATCCCTCTTAATGAGAGTTTTGCCTGCTCCTCTATTCCCTCTCTTTCCAATTTGCTTTTTTAGTTTCATTTGGCCTTTGCTTTTACTCTCCCCCAAGCTGGATCCATCTAGAATCTCAGAAGTGAGAAATGAAAAACTAGCCGTGAATCTTCTCAAATGTAGGGCGGCACTTTCTTTGAGGTTTTTTTTTTTTTTCCCCCTGCTTTGGTGGGGTAGGGAAGTGGAGGAAATGCTCCCTGGGAGTAAGGGAGTAAGCAAAGGGGGAGAGGAATACATAGGGAATAACCAGATCGAGATGCTGAGCCCTGTATCATCTGTATCTGTATCCAGATGTGTGTACCCTATACCCACATACCCACATTCACATGCATATCTTTACGTAACCTCTCACGACTCTCTGAGGCCCTGGGGAACACCGGTGTGCTGCTTTAGGAACAAAAGGAGATGGAGGGGGCAAAGTAGAGACGGAGGTGACCTGAGATCTGCACGGCAATTGGCTGCATGTCTTGGACTTTATCAGACTCCTGATTTGAAAAAACTGTACAAACATCGCTTATAGGAAATTTGAATACTGAGTTGAAAAACTACTTTTTCAAGCATATGCATGGGAGTGTGTTTATGTATTTTAAAAAAGTCCCTTGTCTTTTAGAGAGATAATTGAAATGTTTGCCTGTGAAGGATATGGTGTTGGAGATCTTTTTCAAAATAATTTTGGGGGGTTAAGTTATACATGATAGGACTTGACCCTGAGTGATAGGTACCTGGGGGTTCATTACACTTTTTTAGTGTTTGAAATTTTCTATAATATGCAGTAAAATAAAATCACATGATGACAGTTTTTCTCTAGTTTTACAAAGAATATTGTTTGTTTTTTGTTTTAGTTTTTATACCTTAACTTTTCTGGAATCTTAGGTGCTGTTTTCACTTCCCTGCTAGAGAGGAGCAGATGGCAGGATGAATGGATAAGTAATGAGAAAATATTAATGAGAACAGGAAACTATCAATCGTGTTTCCTAGACAGCTTGCTTTTAGCCCTAGATACTTCTGCAAAATTACTTGCATATAATATAGTCCTGTTATTTTTTGCGGGGAAATGAATCATACCATGGGCTTAAATAGGTCAGCACTTATGGTGGGAGGCTTAAGTGGATTAAGTGTAGACTCTGGAGACAGACTGTCTGCTCTGCACAGTGACCTTGGTCAGTAACTCCCCTTTGCAAGGGGGGCGGTTATGATAGCAACTACTGTATAACCATACAGTGGAATATTATCCAGCTACAAAAAGGACTAAAGTACTGAAAAACGCTATAATGTGGGTGAACCTTGAGTGCATTATATTAAGTGAAAGAAGATAGTCATGAAAGACCACTTATTGTGTCATTGCGTTTATACAAAATGTCCAAAATAGCAAAAATCTATGGAGATTGAAAGTGGAAATTGAAAGTTGTCAGGGGCTGGGGTGGAGGTGAGGGATATAAGGAGTATGCCAGTCATTTCAGGCCACTATAAAAAAGTGTGGTAGACAGGATGGCTTATAAGCAGCAAACATTTCGTTCTCACAGTTTTGGAAGCTGGGGAGTCCAGGATCATGGTGCCTGCAGATTCAGTGTCTGGTGAAGGCCCTCATCTGTGTCAGAGACTACCAATTTCCCGTGATGTCCTCACATGGTGGAGGGGGGTAGGGAGCTCTGTGGGGTCTGATCTCATAGGAGGGCTCCAGCCTTAAGACTTAAGGACCTCCCAATACTGATCTCACAGGAGGGCACCACTCTCATGACCTGAGCACCTCCCAAAGCCATCACATTAGGATTTCAACATATGAATTATGGGGGTGGGGTGGGGTACAAACATTCAGACCACAACAGGGAGTGGCTACCAATGGACCCGAGGTTTCTTTTTAAGGTGATGGGATGTTCTAATATTAGTTTGTGGGGATGGCTGCATAACTCTTGAGTATAATTAAAAAAACATTGACTTGTACACATATAATGCATGAGTTTTGTGGCATGTAAATTATATATCAATAAAGCTGTTTGAAAAAAAGCACCCACATCACAGAGTTAAGGCTAAAATAACATGCTATGTGTAAAGTATTTAGAAGAGGGCCTGGCACATCATGGAGGTTTTCTAATTCTAAGTGCTTTACTGAAATTATCGTGTGTGTGGGGGGCACGTTTTCCTCTAGGATTTCGTTTCTGAAATGTTTAATATTTATCATGCTATGCAAGCTCTGAAAGTCAGTGGTTCAGGTAGAATTACCATCTCAAGGTTTTAATGACCATCTTTTTCTGGTCTGGAATTAAAAGCCTTCTAAGCATCCCTAAAATAGATTATTCATATCCCTCCACAATTTTGGTCATTAAAAAAGATGTCTCTTTAAAGACGCTCGAAAACACTTTGGGCAGTGTCTGGGCAGTGTGGTATTTTTTTGGTCCTGTCCCCCTTCCTACCCTGTACTTAGGCTGTCCTGTATTCCGTACCCAGGTTTTTCAGGTGGCAGAACTTAGGGAAACCTCTGATTCTTGGTACAGCTTTAGATTCTCACCTCCATTAACAGATAAAACACTAATTAGTAGTTAATCTAATTGATTCACCATCTCCTAATTTATCTCTCTTCCTTCAATAATTCCTTAATTGACTAAACTGTGGTGAGAGACAGAGAGACATCTGACCTGCAGAATTGGTCCCGATGCTGGGGTTTCCAGGTTCCAGACTTGCTGACCAAAAACCCCCGGGCTCAGCGTGGAAGGTCTCAGCACCTTCTGCTGTCCCAGGTCCCTGCCCTGGTCATTCCTTGGAGTATGAGGCAAAGGGTACCATCCTGTTAGTTTAACCTTTGGCTGCCCTACCAGGGTCAAAGCCTGCTTCCCGTCATGGTTGTATGTTGGAATCACTTGGGGAGACTTGAAAACACCCCTGAGTCCTGCCTCTGGGGGCTCTGGGGTCACTGGTACATGGTACAGAGATTAGTAGAAGCTTCTGGGTGATTCAGACATGCCACAGAGTTTGAGAACCACTGCCTTCGAGGGAAGACACGCCAAATGGGAGGTCTGAAGGCAGGAAAATCAAGTGTACTTAATTAGTAGGGGGCGGAAGTATGGAGGGTAAACATTTCTCCTGACTTGTGTGTTGAGCGAAACCTGTGAGTAAACATGTCGTTTAAAACTGGCTTTCGACTGAAAATAGACGGAAGCCTGGGTCCAGTAATCCATTCAGCTTCCAGAACATGGACCAAAATAGCTTCCCTTCTGCTCTGACACATCCTCCTCGGGCAGGACTCTGCCTCCTTTGTCAACCACACATGTCAGGGGCTTGTCCTCCCGCGCTCGGAGCATGTGCGCACGTGAGACAGCAGGAGGGTTTTGCGGGGCTTCGGACCCTCTGCTGATTGCTTCTCTGTGGTTCGCCTGCCCCTGGGGGAGCAGAGGTGTGTGTATCCTTTTGGAGCGGAGCAGCCCCAGGGGCGGAGAGCGGGTCCATTCGTTAAAGGACAGGGTGTGGCCCTCTCCTGGGTGAGGGACCTCAGGACCCAGGCCGTGCTGGGTCACTCTTCACTCTGGAGAGGAGGGCTGTTATAGTCCCCCTTTCCAGGGGCGTAAACTGAAGCTGGGGGGATGTGTCCAAGGCCTTATAGATGGTGGGTGCTGGAGCCCAGGGTAGAGCCACACAGGGGGCCTCTGGCTCAGGTAGCAGTGAGGCGGGGTGAGTGTTTCTGGCTGAGTCAGTGCAGAAGCTCAATCGTGGGGCACTGAGTACTGGCTTGGATGTCATTGCCCCCTGGCTCTTCGATTCCCTTGAGTCCTAGGGGACTTCCTGGAAGAGGCGGGAACTTTGCTTTTCATTAAGGATAGTAGGAAAGGCGTGACCCCTCAGAGCCCCAGCAGTGCTTCCAGCCTGAAGGGTCAGCAGGGTGCATCCCCCGGTTCTCTTCTCCCCAGCCTGTTCTCACTGACCTCACTGTTTCTAACAGCAAATCTTTGGGGGTATGGCATCTGCAGGCAGTTCCCCCACAGGATGTGGTGGGGGGGGGTTGACTCGAGAACGGGAACCTTTCCACTGTGTGGGAGGGGATGTGTTCCAGAAATTCCTTCCTGGATCTCTGCTGGGAAACTTCTGGAGGAATTCTACATGTCTCTGACTTGCTCGATCACCAGGCCTTACCGGTGGCTCTTCTGCATCCCTGTTTTCTTCTTGTTAGCTTCCCCACCACACCTCTGAAATAGAAACCGGCCCAAGCAGATGCCCCCTCAGGGCAGAGGTGTGCAGGGAGTGTCTCACACCAGCTGGCTTCCTAACTCTGTGCTCAATGATGTCATTTTGGTAGCTTGAATTGGATCATAGTAGAAGTACTTACACAAAGGAAGTCAGCAAACATGGCAAATCGAGGGCTTGTTATCTATCTATCGATCAATCTATCTATCATCTATTTATTTACGGATCTATCACCTATCTTTTTATTGACTTTCAGAGAACCCGCTGTTGTATCTTCACCAGCACACCCCTGTCCCTGGGGTTGCAGAATGGCTAGACTAGCCCACGAGTGCTTGTGTCCCTGCGCGCCTGTCCAGGCTCTGTGTCAGTGCAGGACTGGGAACTTGGCTTTGACAGAGCCGTGTTTCCAAGGCCACCTGGCCCTTTGGGTCTGCTGTGACTGAACCCATGAGTCTGACTCAGGCCCTTTAGGCAGTCAGGTCTAGCGCTTGTGGTGGGCTGGCCTGGATCGCTGCACGGAAGCCACCTCCCATGTTGGAGCCCGCGTTCCGCAGCCTCCCTGAGGTGTCTGGGCATTCAGCAGCCCTGCGCAGCCAGGCACATTAGGGTGGGGATCTGGGGATCGTGAGCCTGTGCTCGCCCTCCCAGCTTGACCTCCCCTCCCCCAGGGTAGAGCTGAACTTACAAAATCCACCTCCTGCTCTGGGCTGTGGACTTGGGACCATGCTCCTCAGTCACCGCACTCTGATGCACACCTTTCCTAGGTCCCTCTGCCCCGTCCCACAGGGCTGCGTGGATGGGTTTAGCAGAACGTCCAACACTTCAGTAAGGCGTGTGTGTGAGTGTGTGTGTGTGTGTGTGTGTGTGTATGTGTGCATGTGTGTAAGTCATACGAGTGAGTACCTCTGCGTGTCAGTGTGTGTTCTGTCCCCCCAGTGGTGCTAGCCTGCCGCTCTCCCCTGGTTTGGCTGGGGCTGCCTCAGGGCTGGAGTGTGTGAGGAAGGGCAGCTTCACAGGAGAAGGACTGGTAGTTGGCTGGGATCCTGCCATGTTTGCAGGGCAGGGTCGGCGAGGGGGGATGTCTCAGCCGTTGCATGAACAGCAGGCTCTTAGGGTGCTGGCAATTCTCTTGGGACTAAAGGTGAGGTGTCTCACTCCCAGGCTCTGACACACCCTAGGGGAACACAGACTCCCACTGAGGCAGGGGCTGCCCAACTCTGTGTGATGGATGAAGTCAGGAACAACTTACTTTACCTAGTCCTCATCGTCTCACTGGCTCTGCACGCCAGCCTGGTGAGGTACAGATTATGGTGCCCATTTCTCAGAAGTGGAAACTGAGGCTCCGAGTGGTTCAGTTCCAGGTTACACAGCCCAGAAATGCTGGGGGAAAGATTTGGGCCTAAAGGCCCATGTTCTTTCTCCATAGTCAGCACGCCGCCTGAGGCAGGGGAACTAAGGCCCACCCATGTGCAGGCTGATCTTGCCTGCTGGAGCCTCTTGTAGAATCTGGACCTCTTGGGCTGCACTCATGCCTATGAGGGATTTCAAATCATTGATGCCTATGTGTGCCTCTTCCAGGCAGCCTGCCATGACTGCTCCCTTCTTCTCTTGCCCTCACTGTACTCAGACAGCTCTTGACCCTGAACTGCATGCTGAGAAGCTGTGGGGTGCACATGGCTTCTTATACTCCTTCCTTCCCTGAGAACCCATGGTGGGCCTATTGGGGCACTTCCCTTTGGTCCCAGTGGTTCAGCCCTGAATCTCTCCTCCCCTGAAGACAGTGTCTTCGGTTTCCCAGATGCACAGACAGGTTGCCCAGACTGTATCTGGCCCAACCCATGCCCATTGCTCAGCCAACCCTCTTCTGTGTCCCAAAGGCACAGGCTCAGGAACAGATTGGGGAGGGTTGACTCTGCTCTGGCTGTGGGGAGGACACGGTAGGAGAGCCTCAGTTTCCTCATCTGTAAAACAAGGACGGTGGTGTGGAGCCTGCCTTTGGTGAGGACTGCATGGGGGTAGTCCAGCCCCAGCTTGTTGGGTAGAACTGGAAAGATGCTCCAGAGAAACCCTCCTCCCTCCTGCCACCCCTGTGGCGGCTCCTCTCTCCCCACAGGTTCTGAGCTTGAGAACTCAGGACATCAGGTTGGGGGCGTGACTGAGGCTTCTTCGGGAAGTGAGGAGATACTGGGTGTAGGGTACGACCAACCCTGCCACAAACAACGTGGAAGCAGAGACTGCCCAGCAAAGACTTTGATTTGGCTGCGGGGACTGATGGAAACTGCATTCCGGTCACACATAACCTTCTGGGTTGGGAAAGCAAAGATAGCATATTTGTTCTCACCTAAACTCTAAATGTCACCCGAGGCACCTTCTGTGAGCTAGCCATTGGCCATCCTGGGTGCAGGCCCTGCTTTGACAGTTCCCAGCTGCGGGACTGTGCTAAGTGACATATGCTCTCCGAACCTCAGTGTGCTCATCCGCAGAATGGGACACTCTCAGAGCTCATACAGAGTTCTCGAGAGAACTAAGTGAAAACCCGTTATGTAAGGTGCTGGTAAAGTTGGCCTGAGGCTCAGTAAATGGTGCTATATGATGACAGGGACCAGAAGCACAGCTGAGCACGATACATCTCCTGTGATGGAGGCCAGCCATGGGTCGAGGTTGGCTCAGGCAATAGTGAACCATGAAACGTTTTCTTGTGTCCTCAGCACCCTGGCATTTCCCTGGGCTCTGATGTCCAGCCAGCATGACTCAGACCTCATCTGGGTGTGATGGGAGCCACGGTACTGCTCGGGATTTCTGGGGGTGTGAGCAGGGAGGTGCGTCTCACCTCCTGAATCCCAGGGGCCTGCTTGGGGGTCACTTCCTGGGACTACCAGCCATTCACAGCACCCCCTGCCTTGCGATGGAAACCACCCTTGCTTCCTCCTCCAATGCACCCTTAGGACAAGGAGGTCTATGGGACAGACTCTCACTTAGTGTTTGAGAATAAAGGAAGGGATTCCACTCACTTTGCTCAACACTCATCCTGTCCCTATCCCCAGATCAGCCCCAGTCCCAACCTTAAACCTAACCCAAGTCTCCAAAGCACGTCTGTCTCTTTGTAAACTGTTCCAGGCCCAGACGCCTCCTCAGCCCCCAGGCTCCAGCAGATGCTGACTATCTTAGCCCTCGCCTCTCAGGGTCTTGTCAGAGGCTCTCTCCAGCAAACAGCATCACCCTTCTGCCTCTTGGTCCTGCAGAGCCCAGAGCTCTGTTTTCCTTCTTCCTTGGTATAGCCTGGGCCTGGTCCTTCATACAGAAATAGGGCTTCGCAGGCATTTCTTACACAAAGTTTGAGCATGAATGATACCACAATCTGCTCGTGTGACAGGGTCCCAGGGTTCCTTGCCCCCTCACCTTGTGCCCCCACCCCCAGGGCATAATAGAGGAGAGCAGGAAACATGCATTGGGAGCAAACCTCTGGGCCCACAGAATTGGTTTTCACTGTGTTGGACACAGCCGGGGCTGGTGGAGAGCCTGAGCATCTGCTCTGTGGCCGTGTGTCCTGCCCGGAGCATAGTGTGCCTCTGGAAACACAGAGTAGCCAGCTGAAGGCAGCCCCCCCACCATCTTTGGGCTCCTGGATTGCTGCTTGTTACCATTCACATGCTTCTGTCCACTGTTCTTTGCTCCTTCTCTCTGGCTTTGCGTCCCAGGTGTGCCTTCTGGTCTGAGACATGCTTCCCCACTTCCTACATGGCCTCCCCCTGCTGCTGACGTTCAGGGAGGCAGGCTGCACACCCACCTTCATCCTTTAGCCCTTGGGGCCCAAAGGAAGGGGCCAAATCATGTGGATCCCGGGGCCTGGAGGAAGGGGGTTCTCTCAGGTCCTTGAGGTAACTGAGCTCATAGCCTTTGTTCTTGCTCTTCCATCTGCCTCAATGCTGTTCCTCCTGGTATCCCTTTCCCTCCCTCCCCCCCACCACCCTGCCTGACCCTCCTCCAAGCCTCAGCTTAAAGTCATTTCTTCCCTGATCCTCCTGACCCGCAGACTTGCTGTTGTGTGATTGTAATGTAAGTCTGTGGTTGTGCCATTGTCAGTCTAATGACACACCGGTCTCCTCCCTGTGCGGGGCGAGGGCAGGGTGTGCTGTCTGTGCTTGTGTTGAGCCGGCTGCCTGGACAGGTGCCACTCTAGTACATGTTTTTCACAAGCTGAGGGTCCGGGGCTGGGGCTCAGCACCAACCTTTCTGTTTTCTTCTACAGAAGGCTGATGGGAGTGGGCCTACCCATGTTGTGGCATCTTAGGAGATGCCCCCGCCCCACGCCCTTCCCTGCCTAGTTCTGAGACTTTTTCCTCCTGGTTCCTGGGCTGCTGTTCCAGGTCACTGGCCTGGAGCCTCCCCCAGATTTTGTCCTTTAAAACTCATTGATTTTTGTGCTGACTTTTACAGTACAAATGTCATCGTTAGATAAAATAATTGAAGCGGGTAATCTATACGCTGAGCTCCCACGGCCCCTCCCACTCTTCCTGGCCTGGTGCGGCCACAAAAGTGCTGCTGGGGTTTGTCTCCATGGTTGACCTGGGCTGGGCGTGGGGCCAGCTGGTGCGGTAGTGCAGAGTCCTCAGCCGGGAGACCCTTTCCCGCCACACCAGCACCTTCTCAGGTGGACAGTGGGGTGACCCTGTGCAGGCAGTCAGCCTCCAGCTGGGGTTCCGGGCCCCTCTTCATCCTGTCTGCTCCTCATCCTCTTCGCCAGTCAACTGGGTTGATCTAACTTCCCAGGAAGAAGGTTGAGTAAGAGACCACAGTTGGGTGGCCCTCGCGGTCCCTCCCATGAGCAAGGACTCAGCAGGTGTGGCGCCCTCTTCCTCCTCGTCCGACTGAGTCCCCCAGGTTGCAGGCAGGGCCAGGTAACCATCAACCTGCAGACTGTATATCCCTTAAAAGCAAAGGTAGTTGGATGCCTGGGAGAGAAGGTCTGTATCACAGAAATGTAAACCTGCCCATCTTTTTTGTTTCCGGGAGCTTACTTTTTAGGTAGGGCCTCTGGTGGGGCAAACCCAACTTCCATTCCCCGTTCTACAGATGCAGCCTTTGGAAACAGAGGGTTTGCTGTGCACGAGAAGGGTCTTGGGGAGGAATTTTTCATAAGCGTAAAGGCGGAGAGCGTGTTTGGACGTGGAGCTGGGTGTGTGTTGGTGGGTGGGTGAAGGTGTTGTGTGGGGAGGCTGTGTGTTCCACAAGCACACATAGACTTGGGGGTGGGGGGCTGGGGGAGCTGCGGGGAAGTGAGCCTGAAGCTCCCCTGAGTCCTGGTGAGGGTGAGGATGGGTCTGGGCGATGGGGAGGAAAGGGCATTTGCTTAGATGCTCTTGAAATATTTTATGGGAGCAATAAATAATGATGGAAGCAAGCTAGTTCGGAGCTCTGGGTCCATGGGGGAAGCACAGGGCTCTGCCTGCCCCGTGGGTATTCCCCAGGATCGGGGCTATCAACAGGCAGCTGCCCCACCAGGTGTGTGAGGGAAGCTGTCAGTTAGCATGTGCCCCCCGCCCCCGGTCCCTGGGTATGCATTCAGACTCTGCCACACCAGGGGGCCCACCTCGGTTCCCTTGTCTTTGAAATGTTGCCCAGCTGTGGAGTGGTGCGGGATTAAGCAGTGTGGAGTAGGAAGGCGTGGGGCAAGGCAGATGCTGGCTCCGTGTCCCCGCCTGCCTGAGGATGTGCATTTCCTTGGTGCCGATCTTCTGGCAGCGCAGGGGTGTGGTGGTCTTGGGGCTCAGGGCTGGGGGGGAGCAGATGAGATGAGGCTGACCTCTAGCAGGGAAAGGCAGCCTCAGCCCCAAAGGCCGGCTGAGCAGGTATGCACAGAGGAGTGTGGAGACCTTGTGAGCCAAAGCAGGGGTGGGGCTGGGGCTGGGGCTGGGAGAGCAGAACAGGCTGACCAGGGCCCCAGAGGAAGCTGTCAGGCCTGGGGGCTGACCTATCATGAGTGTCTGAGGAAAAGCAGCAATCTCTCCTCCGAATGTGAATGTGGAATCCGCATCCCTTTTGATCCTAGTCTCCATCCTGCATTCAGCCTGGCCAGCCCCGGGGGAGCCTGCTGAGGGCAGGCCTCAGACTTGTGACAGGGGAAGGGACTCTGCCCCCTGCCCCACACGGGGGCTGGGCCTTCTCGGTAGCTCTGTGAGGTCCCTGTCAGCCTTGGCTGGCCTGGGTCTTTCTGGCAGGGCACCAGGAGCAGCTTCTGGGGACACTAGCTCCTCTGGGGAGGGAGAGGAAGGAACATGGTTTGTGAGAGCTGGGGGAGAGATTAGTTTGTCCTGGGTCAGTGGAATTGCTAATTGAGCATTGATGGTGTGCCTGGGACTACCAGAGTGTAGCCCAGGTGACTTGTCCGGTGACTTGTTTTCTGTGTGGTGTGGGCCTGGAGCCTGGGCAGGTGGCCGGGAGAAGACATTGCTTCCCCTGGCTTTATCTTTCTGCAGGAGTAGCCTCTGATCCCTGTCCCAACACCCAGGGAATGCCTTTAGGGCCATGCCTCGCACGTCAGGGGCCCAGATGGGCCCAGAGAAGCAGGGCTGTGGGGCTTGAGGCTTTCTCTCCCTGCTGGGCAGCCTGGCCGGGGGCATGGCACGTGTCTGACCCTTGGCTGTGTGGACATGAGCCTGAGGGATCCCAGAGCCCAGGCTCAGGACAGGTTGCTGAACGAGAGCCTCCTGTGCCCAGTAGGAAATTGGAACACGGGGTCTGGAGGAAGACATGGGGGCTGAGGTTGAGGAGCAGGGAAGCAGGAAGCTGGGAAAGAGAGGCACGAGGGACAAGGAGTGGCTGCACGGGTTGATAGTGGGCCAGGGTCCCTGGGCTTTTACTCATGCTGGGCCTATCTGGGGCAGGCTGAAGCCACTCAGAACAATGTGGTGGGGTGGGGTGGGGTGGGGGCTGGGAGCCATGGAGCCTGGCCAGGAACTTGCCTCTGAAGCCCGTGGGCTGTCCTGGGTGGAGCTGCTTCTCCATCTCCCCTGGCTGAGACGAGGCTCTCCGTGGCCCATCTTACCTTTGAGGTGGGCAGCATTGCTGGGGGCAGTTGGGGACAGTGATCCTCTGAGCACAGGCCCCATGGCCCACCCCTCAGAGCATGCCTTAAAGACACTGCTGACTTGTCAGCCCTAAGCCAGTGGTGAAGTCTGCAGAGATAGGAGCTGGCTTCCTGAACTGAAAGGTAGTTGGCCAACTGAAACTCGGAGGAGGGGTCAGAGACTGAGACTCTGTGCACTGTCCCATGCTGGTGCCCCTCTTGGTGGACCCCAGCTGCCCCTGGCTCAGACAGTGACCACTCTGCAGGCTAGATGGATCTGAGGCCATGGGTGGTGGAGACAGCTGGGGAGGATCGCAGCCCATGCATCTGCTTTTTCCCCTCCCTGCCAAGCAGAGTTCACTGGCTTCTATCCGTGGTCCTTTCCCCCCAGGAAGCAGGACGGGCCCCCAAACATGCCGATCCCGTATGACATTTGAGTAGGAACATTGAGGATGGGTGCACTGGATACTCCCATCCCGTCCAGCCCTGGTGACACTTCTGTCTTCGTGGCATCTTGAAGGGGCAGCAGCTGGAAGCTGGCCGATTGAGCTCTTGGTCCCCAGCTAACAGGTGCACCCAGGCCAGCTCCTGGGCCTCAGGAGGGACACTGTGAAGACGGCCTGTGATTTCGCCCTTTTCTATCTCTGCTCCTGGGTCTGTTCCTCCCTGTGATGGCCATCTCTTCCTTTTTACCTTCTTGGGCCTTGCTGCCCAAGACCCTGGGATAAATCGGTGTAAATCGCCAGCACCAGAACACATGCGTTTATCCCACATTGAATTTCAATGAGAAGTGCTACTGGCACCCTCAGAGCACACCCAGGCCCAGCCTCCCTGCGAGTTCTCAGTCTTGCCGCTCCCCAGAACAGGTCCCTTTCCAGCCAGCTGCCATGAGAAAAGTTCCTGAGTGGCCACCAGCATTCTGCTCCTGTAAACAGAGTGTGACAATTGGAAGTTCGTAGAAAATAAAACACACTTGTTTTCCTGCCTTCTCTATTGATTTGGTTTTAGCAGGAAGGAGCTGGATGTAATTTCTGTTTCATTTTCCTCTTGGTTTCCAAGTGGATAGAGATGTTATTATCCATCCCTCCACCCCCGGCCCTCTCTGCGATTCGGTTCCTTTGTGACCAACAGCACCTGCTTGCAAGCCTTGTTGTGGGCAAATCAGCGGGAGGGGGTGGGGGGTGGGGGCATCACTGCCTCCTTCGATGAACGCCCTGCCAAGAGCAGGGTGATTTGCTGAGCGGTCTAGCATGTTTGGGAAGGCAGGTTCTGGCTGATGCGAAGACAATTCCTTCTGAGACCCCTTCAAGCACTCATGCCCAGAATGGCCCTCCCTCAGTGTCCCAGCCTTAGCCATGGAGGTTCTCTCTGGGCTCAGTGCACTGCTGGAGCCTCTGTGTTCTCATGTGTGTAATGGGCTGATGGCATTTCTCATGGGAACTGGGAGCGCTCACTGGAGAAATGTATGTCAACCACTTGCCCCCACACCTGGCGCAGAGTGAGAATTTCACAGATGCTGTTCCTTCCGGTCACTGCCTGTCCTGACTTGGCTTCTCAGACAGTCACTTCTCCAAGTGTCCCTACTTCCCTCTTAGGCCACCCGCCCTACGCAGCTTCAGAAATCCCAGCATAAAAATCTCCACGTTTCCTGAGCCACCTGAATGCGCCAGGATGTCAGACTGAATGTGCCAGAATTTGTTTTTCTTTCCTGACGCTCCCTGGTATCAGCTTACTTTCTCGTGCCTTCTCGCACTGCGAAGGGCATGGCTCACACCAGGTTCTCCAGGTTACTGGCTCATGTGGCCTGGGTAAGGGGGCTTTTGCATGGTTGTAGCTTTCTTCAGGTTTCACACAGTCAGACTGTCATTGGTAGTGACAGCTGAGAAGTGGGAGGCCCGCGATGGAGGCACAGCTTTCCTGAGCGCCAGCTGGGCAAATACTTCTTAACAAGAACTCCCTGGTTCTTGAGTATTGAGAAGAACTTCCAAACAGATGTTGAGAGATGCATGAAGACTTTCAGCCTCTAAGAATGAGAGGCTTTGATTCTCAGTGTGTAATGTGTGCTCTGACAGTAGGCTTTATGATTCTAAGAGAACAGCTTATGAGCTGCACTCCCCTAAAGTCCATTCTTTGCTTCCCCACTTACGCCCTGTGTGACGCTGGGCAAGTTACTTCACCTCTCTGAGCCTCAGGCTACTGATCTAGAAAACGAGGGTGCTTATGCCTACCTGGAGGGATTGTTCTGAAGGCTCAGTGGGGAGGGCCCGGTTCCTGGCACACAGCAGGCCCTCAGTGTGTTGCGGATGGCTTTCTTCTCCCTGTAATTCTGGGGCTTGCTACTGGTGAGCTTCTCTCTGCTCGACACATCTCGAGCAGAGTTTTGGGCAGGTACTCAGGCTGGAGAATGGTGATCACTAGCAGGTTGTTGGCTCGTGGCTACCTAGCCTTCAAACCCTTTGTTGACTATGCCTCCATCTTCCTTTCCATCTGGATGGCAGAAGATACACATCGAACTTTCTTTCTGGTGGCATGGTTGTATAGACCGTTCATATCATCCTTCCCCGAGAGTAACTTGAGAGTGGTCATGCTAGGGTTGGCCTCCAGAAGGCATGATGGTTGGGAGAGGAGGGGCAGAATGGGTGATGTGGACCATACTGGGAATTCCACCTGGCTGAGATGGAATGTGTGCTTTGGGGAAGTTCACTCAACAGGGGTGGAGGATAGGCACATGGTGGACATTGCCCTCGGCCAGGTACTTCCACAAAGACTGGTATCACATGTGCCTGTGATGGGGCCTCAGGATGGAAATCGGACCTAACCTGGCTCAGTATCCTAGTTTAGAGGTTGATGTCCATATGGGACATCAAAGTATGCTTTGGCATACATGGTCCTGGTGCTGGTACTGGTGATGGTGATGATGATGATGGTGGTGCTGGTGATGATGGTGGTGATGATGATGGTGGTGATGGTGGTGGTGATGATGATGATGGTGCTGGTGATGATGGTGGTGATGATGATGATGGTGATGATGATGATGATGGTAGAGCCAATTCGGTATTTAGTACATGCCAGGCACTTATCTACCTGCTTTGTGTGGATGATACTTCATTTAATTCTCCTGAGAATCCTAGGAGCTTACTACTATTTATTATCTTCATTTTATAGATGAAGAACAGAGGCAGAGAGAGATTCAGCCAAGTGTCCAAGGTCGGGGGTGGAGCGTGATGGTGAACCCTGGCTGACTTAGTTATTCTGCCGCCCTGCCTCTCTCCCAAGCATGCCAGTCAGCTCTGCTGAGTAAGATGGTGTCCCGTGGAGCAGACAAGGCTGTGGCCTAACGATGTCTAACAGAAATATAATGTGAACCATGTGTGTAATTTAAAATTGAAAAAGTAAAATGATCCAGGTGAAATCTATTTAATATACTTTATTTAGCTCAGTGCATTTATTTAGTTCATTATTGTTGTTCCAACATATAATCAACAGAAAAAATTAGTGATGAAATATTTTATATTCTTTGTTTTGTACTCAGCCTTTGAAATTCAATATCTATTTTACACTCACAGCCTTTCTCAACTGGATTAGCCATTTAAGGGGTCTGTGGTCACTTGTGGCTTGTGGTGCTCAGAGGATACCCCTGCCCCATCCTCCTGGGGCTCGCAGCCTCCCTGGGAGAAAGAGCACCCTGATTTTTGCTTGGTTTTTGCTCAGATAGTTTCCAGTCTTTCTTGTATCTCTGCAACTTCGCACAGTTGCTCCTTTCTGTCATCTCAGGTGGGTCTGGAGCTGAGTCTTACAGGTCAGAGAGACTTTGGAAAGGTCAGGACTGGGGGAGCCTGTGAAAGTCCAGAAAGGCAAGAGCGAGTCCTATTTGCCTTTCTGGGTGGGGTCAGGAGGCAGGTGAGTCTGGGGTAGGGAATTTCTGAGGATGGCCATTGTAGCTGCTGTTTCCCGGGCACCAACACGACCTGCTTGACATTTTTCACTTAATCTTCCCAGTCACTCCATAATGTGATTCTCTCTTTCATTTTAATCAGTGGATTGAGTGGTAGGGAAACTGAGGCTCAGAGAGGTTAGGGCACCTTAGCTGCTAGACGGTGAGGCCAAGATCGAGGCCCGGGGCTGTCTGACTCCCAAGGCCAGGCCTTTCTTTGGTCAACACACTCAGGCTCCAGCTCAGGCCCAGTAATGGACAGGAACTAGGGGGCCTTGAGGCTGGTGAGCAGGGGTGTATCCAGGGGACAAATCTGGCAAAGGGAGGACTGGTGAGCTGCATTTGCTTTAGCTCACTGGATAAATTGGGGGTGGTATGACATGACACAGTAGGAAGTCCCAAGAATGCTCTCTGCTTTGGATGAACCCGTGGGGATGACTGTTGCTATTAGCCTTTCCTGGTCCATGCTCCGGGGATTATAGCATCCCTCTTAGGGAGACACTCGGCTGGCCTGCGGGTGCAGCTGGGAGTCACACAGAGACAGGTTACCTGATGGTTGGGATACAGAACCCCTGGGAGCCCATCCATGGCACGCAGTCCCGGGATACTTCTCCTCACCACTGCTAATGATGGAGGATGATGGCGGATGCCTTTCCTGACTGGCTGCTCTCAACTCACATGTGTAAATGGAGTAGATGCCAGCTTAAACAGGGAAACCTCACGTTCACTCCCTGGCCTTTTAGCCTCCTTTCTTCCATGGGGACAACAGAGGCGGCCCAAGGACTTATATCACTGTGAAACATCCCGACTCTGAGCTGTTGGAGGAATTTATGCAGGTGGAACACCACTAGTGGCTTTGAGAAGAGCGTTGAGCTTGGCAGGTCTTGGTCATCTCCTTGCCATGTGGCCTCGAAACTGGGACACTGGGTTCCTTGAAGGACCTGCTGTGCATCCAGGCTGTCCGACAGGGGGTGCCTGCAGGGCGTGGAGTCCTGCTCAGATCTGTGTGGAATGCTTCTTCCTTGGGAGAGATTTCTGAAGCTTCAGGGCCTGGGGCCTCAGGGAGAGCTCCCCTTTATTCCAGCTCAGCAGGAGAGAAGGCAGAGGATCTTACAGCTGGCTAGCCTGTGGGGGCGGGGTTTAGGGGTCCCAACAAGAAGTAGGAGGCAACCCCTAGAATCTGCCCCACCTGCTCCACCTTCCCTCTTATATCAAGGTCCACAACCCTGCTTCCCAGTGGTGGGGGCCCTGATGACATCATTCAGTGTCTCTGGACTTCCGTGTCCTTGTCCCCATGCTGGGGTGACTGGATCTCCTTGCAGGGTGTGGTAAGTCTTTGGAGCAGATTTGGCAGGCCAGCATCTGAGTCCCAGCTGGGCTGCTTGTGAAGATTTTGGCCATCACCCTCACGCAGTGGATCCTGAGAGAACCTGCTGCCTCTCATCCTCTTGGCTCCATTTGGGGGCCTTGCCCTCATATCAGTTTCTCTGTTTCTTGACATTTCAGTCTTTCCTTGCTTTGGTTCCTTCCCAGTCATGTCCGCCCATCCACGCCGGGCAAGGAGGAACCTGGCTCCTTCTCCCACAGTCCTGCCCCTTCTCCAAGCACCCATATGCCCTGGGAGCCAGTGTCTGGAAAGTGTCTTCGGTATTTACTGGCCTCCCTGCCTCCCTGCCTCCCCAAAGACGTTCTTCTGAAAGCCTGCCATGGTTTGATTCATGTGTCAACTAGCAGAGACAGACACTCATGTAAGTGTCTCTGGGAAGGGGTTCTGTAGATGGAATTAATGTCTACCCTCAGATGACTTCAAATTCAAGAGGTGAAGGTGGGCCTCGTCCAATCAGTTGCAAAGTCTTAAGACCACAACTTTCCATGAGGAAGAAGAAATTCTGCTTCAGTACTGCTGCCTTGCTCCTACCTGAGGATTTCCAGCCTGCTGTCTGCGCTATGGATTTCAGACTTGCCGGCTCCCATGATTGCAGAAGCCAGATTTTTTTTTTTTTTTTCCTGTGGCCAGGGCTTTCTCCCCACCTTTTCCCTTTGCTTCTCCATCTGCACACTACCTAATTCCCTCAGCCTTACTTCCTCCATATGGCAAGAAACATGGCATCTCTCACCTGCTGAGCTCATGTGGCGAGCTTCGTCATTATAATGCTTACCCCTCTTCTCTCAGTTCTGGCTTGCAAAAAGTCGGGGATGGGCTGTTTCAGCCTGGCCTGGATCAGGAGAGAACTGCTGGCTCTTGACCCAGTGTGTGGGGAGCGGGGGGGCTCTGGATGGCAGCTCCCGTTAGAACTGCAGGACTGGGGTGGAGTAAGGAGACAGTCCCCAGAACAAGGGCTGGAAGACGTTTCCAGAAGGAGAGGAATATGTATGTGACAGACAGCCAGCTGTGCTCCCATGCCTTCCCTTCCTCCCTACTTGCGTAGCTCTGAAGTAGTTAGTACCTTGGCCACGGGACTGAGCATTTTCACATCTGGCTTCTGTCCCAGCCCCAGCCGCTTGAGGGCACTGCTCATGCCTGTTCATCTGGGTGGTTCTCCCAGGCCAGCAGAGTGTCAGCAGCGTGGTAGATGCCCAGTGTATCTCCACGTCTTTCCTCTTTCCCTGCTCACATGCCATTTTCCCAATTCCCACTTTCACGTAGGTGTTTTCACATCTGCTGTTATTGTCACTAATAAAAATAGTGACTGTTGGCTCAGTTCGTTCCAAGCACCTTACGCTTGCTATCTCATTTAAGCCCAGCATCAACTCCTCAAGATATCCTGATTCTCATCCTATAGATGACAAAATTGCTGCTTTGAAAGGTTTGAAGGTCACATGGCTAGGAGGGGCCGAGCTGAGCTGATTTCTAACCCAAAGTAGCCGAGTTCCAAACCTGGGCCCTTTCCACAGCAGATGCTGCCCCTCACTTTTACCTGGGCTTTCCATTAATGCCCTGTCAAGTGACTGCTCCATGCCAGGCACTGCGCTGGGTCCTGGGGACACAGTGGCAGACGAGACATGAGGACTGACTAGTGAAGATGATCATCTTAGGAAAGGCTAGGTGTCATGAAAAGAGGGCAGGGATGTGGCAGAGTCACAGGTGGCTGGGAGAGGGGCCCCCAGGCAGCTCCAGGAAGACCCCTCCCAGGAAGCGACACTGGAATTGGCACCATGGTGCTTTGAAGGTGGTAGTAAGAGAAAAACTGGGAAGGGCTTTCCAGGTGAGGGAATAGCAGGTGCGAAGTCCCTGAGGTGGCAGGAAGCCCTGAGTGTTCAGCAAGGCAAGAGGAGGTCTGCGTGGCTGCAGGCGGGGAATGGGGTAGAGAAGGAAGCTGGGTGGGAGATCGGGTCAGGGGCTGTTCCCTGTGGAGCTTCTCAGGTCCTGGGTGAGGACTTGGGCTTTCATTGTAAGCATGCTGTCAGGCCACTGGTGGGTTTTTGAGCCGGGCAGCGACATGTCTGCTTCATGCTTAGAGAAAAACCACTGTCCATGTCTGTGGTGTAGAGGCAGGGAGGCCCTGTAGGAGGCTGGAAGAACAGTGTCTGGGAGAGGTGGTGACATGGACCAGCCAGGCAGAGGAGTGGCTGGGTTTCAAGTATCTTGTGGATTATAGGTGAGGAGTGAGGAAAGAGGGAGACTCCCAGGCTTCCGGACTGAGCTGCTCAGTGGTTTGTGATATTGGGATGGTTGATGGAAAAATCAAGAGGTCCACTCTGGGCTGGATTTTGTTTGAACTGCCTGTTTCTAAGTGGAGAAAGGAGTCTGGAAACCCTGGCCGACTCTAGGGTAATGCTATCCGTCAGGTGTGGCTGCCACAGGACTGGGTGGTATCATCTAGGAGAGAGGGGAGGCTAGTCAGGACCCTGGACAGAAGCTGACTCTTAAATTTCAGCAAAACGGAGGCTCCATGGACAGCTACTCTCCCCATGGCTGCAGGTGCTATGCTTCCAACACCATTGCCTTAGAGCCCCTCTCTCCCTCTCCTTCTTGCATCTTGGGCTGGTCCTGACCTCTTGATAGCCAAGGAGCTAGTAGGCCAGCAGACGCATAGCATATTAGGGTTTTTGATCTGCTGACTTCCAGGAGGAGCCTGATGTCCAGAGCTTAGTGTCTGGGGGGCTTGTTCCTACCCATCAGCAGACTTGGAAGTGCTTGAACACCTTGCACTATCCTCATTTCATGATGTTTCCCTGTCTGCCTTCCTGTCTTCCCCAGGCCAGCAGACTTTGCAGCAGGACCTTAGTCCTTCCTCTGGGGCGCACAGCTGTGCCCTGCAGGAGACAAACGGCTCTCCTCCCTCCTGCAGTCTCCAGCCCCCTTCCACAAGAGACTCCTGGGGACTGTTAACTTGTCCCTTGCTCATCCTGACGTATACAGTTGGGAGGAAGGGGCAGGAAGTGACCATGAATAGAGGGAGCTTTGCAGGACCTTTGACACTTCCGACTGCCCCCAGGAACCCGTGCCAGCCAGTAGACAGTTGGATCACTCTCTTCTGGTGACAGGGCTTGTGAAAAACTGCAAATATTTCATCTCTAACAGAGTTTTACTGCTATTCCAGAATGGTAGGATTAATTCTAAATGCTTTCTGGGGTGCTCATTTCCTCCTAAACTGAAAATCACTATGATCGCCATGAAAACTCTGACTCAGGATCAGAAAGTGCATCTCCAGTTGCCCTTGCAAAGTTGGGGAAAAGGCAGCTGTGGGTTATGAAAGAGCCAGTTTACTCTCCTGAGTAGAGGCTGCATGGCCATGGCTGCAGAGAAGGGCAGGCTGACCGCTGAGCCGGCCCGGTGGGGCCTGGTAATGTAGGAGCTGCACCTTCAGCTCAGGCTTGGGTGGCCAGGTTCCAGGGTCAGTATGGGGCAGTCCCTAGCCTCAGGGCACGGTCCAGCTTGTGGTACTGGCCTGGGAGGAGGACACTGGGCACAGTGTGGGTTTGTTTTTGATTATTGGCCTGGAAGGCCAAGGAGGCTATCAATAATGAAGGGCTTTTGCATAGCAGACAGGTCCCTGTAAAGCAGAGGCTAAGGGCAGAGACTTTGGAATCATGGCTCTAGCACTTAACTTCTCGAGTCTCAGTTTCACCATCTGTAAAATGGGACTAATGATAGCAGTGCCCTCCAGTAAGTTGCTGCTCCTGGAGAGGAGGGCATAGGCAGCCTCTAGTGGCAGCCCTGCCAGTCCTTCCACTCTGACTTCACCACCCAGCTCCAGCATGGGCTTCTGCCACGATTGAGGGGGGTCTTGTTGGACCTCGCATCCACCTTTGGATGGAGAATGGCCTTTCATGAGTTAATTCATACATTTTTCCCATGTGGCTTCACGGAGCTGCTCTTCCCTGCCAAGCACTGTGTGTGGTGCTCAGGACACACTGGTGCATAAGATCCTGGGTTACTGGCCAGAGACACCTGCTGCTGCTGGGAGGGACCCCCTTAGATATTGAGGCCAGTCCATGGTCAGGTGGAAGTCACAGGTCTTCAGGAGAATGGGGCATGCATGGACTGTGGTCCTTGGGGATCCTGGTTCCATTGTGTTCACTCTCCTGGAGGTAGCAGAGTGGGGTATAGTCAGATCTGCCTGGGTCTGCCTCTCTTACTTGAGTGACAGAAGTAACCCAGAACTCTCTGGGTTCCAGGTTTCTCATCTGTAAACCAGGAAATCTACTGCTACCTTCACAAGCTGGCTGTGAGGAGAGCATGGACAAGAGCATGTGGGGATCACACACAGAAGGTGCTTCAAGGCTGGGGCTTTGCTCCCCTCCTTTCCATCCAGCACTCCATCCATGTTTATTCTTGGGAAGAAGAGCAGAGTTGGCATTGACCCTGGCAGCCATGTTCCCATTGTTGTGGCCTGTGCCACTGGCATTGATCATACTATTAGTCCAATTGTCCCCATCCTCCTTGGAGCTCTAGAGCTGCCCTGCCATTTCGAGGGCCTTCTGGCGGCTGGTGATGGATGACCCAGTGGTCTCGCCCTTGCCTGTGGTGGGCCCCTAGTGGGTGCGGAAGTGCGATGGACCAGCCCGAGGATGGTATTTTGGAAGGAAAGTTCAAGTTATATTTTAGGATAATACCTTGCCTTCC
This sequence comes from Enhydra lutris kenyoni, assembly GCF_002288905.1. NCBI lineage: Eukaryota > Metazoa > Chordata > Mammalia > Carnivora > Mustelidae > Enhydra > Enhydra lutris. Next base: position 37,613,759 of record NW_019154096.1, on the reverse strand, counting down.
CTGGCCCCCACTCTGAATCCCATTTGTAATCTGGCCTAAGAGGCCTTGGCTGGAGTTAACGAGCTTGTGATGGATGGGCCGACAGTCCTATCAGGCCTGCGGATGCTGGCTCTTAATTAATATAGATGTGGGTTTAATTTTGGGATTTGGCAGGTGTGTTTTGCAAGCAGGGTTATGTGGGGCGACAGAGGGCCCTGGCCCCTTACATTTGCTCCCAGAAGGGTCTGGCTGTCTGGGTTGGGGTATCTGGCTGTGCCATCCCTCCTTGCAGGGCCCCCAGCTTCCCCTGACCAGCGGCTGGTGATGCCATCATCTTGCTTGCAGTCACTAAAGTGAGGCACCAGAGCGAGCTGCCTAGCCTCTACTTGCCAGGCGGCATGAGGGAGTCGCAGCTTGGACACCTTCTGGGGGCACCTGCTCCTGGCCCGGGGAGGCTGGGGGATGCCGGGGCTGTAGGGTCTGCTGTTCCTTCATCCCCAGAGCAGCCTCTGTTCTCACGTGGGCATGGGTATAGGTGTGGTTTCTGACCTTCCACAAGTGACACTAGGGGAGATGATGTGCTGGTGCGTGCGGACAAGGTGGGGAGTGCCCTGTGTGTGTGTGTATACACGCATGCGTGTGCTCATGTCTATGTGTGTGTCAAGTACTGCTGTGGGAGTGGGTGTGGGTGGGAGTGTGTATGTGAATGGGAAGTGTGGGTGTAGGTGTGGGAGCATGTGTGCTGGTGAGTGGGCCAATGAGCTGGGTGAGCAGGGCTGTGCTGCTCAGAGATTACCAAGCCGCTCTCTGAGACAACAGGAAGCTCTGATTTATCACTCTGCTGGTTTCTGGGGTGTCAGTGCCCCCAGCGAGGCGATTCTGGGTGTCTTGGTATCACAGAGCGTTGAGTTGAGAATGCGTAGTGTTCAGGTATCACAGGCATCAGGAGTGTAAGTAATACTAAAACACAGGAAAGAATTATGAAGTCATGAGCTTGTGTAGTCATCAGTTCGGTTTGTAATATAATTTGCTCAATTATAAGTTTGCATCATTTAATCAGTAGTGGCTGTGTTTAATACCTGGCTCACACAATCGAAAATTTAACAACAGGCGGGCTCTCATGAGGGGGCACTAGCTGGTTCCAGCACACCAGTGTGAGTGAGCCTGTGTGTGAACAAATGCGTGAGCCTGCAAGTGAGTCTACGTGTGAGAGCAAGTGTGTGCATGAAGGTAGGAGTCCAAATGTGCGTGTACCTGATCGTGAGTGTGCACATCAAGTGTATGTGAGGGTGGGCGTGTGTGTGTGTGGAAGGGAGGAAGGGGTTCCTGCATACCCAGCAGAGGCCAGGGTCTGTGCGTGGCTGTGTGGCCAGGGTTGAGCCTCCTGCCCTCTCTGCCCCCTCCCGTTGCTGCCTATCCGCCAGCCCCAGCAGGCTTCCTCTGGGCTGTGCCACCCCTTATTCCTCCCTTGCCTTCCTTCTCTGCAGCCAAAGGCCCTCCTCTCCGTTCTGTTGCCCTGTCATATTCAGGCTCCCTTGGGTCCTGCCTGGGCCATGGCATGGGCTTTTGATGGGCTCTGGACCTCTGCCCTCCAGGTCATGCCCTCTTTTCCAGAACTGCCAAATGAGTTTTTGAAAATCAAACGCTTTCTTCCACCCTGTGCTTTGTCTATACTGCCCTCTGTGCTCTGCCCTGCCTTGGAGTCCAGCTTCCTCTGCATGACACCCTGGGACCTAATCTGTCTGCACCAAGAGGGCCCTGGCGGGGCCATCTGTGCCCCCACTGCCCCCTGACTCTAGCTCGGCGCCTTGCCCAGCACCCCCTGAGCATAGCCCCCTGCCCTCCTACCCGGCACCGCCCACACTTCGCTCTGGGGCCAGACAGTTGTTCCTCCGACAGGTGTTTCTGTGTCCTTCCCCCTTGCTTTGGGGGCAGCAGTCCACTGCAGCCTGGCCCCATCTGGCCTAGGGAGCTGTGAGGCTCTGTGTATGGCGCCAGCATCTGGGCAGAGCTGGATCCTTCTGTAGAGGCGGCATTTGGAAGTCCCTGGAGCGGGATGGTGGCGTCCATGGGCCCCTGACTGTACTTCCCTCCTGGCTCTGGTTGGCGCTGCTTCTTCAAAGGCAAGTTCCAAAGGAAACAAATTAAATCTGAGTAAATATCAGAGAGTAATTATGTAAATTAAAAACGTAAGTAAAAGAACATTTGTCATAAGGTCAACAGAGAGCCCTGAAGACAGAGGCTTCCTGCGCCCGGGTTGGTGGGGAGTTGGGGGGCGGGGTGAAGGTAGGGGTGGGTGTCGCCAGAGAGGTGGGCTCATCATGTCCAACCTTCCCCACACTTGGATTTTGCCCCGGTGCTTTGTGTTTGTCATTCCTTTGTTCCCCATGACAGTACCACATCGGAGTTGTCATCCTGCCCATTTTACAGAGGGGACATCTGAGGCTCCGAGAGCCGAGGAGACAGATCCAAGTCATGGATGGGTCTGTCTCCTGGTGTCAGACCCCAGGGCCCATCTCCTTCTGCTGCGTGGGAGCCACAGCCCTGCCTTGAAAAAGCCCCCCCAAGAGGGGTATAGTGGCTGCTCAGGCCGTGTGGCTCTGGTCAGGAAGGGCGCTCAGGTGCACACTGGGGCTCTGGACTAACTCCAGGGCTGACTCTGCTACCCCTTGGTCCTTCCTGTGCCCCAGAGATGTGGCAATGGAGTGGGCAGGAGGGCTGGAGTTGGTGTGGCTGGGGCCACAGGCCCTGGTCTCAGTTGACCTGCAGGCCATTCTGCTCTTCCTACTGCTTTCTGGCCAGTCCCAAGAATGTCATGATGGCCACCCTCCTTGGGGACACACAAGGCCACGTGCCTGTCCTGGCCACACAGAGCCATCAGCAGGCTCTGCCCATGGCAAGGTGTGGGCACCAGACTCAAGCTTAGAGAAAGCCTGAGAGAGCGAGGTGCATGTGGGGACCAGCCCCACAGCCCTGTCACAGGGAGGTGGAAGGCTGCTGCTGGTCCTGGGGTAAGCCAGGAGTAGGGTCAGCAGGTGGCGGCCCTGGGCATCCCCCAAGCAGGTCTGCAGATGGGGAACCCAGCCCAGGGTTGCTTCCAAGTCAGACCAGTTGAGGCTGCTGTTTCCAGGAGTGTCGGCTTTTCCTCGGAGTGGTAATTTACGGAATAAATGAAGATGCTGCATTTCACTGTGTAATGCTGGTTATTAATACTGATTGCAGATTAACAGCGGGTATGTCATGCATCCCATTTTCACTTCTTACCCTTCTTAAACGCTAGACCCTGGCACCTGACCAGCATACTGTGTGGTCTCTCTGAAGCTCTATGTGCCTTGGGCGGCTGTACCCTAGGCCTGACTGGGGTCGGGGGAGGCTCTGGCCTCTCCCAGTAGGTCCCATGACCTGGTGTGGCACAGAGAAGACAGCCTCTGACAGTAAATGAATCTGGAATTGAATCTCAGCGCTGTTCTGAGCCTAGAACTTATCTGTGAAATGGGCACAAGCTGGTGATTCCTGGGGGTGCTCCAGGCTCAGGTGAAGCATGTGTCAGGCACCCAGCCCAGCATCTGCACACAGCTGGGGGCACTGCTCTGCCTCCTTCTCATCCTTCTCCAGGCATCTCTGACTGCTTGGCGAATGTTGGGAGAGAGGTCTGGATTTGAACTCTAGTCTTCCCTCTGACTGGCTGGATGACATCAGGGCCTCATGGTGATCAGGAGATAATACATGCAGGATATTTAGAGTCATGCCTGGCACCAAGTTCGACCCTAATCAGCACGTGCTGTTACGTTATCTTTGTTGCATACGGTGGCCATCCCACCACACTGTGGCAGGACTTTTCTCTGTGGCGTTAACCCTGGGTCAACATTTGGAAGTAAATTTTTCTAGATTTGCTTTGGGATCCTACTTAAATTGGAGAGAAGTCCAGGAAAATATCCAGAACTTTCTCAAAGCCCCGATGTGGGCTGTTCCTCTTGTGGGTTGTGTGGTGTTGCTGGAGGGACTCAACTTCCCTGGCTTCAGTTTTCTCATCTGTGAAATGGGATAGTTATGCCTTCCCTGCAGGTTGTGGAGGAGAAAAGACATGAAGCATCTAAGTGTTCAGTGGCTCTGGGAAAGGGAGTTATAGCTCTGGGCCTCTCTCCCAGGTCCTAGGGACCTGAAGATATGGAGTGGCCTACTGAGGCCGGCAGCCAGTCTGTTGAGGGCCCTGTGCTCAGCCCACTGTGGATATGTCCATTGGGGTTTTGCTTCCCTCCCGATGCACCTTTTGGCTCCAGAAAGAAGCCTGTTGAGAAATACCTTTTGATTCCTTACCCTGAAAAACTGCAGGACTTTGCAAACCAGCCCTACAAATCTTGATGGAGAACTGCTAAAATCCATAGCAAATACCTTGTAAGTAAAAAGTGACAGGAACATCAAACTTTTTTTGTGAAAATTCTAAGAATGATTAGCTTATTACAGATTCTTTAAAAATATGACCTCACTCAGCTGATGGAAGGGGACTGCAAATCAAAGGGACTATTTACTACAGGGGGAATAAGGGACCTGCCAGATTATAAAAAAATACTGAAGGAGCCAGAGATTTGAAACATGAAAGACAGTAGCGGATCAGCACCAATCGAATTTTATCCACATACTGGAACTGAACTTGGAGCAGAAGTCGGTGAAGAATTATTTTATAAACCCATTTTCACCATAACATGTGTAAAATGCAAATTTTGATCATTATGTAAATTAGTTACTTGGTGTAATTTACTTAATTCAAAGCACTTAATGCAGCGTGGTGTGTTTTTTCCAAAGTGCCAGAGTAGATGTTTATTTTAAATTGTTTTTAATCTCGATCTTCCAGCCTGATTATTTAAAATGTTTTTCCCTTATATTTGTTTTTCAAATGGGAAGGAACAGAGCTTGGTGAGAAATGGGTGCTGCCCTCTGTTGCTGGGGCCCAGGTGAGAGGTGTGGGTAGGGCTCACTCATGGACCCCTGTGTCTGCAATTCCACGTGTGTGTGCATGCCCCATGGACAGGCTCTCCAGGGTTTTTCCAGAACACCCATTCCCCTTTCTGGCATCTGCTGTTGGATGGCTTCCTGGCTGGTTCTGAAACCTGTTGGAGCTGAAGGCTCTTGGATATCACAGGCCCCTCTCATGGGCAGAAATTTGATCTCTTAGAGAGTGCTCACTGGCAGACCATTTCCTTCAGCCGTTTGATGACTTTGGAATTACCGCAGAAGGGAGAGCTGAGCCTTTCAGTGCTCCTTTATGCCGTTCGAATGGCACCTCCCTTCTTGATGAGTCTCTAGGGCAAGAGGGATGATTTGTTCGCTTGGGAACCCTTTTGGGGGCGTTCCTGGTGCTGATGAGGCGGTTGGAAGGTGGTCGACAGCCACTGCACATCTGTGTTGCATATACTTGCAGTAAGGAGCGCCCCTTACCCGAGGACCTTGGTACTCCTATGAGGAGGGCGGGGTTGGCTCTGTTCTGCAGAAGAAGACCTGGGTTCAGGGAGGGGCTGCCTGAGCTTGCCTGGCTAGTGTGTGGTGGGATTGGAACACAGACCTGTGCTTATTCTGTGTTCCCTGGGGAGTGTAGCCGATGGGGCTGCTTCTCTGAGTTTGTCCCCAAGCTGTCCCCAGATTCCACTCTGGAGTGGGTGTTGTACAATTATTCAGGTGTGGCAAGGCCAACAAATGCCAATGACAGCTGTTGGAAGGGACCTCACAGTTCTCCGGAGGTGGTGGCACACCGTGCCATGGGGGTCACCAAGGGTAGCACCTGGGGCGCTCAGGAGGCAGAGGGAGAAGGGGAGCTGTGGGCAGGAGCCCTTCGTGTGACTTCTGTAGGAAAAGAAGGGTGAGATGGAGTAAAGGGGTTTAGGATTAGCTCATTTGAGTAAGTTAAGCAGACTCTGGGGCACAGGGCTGTCTCTGGTCTTCTGGTACCTGGTTCTGGGGTGATTAGAGCACCCAAAGTGTGAGAACCTGATTGAGAAAGTGTTGGGTTTGGGCTGTGGAGGGGCAGATTTGCACATGGAAGGTTGGATTCCTACCCCTAGGGATTGGCTCACCTTGCAAGGGGTGGTCCCTCTGGGGTCAGCAAGGCCCTGGGTGTCACAGCGTCAGAATACAGAAAATAGAAGTCATGTTTAATATAGGAAGCTGTGCATTTTGGGGGGCTTGGGGATGAGAGGTCACTCTGGAGGACTCCTGGGGCCAGGTTGGCTATGACGGGTGTCTGGGCCCTTGAGATGTGACCAGGAGGAGGGGTGGGGTAGGGGGGGGTCTGCCTCCCACACAAGACCCTCAGCAAGAAGGCAGGGAGTGGTGGCATTGTGCCGCTGAGGACTGTGGGACACCATGTGACCGTCTTCCTGCTCCCTGGAAGTTGGCCTCTGCCTGGGCCCTGGGGGTGTCTGCTGTCAGGGACATCATCACCCCATGATGGGGACAGACCTGCTGCTTCCTGTTCTACCGAGAGCTGGCTGGGTGTGCCACCTCCACTTCCTCCCTTTGCTGAACTCTTGAGGGCCTGCTTTGTGCCTGCCCGACTCCCATGGAGATTTTTTTTTTTTTTAAATCACACCTACATAGATCGACTGCAATGAATTAATTCATCCATGAAATGCAGTCTGCAAATGGAACACATTCTGGCATGTCGTTGGAGATGCTCAGTAAATGGAGGAGGGGAGCCACTTTCTGCTTCCGGCTCAGTCTTAGCTGCATAGCTGCAGGACTGAGTGCTCCTTGAGGACGGGGCTGTGAGGTGTTACAGTGCTGTTGCTCCAGTGCCCAGCCTCTGGCCTGGTGCAGAACGGCACTCAGGAAATATTTGAGGACAGAAGAAAGACAGGATGAAAAGGAAGGATGCAAGGAGGGAGGGAGGGGAGGGAAGGAAAGGAGGGGGGAGGGATGGAAGGAGAGAGGGAGGGAGGAGGGATGGAAGGAGGGAGGGAGGAGGGATGGAAGGAAAGAGAGAGGAGGGATGGATGGCTGGAGAGAGGGAGGGATGGAGGGAGGAAGGCAGGCAGGCAGGCAGGCAGGCAGGAAATGCGTAACTGAGCAGCTGAGGGAGGCCCCCAGTGGATTTGGAGGGAAGGGGTAGGGTATTAACTTCTGACTGGAGCCACAGCTGGTAAATCTTTGTGATCTTTTCTCTTGGAAACGGTGGATGCTCCCTCACCTGAAGTCCTGGTCTCCATTACAGCCATTTCTGTAGCTCTTCTGTGCCAGAGACAAAGAATGGCAGGTGGCATTTTGGGTTGGTAGTGGGGGGAGGGATGGGCAATGAATGAGGAGAGGAGCCTGGGCAGGGGTCTTGGGAGTGAACTTAGGATAAACTATATCTTAGAAGAAATTTGAAACGTCTGTTTGGGGGCCAGATAAGAAAGAAGTTTTTAAAAAAGTTCCTAGAATCAGAGTTGTGTCTCAGCTTACGGAAAATTTGCCAGTAATCCCTAAACACTTCTAGCTGTGAACTTCTCCGGGGTGTGAGTTAGCAGCCTTATACGTATATGTGTATTACAGATGGTAAGATATTCTTCGTAACTACTCTCAGTGTTTGGACCTTTCTCGGAAATTGAAAATAGTAGGGGAAGCAATTTGAAATGTGTTCTTTCATTTCAATTACTTTTCACAAAGAAAGTATTTAAAATACCCATGACTATTCTGTGTTTTTTTCATTTTTTCTTCTTTCAGGAGTAGTGGGATAGCCACAGCTATAGCCTTAGATTTTGAAAAAAAAACTTTTGCTGGATTTCAATTGCTTGCCTATAACGGCCCTGCTTCCATCAAATACATGACAATGTGCAGTTGCTGAAGTCATGCTGGGTTTCAGGCGGACTCTCGCTTCACACCCTTTTGCTGTCCCTGACCCTGTGCTAGGCACTGAGCCTGGGGATTGGAGAGAGAAAGGAGGAAAGACCTAGTTCCCGCTTCCCATGTCTGTGAATTTTGAAACCCTGAGAGGGCTTGAGGGGAGGTGTGACTTCAGCTGGGTCTTGATGTGGGGGTGGGGCTGTGTAAATTTCAGATTGGGAGCATCCAGGCAGAGGGTATGCACTTGTGGGTATGTGTGGGGTATGAGTGTGTGTGGCGTGGGGTGTGTGCATATGTGTGTACGTGGGTTGTGTATGTGGTACATACATGCGTGCTTGCGTGTGCGCACATGTGTGTGTGTTTGTGGGATGTCCGGGGAAGGTCAAAGAGCTGCTTCTCCTTCTGGAGTTCAGGTGCATGGTTTCTGATGGTGGTGATGGCAAGAGTAGGTGCTGGAGATACAAAAGCAAAATAGACAAAGCTCTTAGGGCCAGATAGCCCCTTATGTATGGGCTAAGATGTATGGAGTTTATTTATGTATGATAATAAAGTCTCTAGAAGGTATCTGGTTTGTTTGTGATTGATTGATGTTTTTGAGGATGTTCATGTCTTGGCAACTTTAAAATAGACTTGTGTATTTATGGAAAGTTTTAGAGGAGGGCTCTATTGTGTGAAGATGAACTTAGAAGCCATCCTGGCAGAGGGCATTAGAGGGGAGGACCCCAGAGTCAGGGGGACCTCAGGGGAAGCTGTGACAGAAGTCCCAGTGAGGCACTGATGGTGCCTGAACCTGGGAGGGGGTCGTGGAGATGAGCTAGGGTCTGGGGTTGATGTTCTTCCTGCCCCACTGACCATTGGGCCATGTCAGAGGGAAGCCCAGGAGTAGCTGGGAATGGGACAGTAGTGTGTTGTTTGCGGGGTGGAGGAGGGTGAGAGTGAGGGGTACTGGGGAATAGGAGCAGAAAGAGCACATACTGTCTGGAGGGTCAGGGAGGAGAGACCTTCGAGGACCAGTGGCCCTGGGCTGGGTATGCCAGAGAACTCATGAAGAATGAAGAGAGAGGAGGACCCCTATTTGTTGATGATTTTGGAGTGAGTTTTAGAGCAGCATGGTGTGGGTGGCCGTGGGCGGAGAGGTGAGTGGTGAGGAAGTGCCATAGGGTGCTGGGTCTTGAGTTAGGAAGCTGGTCTACTGGGGGAGGAGGTCCAGGGATCAGGAACCTGGGACCTGTGTCCTTTCCTCCTCCACTTGTGCTAGGCACTCCCTGGTGCCCATGGACTCCAGCTTCCTTCCCTCACAGCTCCACAGTTCAGGCTGCTTGGTCTTGGCTATTCCTGGTCCCCATCATGGGGGTGAGCAAGGTCTTCTTCCTTTGGTGTCACAGATGCCTCATTCTGGAACTTTCTACGTGCCATTGCTTCTGTCTGTCGTGTTCTTCTCTGAGAGGTTTCCAGAGTTGACTTCTTCTCATGGACACTCCTCACAAGGTTTTTCCCACCCCTACCTCCTGCAGGTTCCTCTAGCCCAACATCTGTTTTCTTCAGAGCTCTTATCATTGTTGGAAATGATCTATGTAGCATGGTGTTTATTTGTTCTGTTCTGTTCTCCAACCCCTGAAATGGAAGTTCTGTGACAGCAGGAGCACCATGGGCTCAGTCATTCTCGGTTCCCAGCACCTTGGAGAGGGACCAACACAGAGAAAGCTCTCAGTGAATATAGGAGAGAAGAAGGAAGGAATGAGTGTCCACTGGATGGCTTTGTCAGGTTCGGGTGTTAGAAAGATTTCTGGAAACCAGATACCTTGAGGGCCCAGAGGGTGGGCCAGGGAAGCTAAGGCCTATGCTGGGTACCATCATATCACATTGCCCATGTTCCCTGAACTGCTGCTTTTCTCTGGGGAGCAGGATGTCTCTCCTGGGAGCCTCTCCCTGTCCCCAAGTATGACTAATGCCCTTTTCCGTGGCTCATGCCTCCCCTTGCAGGCTTGGAGAGCTGTGGGCCATTTGTCTCCTCCTGCCCTTCCTGGATTGGGGCTGGGGATGTGATGCCATCAGCTCCTTTCCCAGTGGGAATGGGTCTGGTTGGGGGAGCTGCACCAGCAGGGGTGCCTTGTCTGGGTTACTAGGATGCACAAGATGCTTGTAGAGGAGGGCTTGGGCCAAGGCCCAGAACTCCATGGGGGCCAAGGGGCTCCTGGGGTGCCCATTCTGCTGCCTATGGGAGTAGTGTCTGCCCTGTCCCTAGTCTACTTTCTTGGAGAAATCTTCCTATCTTTCTTCCTTGGGAGTGGCAGTAGACAGCTGGATTTCTTGGGGGAGAAGGGGGTAAAAGTCGTTGCAAACCCCGTCATTTCTCTTTTGTTGGAGAAGTGGGCTTCCTGGGCCCATTCCCGGGGAATGCCAAGAGGGCTACAAAGTTAGCATGAGCTCTCCACTGTTACTCTGCCCCCAACCCACCCCGTGTGCAGCTGAATAAGAGCTTTGGAGGCTGAGAGCTGACCTTTTCAGCTCAGTGGAGGCCGGCGGTTGTAGCCAGGGGCTGTGGTCCCTTGGGAGCGCTGCCTTCAGCCCATATTGCTCCCTCCAGGTGTGGGGAGCCAGCTGCTGACAGGGAGCTTAAACTCTCTGTGATGGCTCAGTCCCATCAGGGGCTTCCCAGACCAGAAGGCAGAGACAGAGCAGCTAATAGGGTGGAGGGAGCTCTGATGGCTTGTGTTTTCTGTGTGTGCCTGTTTGTGTATATTGTGGGTCCCGGGCAGTGACCTGCATGCCATGGTGCCTCCTATCCCCTGGGAAAGTAAGACCATCCTATTTTAGGCAGGGGAACCTCAGGGAGGGGACCTCAGAGGACTTCTCCCACAGTTTGGGAGGACCGGCCATGCCTGTAGGATGTGTGAGATCCCTGGAGCCGGTCAGACTCAGGCAGCGAGGGGGCAGTCACAGAGTGACCCTGGAGTCCTCAGTGTGCACGTGTTTGGGGGAAGGCACAGCAAGCTTGCCCCTGCAAACGTGGCTCGTCTTGGCCACTTCAAGGACTCGTGATGGCCTTGTGAGGTGCCTGAAGAGAAGTAGGAGCTAATAGATGTGCCCCCTTCATGCCTGTCCCGGTCAGCTCTCACTGTCCTGTCAGTTGTGCTCAGATCTGGGTCAGATCAAAGCCGAGGGGCAATGAGGACCGTGGGTGTCCGCGTGAAGGGATGGGGCCTCACTGGCCACCAGTGACCTTGCCCAAACTAGCTCCTGCTCAAGCCCATGTGGGCGGTGCCATGGGGGAGCTGTGTGTGGGGCTCTTTGTGTGGGAGGCCCAGAGACCCAACCTCCTAGTAGCTCATGGGGATGGCGAGGGCACCGTGGTACCTGGTGAGAGCCCTGAGCATCCTTCTAGGAATGGCCAATGCATGACCAAGATTCAGTCCCATGGCACCGGGATTCAAGTGCAGCCCTGACCTCGGCCAGCTTCGCCCATTGGCGACCTGGCTCCTGGCACACAGACGTTTACCCAGAGACACTTCCCTGGCAGCTCACAGGGGTCTCTGTGGCTCTGCCTACAGAGTCAGATGGGAAAAGGTCCCAGGCACAGAACAGCAGGACAGGCTTTCTCCACCAAGCCCCCACCTGGCTCTCCCTCCCCTGAAGCTGCAAAGTAGGTCCTGCCCATAACACCAGGGGCTCCCCACACACAGGCCCCTGGCTGTCAACACCCCTCGGATTCCCAGAGAGGCTCTGCAGTCCCCACAGCCTGCTCGGGCCCCTAGAGACCTGTTACCCCAAAGCCTTGAAAGATTGGAGAGGTTCTTCAGAGCTTTCTAGCCAAACAGAGGGAACGGCAGAGCAGACATGCATGGATGGCTTCGGGGACAGAAGTGCGACATGGGGAGGGAACCCCCAACTAAAGCAACTCAGAGCTGGTGTCAACCCCAGCCACTCCCTCTCCTGAGCACAGCACAACTCACACCTGCCAGTAATACGATTGAACATCTCAGCGCCAAGCAGACACCCATGCCCAGCAGCCCCTCCTCTGTTGGGCATGCAGCAGCTCTCCATCTGTGCTCAGGATGGCCTCCCCCTCGATCTGGGCTCCCCAGTACAGCAGCCACTAGCCACATATGGCTGTTTACATTTAAACTTCAATTCATCAAAATTAAATAAAATGACACCTCCGTTTCTCACTCACACTAGTCACATTTTAGGTACCCAGCCACCACATCTGGCTAGTGGCTCTCATACTGGGCAGATGTACATCATATATGATGGGTCCTTGCAGAAAGTTCAAGTGCCTGGTACTGCCTGAGAAGCTTTCTTTTAACCAGTGTGGTATAAATGGTGTTCCCAAATATGGGGGATTAGCTGCCTGCAGTTCCCTCGTAATAGCTTCCCTATTCCCATGCCTCTTGCCATGTCCCTTTGAAGACCCTTTGAGCTCCTGCTCTGGGACACGTGACCTCCTTTGACCTACGAGATGGTTGTGACTGGTGTCAGCAGAGATCTGAGCGGATGTCTGTACATTCTGCCCCCATCACGGGAGCATCCCTGGGTCGGCCTGCCGGAGGGACGTGGACATGTGTGGACCATCAGCCAGGCCTCCAGTCATATGTCAGCCGCCCCCAGGGGCACGGGTGAGCCTAGAACAGAACTGCCCAGTTGATCTACAGACTCAACAAATAATAAATGTCTATTGTTCTAGGTCGTTAAGTCTGGGGTCGGTTTGTTTCTCAGCAATGACTGACAGAGTGAGCTTATCAGATGCCTGTATCTTGTATACCTTATGACTGTTTCCGTGAAAAAACAGGGCTTCTGTCTTAAAAGTAGCCCCATATGGGAGCGCCTAGGTCACTCAGTTGAGTTTCCAACTCTTGACTTCAGTTCAGGTCGTGACCTCAGGGTCGTGAGATCCATCCCCACATCAGGCTCCATGCTGGGCATGGAAAGTTTGATCCCCAGTTTACAGATGAGCAAATGGAGGCACAGAGTGGTTGGAAGATTTGCCCAAGTGTTTAAGGAACCATCCTAAATTCTGAGTGTTGGAATCCACAGCTAGTGCTCAAAGCATATTCTACAACTTCCCCCGGTGGGAAACAGGGCCCCCCTGCACGTTTTCCCGCAGCACTCCAGTGCTGCCATGCCCTCTGGTCTCCTCCCTCGCACTGTGTTTGGTTTTCCTTGACCTCTCTTGTTATGTCCAGCTGGGACTAGACTTACTGGTGAGCCTGCCATCCTGGCGAGGTGGGCAGCTGAGGGCCCACCGCAGCAGCATGCACGGTGCCTGGAACACTCAGGAAGTTTGTGGAATGGGCATGAAATGAAAGTCTGGGAGAGAAATGGGTTGGCAAAAGCAGTCTGGTTGAAATAACAGCGTTTACTGTGAATTTGATTTTGGGGGACTGGACGGGTCAGGACATGCCTGTGTCAGCCCGTGGGCTGGGAGAGAGCAGCTTGTGTGGCATGGGCAGGCCCAGAGTATCCTTGAAAGAGGGCCACTCAGTACAAGTGTGTCTTTGGGAGCTGGAGTACACATATGGGCAGAGGAAGGAGACATCCCAGACATAACGTGGCCTCTAGGTTGAGACTTTGGGCTGAAGGTGACAGAAATCCTGCTCCAGTTGGCTCAGGCAGGAAAGGGTATTCTTTGGCTCATAGAAAAATCCAAAAGAAGCCAGACTCACAAATGCACAGAGACTTCGCTGACGTCACTGAAACCAGGTGTCACTTTCGTACCTGCTTGTCTCAGAGTTGGCTCCAGTCTTGGGGAGGTCTCCCTTTGGAGCAGACAGATGGCTCATGCAGGGCTGAGAGAAGATTTGGGCCCTCGTTTAAAAAAAAAAAAAAAAAAAGGTCAGCATCTTGGTGCTCACAGGAGTGGGTTTGCATTAATATGTGGTCGAGCTGGGCCCCAAGCACCTTCTGAATGCTCATTCCCTAGTAATTTATTCCAGCTCCCCCTGCTCCCTTCTTGCCTTACATCGTGACCTCTTAGTGACATAGAGGAAAGAGCAGGACTCTCTCCCAAGTGCTCCTCCAGAGCCTGAGGATGGTGCTCGGTGGACCGTCTTGGACCATGTGCTTACCCCTGAACCAGTCAGGACGTGAAGTTCAGGTTGGATTTGGGCAGTCACCCCAGCAGGAAAGAGAGTGAAATAGGGGTTCCCTCCGGGGAAATCAGGCTGCTGGAACAGGACAGGGTCCCAAGCCTCAGGGCGGGGGTGTGAGGGCGGGGTGTTCAGTCATGGGATTGGAGCTGGGCCAAGATTGGGGCCAGTGGCCTTAGCTCACCTGCTAGGCCCTGAGCACAGAGGAAGGTGCAGGGAACTGGGGCCAGGGTCAGGGACCACCACCGCACATAGCCTCGAGGACAGAGCTGCCAGAAGTTTCACTCTCATTGGGTGGAAGCAGTGGGGAGAGAAAGAGAGGTCATCACAAAGGACTTCCTGGCCACAGAACTTGTTGGAACAAAGGGCATGCTCCTCGTGGTGGGAAACTCCTTGCCTGGGGCTGGACGCTGCCGCCAAATAGATGTGCCCATGTTTTCCCACTTCCGTTCAGGGGTCACCGAGGCAGACGTGCGCCCTGCTTATGGCAGTGGCCCGTAGCTAGTGGGGGGCGTTGGGGTCAGATCCTTCCTGCTTAAAGATCCTTCTTTTCTTCCCTTTCTCTGCTGCTCAGATATCCGTGGGCTCCAAAGCTTTCTGGATCAGGCCTCGCGGCTGGGCCTTGATGTCTCCTTACAAAAGGTGGACAAGAACATTAGCCACGTGTTCACCAGCCTCTTCACCACCATGAAGACGGAGGAGCTGAACCGCTACCGAGACACGCTACGCCGCGCCATCCTCCTGCTCAGCCCGCAGGGGGCCCACTCCTTCATCAACGAGGTAGGTGGTGGGGCCTGGGGCCGCAGGAGGCTCTGCCCAGGGTGCCACGGTGGACCACAGGTGCCGTCCGTTCATGCATAGCCAAAATGGGTGTGGGGACTCCTAGGTGCTGGGTGTTTGGCACAAGCCGGAAAGAGTTAGATCCCGAGCACAGCTTGGCTCCTGGCTGGTCCCCAGCAGGTTACCCCAGGCCTACCTGGACAGTGAGGGGCTGGGAGTAGCTGGCGGGAAGCCTATTTACAGGTGACTGCCAGAGATTTTGGAGGCAAAACTTTGGGCTGTTGTTTCTTTGTATCGTTGTTGTTTTAAATTTCCCCTCTTTGTTGGCAGGTGTAAGCCTCTAGGGATAAAATAAATTTTCAGGTTTCTGCAGAGGTGGGTAGCTCTGCCTTTGGTATTTGCTAGCACCTGGAGGAGGTGTCAGGTGCACATTAGCAAATGATACTTGGTGCATAGGCTGATATTTTTGGTACCTAATCTAACCAGTGATTTTTTTTTTTTTTTTAATGCCTTTTTAAGGGTTAGGGCCTTCCAAGGAAGAGAGGGCCCATCAGTTTAGCAAAGAATTTAGTAAGAAAGAATTTAGAATTTAGTAATTTAGTTGAGAATAGACAACTAGAAATACGTTCTGAGCTGGCTTATGCTGGCAGCCCTGATGGTCTGATGGCAGGAAGCTGACGAGCTGGAGTTGGCAGGTCCCTCTGTGGCCTGGGTTGGTTTTTGTGGGGGAGCCCCGGGGGAGCGGGGATGTGCTGGGCGCATGGTGTGCCTGGGAGCAGGGGTGGCCCAATGTGGTCTGCGATTTCCTCTCCAACCCCAGTCACCTACTTGGCTCTCTCTGATTGAAAGGAAAATGAAGAGAAAGGCAGAATTACACTAATTCCATTTGATGTACTTTGGTTGCTTATTCCGCTTTCTCCTCTAATTAATTATTACTGAAAATGCTACCTTATATATCAGGAACCAGCACGAAGCCCACTGCTGGGGAACTTAAAATTCGGAACGCTTAATTTGGCACATTGGCTGGCAGTCCTGCAGCCCTTGGCTAATCAGGCCCCGGCTCATGCCGGTGGTCAGCCAGCCTGTTATGTCCTGTCGGCACTCGGCATTTTCTCTGGAACACGTTTCCCTGTAGGAAGTGATTCAGGCCAGTAATGGGCAGCCTAGGATTAGCAGCACTAATGTGTCCGGCTTTCTCAGAATGTTCCCAGCAGCGTGTGTGCCAGCGTCTGCTCATAGGAAGGCTTTTCTCCTCGCTAAATTCCCGGGCTGGGGCCGGCTCCAGTGATGGTGTCTGCTAATCTGGTCGCCGGCCTTCTCCATCTCTCTTCTCGCCCGTCCCTTGCCTCCTGTCCTTGCTTCCTTTCTGCCTTGCCGCTGTCCCGCCATGAAGCTTCGGAGTGGGAAGAATATTGGCTTTGGAGTTCAACAGATTTGGGGTCAAGTCCACTTGCTGTAGCTGTGACCTTGGCTGCTTTGCCTCACCTGTGTGACCTCAGCTTCTTCATCTGTAAAGGAGGGAGGAAGGAGGCAAGAGGCCAGATGAAGCCTGTGGTACATAGCTTCTCGGGAAACATCTGTTCTCTTCCACTTACAATATTCATTGTTTCCCTTCTAGATGAATTCAGCCCATGCTCTGTTTCTAGGCCCTGCAAGGATTTAACACGTAAACAAGACTGGCCTAAAGATACTATTTCCAAGTGGTTCATTATGCAAACTCCTG
The DNA here is from genome assembly GCF_002288905.1 of Enhydra lutris kenyoni. Taxonomy (NCBI): domain Eukaryota; kingdom Metazoa; phylum Chordata; class Mammalia; order Carnivora; family Mustelidae; genus Enhydra; species Enhydra lutris. Next base: position 37,597,376 of record NW_019154096.1, on the reverse strand, counting down.
CAGTGTTGGAAATACTTGGCTTGGCTTGGGCCTGGCGCCTTCTTGATCCCTGTCCCCCGCACCCTGCCTGCGTTTGCAAAGTCTTGGCTTTGCTGGGTGCTGCAAAGTGCTCCTGGGTGCTGGGGACCTGCCCTGGGAGTGGCCACTCTTTTTTTTTTTAAGATATTATTTATTTATTTGACAGAGATCACAAGTAGGCAGAGAAGCAGGCAGAGAGGGAGGAGGAAGCAGGCTCCCCGCTGAGCAGAGAGCCCAATGTGGGGCTCAACCCCAGGACCCTGAGATTATGACCTGAGCTGAAGGCAGAGGCTTAACTCACTGAGCCCCCCAGACGCCCCGGGAGTGGCCACTCTTAGTGTTGGGCAAGAGTGGCAAGCCCCTGGGAGGGGTGGCCAGAGGCTATGGGGGAGTATGGCACCCGGGCTTTGTGCCTTCAGCTCTAGCTGGTCAGAGTCCTGGTTTTTGATTTCCTGTCGGGGTGGGTGGCTGGGTGGGAGGCGGGTGTCATACCCTGGGTACCCAGTGTGGGTGTTTTGTGTGTTTTCCCTAATGTTCACACTTTGCACACAGGGCAGCTGAAGTCAAGGAAGTTCCCTGTTGCTTCAGGTCCTGTGGGTAGCCACCAGGGGGACTCAGCAGGAGTCAAGTCCAGACGTGACCCACTCCAGAGTCTCCAGTTGCCATGTTGCTGTGATGATGGTGGTGGGCAGATGGGGTGTGCTACCTTCACGTGGGAGGACGTGGTTCAGCAGCCTCCGTCCACAAGCTGGCAGAGGTTTTCAGGGCACTTATGCTCCAAGAATTTGTGTATGTACTAAACGGGGTATGGGAGGGGTTTCTGGACTCCAGCAGGCTGCGGGACCTGGACGGCTGGCTAGCCCAGGAGGTACCCTGGGAGGGACCTGGGCATGCCATCCCAACACAAAAGCTTCATCCACTGCCTGGAGGTACTGCCCGGGCTTTGCCAGCAGACTGACCCAACCTCTCCTTTGTTGGGACAAGGACAGAGGGTGTACACAAGGCTGATCCACTGCCAGGACATGTCCTGAATTTTATGAATCTCAAAACACTGTTTTGGGCCAGCAAATGGCCTCAGAGCCCTAGTGCTACTGATGACAGGTGGCTTTGGTACCCAATCAGGACTGCATGTGTGAGCTGCGTTGGGAGTGAGGGTATACTCTTCCTCTGGCTGTAACTTCTCCCTTGCCCACCCAGAAAGCCTGGCTGATGGGAGGAGGGAGGAAGATGGTGCTGCTCAAATCTTCTACATGTTGCCACATGGGAATCTGTTGGCAAGGCCGTGGGAGTCGTGAGAGGGGCCGAGGGACAGAGGCTTTGCCTGAGAATCCTGTCTGTAGCCGTTGGAGCCTTCCCCCTTCTGCTCCCAGGTTCCTTCTTCCATTTCACCAGTATTTAATGAGCCCCAGTGGTGTGCCAGATTCTGTGTGGGACGCTGAGCTATTGTCCCTGTTCACGTGGGGCTCCCAGCTTTATGGGGAGGACGAACATGTTAACAAACCCCTTTGCCTGTCAGAACAGAGCTGTGGACCAGGTTCTGGGAGAGTGCCAAGGATGGAGCGGTGCCCTCTGGCCAGGGAGAAATGGGGGTGGCCAGAGAGTCAGGAATACTTCCAGGAGTGGGTGACACTGGGGCTGGGTCTACAGGAATGAACCTTCATTAACCACATGGCCAAGGTGGGAGCTGGGAGAAGGGGTCTGGAGAGTATTCAGGGACTCTTGTGTTGCTGTGGTGGGTGTGCTGGGTGGGGAGTGGCTGGGGCTTAGGCTGTGGTATCAGCAGGAAGGGGTCCCTAATCCAGGGTGGAGAGTCTGAACTTTAGGACCAGTTTGTTCTTGGGGCCCCTTTTGGGGTCTTTGAAGCTAGGAGCTCACTGAATGCTCTGTATGGCCCCAGTGCTGAGGGTTATGTATGTCTTACTGTTCTTTCTCCTTCAGGCCAGATTTGATGGAGAGACCTCCAGTGCACACTCAGGTTTGGCCCTGGGCGTCATCTCCTCTTCCTGGAGCAGATTCCCTCCATCTGTCCATCATCTGTCCATGTGTCCTTCTGTTCGTCCATGCATCCATCCATTGATCTGTCCTTCCATCCATCTATCCATCCTCCCACCTAAACACCCATATGTTTAGGACAGATTGGGTGTCTGCGACAGACCAGGAACCATATCTTGATATGGTTGGGGACACAGAGGTCGTGTCCCCTCCTGGAGACCTGACAAGATGTGAAATATTGTGGCTACACATCATGACCCTTGTCCTGTTGGGCATTCCCAGTGGCTGGCTGAGTGGGCACAACCCAGGTCTCTCATCCACTGAGGCCTCCTCTGGGCTTGGGGTGGGGGGAGCCCCAGGACTCTCACTTGTCATTTCTGTGTCCCTGTCTCTATTCAGACTTAGGCATCCCTCTTTCCTTTTTGTATCCTCTTTGTTTCCTCCTGTCCCTTCCCTCTCTCTTTTGTTTTGCTGGAAAGAGTAGAAAACTTAACTATTTGAAACACTTAGGTACTTGATGGAGAAGAGTTGTCACTCCTTGTTTCCAGTTCCTGAGGCAGACAGAGCAGCCTGCTGGGGACCTGAAGCCCGTGCGCTATCAGGGCGCCCGTGGATATTGGGCAGCCTGTCTGTCCCATGGGAAAGTGAGCCCCTCGTGGACAGGGACCGGATGGCATCCACCTTTGTATCTTCCAAGAGCAGCACAAGGCTGGCCCACAATGACTGCTGAGGGAAAAAAGGCATGGAGATTTGTATTTCTTCCCTCCGATAGAAAGAGCTCGAAGCTTGGTTTTCTTGGGTGTGCCTTGATTGCCTTTTAGCTTGTCTTCAAGTGCTTGGTCAGCTTATCAGCAAGGGCCTTAGTCTTAAAACTTCTGCCTTTAGCAAGGCTTGAGTTTGTGTAAGAATGCTGCCTTTGGCCTGAATGGGCCAGCAAAGGAGTGGCTGCTCCTGTGGGTGGGGACATTCCCAGGCCCAGCTTTGGTACAGGGTAGGGGAGAGCAGTGTGCAGAGAGGTGAGTGTCTTTGGAGAGGATTGACGATAAGCAACAGTGTTGGCTGGTGTGGGAGAGTGGACATGTGCACACACACACACACACACACACACACGCACACAGACACAGGCTGATACAGTGATACCGCTGGCCAGCCACACAGCTGGTACAAGCATGCCCTCAGAAGAGCACAGTCTAACAGGAACAACCCCACCCCCCACCACCACTTGTGACCCCCCGTGGGGATCTAGACATAACTATGCACACACATACACATATGCACACACCAGGATAAAGGCAGTGCTGGTGTCAAAGCAGCTGGGGAAGGCATTGCAATGTTGGGAAATACATGGCTGTTACCACGTGATGGTCGCAGCAGATGACCATTACCTTTGTAGTTAGACGGGTCTCCGTGATCTCTTTATGGCAGCAAGAAGGATGGGAGAAAAAATAGTGAGGGGAACAGCTTAGGGGTAGGACAGCTCCTCATTGCTCTGAGAGTGGGGTCCCCTTTCACCCAGATTGGGAGGAATAGGTGAATAGAAGGAACAGAGGTGGAAAGAGCCACTTGCACTATCCCTCCTCACCCTTGCCCAGACTGGCTTCCCAGGCAAGGAGTGTGGCTGGAGGCCAGTTCAGTCCTTACTGGAAGCACAACCTGGGTTAGCTCCTGGCTTCAAATCAATTGCTTCTCAGAGTTTGCTGCAGTGAGTGAGTTTCGTCTGGCAATTTGAATTTAAAGACTTGCTTTTTAATACATTTATCACAAAGGAAGATTAAGTAATGTCAGTGTTCTGTTGTCCCACATGATATATGCAAATATTTCTTACTCCAACATGGTAAATCTTCAGCAGGCGACTTTATCACTCAGAGCTAGGATAATTCTGTGCCATTTAAGTATCATTTACCAGAATATTTTAAATTACTATTTAATTATAGAAGATTAATTTTTAAATGTGGCCCTGCATTTGCATTTAATTGTATCCTACTGTTTACAGATTTTAAAGCCTTAGTACTTCAGAAAATGTGCTAGGAGTCTGAAAAATTCATTTTTTCCCCTTAGAAATTCTTAGACATGAGCTCATGAAGAAGAGATATTATGTTGAGTTTGTTCTGGTAGGTTCAGAGCTCAAGGGATGCTCAAGGCAACCAAGACTTCAGGCCTGGCTGAGATGGGAAGGGAGCAGAGACTCTGTATGGCCACTGTCCCCTTCTTTCTCTGTCCTCATTGCCCTCAATCCTTGCAAATCCTCATGCATGCTGGGGAGGTCTTCGTGGGTTCCTTCCCTGTGGGACATGCCACATTCTGAGCACACCTCCATTGCCCCTGTCATCTCTAGGTCTGCATCATACCCACCACTTGTGTGGTGACTCTTTGTACTTCCCTCCCCATGGTACCTAGGAATGTGTGAGGGCAGGAGCTGGGACAGGTTTATCTTCGTGAATTGCCTTTTCAGAGCCTGTGGTTGATGGTTGGCACATGGGCGAATGAAGGGTGGAATCCCAGGAGCTTTGACCTCTGTTGTGCACACACAAATGTTTTCTAGAAGGTGAGTTCCCCAGTGGGCAGACCAAATATATTCCTAGTGCTCTGACCAAGCAGGGGCTCCTGAGTAAGCCGGTGTTTTGGAAGAACTTCATGTTTGATGTTTAATATTTCCAAGGAGCATCCAAGCCCACATCAAGGAAAAATGCTTGCCTGTGGCTGGGTCTTACTGGTGTTTGTTTTCTGGTTGAGGGCTGTTTCTATTTTGAGTTGACTTTTGAATCATGCCACCCATTCCTGGGACTCAGGAAGGTCTTCCTCGGCTGCCTGGGAGGACTGTCTGCTCCTTCCTGGGGTCAAAGAGTGAGATCATGAACCTAAAGCATGGGCCTGGAGACACCTGGTATTCTTCCCTTCCTTCATGGGCCATTAAATAGCCAGCAAAGTGTCACTTCCTCCCTGTGGGTGCCTCTGTGGCTTATTAGCAGTAGGAAGCCAGCAGCCCTGAGAAGTAGGCATTTACGGAGGGAAGCAACGTGCGGCCGTGGAATGACTCAGTTACCCTTTCTGCTCCCGGATCCCCGAGGGTGTTCAGGTTGTGGGGGCCTCCCCTGAGGTGGTGAGTCAGCCCATTTGTTGACTGAAGTGCTGAGCGGGGAGCCCAGCAGGGAAGCAGCAGCAGACTCTACCCAGCGCTGCGGGAAGCCGGAGGAAGGCTGAGCTGCCTCAAGAGAGGCAGAGGTGAGGCGAGGTTATCCCAGTTGCCTGGATTCATCTCCCAGCAGCTCTCTGTGCCGTACAGCCCACATCTGTTGCCATCCTCTGCATGCTCCCAAATGGGGGCTTCAGTCAGTGCTGGCAAGAACTTGGCCTCGGTCACCTGCCACCTGTGCCCAAGCTGCCAGGCACCTGGGAGGAGGAAAGGCCTCTGCATCCATGAGCTGGAGCAGTGTAACAAACCCCTCTGAAACTCGTGAAACAATGAGCCTTTGTTGTTACTCATCAGCCTCATAGTCAGCAGACCTGGGTACGATGCAACTGACCTAGTTTGGGCTTGCGGATGTCTCTGTGGTCAGCTGACTGTGTGGCTGGAACCGGCTGGTTAGGAGAGCGGTTGGCTGGCGGTAAGTTAGGGTGACGGGGTGACCAGGCTGCGGGTCTCTCATCGTCACACACGCTGGCCCACACTTACTCCTGTGACAGCAGCAGAGTTCCAAGAAGGCAGATACAAGAGCTCTGGGCCGCTCGAGGCCGGGGCTCAGACCCGGTGCCTTGTTGCTTCTATAGGTCTCTTGGCCTAAGCCAGCCAAGAAGTCAGCCCAGATTTAAGGGGCAAGGGGAGAGAGCTCCTGGGAAACCCCTCATGGGGGAAGTGCAAAGTCACTTTGCAAAGGGAGTGGTAGGTACACTACAGAGTGAAGAGTTGTAGCCGTTTTTGTCATCTGTCTGCCCCGCCCCATTGTGCAGATGAGCTTCCTAGGAGCAAGCAGGTGTCCCCTGGCTCTGTGGGTGATGGGGAACCATGTGTCTCCTTTCTCCTACTCTGTTTCAATCTGGCTCAACTTGGGGGTGAAAGTGGTGAGGAAAGGGTTGTGGACCAGAGGGAGAGATGGAACAGGCCTTTATTTATCAAGAATGCTTATGCTGACCCACTGATTCGCCTCATCTCTACAATGCTGGGAAGGAGGGGCTATTACAGAGTGCTAGAACCTGGGGGTTTAGGGACCTGCTCATGCTCCCAGGTCTAGTGACACAGCTGGGATGTGAGTTCAGAACTTCCTGACTCATAGCCTGGCTCTGCTTCACTACATGGCATTGGGAGGAGGGGGAAGCTTGTTGTCTTGACAGATCAAGGGAAGCCCATTTTCCTCCTAGAACATGACAAAGGGTGCATCTGAAGGACTTTGCCACTGAGGAGCAGGTGGGATATGGGGAACGTGGACTGGGCACCTTTTTAAAAAATTTTAAAATTTTTAATTTTTTAAAAGAATTTATTTATTTATTTGACACAGAGAGAGAGAGAGATCACAAGTAGGCAGAGAGGCAGGCAGAGAGGTGGGGGGAGGCAGACTCCCTGCTTAGCAGAGAGCCCAATGTGGGGCTTGATCCCAGGACCCTGAGATCATGACCTGAGCTGAAGGCAGAGGCTTAACCCACTGAGCCACCCAGGTGCCCCATGGACTGGGCACCTTTGAGAGGGCATCCCCTGGACTCCACGGTCTTGTCTTTGCCATCACACCTGCAGAGAGTGTGAGGGGACGCGCAGGCTGTCTCTAACTCCCTCCTCAGTAACCAGAAGAGCAGCTTCCATGCCCCAAGGTTACCAGAGAGTCTGAGGTGATTTCCTTAATCCTTCTGCTGGGTGGTCAATGGGGCCAAGTTGCAGACAGATTGGTTCAGGTCCCATGTCCTCACCGTGGAGCTTTTCTGAGTTTTGCTTCCCCATCTGTATGGTGGATTGAAATTGATACTTGACCCCCCAGGTTCCTCTAAGAATTAAGCATGGGAAGTATTCTGGAGTACAGCTTTCCTCTTTTCTCTCCTTCCCAGGGCCGGCCATCTGAGGGTCTCCAGTAACTGTTGTGTAGATAGGGAGACAGATAAGTCTTAGAAAATTTAAGGATATGGAGCACTTAAGAGCAGCAAGAACAATGAAAAAATCTTCTTGACTCCGGGTAAGGTCGACGTTCCAAATTTTGAAACGTGCTGGTGGTTAACATTAGGGATTGTCGTGGTGACCTGCTGCTGGGTCAGCTCACCAAAGGGAGAAGTGGGCACGGTTGATGAACTATTAACAGGTGTGTCTAATGCTCATTTCTCCGCTGTTTGCTGTGGCGTCTCTGTCCCCGCGGTGTGTTCCTTGTGTGTCTTCAGTGTCTGCGTCCATGAGTGACATCAGGGTGAGAAAGCCAGGGACAAGGGCACGATTGCAGCCATGGAGATTGCGGAGAAAGAAGTTGCTGTGACAGAGCCTTGTGGAGGTGTAGGAGAGAAGAACCAGATGGGAGTGGGATGTCGAGGAAAACAGATGTCGATGGAGCCCCAGCTCCGGCCACAAAGGCCTGGTGTGCTGGCAGGTGTGGAGGACAGAGGTTGGATTCCCACCAGATGGCAGGACGGGAACCACTTTAATTTCGGCAACAAGGGATGGGGCAGAGACCTGAGTGTGTCCCCTTTTTTGCCCTCCTCCTTCCCACACCGCACAGATTCATTTCCTTGCAGAGGGAATCTGAGCACTTCAGCTGCTTTGGTGGGGGCCGTTCCTCGGGGGGGTGAGGGCTACTGTCAGCAGGGAGATGGGGGATTGCCTCTGGAACAGCAAGACACACAGGCCCCTGCTCACTGCTGGGGATGTCCTTTTGAGCCTGTTTACTGGTCTGTAGACTGGGATAATACTCCTTTCCCTGAGGGTTGCGGTGGGGTTTAAATAAGATAAAGCCCCAGGGCTGTACTCTGTGAATGTGGCTTTGTTACGGCGTCTGTGGAGAGTGTCTGGCTGAGATCGTAGAACCAGCCTGGGCCGCTGCCAGGTCAAGGGCAGATGTGGTAATGGGTCCGAGGAGCCGTGCTTTGGCCAGCCCCGTGGGAAGGCACCTTGAGCGGTCTCTGTGGGAAAGTATAGCTTCCGGAGCCAGGTGAGGAAAACCGGGTGCAGGGTACACCCTGGGTGGTAGGGGATGGGGCTAGCAAAACGCGACAAGATGCTCACAGCCCTCAGCCAGTGCAGCTGGGATTGAGACCTGGCCTCTCATCCCAGTGCTCAGCGGGGGAGATGTCAGATTACGGGAGTGGCGGGTGGGAGGGATGGGGAAGCAGGGGGCCTCTCAGTGCCCCCTCTCTCACACAGGCACGTGCCCAGGAGCAGGAAGGAGCGTCCAGGGCGCCTCCCATCTGGGCTCTCGCTTGCCTCTCCAAGCATGCACAGCAGCTGGTGGCTTCTCAGGGCCACTGGTGGCTGGGCTCACAGGAGGAGGAAGAGCTGTTGGTGCTTTCTGCCTGCAAAGTTACTTTTGGAAAGAGAAACCCTCCTTTCACAGCCTGTCAGGTGGCAGCCCTCAGCACGATACGGGGCCCTCTCCCTGGACCCCTTGCACCGGGTTCTTTGGTGGGGAAAGACCCAGGCCCTGCTCTGAAAGAGCTACGAAGCTTAACTGGACTCGGGAAGAACCACGAGCAACAGAACAAGGCGCCCAGCCGCAAGCACCCAGTTGGAGACAACTCTGTGGCTAGCACGGTCCACGGGGTGGGCAAGGGAGCAGTGTGTCTGCCGTTCTCTTGCTGTTCTGTGGCGGCCACATGGGTCCATCCAGTCCACATAACCATGTGGACAACTCTTGGCTATTGTGTAACCTGGAGCTTTTGAAGACAACCAGAGGATCAGATAAGAATGGCTAAAGCATCCCTTTGGAATGCCAGCCAGGTACAGTGAAGTCACAGATCTGAAGGCCCACGACATGCAGGCAGGGATAGTGCAGGGCAGAGCAGGTGGGCTGTGAGAAGGACCAGCAGTATAGCAACTGTGGGTGCCTGGGGGGGCCCATCCTTCCCTGAAGAGCACAGTCGGGCAGGCCCCACTGAGCTTCCCCTGTGAAGGCCTGGTACGGCCAGTGCATTCTGCGTCTCAGAAGGAGCCAGAAATCTGGACTTTTCTGTGAAATCTCTTCATTTTTAAATGTTGGCAACTAATGACAGCAATTCTAAGCTCTCTGTTGGCCAGCTCTACCTGGGGTGGGGCTGATACAGCTTGCAGACCATTGAGTGGAAACATCTGATTTATTACTTATACGCTGTCAACTTAAGCATATTAAATATGGGAACGGCACGAAGCGAGCCCCGTTCTCTTCTTCCAGGGTTTTCTCACTAGGTGCCAGCTATCATTCTTCGTGTAGTGTTCCTGAGAGCTCCTGTTTCTCTCCTGGATCCTCCAGAACCCCCTCGTTGTCCGTGCAGCCAGTGTTCTTATCCTTGCTGGTTGGTGCCAAGGTGTTGCTGACCTGCCTTAGGACCCTTCTTTGTATTTACAGGAAGGTCTTGGTCTTTAAGCATGTGGAGGTCAGTTTTCTAGACAGAGGGTCACCGTTGGGTTTCGTCTGTGTCCTTCACGGGGCTCCACAGTGAAGCTGCTTATTCCTTGTCCCAGGGTGGGTAGCTCTCCGTTCAGCTCCGTTCTAGCTTTCCAGGGCTGCGGAGAGCTACTGAGTCTGATAAGGGGAACTGGACAATTTCTTAAAGGCCTGACTAATGCACTTGGTAATTCTTTGAGCTCCTCTGCTGGGTCCTTTCTGAGCACTGGGGAAGAACCTGAGAGGTGAGGTTGGTCCCTTCTTGGGTGTGAAATATGGTTTAGAAGAACAGGCAGTGAACCTACAGCCCAAGGAAGTAAGTATCCGAACCCAGCCCAGCCCATGCTTGCCTGGGACACTGCCACCTACAGACTAGTGCCTGTTCAGGTCTCAGTTTGCACGTCTTCTAATGGAACAAATGTTCATTGAAGAGCCAATGTGAATCAGGCCCTATTGTGTGTACTGGAGACACCAAGTGGCTGAGACAGACAAGGTCCCTGACTTCAAAGAGTTGACATTCTGGTGGAGTCAGGGGGTTGTCACTAAATCAATAAATGAATAATGTCCAAGTGATTGAGGTAGTGATAGCCTCTTTGAAGAAAGCAAATCAAGGTAAGAAGAGAGTGGTTTGGTGGGGTCGCCATTTTAGATGTGGTCAGGGATGGTGTGACCAGGTGTTTGCAGAGAGACCAGAAGGGCGTGATGGAACCCATCAAGCAAGTTCTGGCTATAGAGCAATTTCAGAAGATGGAAAAGCACGTGCAAGGGTCTTGAGGGTGGAATGAGCTTGGCATGCTGGAAGATTCATGAGGGGGAGGGGGTGCCTTGTGCAGGGCGAGTCAGGGGAGAGTGGTGGGAAAGGAATGTGGGGAGGGACCTGAGGTCAGAGCCCAGAAGACCTCTTCGGCCACTGTAGGACTTTGTGGACTTGGTTTCAGTCTAATGGGAAGGTTTGTGAGCAGGTCAACAGCAAGATCTGGAAAGGGACCCGGCTGAGGGGGTCCTCTCTGCCATTCTTTTGCTCTGACAGGAAGTAGCTCAGGGACATGGAAGGTCTAAGGAGATGGTAGATCATAGTTGTCAGGCCACAGGGAGCCGATGTTTGGGGAGCTGAGCCGGGCTACTCAGGGTGAGGTGCTCCTTCTGCACCCTTTTCTTGCTGGGGCCACAGGGAGGGCAGGGGGCCCTGGGTGGGTGGCCCCATTTGGAGCTCTCTGCTTGGTCCCCTGCTGTGGGAAATCAGGCGGCCGGCCGGCTTCACATCTCACTCAGGGAGTTCTCAGGGGTAAGCACAGCCTCCTGGCAGCCCCCCATGGCGGCTTCCTGCTGGGTGTAAGCAGTCAGCCTAAAGAGCTTTGCATTTTATTAATGTGTGTGACAGTGGGCCTGATGGCCTTGCTGCTCCAAGGACTCTCCTTCTGGAAGGGCTGAGAGGACACACTCTTTACAGAACCATCTTTCTCTCTTCTTCACCAGGGAATTCACGCGAGCAGCAGCGACAGCTAACCTCACCACGACTCACTTTCCTCAGGTCCCTAGTGGCGCCTGGCAGGACCGCTGCTGAGCCCAGTGCAGGCCTTGGCCCCTGTGGGCCTCCGTTCGTTTGCACATGTGCCAATACGTAAACACATTTGGACTGCCGTATGTTTGTGTGCTGTGTGTGCCTGTGACAGGGGACAGTTTTCTAATGTGTCCCAGCTTGTCCGCCTGCTTCCACAATAACACTTTGGGGCTTGTGAGATGCCCCCTGCTACCAGTGCAGTGGGAGACAGTGAAGTGGAACTCCCCTTCCACCCATCCCACTCTTTGCTGCTCCCAACTGTGGCTCCTCTTCCCCCACCTCCCCATACCCGGCTCTCAGCGTCCCCTGTTCTCCTGCTGTGACCCAGTGGATTCCAATCCTATTCCTGCCACTCATTCCAGACCCTGGGGGGCTTGCAGTGTTGGGGGCGGGTAGGCAGGCCTGGCATGGCACATGTTCTGGGTCCCTTGGCTCTGCTGCCTCGAGGCTGAGTTTTGGACTCCAGACTCAACCGCTACCAGGCCATCGGGGGGCGGATGCTGAAGGGCTGCAGTGGGCTAGGACCAAGCACTCCAGGCTGCTCAGCCTGGCCTCCCACCCCATCCCCCACTGTTCCCTTCCACATCCAGCTGCTGCTCTCCAGGTGCTCAGACCCCCAGGGTTAGCCCACAGGGCCAGCCCCATAGTCCCATCAGGGGACACGTATAGCCTAAGTATAGTGGGAAACTGGAGAGGCAAATAAAAGGTGGGGGAAAACTCCTTTTTTCTGTGTAATGGGGTATGCTGTTTGCACATTTAATTCAGTGGCCACTTAAAAAAAAATCATAACTTTTTCTTTCTGTGAAAGGAGGTGTCCTTTAAAATCTGGCAAGTTTTAGCTTCCAAAAGAAGGGAAGTTGCATAATAAGCTAGCTGGGCACCCAGACTGGGCTCTGGAGCCAGGGAGAGGCTGAACAGGGACAATCTGGTCCAGGGCTGTGCGTCTCTCTTCCGCGTGTCTGCCGTTTCTTTCAGGGAGAAAAGAGCCCCGCTCAGAATGGCTACCTGCCCCGGGAAATGCAGAGCAAACACATCCCTGGCTCATTAGTGGCTCTAAAAGAATGTGCAGAAAGCAGCTCTGCTTTACCCCACTGGGGTCAGGTCGGGGCTTTGGTGTGTGGCACGTGGGACCTCTCCTCAAGTGGGGAGGACATTTGGGGCAACAGAAGGAGTAAGGGCTTGGAAATTGCACAGTTGGGCTCACTCTCTGAATCTGAGCTCACTGACAAAATGGGGAAGCTTCTGCCTGCTTACCCCAGTGTTGTGGTGAAGTTGAAAATAGGCAACGTATGGGACAACTGCCCAGTATTGTCTGACCTAGAGTGAATGACTGCGTCCTGTTCCCTCCCACGGCACGGTGTCCCTTACTCTGGTCTGATGCTCAGTCCAGAGCTAAGCTGTTGTCACCACTCCCATTTTCCAGGAGCAGAGACTAAGGCACTACGAGGTTTTACTGTACTTGGGGACCTGGGGTTTCCAGTGGAATACTTCTTTTCTTTTCTTTTCTTTTTTTTTTTTTCCTTGAGTGGGGGAGGTACATAGGGACAGGGAGAGAGAGAATCCCAAGTACACTCCACACTAAGTGTGGAGCCCAACATGGGGCTCGATCTCATGATCCTGACATCATGACCTGAGCTAAAATCAGGAGTCAGATGCCCATCCAGGTGCCCCATCCAGTGGAATATTTCTAAAGAAATTTAGGATGAGAAGCCGTGGAGTGGGCTTGAGGGGAGAGGAGCCAGGGGAGGTAAGATGGTGCATGGCCTTTGGAGTTAGTGCATTTGAGGTTTGAATCCTAGCACTGCCCTTATGGCTGATGGCTGTGGGCAAATTATAAAACTGCACCAATCCTTTGTCTTCTCATCTCAAAGGTGGGGCTGGTAGCACATAGGCTGAACTACATCATGAGGATGTGATGAGAATTTGACAAGATGGCAGACAAATTTCACCTCCATGGTGGGTACTCAGTTCACATTCCTGGTATTATTGTGGTGATGGTGGTGGTGGCAATGGTGATGACGGCTGTGATGGTGATGATGATGCTGATGCTGATGATGGCCATGATGGTGACAGTTGTGGTGATGATGATGATGACGATAGGGGCAGTGGTGGTGATGATGGTGATGATGGGGATGCTGACAGTAATGATGGCAAGGAAGATAATGGCTGCGATGATGAAGTTGACCGTGATAGTGATGATGATGATGGCGATGATGCAGCTTGTGCTTCTCATTGGAATCACTGTCTTTGGCATTATCTTTGTCTTACTTGGAGACATGAGTAACCCAGAGGTTTTACCCCATCATAGCGTGTTCAAAGGCAATTTTTATTTTGTTTCTGCATTGATGGCTGAGAGCGAGGTAAGGGGCAAGGAGCCCCTGCTGTGTGGGATTAAAGGGGCCGGGGATCCCGGTGTTTGTGAGGGCTGTGGTTGTGGGGTCTGCGTGTCTGTTTCAGGGAGATGTTTGCACCAGGAGCATCAGCACACTGGGGAGGGGCTGATCATCCTCTGTCTTACAGTGGGACCAAAGCTATGTAGGAAACTGCAGTCAAGTTGGCTCTGAGTCAAGAAGGATCTGAGAGCTACTGTAGCTCTGAGGTTGGACCTTTGGTCTGGTTATCTATTGCTGTGGGAGAAACCACCCCAAAACTTAGTGGCTTAAAACAAAAATCATTTTATTATCTCTCATGTTTTCTGTGGATCCTAATTTTGGTAAGGGCTCGGCTGGGTGCTTTTGGCTCTGAGTCTGGCATGCAGTTGTGGTCAGTCTTATATGGTGGCAGGAGGAGTGAGGGGTCGGAGAAGCTGGAGACCAGCTGGGCATCTCTCCCTCTTCACATGGTTTGTCTGAAGAGGCTGGTTTGAGCTTCCTCACAGCAGGGTGGCCTTAGGGTTGCAGGATTTCTTACATGGCTGCCCAGGGCTCTGATATAAGTGGTCCAGAAATCTAGAGGAGGCTTAGGCTGGATTCAGGGTGACAGAGGGGCTAGGGTGGGGTACTGCATCCTCCGGTTGGCTCATGGCATGCCATTTGAGAGTGGCCTAAAGGTGACTGACAGGAGGCTGTGTTTTTATCAAGGCACAGAATGAAATCCCCGTCACCATAAGGCAGGAGCCCCAGCCAATCTGTGAGGCGGCTGGAGGAGGGGGCATGCTGGAAGGATGGAGTCCCAAGGTGGGGCCTTCCTGTTCCACAGCAAGCTTAGCAACCCCCTGACTTGGGTTGTGCTGTCTCTGCCTTGTCATTGCCTCTGAGAGTCCCTTACTCCTTGTGGCTGCTCTTCTTCCTCGTTTTGGTGGGAAAATGAGGTCATGAGGGATATGTGATTCAGGGACCTCCCAACGGGCCTGGGCAGATCCCTTGAGAAATTCCTCTACCTAAGGACCTCGGCTTAGCCAGAGCGAGGTAAGATAGGTGGTCTGCACGGGGGTGTGTGAGATGTGGAACCCACCTCAGGGTCAGGGATGCTGGGAGCCCAACCTCAAGCCAGGAAGGAGGCATGCCACCTTGAGGACAGTTGGCAGCCTGCAAACTCGGTGTTCTCCTTGATGTCACTTCCCTCACAACAGAGGCACTTCTCATCAAAAAACTGGTGTTTCTAAACAATGTAAGCACACAGTTAGAGAATAGTTACACTGAAGGTAATATTTAATATTTATGTCCAAACGGGCAATACCTTGACATTAATTATCCCGTTATAATTAAATCTAGTAATCCGTTACATTGCCATATAATGGAATGTGGTTATATGGGACTCTAGTGAGAATAATGGAGTTCTGAAGAGTCGAATTTTTAATTTAATACCTAGGAACAAAAGGTCTGGATTGCTGCTTATGATTTTTCACCTCGTCTTTTTCCTCTAGGGACTTACTCATCATTAAATAAGCATTTGGTAGAGATCGTACCAGAGATGTGCGGTGAGAGCCTTGTGCCTGGGCTCACGGCTAGTAGGCAGCCCTCAACAGTGGGGGGTAGATGTAAGGTAGAGGTGATTGGGGTACCCACCAAAGCCAACACATCCATCCTGGGGTGAAGGAAGGCTTTCTGTAGAAAGCCCTGTCTGAGCTAAGTCTTGTAGGACAGGCACAAGTCAGTTGGGAAAACAGGGACAGAGGGGCCATCCCAGGGGAGGGACCAGCAAACGCAGAAATGTGGAAGGCGGGGGCACAGGAGAGCTGGAGGAGCAGGTGTTTTTTTTTTTGTTTTGTTTTGTTTTTGTTTTGTTTTGTTTTTTGGAGAAAGCCATAGAGTTTTGCTATGGAGCCATGGAGAGAGGTATGTAAAAGCACCACAAAGGAGACCATCAGCAAAACAAAAAGGCAATTTGCTGAACAAGAGAAGATGTTTTCAAATGGTATATCTCCTAAGGAGTTTATGTCCAAAACAAATAAAGAACTTATACAACTCAATACAGAAAAAAAAAAAAAATCCAATTTAAAAATGGGCAGAGGTCCTAAATAGATATTTTTCCAAAGAAGACATCCAGATGGCCAACAGACACACGAAAAGATGTTCAACATTACTGATCATCAGGGAAATGCAAATCAAAATCACAATGAAGTATCACTTCACACCTGCCAGAAGGGCTAGACTCAAAAAGCCCAGAAATAACAAATGTTGCTGATGATGTAGAGAATAAAGAAGCCCTCGTGCGTTGTCGGTGGGAATGCAAACTGGTGTAGCCACTGTGGAAAATTGTATGGAGTTTCCTCAAAGAAATTAGGGATAGAAATAATTGCACTACTGGGTATTTACCCAAGGAAAACAAAAATAATTCAAAGAGATATATGCACCCATGCTTATTGCTGCATTATTTACAATAGCCAAGATATGGAAGCAACCAGAGTGTCCATTGGCAGATGAATGGATAAAGAAGATGTGAGGTAGGGGTGTGTGTGTGTGTGTGTGTGTAGTGTGTGTGTGTGTGTGTGTGTGTGTGTAATGGAATATTACTCAGCCACGAAAGAGAATGAAATCTTGCCTTTTGCAACAACATGGATGGAGCTAGAGGGTATTATGCTACACGAAATAAGTCAGACAGAGAAAGACAAATGCCATATGATTTCATTTATATGTGGAAGCTAAAAAATAAAACAAACAAAAGTAGCAGAAAGAGACCTGTACATAGAACTGTTGGTTACCAGACGTTGGGGGGGGGGGGGGTGAGGGAAGGGGGAAAAAGGGGTGAAGGGGGGTGGGAGGTACCAGCTTCCAGTTACAGAATGAATAAATCACGAGGATAAAAGGTACAGTATAGGGAACATGGTCAATGGTATTATAATAGCTTTGTGCGATGACAGATGGAGGCTACATTGTGAGCTTAGCATAAACTATTGAGTTCTTGACTCACTGTGTTGTACACCTGAGACTAATGTAACATGTGTTGGCTATACTTTAATTTAAAAAAAGGCAATGCTTAAAAAAAAAAAAAAGAGGGATGTCAAGGAGGAGTAGGGGCAAGGCTATGAAAGGACACCCCATTCCATTGTAGGGACCAAGAACAATCCTGAAGACAGAGGGAGCCATTGCCACGTGGGTGTGCCTCCACACCTCTGAGTTGCCAAAGCTCTGAGTGGCCTCAGGGAGCGTGATGGATTGGATGGCAGGCCTGGGGCCAGCAAGGAGGAGTGGTACCAATATTTGGGTGAGTGTTAACGTAGCACTGAGGAAGTCAGGGATTACTGGGGAGAAGGAAACACTTTTGAGGACTGTTTTGGAAGCGTAGTCTCTAGAACTCAGGATGAGAGTCCAATCCTTAAAAATAAACTTTTAATTTTAGAGTAGTCTTTGATTTCCAGACAAATTGCAAAGATGACGCAGAGAGTTTGCGTACACGCCACGCCCCGTCTCCCCTCGTCTGCACGTTTATGTTAGTATAGTACATGTGTCAGCATTCATGATGTTATTGATACATTTTTTGTTAACTAAAGTTCAGGCTTTATTCAGATTTCCTTCGTTTTTACCTACTGTGCTTTCTCTGCTCCAGGATCCCATCCAGGATCCCACAATACATTAGTCATCCTGTCACCTTAGGCCCCGCTTGGTTGCGACAATTTCTCAGACGTTCCTTGCTTTTGGCGACCTCAACAGTTTTGAGGAGTCTTGGTCAGGTATTTTGGAGAATATCCCTCAATTGGGATATATCTGATGTTTTCTCATGATTAGACTGGGATTACAGATTTCGGGAAGACCACAGAGGTAAACTGCCGTTCTCCTCACTTCCTGTCAAGTGTGTGTGCTATCACCATGACTGATCACCACTGATGTTGACCTTGACCACTGGCTGAGGTAGAGTTGGTCAAGTTTGTCTGCTTTAAGGTTATGTTTTCCCTTTTCTGTAGTGTTCTCTTTGGAAAGATGTCACTCTGTGCAGTCCACACTTCAGAAGGAATAGGGGGTTCTGTCGTACCTTCTTGAGGGTGGAATATCTCTATAGATTATTTGGAATTCTTTGGCACAGGAGATGCCAGTTCTCTCTCTCAAGAGAACATTAGCTGGCTGTGGCTGATGGGGTTGATGATGGACAGAGTGGTAGGAAAACATTCTTTCATTCTTCGGGCCACCTGTGCCCCTCTGAGCCTAGCTCCAGGGGACATTTTGATGGCTGGTAGATGGATGACATGAGTCACTGCCTGGATCTCCCAAGTGAGTGAGTGAGGCTCAGCCTCCTCTCTGTGAGCCTTAGCCCCCAGCCATGTGGCCTATCTGTGCCCCTCTCCCACAAAGTAGAGTAGGCCATTCAATCCAACTTAGTTCACTTCAAGATAAACCTACAAGCACATTGTTGACCTTGGGGTTCTTCCCTAAGTATTCTTTTGGGGAGAAGGGAAGAGAACAGCATTGTTGCTTTGGGGCATTTACACAATAGATTCTGGGGGGAGAGGCATTACAGACATGCCTCGCTCGGCCTCAATCTTGGAAGCTCAGTCCTTTCCAAACACCTATTTTTCCTCTTGTTTCGTTGTGTTTCTATGAAATAAAATTTTGTGAGTACTTATTGATTCTAGCCAGGGAGGCAACAACTGCATTTGATTGGTTTTTCTGCCATTTATCCTGAAGCTGTTAGAAGATATACACATGTTTTGGCTTCTCAGGGTAACAGCCCGCAGGGTCCTTCCTCCGGGAGGGGCTGGGCGTGGGGAGGTAGCTGGGTCTGTAAGGCAAGCAAGTTGGATCACAGAGGGTATAAGCAAATGGGTCTGGAGCCGTCTTCCTGAGTTGGAATTCTGGCTCCACTGCTCACTAATGGTGGGACCCAAGAAGTCTGTCTCACCTGCAAAATGCAGATCTTGTTATTACCTACTTCGAGGATGGTTATCAAGATTAAACTTGCTACATGTACAAAGGTGCTCCATACCGAGCAAACCTTCACCTAGGAAGTGTTAGCTGTTACCATCTCAAACATAGGCAGGAAGGACTTAAGACATTATGAGCTCAACAGTGGCTTTGGGGTTCTCGTTCATGGATTCATGTATTCATCCACTGCAAAATTTTTTTTAACATGGCCCAAACATTTTATTAAATGTATTTACATACATTTGCAGATTCTTTCCTAGTTGAGTACTGAAATAGACACAGTTTCAGAATTTTCATTCAAAAGCTTTTTTTTTTTTTTTTTTTTTTTTTTTTTGCAGGGGGTGGTGTGGGGGGCAATTGGCTGTGAGATGGAAAAAGAGCTAAGCTTCTTTGTATGACTAATTCTAAATACATCCAACACAGTAAGTCCTAGGTACTATCCCAGGAGATAGTGTTTTGTTCCTTTGTGATCCAAATGAAACGGGTGCTGTTGCACAGCCCAGTCCCTGTAAAGTCACGTTAGGAAGAAAACCAGGAAATGTAATACTAGCAGGTCTCCGCTGGTATGCTTTGACGACTTTCGGAGGACCCCATTCATAATTCACAGCAGCAGGGCTTCGAATCTGCCTTCTGTGTCTGTCCCTTCGCCTCTTGTCTCTTCCTAGACACGGTCTCCCTAAACCCTCCAGAGAGGTCACATCGTGCACCTGTGCTCTTGCTTCCCTTCCCCCTCCTCTCCTTCTTTCTGGCCTTGTCTTGTATCCCCCACAAAAGCTTAGGAGCCAGCCCAGGAAGCCCAAGGAAGTGGAGGAGGTAAGGGGCCGTGACTGGATTCCATGAGTGGGCTGGGAGGGGGGAATTCAGATGTGACTTTGTCCTGCTGTGGTTCTTTGGCAGTCTGTGAGCACCTGTGCCAGGTGATGGGAAGGAGACCGTGGGATGCCCAGGGGACTCTGTGCCTGCACCTGGCTGGGAGGAGGGGTTGTGGAAACATGCTCTTTCTAGCAGCTTCTCTCTGAATGGGCCCAGGGCTGGGTGGTTGAACAGGGAGCCGAGTGCAGTTCAGAGGGGCTCAACCTGGGGGGATGTAAGGAGCCCCAGTGTCTCAGAAGATGGGGAGCGGAAGAGGCAGCATGACTTGAGAATGTTTCCAACTGGACAGATCTGATTGGAAGGGAAGTAACTGATCCGTTGGGGGTCAGGTAACAGGGACGTAGGTTGTGGCATCTGTTAGATCTGAGCTCAGCCCCCTTGCCCCTCAGATGCCCTGTTAGACTTGGACAAGCATCTTGGCCTTTCTGAGCCTTGGCTTCATGGTCTGTGGGTTGGAAGTCCTGTCACCCCCTCACAGGCTGTGGGGAGGACTGACGGAGGTAAGTGATCAGAGTGCACGTTGTGGCATTCCGTGACTGTCGCCTCTTCTGCCACCTTCCCTGTTCCCTCTCCGGGCTTGTGTCCCAGGAGAGAGCTGGAGGCTCCATGCTCACTTCCGTCAGGAAGGTACCTGCCTCCATTTGGGGCCACATGGAGTTGGCCCTGCCTAGAGCCTCCTGCTTTCACTTCCAGGAGGTTGGGCACATCTCCTGCCCTCCATGTCTGGTGGACGTGTGTGCTCCATCCATTACCATGGTCCTGCCTTGTGCGAGTGCTGTGGGGCCGAGCCAGAGGGCAAGTCTCTGCCTTTGCTCAGAGTGTTGCGATCTGGCAGGCTGAATAGGACCGAGATAGTAGAAACCACAGGGGGTATTGATTATGGCTCATGGTCTCAGAAATTAGAAGGATGCTCATCTTCCCAGTCTGTGGGCTCCAGCAGTGGTCTCTGCTTACATGCCTCCAGAGATGGGGAATTCATCTACTAAGGGAACCTATTCTGTCATGGGGTAGCTCGACAGTGAGAAAACTTCTGCCTCATGTCGGGCAGAACATTAAGTAGATCTGTCTCATGGCTTCTACCTGTTAGTCCCGGATCCACATTCCGGGGCTAGAAGGGAACTTCCCTTTTCTTTCCCCACGTGAGCCCCTCAGCATCTGAAGATAGCATGCTGGTGAGATCTTGATAGGCCAGATCCCACCAGCTCCCTCCCTGATCTTGAGTCCATCAGGACTAGTTCAGTACCTCCTGTGTTTCATATGCTTTGCACCTGCAAAATGCTGGGCTATGGGAGAGAATAAGACATGTGATGTCTCTACACCTATGGGACCTACACTGTGAGTGCACGGGGAAGGAACAAAAGCAAGGTGACATCAAAAGTGAAGGGTTCCATGGGAACCACCACGGGATGAGGTGGTAAGGAGAGACGGGAGCCACGTTTGACTGCATGGCCATTCTCTCTGCTTTTTGAGCTGAGACCCGATTGGTAGAGTCAGGCCTGTGAAAGCCTTTGCTTTTGTAAGGGAGACCATGGCCGTTTGCCAAGGTCCCAAGGTGGGAGTATAGGCTGGCTGGTTGGAAGTGTAGAAAGAGAAAGCCTCTATGGCTGGATCTTAGTGTGAGGTGGGGAGAGGGGGACAGTTGGTGAGAGAGGTGTGTGGGGGTAGGCCACCTGTGGTCTGCAGCCCAGTGAGGAGTGGGGTTTTATTTTAGGTGCAATGGGGAATCACTGGGGGATGTTTATATGGCCATGACATGACCTGTGTCCCCTTTTGTGATTCCTCTGGCTATTCTGTGGGGATGGGCCTGTAAGAAGGCAAGAATGGGAGAAGAATGCATGTCATTGCAGACATGGCATGAGTAGGATCCTTGAAGACTTGCTTTGACAAGCACTGGACAAACCAGAGGCCAAAAGGTCTAGTCTCTTGCAAGACTTTGTGTCAGTGAGAGCCTCTGAATCATGGTACCTCGAACACCCAAACTCTACGGGTGTTTTCTACTTGTGTAGAATTTTGGGTGAGCGGATGTGAAGCCCACACCTCAGCCAGATCCCCGGGCTCTGAGCATGACTGGGACTGGGAAGAAGAATTCTGATGATACGTTCACGTCCGCAATCCCCAGAGGAGCTTTCTTTCTGATGAGGGATCATTAGAAAACGTATCAGTGGAAATTGGTCTTTCATCTCCATCAGCATCACTTTTATGTTGTGGAAAAGACCCATCCTCACGAGGAGGCAAGGGGGAGGTGAGATTTGAAGCAGGAGTTCTGTGGCAGATCCCGCCATCACGTCCCCCACGCCCGCCCCAGCTCAGCCGCAGTTGTCATCAATCTGTATTTCACTCCTGCTTTCATCCTTCACTCGCTGTTTGTCATTTTTGGAGAAGGATCCTCTCTGTTAGCACATTTGGAAACCTATTTTATTGCAGAGGAGAAGGGAACAATACAGGTTTTCATCTCAGACTAATTATGCCTCCAATACACTGATGCTAAATAAAACCAAGGGGAAGGTAATTGGAAATTCTTGACGTGACATTCACAGCTTTGAGAAAAACAGATGTTCACTTGAAGAGCTGGGAAGAGAATGCCTGTCCCCACAACTGGCCAATGAGATCGGTTCCAGGAAGTTGTGAGTGGGAACCGGGCCACCCCTCATCCTGTGGACGTGCGTGAGGGTTCTCAGCAAGCCCATCTGTTCTCTGTTGGCCTCGTCTATACCCTGTCCTCGCCTGGGCCGACACGGATAGCTCCCGTGTGGAGTCATCTAAGGCATTTAGGGACAACTCAGGTCTTGGGACAAAAGGAGTCCACCTGCCGCCATTCACCAGCTGTGGGACTTCGGGCAAGGACTTTGGTGTGTATGTTTGGCCATTTCCATAGATGTATGTTTGGCCCATGGAGCTAGCTCCTCACAGCACCTCACAGGGCTCTTGGGAGAATTTGAAGAGACACAACATCTATAACATGCCCAGAACAGGGAAGGTGCTCCAGAATTTCTGTTTTCTTACCCAAAGTGGTACCTTCCTGCAGATTAACATGGTGCCTGGTCACCAGGGCTTCTTCCCATCCATTTGAATTCTTTGATCTCCTTAAGTGGCATGAGTGATTGGACCAGTCCAGCTTGGTTTCTGTTAGCCTAGGAAGCTATGCACACCAGATCTACTTCCTTTACCAAGTAAACATGTTCACTAACTGCAAATAATAGTGGAGAACTGAGCAGTTGCGTGTGTCTTGGGCGAGCCCTTCATCTCTCCAGGCTGCCTATTCTCCACCTGTCAAATGGGATGGGGACTGCCTGGTCTAACTTACAGGATGGCTGCAGAGGCGGAATGAGATAGAGGACAGGTGTCCTTCAGGCTAGAAGGCTCCAGGTCCCGAATGACCCCTGTGATTGACCACATGTGTTTCAGTTATTCTTGATACATTGCCTTCTCTGTGCAGGCCAACAGGAAGTCTGGAGGGGCAGAGACTGGGTGCAGTCCATGGAATGGTTACCCTCAGTTCTTCCTCATATCCTTGCTGTAGCCTCGGGGGCGGGGGTGGTAAATTATTCCTCCCTGTGTCTTACCTTTGGGTTTGGCCACGCGACTTGCTTTGTGGCAGCCCCGTGTGGGCAGAGGTGACAATGTGTGTGAACCTGGGTTCTGAGCCTGAGTTCTGAGCTTGGGCCTTAAGAGACACTGAACATTTCCATCTCTCCTCCTGAGCTGCTACCAAGAAGACAAAGGCTAAGCTCTAGATCACCCACTGGCCCAAGGAAGATGAGACAGGGGAGTCGGAGCAGAGCCACTGAACTGACTGACCCATAAACTGCAGTGAGAAACAGATCTTCCCCCACCAGGCTACACGTCTGTGAGAGTAACTGAGGGGGATTTAGCCCCTGAGTTTTTGGGTGGTTCATTATGCAACATTATTGTGGCGATAGCTGACTGATACACCCAGTCTGCTTTGTTTCTGAGTTCCTCACTCCAGCCCCCTGCCTGGTACCGAGGAGCCTCTTCTACCTGTTTACTCGCTGAACAAATGAATGACTGAGTGAAGAATTTTGTTTTGTGGTTAAACCTGATTATTGTGTTGATCCTTTCTTCATGTTGTCACGTACAGGGACACTCTGAGCCTGAGGGTCTGCTGGCTCCTCTTGAGGTGACCACCCCATCTGGATGACTCTTGCAGAGTTTTGTTCAGATGGAAGGTTATGAGGGTAGCTCTTTTCTCAGTGCCACTTGGGGAGGGTGAGCAAGCCGTATGGGCCATGAGAACCAACGAGGAGCTCTAAGCCTGCTTCTATTACGGATGTCCCTTTGGTACCCTAGGAGCACTGCAGGGAACCTCAGGCTTTTGGGCAGTAGAGACTAGGAGTCTAGCAGAAGTCACTGCTGGCATTAAGGCTAATGCCCAGCCTACTGCTTATCCCCCTTTAGGCAATGGTACCCTCTTCCCCAGTAGGTGGTTGCTGTCGTGGGGGTGTTTCAAGAGCCCTGTGACAGGTACTGTGAGTCAGACCATCTTTCCCACTGCCGGGAGCAGTCAGCTCAAACCCAGAGATGGACTCTGGGCAGCTTTGGATTTCCTTCTGAAAAGCCCTTTGCAGAAGTGCATCGAACGGGGGAGGGAATTGAACCTGGTGACCCAGGGGTGAGTTAAGAATGATTATATTAAATATTTATTGAATGCTTACTTTGTGCTAGGCTCTTTACATGCATTTTCTTCTTTATCTGCTGGAAGTGCTGTTTTGATTCTCCTTTTGATGGCTGAGGACTCTGAGGCTTAACAAGGCCAGTAACTTGCTGGAGGCGGTTTGTGGAAGTAGGGTTTGGATCCCAGCCATCCAGATCCAGAGTTCCTGCTCTTGGAAGCCCAGTGGTCTCGACCCATCTGTACATCAGAGGCACCTAGGGAGCTTTTAGACAGGCCCGAGGCCCAGGCCTTAACATAAGACCTCCAAGTAAGAGGGACCCCTCGGGCTGAGGTTCGGTCATACTATGTGCAGGCCTTATTGCCTGCAGCTGGGCTGTGACGTTAGGGCCCATCTGGCACTGGGACACAAAGTAGTAAGTGTGATTGTCCTTCTATGGAGTTGTGTGTGGGAGGGAGCTGGGTTGGGCCTGGGGAGAGCCTTGAACTTTTGTGGTCACTGTGACCTTGAGGGGAGTTATTGTCCCTAGGCTTGATAACAGAGGCTTCTGGAGCAGGTTAATGAGGCCTTGTGTGTTGGGAGCCCGAGCTCTTTGCTGAGAGCTTTCTAAGCTGTGCTCAGGCCTGGCAGGCGGGGTGAGGGCATCTTCATCCCCGAACGTGCAATGTCTCTCTCTCAGTGCACGTCGGAATTGTTCCTTCCCCACTTTGTTCACCAGCTCCTGCTAACTGCCAGACCGTGGCCCTGGCTGGAGTTAAGGGAATGGTTGTTTGGAATTACAGAAGAAGGAAACCACCTTGAAGCAGGAGAAATAGGAAGGCAAATACATGCTGTGAAAAATATTCAATCTATAGCCACAGCTGGAAGGATGTTTGCTTAGAAAAGGGTCAGGAGAAAAGCTGAAGAAAAGGATGAGAAGAGAAAGTGGAATGACCTGTTGGTCTTGAAGGTGGGGGGCCGGCAGGGCTGGCCAGAGTGGGGACCTGGGCAGTAGCACGCAGGGAAAGAAGGGGCTCCTAGAGGAAGGCGGTCCAGGGAGGGGCAGGGGAAAGCAGCAGGGGCTACACAGAAACAACTCAGGGAACCCAAGTCATCACACAGAACCACGGCCAGACTCCCAGGCACCCTGGGCCCTCTGATGCGTGCGCCTTTTCCAAAGAGTGCTGACAGGATTTTGAAAGTGATCAAAGACCTCCCCTGTTAAACGCAGGATGGAGAAATCAAAGAATGTGGGAAGTCAGAAAGACTAGAAATAAGGCAAATAAGAAAATGTAAACAACCCCGGGGGGGCGGTGGTGGGAATGCTGGGGAATGAGCCTGGTGCCGGTCCACCCCAGCACCTCCCTCCTCAGTGGGGACAGAGCTAAGTCCCTGAGGTGTGCACATGTGCGTCTGTGCACTTGTGTGTATGCACATTATGTCTGCACACGTGTGTGCCTGTGTGCAGGGCATGTATGCACATTATGTCTGCACACACCTGTGCACGTGTGCCTGTAGGCCTACCAGGCATGCACACATGTGACTTAGGTGTGTGCATGCCGGCATTGTATGGATGCATACCATGCTTGAACACGTGTGTGTATGCTTACACGTGTGTGCATGTATACACATCTTTGCTTCTGGAAGTTTCCAGTCCCAGAGAGAATAACAGGGCAATTTGGTAGACAAAGCTCCGTTCCAGGCAGGCAGTAATAACAGCTAATTCTTGCTGAGGCTTATCATAGGCTAGGTGCTTTCTGAACATTTATTGTGTCTTGTCTCATTGAATCCCCTCAATTCCAGGAGGTAGTGTTTTAAATTTATCCCCATTTTACTTGGGAAACTGAGATGGAAAGAGGTTATGTAACCTTGCCAGGGTTTGGGGTTTCCATAGGCAGGTTAGAGCCCAGCCCACCAGAGGTATGGGTTTGCTTGACCTGGAAACCTTCTCCCCTAACCTCATCCCTTTCCTTCTCTTGTTGCCACCTCCAGTTCATTTTCTGTTTCACCTCTATGTGCCTTGACATTTTTTACTTGCATCCCATCTTAACTGCCAACTCCTGTGACTTCATCCTGGAGCTTGCCCAGCCCCAGCCCTGCTCTACCTCTTGCCTCTGCCATTCAAACCTTCCATCCTGCTCCAATGCATCCCTAGACATGCCCTGCGGTCCCACTGATATACCCCTCTCCTCAGCTCATCAGTGAGCAGGAATCAGAAGTAAATGACTTGGCCCAAGTGTGTAGCCCAGGAATAGAGCTTTAACTTGAACTCATGTCTGTTTCTGCCCAACCCCACTCCTGCAGGCAGGTCCCTCCTTCCATGCTTACACCTGAATGCAGGTTCCTTCTCCATCTCCACACCTGAACACAGGTCCCTCCTCCCATCCTCACACCTGCAGGCAGGTCCTTCTTCCCATCCTCACACCTGCAGGCAGGTCCCTCCTCCTACCCTCACATTGCAGGCAGGTCCTTCTTCCCATCCTCACACCTGCAGGTAGGTCCCTCCTCCCATCCTCACACCTGCAGGCAGGTCCTTCTTCATACCCTAACATCTATTTTGCTTATTTTAAAACCACTCTGACAACATCAGGAAGATTTTCATAACCTCACTGCCTAGCCCAGTTGCTGTTTTCATTTTCTGTGTTCTCTGGCCATATGCGTACCTATTTTAGATAGAGATACTCATAATCTAGATGCAATTTTGTGTTCTGCTTTTTTGACCTAACATCCTGGCATAAACATTTCCTGTGTTGCTGCAAAGCCTTCCTAATGATCATTTGTAATGATTGCACTGAGATGAAGAATTGATGTTCCATAACCCACCTAATGTTTCCTGTTATTGGACATTGTGCCTGTTTCCAATTCTTCAGTCAATTTTTTTTTGGACAGTGTTTCAGCAACAATCTTCATGTGTCATGTTGTATTTTTCGCCTTGGATTATTGCTGGTGGGAAATTTCCAGGGGTGGGTCAGAAGGCTGAGGGTGCTGGGCTCCTGAACGGTAACGTCTTTGTCTTGGCTACCATACTCAGCTGTGGGTAGCATCACTCTCCTTTCCCAAATGAGAAAACTAGCCTTTCCAGAATCTTCTCACATGGCTTCCTCTTCCTGGAGCAGCCCCCATTGCTCTCTGCACCCTCTGTATACCTTGATAATCCCCATCATCCTTTCTCTCCCAGCTTGATGGCTGCTCCTCAGAGTAGCCTTTTCTGGACACCCCATGGAACCCAGCCTGGTTGGACATGCTCATGGCTCCCTGTGCTTTTCCTGGAAAGTGCATGATTCCCTCTGTGATCATATATCAGTCATATAATTATTTGACTAACCTCAGTCTTGCCCACTGTGTTCTATCTGCACAGGAGAGGGGCAATGTGGTCGCCTCTCTCCCCATGGTGCCAGCCCAGGTGTCTGGCATGCAGAAGGGTCTTACTGAGTGCATGCTGAATGAGGAAGGAAGGCTCTGTGTGCCCAGGACACCACTGGGAAGGGACACTTGGCCCCTTGCACTCTGGTTTCCTTGAAGGAAACATTCCCCACATAGTCTAACTGTGTGCCTGGGGAGGTTATGTCTTAAGCGTAAGCACTGAGCACGAGCCCCAGTAGACAAGGCCAGTGAGCAAATCTGTGATGCTATTGGGAGGCAGCATGGAGCGGTGACACACAAAGCCGAGAGGACATGCCTCTAACCAAGTGTGACGGTGGACGTCAGGCAGAGCATTCAGTGCTCCTGGGTCTCAGTTGTGTCACCTGGACAATGGGCACACACTGTGGTGGACTTGACAATGGCCTTCCTTCCCTCATGGGCCCCTTGGGCATCTGGAAGCTACCCCAGTGCCCCTATCCTTTGGTTTCCTC
The DNA here is from genome assembly GCF_002288905.1 of Enhydra lutris kenyoni. Taxonomy (NCBI): domain Eukaryota; kingdom Metazoa; phylum Chordata; class Mammalia; order Carnivora; family Mustelidae; genus Enhydra; species Enhydra lutris. The sequence goes on along the minus strand of NW_019154096.1, from coordinate 37,569,626 downwards.
CCCAGGCATTTGGGGTAATACTTTTTGTGAAGACATAGCCCATTGAATTTGAAGGTACTCCTTCACCTTCCTGGGAAAGAGGGTGGTGATACTCTTATCCAGAAGTTCAGAGCTACTGTAACTCACAATTGTTTTTCAAGAGCTTGGGTGTCATTATGTGGATAAATCATGGAGTCAGAAGTGGGCAGGATTGTTTCGTCAGGTAAATTAATCTGAGCAGCAGACGGAGGCGCATGGGGGCACCTGTCACAGCCCTGTCACCTGCTGTGGGTCTTGTTCACTTCCCAGCCCCTGCTTTGGTGCCTTCCGCCCACCTGTCCTCCCCATCTCACAGCTGTCCAGCATGCTGACCGGCGGCCAGCCACATGGAAGGACCCAACACCTCATCTCAGGCTCTGGAGGGTCATGAGAGTAAGACACTGGGGCTCAATGTCAGCTGTATGGTGCAAGCCTGGGTGCAGGCATGTGTCTGAAAGCGAAGGACAGAGGTAGAGCCCATTGCCCTGGGGGCATGGGGTGGGTGGGTCCCCCAAAAGAAGGCAAAGATCGCTCCTGGCTTTGGTCTGATAAGGGTTGCCTTTGCTGTATGGCATGAACTGTTCTCTGGATACAAACGAGCTGGCCCTCCCTAAATGCCTGCTGCTTCCAGCTAAGGCTGGGCCTGGTGTCCTCCGGACATAATGAGTGTGGGCGGAGGACGCCCTTACCTGGGCTGTCCTTGTGGCAGAGACCTGCACCCCAGGAGAGGACCCCAGGCTGCCACCAAGCAAGTGGGCATTAGGCGTGCAGGTTAAGTCTGCACTTGGGGAGGCCTTGCCCGCAGAGCCGAGGAGGCCCACAGGTGTGGGGTGGACCCAGACGCAGGTGCACCCTGGATTCTGAGTTGGGCTGGTGGCAGCTTTGCAAGAAGAACAAGCACTTACTGCCTGTGCAGCAGGTTTACACATGAGCACATTCGTCTTACAGCCAAAGAGACATCTTACAGGCGAGGAAGCTAAAGCTTGGGGGTTAGGTAACCTGCACACAGTTGTACAGCTGGTGAGTGGTGGGTTTGGGATTTGAATCTAGGTTCATGTGTCTCCAAGTCTGCTTTGCTCACTCTGTGATATTGAAGGGTCAGTGAGGCAGTGGGAGGGTGCCTTCCCCGGGGGAATGGGCTTGACCTATCTCTCTACAGATGAGTGTGTGTGTGTGTGTGTGTGTGTGTGTGTGTGTGGCCGGAATAGACCTTGAGGGCCACACCATTGGGCGATGCTTACGAGGGAAGTATGGCGGAAGGAACCATCCTTCTGAGGTTCGGGATAGACAATATGTGATAAATGTTCGGAGGTGGAGGTGGGAACGCTGAGGGATGTGTCCAGCATCCATCACCAGATGGGTAATTTATTTCCAAGTGGGCAGGGCTCAACCCAACAGTGCTTAGTAATGATTTTCTGCCTCCCGGTGACATGGTTGAGGTGTGGGGAGAGGTGGGTGGGTGGTGTATCAGGGTGACTCTGCCCTCTGCTGTGCTACCCTTGGGCTGGAGGACATATGCTTTCTTAAGAACTCTGGCTGGGAAGAATGTTAGGCCCTGTGTCCACTCCTGGAAGGTGTTACACGCTCAGCAGTGAGGATCCTGTCTCTGCTGCATGTCTTCTAGCCGCCGTGGCTGATGCTCGTCCTTGGGAGCCTGGGCACATGAGCCAGGATGGGAGCCCATGGCTGGGGGTGTGGTAGGGTCTCTGTAGGTAGTAAATTGTGAATCTAGTTCCCGGCACTGAGCTGAGGCCTGCAGGCAGGTTGGGCTATGCCTTGCATCATAGTCTCACATGGAATGGCTGAGGGGTCCAGAGTTCCCACCTGGTTCCTGTAGGACATTCAGGGGCAGCTCTAGCCTCTGGCGTCAGAAGGAGCCAGGCTGCTCCGGTTGGCCTTGGGGGCAGAGTGGTGGCTGGTTCCAGCGCTGCCCGTTCCCCGGCTGTCCTCCCCTGTGATGCACACCCGCTTGGTGGGCTGAGTGTGGAGTGTGGCCAGGGTGGCTGGTCCCTCCTGTCTGTCGGTCCTGTTCACTGGTGGTGAACAGTTTGGGGGAAGGCCCAGTTCCCTCCCTTGGGTCTTCATGTCAGCTCCCCCATGAATGGCCATTCCTCGACTGGGGCAGTTTTGTCTATTGGGTTCATGATAGGATTTCCCCCGTGATGTGATTTCTCCTTAGGAGGGGAATGCTTGCTTCTCAATTCGTCTTTTTTTTTTTTTAATATAATTTAATTTTAATTTTTTCATTGTTCCAAAATTCATTGTTTATGCATCTCTTTGTCTTAAGGCCAGGGTGTGGTGACGCCAAGCAGCTGGCTGCCGGAATCCCAGTCCTGGCTCTGTGCTGTTGACGGGTGGCTGTGAGCAAAGGTCTTCTCCTCCCTCTGCCTGGGGGATAGGGGCTTCTCTGCAAAATGGGTCAATCACCTTTTTTTTTTTTTTTTTTTCAGTTGCTCAGGTCAAAAATCCTGGTCTTGTCTTTGATGCCCCCTTTTCTCACACCTCATAATTAGTCCAGCAACAACTCTGGCAGCTCTGTCTTCAGGATATCTGGAATCTAATGATTCTAGGCCACTGGGATGGCCAACTCCCTGGTCTAAGCCACCAGCGTTCCAGCAATAGCTTCATAATTGGTCTTCTTGCCTCTGCCCTTGCCTTCTGCAGCCAGAGTGATCCTGCTAGAATGTCCTCTCACCACGTCATTTCTCTGCTTAGACTCTTCCCATAGCTTCCCACCTCACAGAGGTGACCACCAGAGTCCTTACGTTGGCCCAATTGGGGTGAGCACCCTTCCTGGTCTGCGTAGGATGGCCCCCGTTCACACCTCTTTCCCAGAAGAATTACTCACTCTCAGCCTTATAGCAGCTTTATTCATAAAAGTCCCAGACTGGAGATCACCCATATGTCCTTTAGCTGGTGAATGGATTACAAACTGTGGTATATCCATACAATGGAATCTCATTCAGCACCGAAAAGGAACAAACTGCTGATACACATGATAACATGGGGTGATTCTCAAAAGCATCTGACAAGCGGGAGAAGCCAGCCTCAAAAGGTCTTTGTACTCCACGAACCCATTTAATGGTGTTTGGAAGCAGGCAGGACTGTAGGGACAGACAGCTGCTCAGTGTTTGTCAGGGCTAGGGGGTGTAGACTGCAAGAGGCACAGGGAATTTCTGCGGGGGATGGAAGCGTTCTGTGTCTTCATTATGGTATTGGTTATGCAGCTAAGATAATCAAACAAATACAATTGTGCAGAAAGAATGTATTTAGCCATATGCAAGTTGTACTTCATTCTAAAAAATGTGTTTTGGTTTGGAAGATAAATTACCTGCCCACCCAACCTCTAAAGTCTTACTTGATCTAGTCATTTATTGTCTCTTTGACCTCATTTCTTAGTGCCCCTGTCCTTACTCTCTGTACTCCAGGCATGTAGGCCTCTTTGCTATCCCTTCAATATGGCAGGTGGGCCTCTCCTCCAGTTTCCCTCAATTTCTGGAGCAGTCTTCCTGCAGATGGTCACATGACTCCTTCTCTCTCTTCCTTAAGGTCTTTACTCAAAGTTCCTCTGCCAGTCACATAACTTGTGTAACAAGCCCAGATCTCACTGAGATCCAGCATCTCATGCATCCCTACAGGCTGGCTGGGCTGGCTGAGCTAGGCTGGGCTTGGTAGGCTCTCCTCCCTACTGTGGATCTGCTTCCTGGCATCTCATCTGGAGCCCAAGGGAGAGGAACAGTAGCCACCAACGAATGCCTCTCTTGGCCAAGGCAGACACATGAGAAGGCAAGTGCCTGCACAGACTTATTTTAGGCTTTTGCTTGTGTCATGTCTGTTAAGAAACCATTTGCCGGAGAAGTGGAATTAGGCTGTTTATACCACCTGTGTGGTGGGGAGGAAGTGTATTACCAATAATCCAAACTGTCACCATCACCTTCCCCGCGAGGCCTTCCCTGGCCAGTCTATTAAAATTCAACTCCCCCAACTTGACATTAATGAGTCCTCTCCTCCACACTTGTGACAGTGTAGCTTCTCATGCATTTTGCTTATTTATCTTATTTATTTCCTGTCTTACAGGAATGTGTATTTCATCAGAGCAGGGATAATTGTCCATTTCACTCACTGGTGTATCTCCAGCACCGTGAAAAATGCTTACTAAATATTTGGCGAAATGATTGAATGGGGTTATGCTAAGAAATTATTAAGATGATATATGAGATATGCTTAAACCAGTCCTGCACACAGGAAGTATGCAGTAATTGAGGGCTCTTTTTACTCTACAGTTCGAGTGATGTTGGAACAGTGGGGCCTCAGTTACGCACATGAATGCAATAATTTGCATGATAGACATTTGAAGCCAGATCTGTTTTTAGTTCTGGTTTCAGAGATAAGACCCTGAGGCATGGAGAGGCTGCCATTTGTCCTGAGTCACCTGGCCAGCCAGGATCTCTTTGACGGGAGGTTCAAGCTCTTGTGTTTCTCTAAATGCTCTGCTGCCTCCATACGTCGCTTTATATTAGTTACTGGGTTCTGGCCCCTTTCCTTGCATCAGAGTCCCTGTGCAATGAGAAGAAGTGACCGGATTAGAGCCTAGACCCTCAATGCTGTTGAAGGTCAGCCCAGGTATCCCTCCTGGCTCCCCAGGAGCCAGGCGCAGTATGGGATTGAGACCCCAGAGGGACAGACTCGGAAGCAGTCAGACCCTGAAGATGGGTAACTGGGTCTCTGGGCAGAGGGAATCATAGACGCGTATTATCAGGCAAAATGTAGGCTCCGCTGGCTCAGAGCAGCATCAGGGAGGGAGGGCATGATGGATGGGACACGTAAAAATTTATGAGAGCCATTCAGTTTGGTCTGATGACCCTTCATAGACAACGATGGGCTGGAGGAGCCAAACTGTTCAAATGTGAAACTTCAGGAGGATGAATTTGACCTTGGGTGATGGATTCTGCCCTGCCGAGGGGACGGGGGTCTGGGTTGTGCTCACTCAGTGCCTTGTTCATGCTTTTGTGAGGGCCCTGCCACGTGGATTGGCAGTTAGCAGTGTGTCTGTTTGTTTTCCCTGCCAGATTTCGAACTCCTGCTCATCATCGTTTTCCTGGGGCTGAGCAGAGTGGCCCCAACAGCATCCGCAGCTGTGTGTGACATGAATGATTTATAGAGCGGTTATGGTGAGCCAGGAACTGTGCTTAGCTTCACACACCCATGATCTCATTTGACCCTTTCCCTTGCCCTTAGGGGGAAAAGCTGCTGTTATCCCTGGAGCTTGGAGAGTCTGTACCTGTCCAAGGTGGTGCAGGTGGTTAGAGCAGAGCTGGTTTATAGACCTGGACTCATAGCACTGTGCCACCTTTTCTCCTGAAATTGAAGGACATTACTGGTCCCAGCCTTGCTAGTTAGAGGTTGTGTGACCTTGGGAAGCCAATCCCATCACTTTGGACCTCTGGTTTCTGCTCTGTAAAGTGGGGATTCCAAAGCCCTTTAGTCCTACAAATAGGGCTATTGTGCAAGTCAAACCAGAGTGCTTGTGTTGAGTGCTTCATAAATCTAGAATTTCATACATATTGTGATGATGGCAAGTAGGCACCCAGAGCAGTCAGCAAATGGGAGTCGTAGCAGGAGTGTGACAAAGAGAATTTAGAGAAATTAAAATATGATACTGATCATCCTTAGTAGGCAAATGTGCAAAGAACATGATCAAACAAATCACAAGAGAAAATGCAGCTTGTTAACAAACATATGGAAAACCACTAAAACCTCACTTGTAATCAAAGCAAAGCAAATTGAGACGGGATGCCGTTTTTCACCACTCAATTACAGAACACCCCGTGCTGGCGAGACTTTGGTAAAATGAACCCTCACCTCTCCTACGTATGCTTGTGAAGACTTTCTGGAAGATATTTAGTAATGAGTGTCTGGAACTATAAAAGTGTTTATATTGTTTGATCTGAAAATCCCAGTTCTAGGAATCTCTCCTGAGGGATAATCCTAATTGTGCAGAAAGCTTCCTGGGTGATGTCATTCAGCACAGCTGAATAAAAAATTGGTGATAATCTAAAGAGCCAACATTAGGACAGTGGTTCTGGAAAGTGTGGCATAACCACGTGATGGAGTAGCGTGCCTATGGCCATTCCATGACTCTTTGCCGGGTTGCAGATGAGCACATAGGCTGTGAGGGAAAATGCAAGCCACAAGATTGTATCATCTTATTATGAACACCTAAGATACCCTGAGCATCTTTGCCTAGAACCAAATCTGGAAGTCAGTAAAACAGAAATCATGGTGATGGTGGTTGGGTCAGAGTGGAAGGAATATGGGGATTTACAATTATTTTTTTCAGTAGTAAGCCTGCGCCCCTTTCACAGAGGAACAAACAGCATAGGAGCGATACTGACTTGGCTGGGTAAATGGAGATTTGGATGCTGCTGGAATAAAAGTGTCAAGGTCAGCAAAGCCAGCTCAAGAAACTGCCTTCTTAGTTCATCTTTCCATCTAGAATTCATTCTGTCGAAAGCCAAGGGATGGTTTCTGATGATGAGCCATGCCAGAGAATAACAACTTGATTTCATTTTCTTCACGTCTGGAATTTTTTGGTTTTGTTTCTCATTTGGTACTTTATCACTTTCTCCCTCCCATCCACCCCCGCCCCCGCTAACTTGAATATTTTTCTTCTCCTTATAAACTTAAAAGACAGTTATATACATTTCAACCTTGATCAATCCCTATGCAACTGAAAGTGAACAAGACTTGTTTCCCACCCTTCAGAGATAGTCGCTATTAAGAGTATGTATTAAGAGTATGCCATTAAGTGTGCATCTGTTCATTTGGATGGCAATTTAGCAATATTATAATGAAACATTCTCCTATCTGTTGATTCCACTCCTGAGACTCTGTCCTTTAGAAACAGCCAGCTATGGTGGAGCCTGGATGGCCCAATCAGTGAGCATCAGTTTCTTATTTTCAGCTCAGGTCGTGATCTCCGGGTCTTGGGATCCAGCCTTGCATTGGGCTCTGTGCTCAGCTTAGAGTCTGCTTGAGATTTTCTCTCTCCCGCTGCTCCTCTCACTTGTGCTCTCTCTTTCTCTCTCAAATCAATCAATCAATCAATCCTAAAAAAATAAAGAAGCACCCTACTATGGATGGAGTGGTTGTATTCCTCCCCCTCCTCCGCCCCAATTCATATGTTGAAGACTTAACCCAAGTGTTACAGCATTGGAGGTGGGACCTTTGGGAATAATTAGGTTGGGATGAGGTCATGAGGATGGAGCCCTGTGTTGGGATTGGTGTTCTTACCAGAAGAGGACACTAGAGAGCTGTTTCACTCTGCCGAAGGAGGGTACAAGAAGGCAACCATCTGTAAGTTAGGAAGAGAGCTCTCACCAGGAACTGACTCGGTTGACACCTTGATCTTGTACTTCCCAGCCTCCAGAACTGTTTGAAATGAATGCCTGTTGTTTAAGCCACCCAGCCAGGCTATTTTGTTATAGCAGCCCAAGCTGATTAAGACCTACTTCCATAAAGAGAGAACTACTAGAGTGTTCATTTGGCACTAATTGTTATAGCCCCCAAACTGGGTCTTAGATTTCTGGCAAATCAAGATGATGCTTTTGTGAGCGCCACACTGTGGGACAAAGACTAGGGTAGATTCTTTCTGGGACAGTCATGGGAGGTTGCACAGAAGCTCAGTGGGGCTGAGGCACCATTGGCTGATGAGAGCCCCGGTGCTGTTGGGCTGACCGGGCCACACCGAGGTACAGTGTCCAGGAACTGCATTCTTAATGGGACTTTGGCAACTGAGAAGCGGGAAGGACAGAATGTTTGTGGAGTATCCACTGTGCGATGAGTGCTTAGTGTCCACCCTGTTGAAGAGCACAAATATTGGTGGTGGATGGGTCTGTGTTCAGGTTTCAGCACAGCCAGGAACCAGTGCTTATGGTAACCTCAGGGAGTTCTTTACCATCTCCGAGTCTCTGCTTCCTTCTCTGACCATGGAATGTCTGCCCTTAGGGTGGGAGATCATCGAGCACACTCCTGGCCCATAGTAAGTCATCAATAGAAGTCGGTATTATCATTATTGTTAGTAGTGAATCCTCATCCCCACCATGTGAAACATGCATTATTTTCAAGAGGGGCATACAAAATACGATGGTTCCCTCCCTCTTGCTCTCCCACTGCCTCTGCAAAGGGAGTGGAACATGCATTATTAGCTCCAGTTTATAAATGAGGGAACAGAGGGTTTATGCCATTTGCTCACCACCCCACAGCTCCTTCTTGTAGCATGGCCAAATCCAGGTTCATGATTGTTTTTCTCTAGAGGCTTTGCTCTTTGATCCACATGCATTGTACTGTCCATTGGTCGGAGGGGCTACTTAGTAAGATGGAGTTCCTCACTGCCACATGTGTCCAAGCAGAAACCAGTGACCATTCTTTTGGGTCTCTTGAATCCAGTGGAAGTGGGTAGATCCTAATTTTTCAAAGTGTGGTCTTTGTGATTTAAAAAGAATTTTCACGGCAATAGACTTCTCTGGCCAATCAAGTTGTAAAAGGTTGGCTTGAACAAAGTTAAACAGATTATGGTAGGACTTTTCAATGCCTTTAATATGCGGATTTACAGTATGAATTATCAAGAAAGGTATGCAAAATGCAATGGTTCCCAAACTGATTTGACTATTGAATCTTTCCCCCCTCAGAGTATCTTGTAAACCTAGAATTCCCCAGAATGTACCTTGGGCAAGAGGCTTGCTGGGCAGGCTTTCGGCTGGTCTGGATGGTACTTTCCAGAGTTACCCAGCTTTGAAGTCATGATCCTGCCATCAGTGGCCATCATGGGATGCCACGGAGCATTTCATCTGCCATCTGGGAACCTCAGAGGAGTGTTCTTCTGGGAGGACAATCCTGCTTTCATTCCTTCTCCCTTCTTTCAGGGCTGTGAGCCCCTTAAACTCAGGAGCTGGGCTACTTGTTTCTGCAGTTCCTGGGGGGCTCATACAGGTGACCTTTAGGGATGCTTGACATCCTGGATGCTGGACTTTTCTCTGCCTTCAACTTTTTTATTAAACAAGTTGTTTTAAGATAGTTATAGATTCACAAACAGGTATAAAAAATAATACAGAAAGATCCATTGTACCTTTATCCAGTTTCTCCCCATGGTAACAACTTGTAAAACTATCACAACTGGGATTTTGACATTGATATAGTCAAGGTACAGAACATTCCCATCCCAACAAGGGTCCCTTGTGTTGCCATTTATGGCCACCCCCACTTCCCTCCCAGCCCCATCTCCCTTTAACCCCTGGCAACCACAGATCCGTTCTCTGTATCTATAATTTTGTCATTTCAAGCATGTTAAATAAATGGAATTATTCAGCACATAGCCTATGGAATTAGCTTTCATAACTCAGCCTAATGTCCTGGAGATTTTTGGATGTATCCATAGTTCATTCCCTCCCCCCGACCTTTTTAAAAAGATTTATTTATTTTGAGAGAGAGAGGAAGAGGGCAGGGGTGGGAGGGGTAGAGGGAGAAGCAGAGACAATTTCAAGCAGACTCTGAGCTGAGCCGGGAGCCCAGTTCAGGTGCAATCTCATGACCCATGAAGTCATGACCTGAGCCAAAACCAAGAGCTGGATGCTGAACTGACCGAGCCACCCAGGAGCCCCCATAGTCCATTCTTTTCTGTGGCTGAGTAGTATCATGTGGCATGACGTACCACGATGTGTCTGACTAGTCACTCATTAAGAGATACTCTTCTTTTTTACCCAGTTTTTGGCTCCTATGAATAGGGCTGCTATAAACATTCAGGTGTAGGTTTCTGTGCAAACATATCTTCACTTCTCTGAGACAAATACTTAGGAGTGCCACTGCTAGGTCATAGGGTTGTTGCATTTTTGTTGTTGTTGTTAAGAAACTGCCAAACTGTTTTCCAGAATGTTTGTTGCATTTTTTTATTTCCACCAGCAATGTATGAATGATCTGGTTTATCCTCATCCTCCGGAAGATGTTGTCACTATTTTTTTAATTTTAGCCATTCTAGTAGGTACATGATGATAGATCATTGTGGCTTTCTTTTTAAAAAGATTTTATTTATTTATTTGACAGACAGAGATCACAAGTAGGCAGAGAGGCAGAGGGGTGGTGGTGGTGGTGGTAAGTGGGCTCCCTGCTGAGCATAGAGCCTGAAGCAGGGCTTGATTCCAGGACCCTGAGATCATGGCCTGAGCCGAAGGCAGAGGCTTTAACCCACTGAGCCACCCAGGCATCCCAGATCATTGTGGCTTTAACTTCCATCTCCCTAGTGGCTAATGATGTTGAACGTCTTTCCCGTGCTTATTTGCCATCCATAGAGTCTCTTCCATGAAATGGGCCTTCATATCTTTGGTCCACTTTCTAGTTGGATTTATTTTTTCTTTTTTACTGTTGAGTTTTGGGATTTCTTTATATTCCTTGTCAGATATGTGGTCTTAAATATTTTCTCCCAGTCTAGTTTGTTTTTCATCCCTTTGTAGCTTGAAAGGTCCCTGGATCTTTCACAGAGAGTATGTTTTTCACTTTGATGAAGTCCAATTTATTAATTTTTACTTTTATGGATCACATTTTTGGTGTTGTGTCTAAGAATTTGCTGCCTTGATCTCTACCCTGAAGGTTTTCTCCTATTTCTTTTTCCTAAAACTTTTATAGTTTTAGGTTTTACATTTAAGATTGTAATCTACATGGAGTTAATTTTTATATATCATGCAAGACTTGGTTTGAGGTTAATTTTTTAATTTGAAAATTTTTTTACCCATGGATGTCCATTTACTCCAGCAGTATTTGTTAAAAAGGCTGTTCTTCCCCCATCAAATTACTTTGCTCTTCTGCTAAAGATCTGTTTGGCATATTTGTATGGGTCTATTTCTGGCCTCTGTATTTTGTACATTGATCTGTGTGTTTCTACCTCCACCAATACCACACAATCTTGATCACTGTAGCCCTATAATAAGTCTCAAAATTGAGTAGGCTGATTCTTCCCAGTCTATTATTCTTACCCACCCCCCAAAATTGTTTTTACCTATGCTAGTTCTTTTGTCTTCTAGATTAGTCTTGTCTATATCTGGGAAAATCTTGCTGAGGTTTTGCGAGGGATTACTTAACCCTGTATGTCAATTTGGATAGAATTGATATCTTTGCTTTGTTGAGTCTTCCAATCTATAAACACAGTATGTCTCTCCATTTATTTAAATCTCTCTCCTTTTATTTCTTTCATCAGCATCTAGTAGTTCTCAGCACACAAGTCCTATACATGTGTTGTTCAGATTTACATTGAGATATTTCTTGCCATTGTAAATGGTATTGTTTTCCTAATTTCAGTGTCCATATGTTCATCGTAGTATATAAAAATATAGTTGATTTTTGTGTGTGTACTTTGTATCATGTGGCCTTGCTAAACTCATTTATTATTTCTCAAAGGTCTTTTCTAGATACCTTGTGATTTTCTTTACAATTGTGTCGTGTGCAAATCGGAGCAGTTTTATTTCTTCCCTTCCCATCTGTAAGATTTTTATTTCCATTTTGTGCTTTATTGCAGTAGCTGAAACTTCCTATACTAAGTTGCATAAGAGTAGTAAGAACAGATATTCTTGCTTTGTTCCCCATCAAATAAGGAGCAAATGAAAGAGGAGAGCATTCAGTCTTTTTTCCATCACTATTAGTTATGATGTTAGCAGTAGGTTTTTTGGTAGATGCTCTATGTCAAGTTAAGGAAGTCCCCTCTATTCATTTTGCTATAAGTTTTTATCATGAATGGATATTGAAAGTTGTGAAATGCCCTTTCTGCTCTGATGGATATGAACACATGACCTTTCTTCTTCTTGCCTGTTAATACGGTGGATTATTACGTTGATTGATTTTCAAATATTGAAACATCCTTGCATTCCTGGAATAAGCCCTACTTTGTCTTGTGTATAGTCCTTTTTATATATTACTGTATTCCATTTGCTAATAGTTTGCTAAGGATTTATGCACCTGTATGCATGGGTGCTATTGGCCTAATGTTTTCTTCTTTTCTTTTTTAAAAAATATTTAATTTATTTATTTGACAGACAGAGATACAGCAAGAGAGGGAACACAAGCAGGGGGAGTGGGAGAGGGAGAAACAGGCTTCCTGCTGAGCAGGGAGCCCAATGTGGGGCTTGATCCCAGGACCGAGAGACATGGTATGTCTCTCCATTTATTTAAATCTCTGCTGGAGTAAATGGACATCCATGGGTAAAAAAATTTTCAAATTAAAAAATTAACCTCAAACCAAGTCTTGCATGATATATAAAAATTAACTCCATGTAGATCACAATCTTAAATGTAAAACCTAAAGCTATAAAAGTTTTAGGAAAAAGAAATAGGAGAAAACCTTCAGGGTGGAGGTCAAAGCAGTGAATTCTTAGACACAACACCAAAAATGTGATCCATAAAAGTAAAAATTAATAAACTGGACTTCATCAAAATGAAAAACATACTCTCTGTGAAAGATCCGGGGACCTTTCAAATCTGAGCCGAAGGCATACACTTAACGACTGGGCCACCCAGGTGCCCCATGTTTTCTTCTTTTCTATGGTCTTTGTTTGGTTAGGTATCAGGGTGATACCAGCTTTGTAAAATGAATTGGGAAATACTTTCCCCTCTTTTATTTTTTGAAAGAGATTGTATAGAATTAGTATTCATTTTTAGGCATGTGATAGAATGATAGAATTCTTCACTGAAAACATTTGGGTCTAGAGATTTCTTTTTGGGGGAGTTTAAGATTATGAATTCAGTTTCTTAATGGTTATAAGATTATCCATTCCATATTGGGTAAGTTTTTTTTTTTTTTGTTTGTTTGTTTTTAAGGAATTGGGCCATTTCATCTAAGTTATCAAATTTTGACATGTAGAGTTGTTCACAGGATTCCCTTTTTATCCTTTGTTTGTCTGCAGGCCTGCAACAATATTCCCTGTTTCATTGCTGATGTTGGTAGTTTGTGTCTCACTTTTTTCTTTGTCAGTCTTGCTAGAGGTTTGTCAATTTTATTGATATTTTCAAAGAACTAACTTTTTTTTTAATTTATCATTTCTACTTTTTTTCCGTTTTTAGTTTCATTGATTTTGGGTTTTATCTTTATTATTTACTTCCTTCTGCTTGTTTCTGGTTTATTTATGTTCTTTTGAGACTCCTGAGGTGGGAGCTTACTTTATTGATTTGAGGATTTTCCTCTTCCTAATGTGTACTTTTTATCATTATATGTTTTACTCTCATTATTACTTTAACTGTGTCCCACACATTTGAATAGGTGGTATTTTCATTTTCATTCAGTTAAGTGTATTTTTGGTTTTCCTTGAGACCTTCTCCTTGACCCACAGACTACTTTGTAGTGTGCTGTTTGATTTCCCAGTGTTTGGAGATTTTACTGTTATTTTTCTGTTATTTATTTCTAGTTTGATTCAGTGATGGTCAGAGAATGCGCTCTATAAAATTTCAATTTTTTAAATTTATTGATACTTGTTTTGTGGCTCAGAAGATGGTTTATCTTGGTAGATGTTCTCCGGGGACTTGAAAAATGTGTATTTTGCTGTTATTGAGTGCAATGTTCTATATATATATATATGTATATGTATATGGCTGATGGCAGTGTTAGGTACTTCTATATTCTTGCTAATTTTCTATCTAGTTCTGTCAGTTGTTGAGAGAGATGAAGCTTCCACCTATAATTGTGGTATAAATACTTATTCTTTCAGTTCTATCAATTTTTCTTTACATAAGGTTATTGGTTGGTGCATACGCATTAAGGATTGCCTTGTTTTCTTGGTTGATTGACCCTTTTTATTATCATGTAATGTCCCTTCTGTCTCTGGCAATTTTCTTGGTTCTGAAGTCTATTTCATCTGATATTAATGTTACCACTCCTGCCTTCTTTTATTTACTTATTTATATTTTTTAAAAAATTCATTGATTTCAGGGAGAGAGAGAGTGAGGGTGCTTGTGAGTGGTGGTGGGGGGCAGCAGGAGAGGGAGGGAGAGAAACAGACTCCCTGCTCAACATGGAGCTTGGGTCTGATCCCAGGACCCTGAGATCCTGGGAATGAAGCCAAAATGAAGAGTCAGATGCTTAACCAACTGAGCCACCCAGGTTCCCTGGCTCCTGCCTTCTTTTGATCAATGCTGGTGTGATGTCTTTTCCCATTCCTTTACTTTCAACTTCTGTATTGTTATACTGGAATGATGTTCCTACAACAAACCTGAATTTATTGTAGACAGATATAGTTACTTATAATTTTTAATCCCCTCTGCCAGTCTCTGTCTTTTAGTTGTTATATGTAGACCATTTGCATTTAATGTCGTTATTGATCTATTTCAGCATAAGTCTGCCATCTTTTTTATTGTTTTGTTTGTTTTGCTTGGTTCTCTGTTTCTTTTTTCTGGCCTCCCTCTGGATTACTCGAACATGTTTGAGAATTCCATTTTTATTAATCTGTAGGAGTTTTGTGTGTATCTCTGCTTCATTGTGAAAGTGGTTGCTCTAAGTATGACTCTTTCTCTACAGACACACACACATACACAATCTTGTCACAATGTGATGCTATTGTCATTTTACCAGTTCAGATGAAGTGCAGAAGCCTCTATTTATTTTTTCACCCTTCCCATTTGTAATATATAATATATCTTATCTTACATATGTATGCTACTTACATTTAGAATCACATTAGACAGTGCTATAGGTTTTATTCATATTCAAACATAATGTAGAAGGCTAAAGAGGAGAAGGAAAGTGTCCTGTATGGACCTATGTTTTTGCTTGCCCTGTTCTTTTCTCCTTTGTGATATTCCAAGGTATTTTATCTTTTCCTTTCTGTTTGGAGAACTTCCTTTAGCCAGAGGGCATGTATTGCATGGAGCACTGGGTGTGGTACATAAACAATGAATTTTGGAACTGAAAAGAAATAACATAAAATAAAATGAAAAAAAAAAAAAGGTCTGCTAGCAACATGTTCTCTTGGTTTTCACATGAGATTATCCTTATTTTCCCATCATTCCTGAAGGATATATTTTTTTAAAGGCAGATTTCAAGTCTTTTTGTTTTTAAAAATATTTTTATTTATTTATTTGACAAACAGAGGTCATAAGTAGGCAGAAAGGCAGATAGAGAGAGGGGGAAGCAGGCTCCCTGCTGAGCAGAGAGCCTGATGTGGGACTCGATCCCAGGACCCCGAGACCATGACCCGAGCTGAAGACAGAGGCCTAACCCTCTGAGCTACCCAAGCATCCCTCCTGAAGGATATTTTTACTGAATATAGGATTCTGGGTGATAGGTCTTTTCTTTCAGCACTTGAAAAATATTGTGTCAATTCCTTAGGACCTGCATGGTTCTGATGAGAAATCTATCATCATTTGAATTGCTTTCCCCCCTGTAGATAAGCTACTTTTTAAAATCTCTGCTACTTTAAAGAATTTTTTCTTTGTCTTTAATTTTTGGAAGTTTGACACTGATATGTCTTGATATGGATTTCTTTGTGTTTTTCCTGTTTGAGGCTCACTCATATTTTTGAATCTGTAGATTTATGTCTTTTGCCCAATTTGAGAAGTTTTCACCCATTATTTCTCCAAGCATTTTTACAACCCCACCCTCTTTCTTCTCCACTTCTAGGACTCTGATGACTCAAATATTAGAATTCTTTTTTAGTAGTCCTTCAAGTCCCTGAAGCTATGTTCACTTTTTTTCCCCCCCAGTTCATCTTATCTCCGTTGTTTAGATTGGGTGATTTATGTTGTTCTATCTTTCAGCTCACTGATTATTTACTCTCTTCCCTCCATTATGCTGTTGATCCCCTCCCCTGAGCTTTATTTTTCAGTTATTGTATGTTTTGGTTCAAAAATTTCCATTTGGTTCATCTTAATATCTCCTATTTTTTTGCCGAGACTTTTTGTTTTTTCATTTGTTTCAAGTATATTCGCAATTGCCCATTGAAGCATTTGTATGATGGCTGCTTTAAAATCTCTGCCAGATTGTTATAAACGTTTCCTTCATCTTACTGTTGGAATCTGTTGCTTGTCTTTTTTCATTTACTTGGAGTTCTTCCTGGTTCTTGGTATGAATAGTGATGTTCATTTGAAACCTGGACATTTTTGGGTATTGTGTTATGAGGCTCTAGGTCTTACTTAAACCTTCTGTTTTCACTGGTTTCTTCTGACACCCCCCTGGGGAAGGGGTTGTTGTCTTATTACTGCCAAGGGAGGGTAAAGTCCAGGATTCCCTCCTGGCCTCGGTTGACACCTTAGGTGGAGGATTCTTGTCACTTCTAGGCAGAAAACCCGGGAATCTCAACACCATGTTCCTGAGGTCCCACATGGCCTCCACAGGCAGAGAGGACAGTGGCCTTTTTATCTCTGGGTGGGGTGAAAGTGCTGATTCACAGCTAAGCTTCCTCTGACATCATCTTGCTCAGGGGAAGGAAGGTTGTTAGAGCCTGCGAAGGTAGAAGTCTGGGGCTTCCACTGTGCCTTCGCTGGTGTGGCTGAATTTGGGACCACACCAAGTTCTGTGCTGTTTGGCTGGAGTAGAGTGGTTGTTGTCTAAAAGTAAGCTGTCCATTCATTTCCT
The DNA here is from genome assembly GCF_002288905.1 of Enhydra lutris kenyoni. Classification (NCBI taxonomy): domain Eukaryota; kingdom Metazoa; phylum Chordata; class Mammalia; order Carnivora; family Mustelidae; genus Enhydra; species Enhydra lutris. The sequence continues at coordinate 37,553,005 of NW_019154096.1, read as the reverse complement.
GGAACTTTGGCTAGAAAAAGTTCCTCCCCACCCCCTTTCTGGTGCCTTTTGGTGTTTTTGGGTTGCCACCTTTTCAGCTCCAAGTCTATAACATATGAAGAGAAAAGAAAACCAAACACCAGGGGATCTAGTCACCATGTTCCTCAGGTCCCACGGTCCCTAGCTGGTTTACCATTTTTTTCCCAGCTCAGACTTGTTTGAAATTGTTTTTGTGTAATGTTTGGGGCTTTTACTTGTACTTACTGGGAAGAAAAAGGAAGGGTACATCTACTCCATTTTCCTGAAGCAGATTTTTGCACTCCAGCCTGCCCTCACCTATTTTTTTTTTTTTAAGATTTTATTTATTTGTCAGAGAGAGAGCACAAGCAGGGGGAACATCAGGCAGAGGGAGAAACAGGCTGTCCACTGAGCAGGGAACCTGAGGTGGGACTTGATCCCAGGACCCCAGGATCATGACCTGAGTTGAAGGCTGATGCTTAACCAACTGAGCAACAGAGAAGTCCCTGCCCTCAACTATTAAAGCATCTTTTTGTTGAGCTCAGATTCCCCCAGTCTCCCAAATTTGTCCTGGAGAAGCACAGTCACTGCTTCAGAGCTAGAATTCTGGTGTTCCTTGGGACATGTCTGCTGTTCTTTAAATGGGGAGTTACAAAGTTAGTCAAAGTACAGTTGTTCATGTTTCAGGCATGTTTAATGCTAGCATTCATTTGCATGCTAAACGAGTATATCTGGACTCTAAGAAAGTATTTAAGGAATCTCAAGTGGAGGATATTTATTTCATTCTAAATGAACAGTTGTGATCTTGCTCTTTTTTCCTTTTTATTTGCTTTTTATCCCATTGTTGTCTTTTAATTAAACAATTCCTTCGCAGGATGTTCTTTCATTGAGAATTATTAAAGATGTCAGCCTTCCTTTATCAAACTGTGAGCTGTGTAATTGTATACACTTTACATTTGGCTCTGGGGAAATTTAAGAATTGTGGGAGAGAAGGTGCTCCGTTAATTGGTTGAGCAAGATTGTGCTTTTAATGGAGACAAAGCCACGGAAGCGTTCATGGGGTTGGAACAGTCCGCAGTTGTTGGAGAGGACAGAGGCAGCCAGTGTTGGGGACCCTGCAGACAGTTCCTCCTTCTGCACTGACTGCAGGACGTGCCCTGCATGAGTGGATGGAGGGCGTAGGGGGCAGGGAGGACTGGCCTCTTCCTGGGGCCTGAACGAGACCCGAGACCTGGTGATTGCACCACCTTCTGGAGCAGACCCTTGGGAACTTGTCGGGGTGGGGGTAGTATCAGTGGTCCAGGGGGGATGGAGGGAGCTGGGCCAGATGGGTGTGGGGGGAGGAGTGTGGGCTGACTCACTGTGACTCTCTGAGGCCGTGTGGACAGGGATCCAGGAGAAGGGCGAGCCCTGTGCTCATCTGCTGTTAATTAACCAATTAATCAGTTGTGCTTATTGGACACCCAGGAAGTGGCCAGTGATGGAAAACAGTGAAAGAGCCCACCTGGTCTCTCTTTTGTCTGGACTTTACAATGTGGAAGGGGAGGCAAGAAACACACACACACACACACACACACACACACACACACACATTGGCATGTAGATTCATAGCCATAGTCCCAGCAATCTCTCACACCCAGGTCCACAGACACACATGCACAGACACCCCAGCTCCACATACAAGACTCCACTCATATAGACACACATGCTCACACCAACACACACTTCATCTTCCAATACAGAGGTGACATAGGAGGCTGGATAGAGAGGCCCAGACAGGATGTGTGTAGAGCCACTGAAGAGACATAACATTGTGTTGATTCCATGCCTCCTGGTCTCAGTGTAAGTACATTCATTTTTTTAACCCTTAACTCTTGTTAATCTCATCTCTATGGACTCAGGTGCTCTCATTCCCCCTGACGTACATGCAGAAAAGCAAAGGAACTTTCAACAATGATCGCTCACATGCACAAGCTCTTGAGTGTGTCACAGTTCAGTAAGTTTTACTGAAGCTCATTCGAAGGTCCTATTGAATGTTCTGGACACAGAAATATGAAAAAGATGAGCTCTTTTTCTTCCAAAAGGTCCTGACCCTGTGGGATGGAGCCATGTCCAGTCCTAGGAGCACAGGCACACACACACACACACCCACACCCACACCCATGCTCACTTACACACTCTTTCATTTGCTTATTTTGTCTTTCTGGAATCCATAGGACCTTCAAACAGTTGTAGCTTTGACTCCTGGCCCTGCCACTGCCTCACTGTGTGACTGGTCTGCAGTCTCCTGAGGCTCACTTTCCTCCTCTATAAGGTGGGGACAGTAATTCCCATCTTAAAGCAATAACCTGATAGGTCAAATAAGATGACAGGTGCAAAAGTGCTTGGTAGATAATATTCATTTGTTCATGAATTCTGCAAATATTTTTGACTTCTGCATGCTCAGTACTCAAACTGGGTGCTAGGCCAAAAGAGATAGGCAAGACCCCAGCCCTCATGGAGCTGTATGCTAGTAGGAGGAGACAAACTAAACAAGTGAATAAAGAGAGACAATGTATGTGGGACAGATAATTAAGGAGAGCGATGAGCTCTGTGGAGGGAAGGAGCAGGGGATATCAGAGAGAATAGCTAGGTGGTCAGGGAGGACCTCTCAGAGGTGGTGACATTTTATGTATGTACATATTTATGTACATATGAATAGTTGGCACACACTGTTACATTAATTGCAGTGTACAACATGGTGATTCAACAGCTTTATACATTACTCTATGCTCACCACAAGGCACTGGTTGTCACTATACGATGCTGTTACAGCATCACTGACATTCCTTAGGCTGCACCTTTCATTCCTGTGTCTTACTCATTTTATAATTGGAAGCCTGTATCTCCCTCTCCCCTTCTCTCATTTTGCATGTCCCTTCCATCCCCTTTCCTCTGGTAACCATCAGTTTATTCTCTATATTAACAGGTCTGATTTTGTTTTTGTTTATTTATTCACTTGTTTTTTTTTTTTTTTTTTTGGTTTCCACTTATGAGTGAAATCTTATAGCATTTGTCTTTCTCTAACTGACTTATTTCACTTAGCACAGTACCCTCTAGGTCACCCACATTTTCATAGATATCAAGATTGCATTCTTTTTTATGGCTTTGTAATACTCCATTGTGTATATAGTACATATTCTTTATCCATTTATCTGTTGATGGACACTTGGGTTGGTTCCATATCTTGGCTATTATAAATAATGCTGCAGTAAGTATAGGGGTGCAGATATCCCTTTGAATTGGTGTTTTTACTTTCTGTGGGTAAATACCCAGTAATGGAATTACTGGATCATCATGATATTTCTATTGATTTTTTTGGGGGGGGAATCTCCATACTGTTTTCCACAGTGGCTACACCATTTTGCATTCCCACCAACAGTGCATGAGTGTTCATAAGATTCCAAATGGCCAAAGCAACCTTGAGAAAGAAGAACAAAGCTGGAGGTATCACAATTTTAGGTTTTAAGATATACTATAAAGTCATAGTAGGCAAAACAGTACAGTACAGGCACAAAAGTAGACACATAGATCAATGGAACAGAATAGAGTGCCCAGAAATAAACCCAAACTTAAATGCCCAATTCATATACAACAAAAGAGGCAAGAATATACAATGGGGAAAAAACAGTCTCTTCAATAAATGGTGCTGGGACGACTGGACAGCTACAAGCAAAACAATGAGACTAGGCCACTTACTTACACCATATAGAGAAAGAAAGACTATATTGGGACCTAAATGTTAAACCTGCAACCATAAAAATCCTAGAAGAGAGCACAAGCAGTAATTTCTCTGAGATTGGCCACAGCAACATTTTTCTAGATCTGTCTCCTCAGGCAAAAGCAAAAATAAACTGTTGGGACAATACTGAGATGAGAAGTGTTTCCACAGTGAAGGAAACCACCACCACCAACAAAAAAAAGGCAACCTACTGAATGGGAGAAGATATTTGCAAATGATCTATCTGATGAGGGGTTAATTATGAAATATATTAAGAACTTACACAACTCAACATCAAAAACCCCCAAAGAATCCAATTAAAGAAATGGTCAGAGGATGTGAATAGATTTTTTTTTTTTCCAAAGAAGACATCCAGATGGCCAACAGACTCATGAAAAGATGCACAGTATCCCTTATCATCAGGGAAATCAAACCAAAACCGCAGTGAGCTATCACCTCACACCTGTCAGAATGGCTAGAATCAGAGAGACAAGGAATAACAGGTGTTGGTGAGGATGTGGAGAAAGAGGGACCCTCAGAGGCAGTGATACTTGAGGTAAAGTCTGAAAGATGAGCACCAGGCAGCCCCCAGGATCTGGCAGCAGCATTCCTGGAGGAGGGGACGCCTGGTGTAGAGGCTGTGGGGCTCCATAGGGCTTGGCAAATTTGAGGAACAGAAACAACCCCAGTGGGGCTGGGGCACGGAGAGCTGGAGAGTCAATGGGTTGAGGCGAGTCAGGGCACCAGCCGGTGCCCAACGTGGGTGCCCTATGGCCATGGGCCAGGCTTGGGTTCTCCTCGCAGGGCATCATACTCAGAGATATCAGAAGCCTTCCTGTTCCCCAGCCTATGCTAGCATAGTGCCTCAGAATGTGTGGTCAGCAGGCTTCACGGGGCAACTTTTCTCTCTCCTTGTAGAAGTCCTGTGCAGTGTTGGGACCCGCAAAGACATGGAGACCGCTGGGTGGAGGTGACAGTGCCTTCGGCCTTCTTGGGTGGCCAAGCAAGGAAGAGGATGTCAGATGTTCCCTGTGATTCTCTATTTGCTCTATGGGAAGACTCTGCTCTATTGGCTTTGTCTTTCTGGGTATGGAGGAGGGCATTCCCTTTAACTCCTGAGGAGTGTAGCTCTCCTGGGCTACTGTGGGCTGAGGCATGCACTTCCCAGGCTGGCCCCAGCAGCCTTCCTCTCCTTACCTTGCCCTAGGTGTGTTTCTATGTTTATTGTTGGTTTCAGCGGTTTCTAACACCTGCCTGCACCTCTAGTCCCCTTGTAACTTCTCATTGTTAGGTGGCACAATATCCTCCTCGGGGCTGGTATGGTAGGGTCTGTGCCAGGGGCAGAGCAGGGCAGAACCTCTGTGGGGGGCCAGATGTGCATAGATGAGCTCACACTGCAGGGCTAGATGAGCCCCCAACGCCCAGGAGAACAAACTGAGGACCCTCAAGGCTCATGGACAGCTGTCCCTGCAGGGTACTCCTACTCACTCCAAGGGCAGGTCTTCCTCTTCTAATTCTGAGTTTCTTAGATGCAGTGAGCAAGTTATCACAGTGCTTCTAACAGAAACACTATTTCCTAGAGACTCCTCTTTGTTTTTATTGATTGATGGATTCTTTTTCAAGATTTTAAAATTTATTTATGAGAGAGAGAGCATGAGCTGAGAAGAGGGTTAGAGGGAGGAGCAGACTCCCTGCTGAGCAGGGAGCCCCATGTGGGACTCGATCCCAGGACCCTCGGATCATGACCTGAACCGAAGGCAGATGCTTAGCCAACTGAGCCACCCAGGAGCCTCTTGATTTATTTTTTAAATTGTGGTAAAGTGTACATAACAAAATTTGGCATTTTAACCATTTTTAAGTGTATGGGTCAGTGATGTTAAGTACGTTCCTGTGGCTGTGCAGCCATCACCACCATCCATCCCCAGAACTTATTCCTCTTCCCTGCTGTAACTCTACCTCCATTAACCATTAACGCCCCGTTCCCTCTTCTCCAGCCTCTGGCAGTCACCTCTCTAATTTCTCTTTCTGTGGGTTTGATTGCTCTTGGTACCTCGTATCAGTGGGATCAGAGTATTTTTCTTTTGGTTGAGTACCTTATCTCTTATTGTGACTGTGGACTGAGCATCACACCCTTCAGGTTCATCCGTGTTGGGCCCTGTGTCCGAATTTCCCTCATTTTTAAGGCTGAAGAATATTTTGCTGTACGTAGACGCCACATTGTGTTCTTCCATCCATCCACTGACAGAAACGTGGGTTATCCGTCCTTCAGCTCTTGTGAGTGCTGCTATAAACATAGATATAAACATACAGACATCTCTTTGAGACCCTGCTTCCAGCCCTTTTAGACAATACCCAGATGTGAAACTGCTGTCTCATAGGGTAGTTCTATTTTTAGCTTTTTGAGGGACTGCCATCCTGTTTTCCATAGTGGCTGTGCCGATTTACATTCTCATCAACAGTGCACGAGGGTTACAGTTTCTCTACTTCCTCACCAGTGCTTGTTTTGTTTTGATAGTAGCCAAAACAGTAGGTCTCTTCACTTTTTAAAAAAAATTCTTTTAATTAATCAGTTAATTATTATTTCTTTTATTGTGTTATGTTAGTTACCATACTGTACATCACTAGTCTTTGCTGTGGTGTTCCATGATTCATTGTTTGTGTATAACACCCATTGCTCTATGTAATCCATGCCCTCCTCAATACCCATCACCAGGCTCACCCATCTGGAGTCTATAGTCTCTCATGGTTCATCTCACCCTCCAATTTCTCCCCCTTCATTTTCCCCTTCTTCTAATGTCCTCCATGCTATTCCTTATGTCCCACAAGTAAGTGAAACTATATGATAATTGACTTTCTCTGTTTCACTTATTTCACTCAGCATAATCTCCTCCAGTCCCATCCATGTTGATGCATATGTTGGGCATTCATCCTTTCTGATGGCTGAGTAATATTCCATTCTGTATATGGACCACATCTTCTTTATCTGTTGGTCTGTTGAAGGGCATCTTGGCTCTTTCCACATTTTGGCTCTTGTGGACATTGCTCCTATGAACATTGGGGTATAGGTGGCCCTTCTTTTCACTACTTCTGTATCTTTGGGGTAAATACCCATTAGTGCAATTGTTGAGTCATAGGGTAGTTCTAAGGCCTCTTCACTTTTTAAGACACAGGTCAGCCATCACCTCTTCTAGGAAGTCTTCCCTGATGCTTCCAACCTGGTCAGGGGCCTGTCTTCCATATTCCTTTGGCCTCCTGTGCTTCCTTTCATTATGTTTGGTTGTGTGCACATTTCTTCCCTCGACGGTGGGTAAGCTTCTAGAGGAAACATGCTGTGGATATCCAGTGCTATTCTCCCTGTCATGTCAGGGCCTGACCCACAGGAGGTGCTCAGGACATTTTTGTGGAATGAATGCTTAACACCAGAACCAGGCTGGTCCCCAGGGTCTGATAGCAAGGAGTCCAGATATAGGGAGAAGAGCCTGGTCCCCTCCCCTGGGGCTGCTGGACCCAGGACACCACGAGAGCTTTTCATGGGTTCTGACACAACCCTAGAAAGTGGCCCAGTGCTGCCACAGAGCCTCATAGCTGAGAACACAGAATCACAACTTACTATGAGCTGAGCCGGAGTTGGTGTGCACAGAGGTGGGTATGAGGCAGACAGCTGCACCAGACGTGTGTGCAGAGTGGAGGTCATTGGCGGTGTTGGCCAAGGTGGCCCGATTCCTGATGCTAGCGGTGGCAGATTTATCATTCTTCTTCCCGGTGATGAAGACAATGACAGAACTTCTATTCCTGGTGATTTAGTGGCAATGCCTTCATTTCTCAGGATGGCCAAGAGACTTGGTTGTGAAGGGAGGATGGCCTTTCACTATCTCCCTTGAAAAAGCAGTATAAGTTGGAGCTCTCCTTAGCCCCTGGAGGAATGACTGCTTCTGAAATGAGATTTAAAGAGCAGACTTCTTGACAAGAATTATCCCGTTACTGTGAGGAAGGGAGTTAAGTGGCAGTAAGTAGGCCCTACTGTGTGTTAGCCCTATGGAAACCCTTGGTGCCCTTGACCCAGCCGTGGCTTCACAGTGGTGCTTAAGGTGACAGAAACAGAACTCCACTGGTCTCAGCACAGTGAAGATGGCCGCAGAGCTCCCAGCCTGTCGTGTGTTCTGGGCCAAGCCCCATGGTAGCCCCTGTGCCCTTCTCGGCGTGGGCAGCTTCCAGCAAGCGATGCTTTAGAAATGAGAATGTAATGTTCAAGAGAAGAAGCAAATGCTGCTTTTCATTTCAAGTTTGGGTGGGAGGTGGTCCCGGTGGTATTTCTGTCCATTTACATTCACTCAGTCATTCCACAAACTTTCCTGAGCGCCCACAATGTGTCTGGCTTTATGCTGGGTGTGGTGACAAGATGAATAATGTAATGTCTTCCACCCCCAGAAGCTCCTGGTCTAGTGGAGCAGAGAGGCAGACGAGCCCTTCCATTGCACCATCATAGAAGCAGGAATAGAAAGAGGGGCCCAGAACTAGGAGAGCACAGACGGCTGCTTGCACAGACTCTTCCTGGCATTCTGTGGAATGACTGCAGCAGGGGGTGACCACATAAGCTGGGGGTTGAGGATAAAAGCAAAGAAAGAGGGAAGGATGGGGTGGGCAGAGGTGACAGTGTGTGTGCAAAAGCAGAGTCCTGGTTTGGTTCAGCAGAGGGCGTGGGGGAGGCTGGGGAGACGTGACAGGAGTTCAGCTGCCCTGAACTGGTGGACAGGAGTGGTGTGTAGCTCCTCCATCCCTTGTCCCACAGTGGGGTGGGGAGGGCATAATCCCAAGGCCCACACTGCTGCTCAGGGGTTCCCTGCAGGAAGACGCACTAGTCTCTGTGTGGCAGTCACCTAGTAACCCCTGTTATTGGTTCTCTTCCTTTCTGTACCCTCTACTGATTTTCTCTGAGCCTCCCAGATTAACTCCTTGCACTTGAGCCCTTGTCTCAGAGTTTGCTTCTAGGGACCCAAGCTCAGACACTTGGCAATCAGGCAATGCCCGCCATCCCAGGCACTGCTCCTGTGTGGTCACCAGTACCCTCTGTGGGCCCGAGCCTGGGTTCTTCCCTGGGCTTCATCTGACTCCACCTCTCCACAGTCTTTAGCTCTGCTATGTACCCTCTTGCCCAGGGAACCTTTCCTTACTTAGATTTTGGGACACTTACTCTTTGGTTTACTTTACTGGCTGCTTCTCCTCTTCCTGCCCTCAACGCCCACTGCCAAGGAGCTCAGCCAAAATATACAGAAAAGAAATAACATTCACTTCAAACAGAGTGGGTGTTAACTTTCTCGATGACTTTTAGGTGCGGGGTAGAGGGCGTGACTGCCTTTATCGAGGGTCTGCTATGTGCCAGGCACTTCGCATCATTAACTCATTGGATCCTGTAAACCAGCCCACAGTGGAGATGCTATTTATCACCACCTACAGAGGAGGAAACAGAGGGTCAGGCAGGTTGAATGGCATGGTCAAGGGCACTCATCGGTGGTGCTGGGGTTTGGAGCCCAGGCTGTCCCACTCCTTCCCCTTTGGACCCTGACTTCTTTCCCTTCTTCTTTCTCCCTCATTTCCTGGTCTGATGGATGCCTTATTCCCTCCAGCCCAGTGCCCCAGCCCTTGATTTGGCTGAGCCGTGGAATAAGCCCCAGAGAAAAACGGATGATTAAGTCATCAATAGTGTGAAGCCCCAGCCACTCGCAGGCAGCCCTGGCCCCCCATCCGCCCCAAGCATTCAACCTCCATCAGGGAGAAGGAGGCTGACTTCAGAAATTCCTTTTCAGAGCTGTGTTCAGAGGGTAATCAGCCCTCATCCAGGCCACCGCCAAAACAGGGCTAATTCTCCAGCTCACCCTGGATGGTCCCCGTGATTTGGCCTGAGCTGTTGAGGCTGTTAATGGGGCTTCCCAGAAATGAAGGGCCCACATCCGCCCCCCCCTCATTTCTTGGAAATGCATGCTGTGGGCCCGTGAGGGAGTGCCAGGCACTGAGCAGAGAAGTCCCTCCATGCCAGTGACAGGCACTGCAGCCGCTGGCCTGTCATGCAGTTTCCTGGGCTGTGGTCGCCTGGGGTTGCCCCTGCTCTGGAGGCCACCTCTGCTTGGGCCTCTGGAGCCCTGTTGGAGGTGGACCCTAGTCCATACGGGTCCCGACCCATGGTCTGGTCCAGGCAGACTGCACAAGGAAGGCTGTGCTGGCTCCCCGTGAGGAGGCTGGGGCTGGACACCTGCCTGCCTCTCCCAAGCTCCTGTGCACAGCTCCTGCTGCCCAGCCGGCCATGACCCCGAGTCATGCCCACGGCTCTGTGACTAGTGGAACGAGATGGCGTTACAGGAAGAGCGGCGTGCTCCCAGATCCATCCGGTGTCTGATCCCTTGTTCAGGGGAGACAGAGGACATGAGGCAAGGCTTTCGAGAGCATCAAGGCTTTGGAGAAAGAAGGGGTGAGCCCTGATTTACATTACAGGGGGGAGGAGGGAGTGAGAAGGAAGCCCAGCAAGGAGAGAGACGTTATGTGGAGAAACTGCTACAGGTGCGGGAAACACCTGCTCCATCTCCCGACTGTGCCCAGGGTGACAAGCTGCTGACCATCCACAAGGGGGGCATTTCTGGTTTACAGGTTTTACACTTACGGGGTTTGGCAATGAACAAGCAGGAAACTAAGAGAAGGCACAGAGCCCAGGCAGGAAAGGATTGATTGTGTTGCCTGTTCTATCCGTTCCAGAGCTTTGCTGAGCATATCCTCAGAGGCATCACAGTCTCCCGGCCTTTGGGAAAAACGAGCTGTGTGATTGCTGCCCTTGGCTAGCCATGGAGTTGGAAATCAAGCCCAATGCCTTTCCTCGGAGATGGCCTGTGGGTGCTCCTGGTCAGGCCTGCCAAGGGAGAGATGAGTGCTAGCCCTGGCATGCCCAGATCCCTCTTTAATCCATGTCTTGGAGAGCCCTTGAGCATTAAAGCTGCTGGGCTGGCTGTGGCTGCAAGCCCCTGGGGCAGCCTCCGAGGAACCTTCTGGATGAGCTTTGGAACGGAAGCTCTCTGGGCTTGCTGCGTAGGACAGACCAAGGAAGCCATTGTGCTTGTCATGCCGTGTCCATGCAGAGGTAGGTGGGGGAGTAGCTCTGATGCCAACATTTCTTCCCATCCATTATTGGTCTGCCTTCCAGCCGTTCATTCACCAACCTCCTCTCCTGACATTTGTTTCCCAATATATGTCCCCAGAAGGCCTCAGGAGTGATCATTCTAAAGCGGAGATGGTTCAGTCAATGGTCCAATGAGGGTGGGGACAGATTCCTCCTTCCTCTCTTAACATATGCACAAATCACCAATCATAGTCACACAGTGTGTCTTTTTACTGCAGGTCCTTGCGGATGGAGACGTAGAAAATAGAGACATGATTCTGTCTGTGGGGCGCAGGGAACGTGTTGCAGAACAGGGGTCCCAGATAATAAGGGTCGGATGGGGCAGCATGAGAAGGGGGAAGGGCATTCCAGGATGTGCAAGGACACAGTGGCCGGGGACTGTAAGCAGCCGTCTGGTGGAGCAGCGTGGTTTACAGTTACTGCATCAGGAGGCTTCTTGTGAAAAAGTTGGTGGCCACCAGGTCAGGAAAGGGCTCTGGAGGTTGGAGTGAGGAGTCGGTTGCGTTCCTCTGAGAAACCTGAAGAATGTGCCAGGTCTGGCCGGGCTGTTGGCTAATGGTGTCAGAGCTTCAGGGACCCCAGAGCAGTGGGCCTGAACCCCAGGGATTCGTGACTGACTTTCATAATTTGCCATATCTTGTTCATTAGGTACCATTTTTCTTTAAACCAATTTACTTCTTCAATGTTGCCTCATCTTCAGAAATAATTTCTGTGAAATCATGGACATGAAATGCTAGCAGTGAATGGTTTCCCAATTTAAACTAACTAGAATAAAATGTGTAACTATTAAAGATGTCTGCCTATATACCACCTAATGTCATCTCTCACACCCTTGTAGTGGCAGAGACCATGCTGAGAAATGCAGTGGGGCCTTCTCTGGGAACTGGGAGATTTTGGTTTAGTTTCCTTGAGCCTTTCCCTCGTGCTTCTGTCTGTCCTTCAAAACTTTATGGAGCATCTACTAAGTGCCAGGCCTGGGGCAGGAAAGGGAGGCACTTGGTAACAGTTTTGGCTTTGACTTGCTTGGCTCTGTGGGGACTGTGGAGACGTCAGCAGTTACAACAGGACAGGGAGGGCTGGGGCAGTGTGGGCAGCAGGACTTTCTCCAGCTATATAATGGTGCCCCTCACATTCCGATTCCTCTGAATGTATTCCAAATACCTGGTCAACCTCACTTGGATGCAGTGTTTTCCTTCTTGGTGAATGAGTGGAGGGATCTGTGGTGTTTTCCCTCAGGAGCTGCCATGTGCCTGCCTCTCCCCGTGGACACTTGCTCCAAAACAGTCCACCCTGCTGGTGTCATGGCAGCCATTAGCGCTTCCTGGTCCTGAGGAGAATCTCACCGTGGCTGTGTATTAGTTGGCTAGGGCTGCTGTGCCACAAATGGGATGGCTTGCACAACAGAAATTGATCGTCTTACTGCTCTGATGTCTGGATGTCCAAGATCAAGGTGTTGAGGGGTTGTTTCCTCCTGAGAGCAGTGAGGGAGAATCTGCCCCTTGCCTCTCCTGGCTTCTGGTGGTTTGCTGATGGTGTCTGGCCATCCTTGACTCTTGGAAGCATTTCTGATCTCTGTCTTCTTCCTGTGTTCTCCCTATGTACATGTCTGTCTCCACATTTCACCTTTTTAATAAGGACACCAGCCATATTCCAATCTTATCTCCCTAATGACTTCATTTTAACTTGAAGTTAAGACTCTATTTCTAAATAAGGTCATACTCTGAAGAGCTGGTGTTAGGACTCCAACATACACATTCTTGGGGGACACAATTCAGCCCATCACAGACTGCAAGCACTGTCACTAAGTCAAGGTGGCAGGGGGGTGGTGGTGTGTGAGGAGCCTTCTGTGAGGACCATGGTGACTGAGTTGAGCCAGGGCCTCTTGTCCTCTCATCGTGGGCTGTTATGCTCCAGTTGAAGCTCACTCCTTCACTGTATGTATTTTAGTCATTCATTCAACAGGCACGTACTGCTTAGTTATCTACCCATTCAATTCATCATTCCTACCCTGGTTCAGTCAGTCATACGTTTATTGGACCCCATTTGTTTATCAACCACAACAATATTCAGTCTTCACCCCTCCCCTCCAACACTGACATATCAACACTCCTTCCATCATTCATTCATTCATTCATTCAACCCCACATCAAAGATGGTGGAGCTGTCTCCTGCCCCATCACTGTGCTGGGAGCTGAGGTTGGGTTTTATTTTTAAAGATTTACTTACTTATTTATTTTAGAGATAGAGATAGATGGGAGGGTACGGGGAGAGGGAGAGAATCCACAAGCAGACACCTGCTGAGCGTGGAGCCTGACTCTGGGCTCTTTCCCAGGATCCTGAGATCATGACCTGAGCCAAAATCAAGAGGTGGCTGCCTCACCAACTGAGCCCCCCAGATTTTAATAAAACCCATGCCCTTCCCTGAAGGTGCTCCGCAGGATTCAGGAGGTCGGGGAGGGGAGGATTTGTTTTCTCTACTGTGTTTTGACAGTTGGACTGCTCAGCTATCTTCATGTTGTGAAAGCGGTGTGCTTTTTTAAGACTAAAGGGAAGGAATAGTTTGGTGAGGAATGGATCTACAGACTGCGCCTACACTTGATTCCTTTACTAATAACGTTACCAGTAGGAAATGTGAACGGAGCTGTTGGTTTCTGTTTCTTAGTCTCAAGATTCACAAAGCCACACATCTGGATAAGAAGGGAAAGAAAATTCTAGGGTGCCTGGGTGGCTCAGGGCACTTGGTTAAGTGCCTGACTCTTGATTTCGGTTAAGGTCGTGGTCTCAGGGTCATGATATTGAGCCCTGTATTGGGCTTCACGCTCAGTAGGGAGTCTGCTTGAAATTCTCTCTCCCTCTCCTTCTGCCCCTCTCCCTGCTCCCATGCATGTGTTCTCTCTCTCCACCCCCCACACAAATAGATAAATAAATCTTTAAAAAAAAAAAAAAGAAGGGAAAATTCCATCAGCTAGTGGGGTGTTTCCAAATATTGTGGCTTTGGCATTGGGTAGATGAGAAAATAAAATAAAAAAAATTTCATCTCACATGCATGCTATGTAGACACAGTGGTGTGCTGGACAGGATTGTGCCTGTTTCACCAGCTGCTATAGTGTGGGTGAAATGAGGGCAAGCGGGGTAGTTGTTTTTCTGCACAAGCGAAGTGTAGACTGAGGTTTGAGACCACAAAAGAGTGTGGATAGTTTGATGAAAACACACAAACTAGAATACAGTGTAAGTTAAGCTCGCCACGCTGATCACGGCAGAGCGGCTTTGTTTTCAGTGTGGGTCCTTCGTGGTGTGTGTTTGGATTTTTGTTCTTGACTCAGCTTGAGAACTTATTTATGTTTGTCATCCTAAAAGACAGATTTGGTTTTCCTTCTGACATTTTGTTTTACATTTTTGTTGGTTTGCTATTTCTTCTGGTTTTATGGTTTGATATGTGATTTGAGCTTCCACTGGTGATTACTTTCCTTAGTAATTTGGAATGAATACATCTTATTTTATCTCTACGGTATTGTCTTTAATTACCTATGCTATTTAAACAAATGTACCTATGTTTCCTGAAATGTGCCTCTATTTCTTTACTCAATAGAATACATACACACATATACAGAGAGAGAGAGCTGAAGAGAGAGAGAGAGTAGGTATTGATTCCTCTGGCTAAGATGAAGGAATGCCTGGTACTAGCTAAGAAAAAAACAAATCCACTGGCCTGAAAAATGACCAGGCGATGTCTTGCCCATGAGTCTTCTTTTAGCAACTTAGAGGTAACAAATTGCAGAAGTTTCTTCTGGCATCTGGCTCTAGGTTAGTGATAAATCGTAGTTTACCATTTTTATCTTGATCTGAGTCGTCATAGATTTTTTTGGGAGGGAAGTTGGCTGAGCTATGGATTGTTGCTGGACATGCTCTTAAACTTGAAATTCTAAAATATAATACTTACCTGTCATTCCTCTGCATAAAACCCTTCCGTGGTTCTCCACTGCCCCAGAATAATGTCCTGTTCCTTTGGCCCCAATGGCTGCCAACCCTTCCTCTGTCACCCACCATTGCTCTTACCTTCCCTTTCTCTGCCAGCAACACCAAATGACCCACGGGCCTGTCCTCAGCACCCTCTTCTCTCCTGGCCTCTGCTCTTGTGGTCCCTCTGCCTCCATTCCCTCACTATTTCTTCACATCCTTCAGCATCTGCTTAGGTGCTCTGCCTTTAGGAGCCTGTCCTACACACCAGGCCCACTGGCTCCTCTCATGGCAACCAGGGCTTCCCTGTCTTTTCCAGCCACCATCTTGTATTAACACTGTGGATTGCTTCAGGGTATCTCTCTCTCTCTGAGGAGACCATGAGCTCCTCAAGGAGGAGCTCCTCAAGGATTCACAGCATCCCTGTCTCTCCATGGAGTCCTTGCCCAATCCCCCTCACACATTTAGCACAGAACTCAGCATATAATCGTGCTCAGAAAATGTTTGTCATAACCTGTAGAGAGAAAGATGTCAGTCTTCGTTTAGTCCAATGTAACCTGTGTGAGTTTAATGGAATGAGAG
Organism: Enhydra lutris kenyoni; assembly: GCF_002288905.1. Lineage (NCBI taxonomy): Eukaryota > Metazoa > Chordata > Mammalia > Carnivora > Mustelidae > Enhydra > Enhydra lutris. Next base: position 37,537,547 of record NW_019154096.1, on the reverse strand, counting down.
TAAAACTAGAATAAGGAAATGGCTTGGAATTGAAGAAGAGTGTTGCTTTTAGAGGCTGTCGTCTGAGTTTCCATTTGTGGAGCTTCCTGCCTAGCTCCACAGCCCAGCCTAGAGAGTATTATGGACCCTGTTTTTCGCATGAAGGGCCTGAGACTTAGAGAGGGTAAGTTGCTGGGTTGCCACAGCATGGCTGCCAGAGCCAGGACCTGAGTCCATGTGCCACCAGCTGCTGCATTTGAACTCTGGGCATGTATGCCAGGGGGACATTCTGAGCAGCACAGGAACTCTGCTCCCTGTTTCCAGGACAGCGGGTCCCTTTCTCTCCTCTCCCAGGGAGGAGCCTACTCAGAACAGGCTGGCCATGGGTCCTACTGGGGAGATGCTCCATTTGAGTTTATTCCTGCTCAATATAAACATTGAAGTTAAGCACAGCTATTAAAAACATTCATACAAGTTAATGTGATATGCAGGACGGGTAAGCCCAGGGCCACATACCCAGAGTCCACCTTGAGTTTTCAAATTTACCTGTAATGTACCAACTTAGAATTGAGTGACAAGGTGCAGAAACAAGCCCCTGGGGATGCAGGACCCAGGCTGCTCCCTCCATGATGGCTTTAGGTGGACAGAGAGGGGCCTATGGTGGTTCTCCGCTATATTGGGTGGTTCTCTGCCATATTGGGTCCCCTGTATTAGCCCAGAGCTCCTCCAAGGTAAGAACAAAATCTGATCTCTGCTAATGCAGAGATTAATCTGCATTAGCAGTGCCTGGTTCAGTGCCTGGAAGAGTCAGTGAATGTTTGATGGGAGATGACTCAGGGTACAGATGAGTGGTACATAGAGATGTGTGGGCAGAAACGGCGTTGCCATCTTTCCTGGGAGTTCCAGGAAGTTCTGGGAGTTCCAGGAAGGCTGACAGATGCTTTCCAATGTCCGTTGTGGAGAAAAGGGAGCTGAGCACCTTGCAGGATTTCTTTCTCTCTATTCTGGGCCAGCACCAAGTGGGGCAAGGATTCCTGGGGTGGGGCTTCTGGGGGCCTTTGCTGGGAACAGGTAGGAAGGGCTATGGATCCTGTGCCCATCCCAGCCTGGCCAGGCCAGAGTTTGTGACAATTACCTTAGTTTGAACATATGCTAGGCTCAAAGGGCTATGCTGGGAAGAAATAGCCACCCTGGAAAGATTTGGTTTTGGAAGGAGACTCTTCGTGAGGGCCAGGTAAAGGGGATGGACCGTAAAGTCCACCTCTGCTCCCGTCAGGGCCTCATGCTTTGGTCTCCACTGCTCCCAGGAATGCTGGCAATGACCATTCTCAGCTGCACAATGCTGTCTTTTAAGCCTGCGTGCTTGATATCCCTCTGGTTAGACTGGCCAAGAAAGAACTGAACTTCCAACAACATTTCTGAACTTTGAGGGGAAATAATGAATTAAGTATGGGGTGCATGAAACATTAACAAAAATGCTGGCATTCCTGGGGCTGATAACCTGGTTTCCATTCCATATACCTTCTGACAGCGAGTGGCTCTGGCTCCAAAGCTGAGAGCTGGCAGGGCTGCAATGGTTCCTTTCCTTCTACAGGCTTGTCCCCGTTGGCAGGCACCCTATCAGGACCCATGAGTTTCCTTATGGGCATCCCTGTCTCTCTATGGTCAAGAACAAACGGTCTCACTCGCCTCACATACCCACCAGTCACTTGAGCTTTCTGGGCTTTCTGCACCAGGGATAATCTTATCTCTCCATTGGACCCCGACTAAGGCACAGAAAAGTGTTCTGGCCAAGGGGAAATGAAGACAGGGCTGGACCAGCTTGCTTTGTAACTTCCTGGACATTTTCTCCACTGAAAATGGGATTCAGCATGGTCTTGCTGAGGAAGCTTCTTGGCTCTTTGGGGCCTCTGTCAGGAGGGAAATACTCTCAAATGCAGTGCTCTCAGGGCCTAGTCCTGTGTTCTAGAGCGCCCCCCACCCCTGAAGGCTGGGGACTACTTAGAATTCTGCTCACATCTGGGGCCAAGTGTACCGGACAGCCATCTCTGTGTCTGGAGAGCAGGCGTGACTGTGAACCTGGCCTGGGTGAGTGGAGCCCCCTCTTGCCTGCAGCTCTCAGCAGGGAGAGTGCGTACATGCATCAGCCTTGTTCCCCTCCTGATTCCCCCCAAACCCTCCACCAGCCCAGCCTCCTCCCCCAGTTGGCTGCACACACTCTCCCTGCAGGAGACTTTCAGGTCAAATCAAGCCAGAGGCAAAGGGACTGCAGACCCGATTGGAGTTTCGGATTATGCCTACGGGAGCCAGGACTTATCAGATACTGGGGACAGGGTGTGTGGCTGCAGAATGGTGAGTCTTTGAGAAAGGGGCTTCCCACCCCACTCCTGACTCCTGCTCACAGCATTCTGCCTGTCAGCTGGGAAGTCCGTGGGCCAGTAATTAATACCTACACAGAAGTGACACATTTTACTGTTGCTTTGTTTGGATTGAAGTTAGGCTACCTGCTTCTTCGTAGGAAAGATGGTATCCTTGGGTGACACGATCTGAACAGGTTGCCTCTCCTGAGATGTTCCTCACAGAGCATGTTTTAATTAAGCTGGAGTGTGTGACAGTATCAGAAGCCACAGTTGCTGGCAGAAGTCTTTGTTACCTTTATGGAAACTATTAGCTCCTCTAGGCAAGAACCCCAAGTGGAAACATTTGCTTCAATCCATGACCAGTGAAATATGCATATGCTAAATTAAAATGTGATGTGCTTTACCATTGTGAATCAGAGAGGTGGTGAGTGATGAGTTTCTTGCCAGGCAATATGCAATATGCCAGGCAATATCACCACCGCTGGGGGTGAAGGAGAGTGTATGGAATGGTCATCTGAGCACCTCAGCCCAGTGTGGGTTGGTTTTCTTTCTTCCTGCTGGTCTGCCAGCCCTCCATCTTATGGACCTTTGCCGATCCGAAAGTTTCTCATAAACCCCATCCTCTCTTCTGACGTTGCGCAGCTTATAGTAAATGTGGGGAAGTGACATGGTGTCATGGAAACAGACTTGCTGTGACTTGAGCATCCACCTCACCTACACCATTTAGGTGCCGTACGACCTTGGCCGAGACACTTTCCCACTCAGAGTCTCAGTTTCCTTCTCTGGGAATGGTGATTATCTCCCAGACCTCACAAGGTGACTGAGGAAGGCTCATGAAATCACGTGTGGGAAATGTCTAACAGAGTGCTTAGAAGTTAGCAGTTCTTGGGACGCCTGGGTGGCTCAGTGGGTTAAAGCCTCTGCCTTCAGCTCAGGCCATGATCCCAGGGTTCTGGGATCGAGCCCCACATTGGGCTCTCTGCTCAGCGGGGAGCCTGCTTTCTCCTCTCTCTCTGCCTGCCTCTCTGCCTGCTTGTGATCTCTGTCTGTCAAATAAATAAATAAAACCTTAAAAAAAAAAAAGAAATTAGCAGTTCTCACTTATCTCCCATCCTCTGGCTAAGTCTGGTTTCCTGGAAGCAGAGCCCAGCACTGTGCAAGTGAGGTATTCTGGGACAGTTCTCAGGTAAGATCCTTCAGGGTGTAAAGGAAGCGGGATAAAGCAGGGGAGAAGCTCGGCAAAGCCGGGGATTCCTGGAGTGGGAATTTTACCAAAGTTATCCCAACTTGAGGCAGAAGGTCTGGACTTTGGTGTCCCATTGTAGTCACTCACTGGCTGCAGGCCACCCCCAGAAGGAGGAGGTAAGCTCCCAGCATTTCTGGGCAAGGCAGAGCCTGCATGAACAGCAGCTGGGGATGGGCACACCAGCTGGTAAGAGGGATCTGGGCATGGAACCAGCAGCATCTTCTATATTCCCCTGGCCTATTCTGAAACTTTTTATCCTGAGAGTTTTCCTATCAGCTATAAATGTTAATTATATTTGAGAAAGTTTTAACTACATTCCTGGAGACCCAATACCGAACGGTTACCTGGGGTGTGGGGGATGTGTGTTGCTTTCTCCAGTCTTTTGAGGTGAGGCCTGTGAGGCCCTCTTTGCTCGCGCTGTCTGTCCTTTGCCACAGGCTCAGACCCCATGCCTCGGACAAGTGTCAGGGCTGCTGGACCTGTGGGGCAGCTCTAGGCTGCTGGAGATGCTTTCTGCAGCAGCCCGGAATCAGTTCCAAATTGAGAAGCTCCCTGGCTTTAATTGCCAGCCCTCCAGTGCCTCTGTGCTGCTGGAGCCGTCTCTAAACAGCATTTGCTAAGGTTTATTAACACCTTAACAGTGCTTGGGACGACGCAGGGTACACTCCCTCTTCAGTGGCATTATCTCACTCCGGGAAATCTGAAAACATTAGATGTGGAGCCATCCTGCATGCCTCATTAGCTGTTCAAGGCATGCATGGTTTGAGGGCCGGAGGGGGGCGGGTAATGCATCAGGTCCACGTGATCTTCAAGGAGGGCTGCTTGATAGGTTAGGCCGGCGACATGACAACAGCCCACAAAAAGCCTTAGGCCTTGCCCGAAAGGTTCTGATGTATGGCTCAGGGTATTTGCCATCTGAGCCCATCGCCACTCTGCAGGTCCATTTCCTTAAAGGGGGCGGGGGGAGGTGGTCAAATAACAGGAAAGAATGCACAGAGCCTCTCAAGTTAAGGAAATATGTATCTGACCTCAGCTCTGCCAAGTATACCCTCTGTGAACTTGAGTGCATTCCTCAGTCTTCTCATCTGGAGAACAGGGATAAGTGTAACTCCCCCGCCTGGCACATAGCCTTTTGGAAAGTTCTAGACACATCTTAGCCGCTCAACTACTGGTACCAATTTTTATTTTTGCTCTTAGATTTTAATTCTTGGCTTGGGTTTGAGCTTGTGGGAAACATGCGGTCCCTCTGGGTACGTCTTTGGTCTTTGGATCGGAGCCACTCATGGAGGAACATCTTGGAATTCCTCACATCAGGAAGGGGCTGCGGGGTTGAGGGGTACGATGAATAACTCTTCTTCCAGAATCTTACATTTCAGTCAACTTAGCCTCCTGCTGTGTGTGGGAAATTGCTCCATCTTAATACCTCTCCCCAACACCCCCCAATCTGTCTTTTCAGAGTGTTCTGTCAATTAGAAAATGCTTGTCAGCTAAGTGACTGTTCGGAAAACAACCTACATGACTTCTCTAGCACTTGAAGAATTTGAAATAATGGAAGGGGATTAACTTGCAGGGGAAGGCATTGTTAGGAAGGAGGGCTGCTATTCAGAACTGCCTCCTAGTCTGTATGGTTTCATTAATAACACCTTTCATTCTATAGCCCCTCGAATCTAGAAGGATCTTGAGTGATTAACAGATGCTGTGAATAGGAATTACTTCATCTTCTACTGAGATAGCCCTTCTCCTGGAGCGGCAAGCATTGGCTTCTCGATACCCTTGTTTGTCAGAGGAGGGCGGAGGCTGCCTCAGGGTCACTCTTATCAACGACTTAGGGGGACATAAATATCACCAAATGAATGGATTCTATTCTGGAGAAGTCCCTCAGTTCCTGTTGGGGGCCTGGCTCTGTGCTAGGTACCGGGGAGGGAGGGATCATGATAGCCCTCACCTAAAAGCATTTCACAAGGTCGGAAGATGGGCAGGTGAACGGCCCGCAGCCGCAGGCAGGGGCGAGGGTGGGTGTCTGTGACAGAGCGGCAATCCATGTGGTCTTGCGCCAACACAGGACTGAACTTTTCTGTAACTGACGGTGGAAGGGTAGAGGTCAGGGGTGGGGAAGGCAGGTGGAAGACACAAGCTGGATGTTTGGGTGAGATCTCGTGATGCTAGAGCAGAGATTCTCAGATCTGAATGGTCATCCGAGTCCCCTGGATTGCTTGGTACAGGATGGATGGCTGGGCCCTGCCCTTGGAGGTTTTGATTCAGTAGGTCTAGGATGAGGCTGGAGAGGTTGCCTTCCTAGCAAGTTTCCAGGGGATGCTGATGCCCCCAGGCACACTCTGAGAACCACTGGGCCAGAGCACCGCATGCAGGGATTGTGATCTTAAATAGATGTGGGCCCAGGTGGGGTCGGGGCTGCCTGGGGAAGCACGTGCCCCGACAGGAGAACAGCCGCTCCTCAGCCACAGCCTGTGGTTGCCATGTGGGAATGTGGGATGAGTGTTACTAGATCTTTCATTTGGTCTGGGAAGACTGGGAATCTCAAAGTGTTTACATTACATGTCCTTAGTTTTACAATTTCCCCTGAGTCTGAGAAAACACATCTGTAGCCTCCCTGAGATTTTAGTTTGTGACCTTTGGAGGAATGAATAGGAATTTTTCAGGTGGCTGGGGTGGGAAAGCCCTTGTCATGCGAAGGGGACCTCTTGTGCAAATACTTTGAGTGGAGAAGTTCAGAGCCTTCTGATGGGCTGGTGCTATGGGCGGATGCCTGGGGAAGGGTGGGGGGGGTAGGTGGAGCCAGAGGAGAAGGTAGAAGGCAGGGAAGAGCCCCGGGCTCTGCGGAGGTTCTGATTTGGTCTCTGACCTCAGCATGTCCGGCTTTTCCTGCTGACTTCAGCGCCTCTGTGCCTCTGTGCCCACCACAGTGGTCCTGCCAGGCTGAGGTAGGCCCCGTGGACTCTGAGCCCCATGCAGAATTCTGAAGACTTGTACCTCCGAGAGATGCTTCCCATCAAGGCTGGTTTCCGGGCAGAGGGGCTGTGGGTTTATGGTGGTGATGCTCCTCAGCGAGGGGCACGTTGTCCCTGTCTTCTGAGAAGAGCCGGGGGCTTTTCTTCCACTATGGTCCTGAGAAGGTCTTTGGTCAGAAGGACCCAGGTTGGGAGTCTCACTTGCACCACTTGCTGTGTGACTTTGGGCAGATCGCTAGAAATTTCTCAAATCTGGCTCCTCAGTTGTGGAATGGAGGAAGATCATTGTGAGTATTAGTGAAATTGTTTTTAGTGTAAATACGGCAATAGATCCAATAGATTATTTTTCTAAGTTATGTGCTTTTTAGAAGATTATACATTATTGGGGTAGAAAATGTAAATATATAACTAAGCATAAAGGAAAAAGCCCAGGGCCAGCAGACTCTTTCTTAAAGACCTGGGTAGTAAATATCCCTGGTTGGAAGCCCCTGTGGTCTCTGTTGTATCCACTCAACTCTATCCTGTAGCCTGAAAAGAGCCATAGAAAACTCATAAAGGAAGGGGTGCGCATGTGTTCTAACAAAGCTTTATTATAATAATAGGTCCACGGGTTGTAGTTGATCAGTACGGGGCTGTCCTGGTGCTACTCCTTCCTCCCTCCTCCATCTCCTGAAGCTGGATGGCTCTGTACCATGCAGCCCAATAGAAGGAAGATGCAGACAGCAGGGGGAGGTGTGGGGGTCCTACAGAGTGGACTGCTGCTCTGCCCCTTCCCTTGGGGGCTTTGGGAAAGGTTTGGGAAGGGCTCATTGATGTCTTGGTGGCTAAGATGTGAGAGCTCAGCTCACTCATCTTCTGACTCTGTTAGGACAGGCTGTACACAGGACTTTGACCTTTATAAAGGAGAAAGCTGCCAGCAGACAGAGGACAGGTTCAAAATTTAGTCCAAGGAGCGCCTGGGTGGCTCAGTGGGTTAAGCCTCAGCATTCAGCTTGGGTCATGATCTTGGGGTCCTGGGATCGAGTCCCGCATCAGGCTCTCTGCTCAGCAGGGAGCCTGCTTCCCCGCTCTCTGTCTGCCTGCCTCTCTGCCTACTTGTGATCTATCTCTGTCTGTCAAATAAATAAAATCTTTAAAAAAAAAAATTAGTCCAAGAGGATCTAAGGAACTTGAGGGGCTTGGCTGTGGCCTGGAGCCTCGGGTCTTGAGCTTGGACTGGATGTCACAGTCTCAGGAGGGACGGAGACAATAGCTAGCGGTTTTGTTCACCCTGAGCTCTGGAGTATTCTTCCTGTGCCCCTACAGGAAGTTGTGTCAATGAAGCCAGGTCCTGAGTGGGGGAGCAATTAGGTGATAAGATTTCAGAGTGGAGCAGACTGGCCTACAGTCCTGCTTTGCCCTCTCTGCCTGTGCTCTTGAGCAGGTCAGCTCCAGGACCTCTCTGGACCCGATCCCTCGTTAGGAAATGAAGATTTGCTCCCTGCAAAGTCTGGGTATGCAGATCGGGTGTCTGGCTGGCCAGGCCACTTCCATCCCGTGGGTAGAACTGGGTGTTTCCACCTCCGTCCCCTGAGGCTAGTTCCCATCCGTGCTGGGAGAGACAACAGCTCCTTTCCTAATAGAAAGTGCTTTTTTGCATTTTTGCAGCCAGAAGATGCTGTACTTAGGGGAGAGGATCAACTTGACGTTGAACGTGTAAACTCTTCACGAGGGAGATCAAAGGGTCTGATGTCTATTTGTAGCATCGGATTCATTAAGTTAGTTACACATACCTATTTAAACTCTCATGTTATGTAAAATAGTCTGTTAATTTAGAAATACTGCTTTCTTCCTCCTCTCGCGTTTCATGGAATGGTTTTATTCAGAGCTTCCTCGGGCCTCTTGGGCTGCCGTGATTCTGTCATTGCCGGAGCCACTGTAAGCAGCGACTAACCCAGTTTTCTGGGCCACAGAGATCTCTGCTTCTGTCCTAGCTGTTTGAGAGCACCACTTTGTGGATCTGTGTAAAATGTTGCTCCTGGAAATTTTATCCTAAGCCACCCACACTCGTTTGCCTAACATTAGGAGAGTGTGTTTTTTTTTTTTGTTTTGTTTTTGTTTTTGTTTTTTAACCTGCCCTCCCCCCAATTTGTTCTGTGGGAATATCCGTGATCATGATCTCCACAATAACACTGCATATGGTCTTCGCTTTTGAACGTGATTTGTAAAAGGCGTTTTTAGAACAATATCCCCAGCTCACGATTCTAAGGTCCTACTCAGGAATAATTATTAAGTAGGGCTAAATATCTCTGCCTCTTTTTTTTTTTTTTTTTAATGATTCTATCTGGCAGCTTCCTATCGGCATCCCAAACTCACATTGATTGAGGTCATTTCAGGCTAATGTCTTTTCCCCAAACAGTACTTTGTTGTTGAAAATAAAGTAAATGAGAGCTGCCCTTGAATAGGAGAGGGCTCATCTGGAATTTGAGTGTAAATTTACTCACTCGTTTTTTGAAGGATGATTTTAGGGAAAAAAAATCACTCTTGCCTTCTACTTACCCATGGAGAAAAGCAGTGGCTCAATAGCTGTTTGTCGAGTTGAGCAAATGGACAAGTCTAAGGATTTCATAGATACTTGAGTGGGGCGCAGTGCCCGACATGTACGACATGCTCGGGAAAGGCTGTTCTTTGCCCATGTGTCCTGGATCCCGCTCCATCTGTCCCACCTCACCTTTGCCTACCCTCTCTTACCCATGAGGTTGCCAGGTGGCCTAGAAGCAGGATCCTTTGACATCATCCTGCACAAGGGGGCTCAGTCCCTACACTGGCCACACCTGCTTCCCCTGCCTTCCTTGTCTCACACCACACCTCCTTTCATTATTGTCCACTTTGTCGTGATCCTCCCATCAAAGGGCTTTGCACAGGCTGTTCCCTCTGCCGTGCCTGCTTTCCTCTGTTCCTTCTTCTCATGAACGCCTACATTGACCGGATGGTGAAGCTTCCTCATGGAGGCATCCCTGCCTCTAGATGAGGTCAGTCCCCTCTGCGCCCTGCCCCGTGTTATGCTTTCATAACGCTGAATACCTTCCTTCCCAGGTGGTAACTGAACATGTAATTTGGTGGTTGATGAATGCCTCTTCTCTCCCCTGGACTAGAACCTTCTCTAGGACAGAAACACGCACTCTGCCTTCACAGCTGTCCTACCTGTTCCATGCAGTGTGGGACACAGAGGCAGTGCCCAAGGCAATTGCTGGACATTTGGCCGAGGGGATGGTGCTTGCAGATTAAGAAGGTTGAAGGAGGAAGAGTGCTATTTGTAAGAGTGTGACCTGCTTTCTGGGTCCCGGACACCGACTGGCAGATTTGGTTTCTGTCATTTTGCGTATATATGATGGGCTCGGAAAATAAAGGCACATGGATGCCTGGAGCCTCCCCTGTGGGTCATGGTCTCCCTAGAAGGAGCCACTTCTTCCTCTGGAAGGAATGAATTGGATCTTTCAGTGTAGTCCGCCAATTTTGGTATTGCAGGGAGCCAGGAACTGAGAGTTCTTTAAAAAGATCCTTGTATTGGAGCACTTGGAATTGTGTGCTCATGGGAACCAGTAGTAGAAACAGAGAGATTGGAGCTGATAGCTCTCATGTCAGCAAGCTTAGAACTTGAGGCCGGAATCACCAGAAATCAAGTAGAAAATAAAGTAGAAATGGGTGATTTCTTCCTTTGTCCCATCTGACTCATCATGCACACAGGTGCTCCTTCAACCTCTCTCTCTCTTCCTCCCTTCGCCCCCAGCCTTCTAGTCCAGGGATCTTGTTTATGCTTCCTTCCCTTCCCTTTCCCTTATTTCCCTGTCTCTCTTCCCCATCCTAGCAATTCTTCCTGGTTTTACTGCCTCAATAAATTGACTTTTACTCAAGTTTTTGTCCCAGCATCTGCTTTTGGGGACACCCAACCTAAGACACTGTGGATCTTCCATGCCTAGAGCAGAACTCCCAGTTAGAATCCTTATGGTGTACATCCGTCCGTCCGTCCGTCTCTCTATCCATCCATCCATCCATCCGTTCAACAAGTATTTGTTGAGTGTATACCATATGCCTGCACTGTGTTAGATTCCACCTACAAATGTAAGCAAAAGCAGACCTGATTCTACTTTCATGAAGTTTACTGATTAGTGGGAAAGACAGACATTAAGTGAGCAATTGTGACAGGGATATAACTTCAAGATACAGGACAGTACAATGAAAGAAACGGGCGTGGTTCTTAGGGGGAGTACATCTGAGGAAGCAGACCTGAGCTGGAGGGTCAGGGGAGACTCTCCTAGTGAAGTGACACTTGTGCCGAGACCGAAGGGCAGGGGAAGCATGTGTGCCAAGGCCTGCAGGGTGTCCCTCGAGGGTGTGCCTTGAGGATCCAAGAGAAAGCCACAATGCTGGGAACCCAGCGAGGGAGGGTGAGACTGATCAGGGTGGGCCGGCTCCTGTCACCATGCTGAAGACTGTAATCTTCATTTAACAAAAAAGGGAAAGCATGGTGTCGTTGTAAGCAGCATAGTGACAGTAAGTAGACTGGGGATCCCAGCCATTTTGTTGGTCCTTGAAGGAGAAGGTGAGTCCAGATTCTGGAAAACTTGGTATATGTAGGAGGTCAATATTTGGGGAACATAGGAGACAGAGTTCTCACTATGTCATTCCTGACCTGAATCCTACACAGCCCCTGGGCAATCTCCAGAGAAGTGATGTCAAGAAAGATCTCCTTGAAGGCCTAGCCCAAAGGTCATGTCCTCCCCTAAAGCTTGCCTACCTGCTTTTCTTCCTCTTTCCCTCCCTCTCTTTTCCTTCTTTCTTTCTTTTCCTTCCTTCCTTCTCCTTCCTTCTTCTTTCTTTCTCTCTCCTTTCCTTCTTTTCTTTTCTTTTCCTTGCCTTTCTTTTTCCTCTCCCCTCCTCTCCCCTCCCGTCCCATCTGCCCCCTCCCCTCTTCTCCTCTCCTCTCTTGCCTCTCCTCTCCTGTCCTGTCCCCTCCTCTCCTCTTCTTTCCTCTTTTCTATTAAGTCAGCTCCATGCCCAATGTAGGATGTGAACTCATGGCCCTGAGATCAAGAGTCATATGCTCTACCAACTGAGCCAGCCAAGTGCCCCCCAAAAACCTTCTTGAAGGCCCTTCCTGTCCTCTCTCCATCCGGACCAGAATTATTTGCTGTCTGTTCATGCCTACGACTGTATAAACCTCCATAGGACTCTCACTACTTGACTGGGGGCTCTTGAGGACCAGAGCCATATATTGTTCATTGGTGTCCACAGAGCCCCAGAGACAACAGCTCTTTGCCTGTGTGCTGAGTGAACTTCATCTTCTCTAAGAGTTCCACCAAAGCCTAAAGGCTGGGGCAGTGCTCCAGCTCAGAGGGAAGCACACAGTATCCTCTGATGCTTCGTAGCATCTGAAACGAAGCTCTATCTTTGCACAGCAGATGGGCCCCAGGTCCTAGGGGCTCCTGATTGCTGTGTGGTTTGCAAGATCTTGGAAGTAGCTGCCAGACCACCATATGCATGGTCACAGCCGAACTGCCTACATAAGCTGCAGTCTCTGCTACAAGATCTTCCCTGTGTCCTTGGAGAAGCTGTGAGGGTGACCCAAGCACCCTGTCCCTTACATGGGTACAGGGTACTTCTGCCTTTATGATGCTGGTGGGCTGAAGCAGCTTCATTTCCTTGGATGTCCAACAGGCACCTAGGCCCTACCATCTGCCCGTGCTGTGTCAACCGCATGGCTCAGCAGGCTGATTTGCGGAGAAGCGTCTGGGGAAGGGGCTAGATTGGGTAGGAATTTATGAGTAGCTTCTAGGAGTTCTGGCTCCTGGAGCTCAAGACTGGGACTCTTGGGGCTCTGGGGTTGGGAGCAAGATGAGAATTCCTGAAGGACAGCCCTTCCTTGTATAAATTACTCCTGGAGAGGCAGGTCAGCCCAGTGTGGACAAGTGAGAACTTCCCTGGGAGCTCAAAGAACTCTGCTTTAGCCTTTTGCCTTTACCTGTAGTCTGACCTTGAACCATTCATTTAGATCACCTGGTCCTCAGAGTCATCATCTATGTGGCCAGGCAGTTGGAGTTAATGTCCTCCAGGTCTGTTTCCAGCCTTGAAATTCCATGTGGCTAGGACATTTAGGATTCTAGGAGAGCTCAAGGCAGAGAGCAGCCCCGTGGATACGGCAGAGAAATTCTCTGGAATTGGGGTCCTCCTGCTCTGGTCACAGCCCCAAGGCTGGGCAGGAAATCCTGGACTCTTCGTTCAGAGTCGAACTTACCCTGTTGCCTACTATCTTCGAGATTTGTTCAGGCTCCTGTAACAAAATCCCACAGGCTGGGGGGCACAGACATAGAAATTTATTTTTTCACAGTTCTGGAGGCTGAAGTCCAGGATCGGGGTGCCAGCATGGTTGAATTCTGGCGACGGCCTTCTTCTTGGCTTGTAGACTGCTGACTTCTTGCTGGGTGCTTCCATAGTGGGTGGAGGGAGTTAGGGGTGGGGAGAGTGTGAGGGAGAGAAAGGGTGCTAGCTCTTGGTGTTTCTCCTTATAAGGGTAGTAATCCCATTAGACCAGGGCCCCACCTTCAGGACCTCACTTAATGCTAACTCCCAAAGGCCCCATCTGTAAATACCAACATTTTGAGGGTTAGGGCTTAACATGAATTTTGAGGGGACACTGACATTCATTCCATAACAGGAAAATTTCTCGGTTCTCAACTTGAGTTTGGCATCAATGATGGTACTCACCTGTACCCAGTTATCTGTGGCCACAATAATACAGTAAAATAAACTATCTCCTAATGTAGCAATATAAAAGGACAGCCACCTGTTATTCCTCATGCGTCTGCAGGTCTTGCTGGCTAGGTCTCCTGATCTGGGCTCCTCTTGGCTGGTCTTGGATGGGTTCACCCACATCTGTGGTCAGCTGGGACCTGGCTGGGTGAGGGTGGCCTCGGCTGGGACAGCTCTTTTCTGCATGGTCTCTCATCCTCCAGCAGGCTAGCCGAGGCTCGTTCTCTGGATAGTGTCAGGATTCCGAGAGAATGAGTGGAAGCAAATGGAAGTGGGCTCTTGAGGCCCAGGCTTAGAATTGGCACTTCCTGACTTCTTTAGCCATGAACGTCACAATATCTACCCAGGGTCAAGGGATGAAAACTAGACTCCAGCTGATGATGGGAGGAGCTTCAAAGTCATATAGCAAAGAATTGCAGGTAGAGGAAGGAGTGGAGACGTGGGGCTGTTTTCACCGTGAGCCTTCTATGGTGCCTCTTACCCTTGCTGTTAGGCTCAAATACAATTGTTTGTGATAGCCTAGTGCCTGATAAATAGTGGCAACATGTTGACTGAGAGCTGCTATTATATTATTATTAGACGGATGACTTTTCAAAATGAATACAGGCTCAGCCACTTTATACAGCCAGGGCCAGAGTGAGGAGTCCATCCGAGCTCGGCTTTTGTGGGCTTTTGCATTGCTCCCTCCTCATACTCGTGAGGAGAAAGGCTGTGGGTAAGCGGGCAGCCCTCTCCTGGAAGTCGCCTTTGGCCTTCTTCTAGAGTTGGGGAAGGCCAGTTCGAGTCTGACTCTCCAGCACCAATGCATCCTGGATGGGAGATGTGGCTCAGCGTATTCTCAAAGACTGGCCCACAGTGTGCTCTGGTGCCTGCTGAGGGGAGGGACGGTGCCCCTTGCTCAGTACTTCTCTGCTGCTCAGGTGCCCACTGTGGTCTCCCCTGCCTGCTGGGGTCCCCCATTCTGTGCTCTTGATGGCAGACAAGCCCACCCACTTCTCCCAGTGAGTCCCATTGAATCACACCTCTGGGCCTTTACTCATGCTTTCATCTGCCTGGGATAAAAGCCCTTCAAACTCATTACCTCAGTTCCGAGAAGTCTTTTTTCAGGGGTAATGACAGTTAAGTGGTTTCTTGGTGCTCAAGGCGTAAGGACAGAGCTTCATGGGGCAGTGTATCTGTGTTTTTTATCTGCAGGCTCTGTTATTAAAGTTAAATCTTAGGCAGAAAGTGTCTATATAAAACTTGTAACAGTGGAGATGTTCAGAGTGTGTGTGTGTGTGTGTGTGTGTGTAGGGGAGGGCTTGTCAGTGGAGCAGAGCCTCCTGCATCACACCTCTTCTCTTGCTCTTTGCAGCCCTGAGAAAAGCTTTTGGATTTCAGTCTAGCGCAATTTAAAAAATATTGGAGCAGGGACTCTAGACAAGCGGTAACCATTAGAGCAGCTCTCTTGGATATCAGTCAACTAAGTGGCGCTTTCCTTTCCCCCCTCTTTTAAATAACTTTTATTTGTTTTTTATTACACAAGTAATACATATTCATTGTAGAAAAATTAGAAAGTATTAATATGCAGAAAGAATAAAAGTCATCCATAAAACTACTCTCAGAGATAACCACAGTGAATATTTTAGTGTATATCTTTGCCAGCAGAGAGTAAATATCTTTCAATATCACTAAATATTCTCTGGCATAAATTTGGTGCCTGCTTGGCATTCCATAGTATAGGAGGGCATGATTTATTTAACGAATCATCTATTGTAGAGCCTTTGAGAGTGAGATACAGCTCTGTACCGAAGCCTTTGAGCACATTCTTAATGATTTCCTTGAAAAAGATTTCTAGATGTACAGTTGCTGGGGGCAAAGGGCATTCATTGCTCATTAAAATGCTTTGAATTATGGAATATATAGATGCAGACATGGATGTGAGTTTTATACAAAGTATTTGAATAGTTCAGAAACACGAGGGGTGCATACTTCTCATGTTCTGTTCACATTATTTGCATTGGGCTCTTCTGACTTTTTTGCCCAGCAGAGTTTGCTTTTCTCCCCCCCTACCCTCCGCCACTCCCCACATGTTCTCTATCTCTGTAATTCTGGAGTGCCCCTTTATTTTTGTAGGCTCTATGATTTATTCCATTAATATTTATTTTTCTTTTTTAAAAAATGACCTTAAAATGTTTATTTAGTTTTTGAGGAAAGAATGCATTCCCATGGTTCAGAAATGAGCAGTTTTTGTAAAAGGTGTGGAGCAAAAATTATCCTAAGCTCCATTTTGCTCCATTCCTTCCCAGTCCCTCAGATAACTACATTATTAATTTTGGGTAGGGGTCCTTCCAGATTTTCACTATGAATTATAAGCAGATAATGAACACAAATTCACATTCCCCTCCCCACCTTCCTATGCAAATGGAGACATTCTATGTGTATACCTGTTCCACATTTTGCTTTTTTTACTTATAAAAAAGTATAGAGATATTTCTGTGTTAGTATATAAAGGACTTTCCTATCGTCTTCCCCGACTGCACAGTATTTTAATGTATGGATGTGCCATAACCTACTTGACCAGCTTCCTAATGAAAACACCTTGGTTCTAGCCAATCTTTTGCTGTGAAAAACAGTGCCGCAAAGACTAATCTTGTAATTAGGTCAGTTTGTATTTTTGCAAGTATCAGATAAAATCCTAAAAACGGAATTGCAGAGTAAAAGGATTTTTGCATTTGTAATTTTTATAGATATTGCAAAACTCCTTTCCAGAAGGGTTATGTCAATTTACAGTCTCACCAGCAAAGAATAAGTGGGCCTGTTTTCCCCTAGTTTGGCCAACAGAATGCGTTATCCAACTTTTGGATTTTTGCCAATCTGATGGATTAAAAATAGTATGAGAGCAGAGTTTTGATTTGCATTTCTATTTTGAGTGAGATTAAGCATCTTCTCACGTGCTCAGGAGTTGTCTGTATTTCATTTTCTGTGAATCATATACTTTGCTTACTTTTCTGGTGGTTTTGGGAAGCTCTTTATATGAAGGATTTTACCCCCCACCCCGCCCCGATCTTTGACATGAGTTGAAAATACTCCACGGAGTTCACTGTTGTTTTTACTTTGCTTTTTTCATGATGAAATTTTTGATTTCTGTAATCAAATTTTCAATCTTTTATGGCTTCTGAATTTTTGTTCCTAGGAAAATACACCCCTGTACAAAGCTAGGATGGATTTTCTCTATTTTTCTTATGAGTACTTTTATGGTTCCATTTTAAACACTTAAATCTAAGATCTATTTAGAAAATGGCTCAGTTTTACTGAAAATCTTATCTTTTTCTCATTGATTTGCAATAGCACCTTTATGATATACCAAAATCCTGTGTATAATTGTATCTGTTTCTGGAAATTCTATTCTGTTTCATCAGTCTTTCCTATGGTCTTCTGCATATCTGTATTACACTATTTTAGCAATGCTTTCTTTCTTCTTTTTTAAAAATTATTTATTTATTTATTTGAGAGAGAGAGTGTGTGTCTTTGTGAGAGAGAGAGAGAAAAAAAAAAAATGCATGAGTAGGGTGGAGGGGCAGTGGGAGAAGCAGATTCCCCACAGAGCAGGAAGCCCTATACCATTGGACTCAATCCCAGGACCCTGGGATCATGACCTGAGCCGAAAATAGAGGCTTAACTGACTGAGCCACCCAGGTGTCCCTTAGCGATGCTTTCTTAAGTGTTTATTTTCATACCTGGTAGAATTAGGTCTCCGTGGACCTCCTGATATCATCATTATTATTCCTTTAGTTTTTTCAGAACTCTTCTCTTGTTCTTTTTTTCTTTTGAACTTTAAAGTCAGCTTGTTTAGTGCCAGAAAAACAGCCTATGGACATAGAATTGGGATTGCTTTCAGCATGTAAACAAACTTAGGGAGAATCCAAATCTTGTGATGTTGAGTCCTGCTCAAGAAAATGGCATGCCTTTCCTTGTTCTTCAAGCCTTCCTTTGCATCCTTTGGTACTGTTTCAATGTTTTCTTCATACAAATTTATGGCATTTCTAGTTCACTGTATTCCTAGATATGCTATTGTCTACCTTGGTTTGTGAATCTTTTTTTTTTTTTTCCTTCCTGAGTCTTCGTAATTAGTCATTTTTTGGGTGTAGATGAGAATTACTGACCTTTTTAGGTTGATTTCCTCATATATTACCAACTTTTCTCCTTTTTTGCTTATCAGAAGTAGATCAGCATTTTCTTGTTTGTTTCACAGAGCTCTTCTGGAGTCTGGGCTATGTTTACACATTTAAAAGATTTTTCCCACCCATTCCTAAAAAATAAATGTTTAAAATTTATAAAGTTACTTAATTACTGAAACTTTTGAGCACTGCGTGGTCCAAATCAATTTTACCAGTTGGGGAAAAAATGTGCTTCATTTTTAAAAGCTTAAGGAAATACTCAGAAACAGACATTTCTTATAAAGCCTCACTCCCAACCTGTCACGTGGTCACCCCTCATACATTTATTGACTTGAATTTTCAGTGATCCCTGGATGTGTGCTATCCGTGAAATCAGAGCTGGCTGAGTCTGGTGGGGATGCATTCGGATTTTTGTGTGTGTCGATCCTGTCCTCTCCCCACTGCCTGGCAGATTCTGACAGGATCGCACAAGCACACCCTTTAAGTTGAGCTCTGGCGAGTGCCTAATACACCTACATGGGCTCTGGGGGAATGGTGAGAGAATGTCTCACCTTTTAAAACCAGCCATGGAAGGGCCAGTGTGGACGCTCTGTGTGATGTAAGGGGATGAGGTCGTCCTGACGGGCTTGAGAAGGGGAAGGGGAATCCCATGGGTGGAGCTGAAGGCAGGGCCCAAATGCGTTTCAAGAAGAATTTTGTGCTGCTTTTTTTTTTTTTTTTAGTTTTTATTTTTTTTTATTTTTAAAGATTTTATTTATTTATTTCACAGACAGAGATCACAGGTAGGCAGAGAGGCAAGCAGAGATGGGGGAAGCAGGCTCCCTGCCAAGCAGAGAGCCCGATGCGGGGCTCGATCCCAGGACCCTGAGATCATGACCTGAGCCTAAGGCAGAGGCTTTAACCCACTGAGCCACCCAGGCATCCTGAATTTTGTGCTTCTTAAAGACTTGGACAAGTAAGACTCCTAGGGTGGCAGTCAAAGCCAAAGCCACACAGCCATGCCCAACAACAGGCCTGGTGTTTAGCAGAATGCATGACATCTGGGGCCACCCCGATTCTAGTGGAGTCCTCACTGCTACTAATGGCTGGGTTTTCTCAATGCTGGTGAGAAGCAGCCTCTACCTTACCCAGGCACTGATTGTATCCGTCCTTGGCTTATAATACTAGACTTGTTTTCTGCCTTCTGTCTTAGTCCTCCAACCTCACTACCGGGCCAGGCTTTTCTGAGCCATACAGTAGCTCCCTCCCGACTAGCGGCCCTCCTTATTCAGGAATAATGCCTTTAAGAAGGAAATTTTATGGGCCGAAAATACATATGTGGCTGGAATGTTGGGTCAGATGTAACGGGATCAAGTTTGATGTGGATTGATGGGATGTGTAGGAGAGAACCTCCCCACCACTCTCCTGAGCGACAGATTCGTCTGTGGGTGGGGGCAGAGCCAGGGGCAGTGAGGTCGGGATGCCGCATGGGAACCTGCTGCGGGCCATTCACTCGTTCACTTAGCATCACGTGGTCGTGGCACGTCCCTGACCTGTTGTCAGCACAGCAGCTGCCTCTCTCAGCTCTGCCATTTACTCTGTAATGGCTTCTGGCCAAGGTTGCCTAACTTCTCTCTCTCGCTCTCATTCTCTGTCTCTCTCTTTTTTCGCTTAACTTCCTTGAACCTTGACTTCCCACCTGTAGAATAGGGATAATAGTAATGTCAAGCTCACAGAATGACCAGAGTGAGGCTGCGTCTGCAAGGTGACTGGCGCGAGCGAGGCCTGACATATATAGAAGGAATCTTTATTTCTATTTTCAGTTCTTACACTAATTCTGTGAGGTGAGTCACTTTCTGTCTTAGAGAGGAGACCGAGTCTCAGAGCAGAGGAGGGATAAAAGGTGTGTACCCAAGCCTGCAGGGCACTCTAGCTGGTCCACTTTCCACATGTCCCGCGGTGCCCCATGGTCATGGTTGTAGTATTTTTTTTTTTTTTAATTTTAAAAAATTTTATTATTATTATTTTTTATTTCTTTTCAGCATGACAGTATTCATTGTTTTTGCACCACACCCAGTGCTCCATGCAATACATGCCCTCCCCAATACCCACCACCTGGTTCCCCCAACCTCCTATCCCCCGCCCCTTCAAAGCCCTCAGGTTGTTTTTCAGAGTCCCTAGTCTCTCATGGTTCACCTCCCCTTCCAATTTCCCTCAACTCCCTTCTCCTCTCCCTCTCCCCTTGTCCTCCATGGTATTTGTTATGCCCCACAAATAAGTGAAACCATATGATAATTGACTCTCTCTGCTTGACTTATTTCACTCAGCAGAATCTCTTCCAGTCCCATCCATGTTGCTACAAAAGTTGGGTATTCATCCTTACTGATGGAGGCATAATACTCCATAGTGTATATGGAACACATCTTCCTTATCCATTCGTCTGTTGAAGGGCATCTTGGTTCTTTCCACAGTTTAGCGACCGTGGCCATTGCTGCTATAAACACTGGGGCACAGATGGCTCTTCTTTTCACTATATCTGTATCTTTGTGGTAAATACCCAGTAGTGCAATTGCAGGGCCATAGGGAAGCTCTATTTTTAATTTCTTGAGGAATCTCCACACTGTTCTCCAAAGTGGCTGCACCAACTTGCATTCCCACCAACAGTGTAAGAGGGTTCATTGTAGTATTTCTTGACTTACGAACAAGGTGAGCCTCTAGCGTGATATGTCGTGAGTAAAGAGCTTTTGTGGCTTCAGGGCACGGATCTGCCATTCACAGTCCTCCTTTGTCCTCTCCCAAATGGCGTTTCTATGCACAAGCGTTCACTGGGGTTCCTGGCCTAGGAGGGGAGAGGTCTTTGGTAGCAGGTGGGAGCTCCCCTGTGCCCTCGATCCTGTGCACGGGGCTGGAGCCCAGGCTACTGACCTAGCCCCGCTTTTCCTTGGAATGGTTGTATTTCCCAGTCTTATTGTGCCCATGTGTCTGGGCCTGGAGCAGCAGCTCCGGCCTACCCCATCGGTCTCTCTGACGTACAGTATTCTATGGTGTGGTTGGGGTTTTAGTGCTTTTTCTCTCAGAGGACCCTGTGAGGTTTGCAAAGCTCCAAGGAAAGCAATTGTGTTAATAGACTCATGTCTATGAGTCTATTAAAAGTAGGACTCTCTGTCCTACTTTTGCCTAAGACTGGCACTCAAGCGATCCTTCAGAGGTCAAAGAAGTCAGTGTCTATTAAGAAAAAAATGGCGCTCTGCTTCATATGCCAATGAACTTGAAATGAAATGAAGGCCACATAGAGCCCTTAACTGGTGACCTCTGATCCCAGAGCCTCAGAAGAGTTTATTTCTTTCACTAGGCATTTGGAGTTTGCTTTCCCAAGTGAGGAAAACCCACACATGTATTTATTTATCTGGAGATGATAATAAGCTTGAGGTAGGGTGTGGGAGGGTGATTGGGGGTGGGGGGCGCCAAGAAAGCAAAAACCAGGAGCAACAAAGGGACTGCAGCCACCGTGTCGCCACATGGGGTGTTTCCAACCACGACAAAGAAACCATTTTTTTCCTTCTGGGAAGTTCCGGTCAGCCAGAGAACGAATATCCAAATGCTTTCATCAGCATAGTTTATGCCGAAGTTCTCGCTGGCTGTGGCTAACGGAAGCTCAGTATTACAGCGCTCTCCCTTGCTTGTGGTTTTGTGGCTGTTTCTATCTAATTACACATGTAATTCCATTTCCCAGGCTTGATTAAAAGTCATTTTTCTCCCTGGAAACCACGTCTCCAGTGCTTTTGCTATACTACGGAGGGCGTCGAGTGTGGCTCAGAGGCCGCCACGAGTTGGGCTAGTCCAGGATTACCGCAAAAATCATCTCCAGCAATCAGTGCTGGAGTCTAATTAGCCCAGAGCCCCTTTGACACCCCCCCACCCCCTTAAAGTTGACTTCATTGCAGTGTAAAGGCAAGGAGAGGGATTAGGAACTCTGTTCAGGCTGGGTGATATAGCGGGGCTCCCCCACCCAAAAGTCCTCATTAACCATGAAATCGTGCACACTGCCTTGGGTAGTAACGAGTCCCTGAACATCTCTGTTGGCTGGGAGTAATTGCATTCTCTCTCAGGGCTGCCACCATGTCCTAGGAAAGGGCTCACACTATCAATCACCTAATGCAGAATAAGTGATTTTCAGCTTATGTTTTAATAATGTGCACCCGGCTCGTGTCCGTGCACTTGGGGCTTGGCTCCGCTTCATGCTCCTGGGTTACTGCGCAGCCTGTCGTCACGCTCCCTTCTCTCGCCAGGGCCCAGGTAGCTCCGGAAGCCCGAGTTATTTCGACAAGTGGCGTTCTTGCCGGGGAGTTGTCTTCGATGACAAATTCAGGTTTGGTGTTTTTAGTCACTGAGGGTGAGGCTTCAGTGAGCTTAACTAAGATTAATGGGTTTTGAATATGAGCAGCTAATTAGTTTTGAGGCAGTCCTTTGTTCTGATGCTTGAGCTGTGGCGAAGTCAGCGACCACCATTCCAGGGGCCCATCTGGAAGGAAGCATGAGTGGGGACAGCACGTGGCCTATGCCGTGGAACGGACAGATTTGGGTGGTATGCCCGATTGATGGCTTGCTACCCATGGGGGCCTCAGCAATAATTTGACCTCGCTGAGTCTCCGCATCTTCTGTGTCTAGCCATTTGCAGCCTTACTGCAGGGATTCAAGGCATACGTGTGAGTGCATGTAAGTGATCCATGATTGGGAGTTTTATGGGCGTGATTTTCCAGGGATGAGCAAATGGCATTTCCTTCACTGTCAGTGTCGCTTGTCAGGATAAGGGTCCCTCTTTCCTCCTTCATTGTCATGGGCAGACCAATCTAGATGGATCAAGGTGAATTTAGGGTTTAACTATTAAGTATGATTTTTTAAAAAGATTTTATTTATTTATTTGTCAGCGAGACACAGAGAGAGTGAGCACAAGCAGGGGGAGAGGTAGGCGGAGGGAGAAGTAGGCTCCCTACTGAGCAAGGAGCCTCACTGGGACTTGATCCCAGGACCTTTCATGACCTGAGCTGAAGGCAGATGCTTAAACTGACTGAGTCACCTAGGTGTCCCCACTATGATTTTATCAAACCAACTCTTTGGGGAGATAAACTCTAAGAAGAGAATGAAGAGAGAAATTCTTGGCTGTCTTATCTGATGTGATCATGCTGGATGTAATCAAGAACATAGTCATGGGCCACTTTGTGTCTTGAGACCAAGTCCATGGCCAGTGAAAGTCCAAAGCTCATCACATCAACAGGGATTTATAATCTGCTGGCCTCCTTTGTCTGTGAGGCATGATTTCAGCACCTGTGGCCTCTGCTTGGCCCCACGCCTCTCCCATTAGAACCATAGCCCTCCTGTGCTTCCAACACCGAATAGAACAATCCTCATACCAGTGAACAATCATCACACTGATCAGTCATGACATTGGTCGGCTTTCCTCAAGATTTGTAGGAGGGGCGTTCTGAGGAGGTCAGCCTAACCTTCCTCCTGTCATCTTGTGCTCTCCTTTCTCCCTCCCTGCATGTCTTTTGTCTCCTCAGGTTGTGTCCCAGGAGCCCCACACTCTTCTCTATTTTACAGGCTTCTGTGACGCTTGGGACAGTCAACACTTAGGCTTTATGTGGCTTGTCTGTTGCCCTAAACAAATGTCAAAGTCTGTCTTCAGTAGTCAGTTCTGTCCCTGTGAAAAATCCCAGTCTAACCCATCAAGACAATTTTTCCCACCTCCTTACGTATTGAGCACTCATTGATCCCCACATTATAAGTTCATTTGGTTCTGCATAACTATGGGAGAACATGTAGATGTGGTTACCCCAGTACATCCAGACCTCGGCCCGCATCACACAGTTGCAGTGATCGCAAGTGGGGACTCTCGAGATGAAAAGTCGGGTTTGAATCCCAGCTCTGCCGTGAACTGTTGTGTGGCCTTTGGGCAAGTTACTTAGCCTCTCTTGCCTCAGTTTCTCCACATGGCAAAATGGAAAGAATGACAGAATCTACCCACATTGGGTTGCTTGTGGATTAAATGAGTTAATACAAATGGAGCTCCAAGAACAGTACCTGGCCCATGAGGAGCCCTCGGTCAATGGTATCCGTGTTGAAATAATTTCCATTAGACTACAGGATCCATGAAAGCAAGGACTTGTAAGTCCTTCTGTCCCATTGTGGAGAGGACAGCCTGCCCGGTAAACCTTTGAGGGATGAACATGGGAGGAATTGACATGATTGTGTCTGACATTGACACAGGGCCCCAGGAAGTTGTGCACAGGGCCAGGCTCTGTGCTGCAGCAACTGGTTAAGCAGTGTAAATGGAATGGACTTCCGACCTGTATGAGACAACCTGTCAAAATGAACTTCCGAGTTCCACCCAAGAACAAAGGGTTTCGACTTCTTTTTTTGCAGAGGAATGTGTGTGATTTACAGGAGGCTCCCTGAAAGTCTGGAAATCACTCACATTCCTCTCCTCCCTGCTCTATGCCACTTGTGCATATTTCAGGGAATTAGGACTTTCCTGGGGGACCCTGTGATAGCACCTCTGTGATGCAATTAGTAGGTTTTTTTTTTTTTCCCTTTAGTAAGGTCTTTGATGGGAAGTGAGGTGTCAGATGGTGGAAAAATTGGGTGGTCTGCAGTAGCTCTCAGTGGATATGCAACGGACAAAAGCAGGATGTGAGGATACCATTGCCTTTATGAACACCTAGTTCTTCTTTTCTAAGCAAATCGTATGTCCTCTGTAGACCAGTAGTGTTTCAGGCCTTCCTGGCTCTGCAGAACAACTGGCAATTAAAACATAATCAAAGTTAAAATCACTCACTGGCATGTCAGAAATGGTTAGGCCAATGCAGTTTTACAAGGGTACACGTGAGGATAGCTGAGTAGCGGAAGGAGGCAGGTTGTGTGGGTGTTTGCTTGGGATTTGAAAGTCAAACACTCGATGCATTGGAATGCCATGAATTTCTTCACTCCCTTGTTTGGTAAACATTGATATGGCATTTAGTATGTGCCCCGCACTTGTTAGGCACTGGGTGTGGAGACTGAACAAAGCATCATTCAGTTCTCGACCTTGACCATGTTGAACAGTGTCTCTGTATTGGAGCCTGGCTGTTGTTTCTTTTGTCGACTACTGAAAACAGATGTGAAACTGATATAATCTGAGAATATATTATAAGTTGTTTTCTTAATCTTAAATGTGTGCTGTAGGTGGTGTTCAGTAAGTCTTCAATTATCATATTAAAATGTTTTGTTTTCGGTTTCTGTTGTCATGCATTAATTCCCACTGAAATTTAAAATCCCATAGGTGCATATCACATGGGATAATTCACCTTGCAAGTAAAGCTCCAGTTATTTCAAGTTCCAGAAAGTAGAAGTTTTCCTAGATGGGTGAAATTCAGGATAAGGGCTGACATTCGGGAAACAGAAACGGAAGGTGTAAGAAGAAATTATTTTTGTAAAGGTGGTCAAAAATCTGGCCGTTGGGTTATTTATGATGCAGTGTACATTTCTGGAGGGGGTTTTATTAAATTCACTTGAGCTGTGAATTTGCCAGAGTTCAAACTGAAGCTCCAGCTGGATGCAGAACCGAGGTAGGTCACCTACAGCCTGCAGCCCGCCCACCTGTGCCCTTTCCTGGGCCTCCAGGTGCTGGCCAGCTGGTAATGGGGCAGGGGCCACCGGGCCATGGGCAAGGGGTCTGCAGTAGAGCCTTCAGGTCACGCTCCCAGGGAAGGCCTGCTTTGGGCTCCCTGACACCCTCCATGTGTGGCCCCACCCTCTGGCTATGAGGAAGACCGTCAGGATGGAGAGGGAGTGCATTTCTTATTTTCGGTCCTCAGATTCTTTGTGTTCTCTGAGGGAGCTGGCGGGGTGGGGGTGCTGGAGGGTTCAGGGTATGTAGAGAAGGCAGAGTCTGGGAGAGGCCCTGCTGGCTGCCTGGGACAAAGGGCCAGAGCTGAGGGAGGGCATTTTCTGGTCGGGAGTTCCAGGTAATGCCACACTGTGTTGGAACGTTGTGTTGGCTTCTCAGGACTTCTTGTCTCTGTGCTGGCATCTTGAGCTTTCTGAGCGGCTCAAAGGGGAAGAGGAAGATGCTTCGAGTATGGCTTGGATGGTGTAGGAAAGTCAGGATCACCTCCTGCTCCTTGGCAGTCCCTGGGTGCCCAAGGAGTTCTTCGGAGGCAACCCTGTGGAAACTGAGTTTGCTGTTGCCTGCTGCTTTAATGTAGGCAATATCTCTTGCTATTTAACTCCAGCTTCTAGAACCTTCTCAGACCACTGGGCAGACATTCAAGCTCCCCAGGGGCTTCTCCTTGCCTTGGTCCTGGACTCCTGCACCGGTGGGGCTTTACCTTTCCTGGTTGAGCTCTTCCCTCTCCCCTTCCTTTAGGCATGTTGGCCCAGCTCTGCACCCAGTGGTGACTGTGCCTCTCAGAGAGGCTCCCACTTTTCCACCAGAAGCTGTGTGGGCCACAAGTGTGGTGTCTGGGAGTCCAGAGCCCTGATGGCCAGGCCAGGCTGACCTCCTCTGGCTGAGGAAAGACTCCAAGCACAGAGACAAACCATCCTGTCTGACTCAGGGGGGCTGGAGACAGTCTTCTGGAAGGAAGGTTTAGATGAACTTCTGTGCTTCCATAGCACTTATAGGATGGACTGAAGCCCTCCTAGGCTCCCTCCAGTGCCGACACAGTTTCCCTATTGCATAGATCCAGAGTGTCTGAGAGGCTGATGAACATGTCCCTGTTCCAGGGTGGAGACTGCTTGGAGGGGCTGCCACTGGGCAAGATGATTGGCTTTGCTTGGTCTCCTTGGAGTGGTCCCTAGGCTGGGGCTGGAACTACAGTGGAGTGCTCACCTACCCAGGTGGGAGGGCCTGACAGGCTCTCCCCCAGTGACAGGCTATGTAAGGCATTAACACCCCAGCTGAAAAATGGTGGAAACAGAGGTGGGGCTTCATCAGAACTCCAGCAGACAGCTCCACTCTCACATTCCCTTAAGATAGCAAAGCTAATAACTGTGGGATTTAAGGAGTGACACTTGGGCCATGAAATTGACATTTGTGCTCCCTGTTACACCTCTCAATGACTATGAGTGAGAGAGTAGATTTTATAGATTAGGACACTGAGGTTTGATGTAGTCAGGAGACTGACCCAGGTGGCAGAGCTAGGATGAAGTAGAGAGTAGAGCTGGGATTTGAACCCAGGAAGTAGGAACGCAGAGCCCATATTCTCTGGGAAAGCCAGGCTGTCTTAGATGGACTCCCCAGCTGGCTCCACCAGGGAAAGCAAACCACCAGGTACCCCTTTCTACCCTATTTTATGTTGCCACCTCATAAACAACACTGGCCAGGGAAGTTTCTAGATAAAGTCAACCTCTTCCCTCTGGGTCATGGGATAGGCTACGGCTCATGGACTTGTACCTCAAAGACCTTTGTTTCTCTCTGAGGCCCTTTATTGGTGCTGGTGTAAGCAGATGGATGTTCTATCTTGCTGCTGTGGTGTTTGCAAGACTTCAGGCCTTGTAGAGGACCCCACAAGGGCCCAAGGCTTTGTCCCACTCCTGCCATCCTGGGTTCATTTGTAGGAGCAGATTTCTGCAGATCTGCCCTAAACACTGCTGGTCTGAGGTATTCTGGGTGGTCTTGTGTGGATGAGTGGATGGAACACGACCCTTCTACCTCTGAGATCCAGGCATGGTTGATATCCCAGCACCAATGGGTAGCCATATCACAGATGTGCAGCGAGTGACAGAGTGGCAGAGTGAGAAGGGATCAAGCAACAGAGAAGGAGGTAGAGGGAGGCAGACCCATGGAGAAAGTGGGCTGGGAGCCACTTCTGGATTCCTCCGTGGCAAGGGCATCCCTGGCTTGGATGGCTGGAGGCTTGGGTCCTACAGCCCAGAGGCCATCGTGGCCCAGCTCTTCCTAAGCATTCAGGTCCTGTGACAGTTGATGCCCTGCCTGAGATGGCATGGGTACTCTGTGCTTTTTGGGTGCATTCCATTCAGTAAAGAAAAGACTCAGCCTCTGTCCTCCCGGGACTCATGTCCACTGGGCGAGACTGACACATCTCTCTGAATACAGATCTCTTCCTGCCACTCAAGTTCTGGGTTCAGTGGACTAATTATTCATACTTGAGTCTTCTTTGAGTCCCACATGATTGAGAAACATATAGAAGAGTCAGACAAGGATAAAAATAACATGTTTTATTGTTGAATAAAGGACCTGTTTTAGAGCTGAGGTCAAAATGGACTTTTTGCTATTTTCCCCCCAAATATGTTAATTGACCCTACACACCGGGACAGTCTATCTGGAGCTCCAGCCTCCAGGCAGGTGACTGCTGGGGCAACTGGCCTGGGCCTTGGTCCTCACCCTTCTACTCACCATTGTTGTTCACTAGACGTAAGTGAGCCAATGGGCATCGAGCTCTTGCCCCCTTACCCAGCAGGTTAAACCTCCTCCTTCCTAAGAGGAGGGACTAGGAGAGGTGAAAGGAAAAATAGCAGCTTTTCCCCTAATACATTTAGGGATGAAATTTCTTCTTTAGATTCTTGGACAAAACACAGTGAAAGGGAGTAAGCTGTTTCTCACCATGATTTATTAACACTGACTGGAAGAACTCAGAAAGGGGTTTTGAAGGGTGAGGAGAAGTTGTCCAGGTGGTCCAGGAGGGGTGGGGAAGGGAATTTCAAGTGGAAGGAACTGCATATGCCAAGCCAGAGTTGCAGATTGTCATGGGGTCCAGAAGTACCAAAGTACCAAAGTTGAGGGCAGGGGTTGGGAGGGTACAGGGAAATGACCATGGATAGCTTATGAGTGGGGAGTGACAAGATCAGATTGCCATTTTGAATTCTCTTTCTAGTTGAGTAGAGGAGGCAAGGACAGGAAGAAGTGAGATTAAAGAAAAGTGATTAGCTTGGGGATAATTGAGTAGTCTTGGCAAAAGATGATGAGGCTCCAAGGGAAGGAAGTCGTGGTAGAGATGGAGTGTGGGGATAGATTTCAGTGCCACTTAGAAAGTAAAAAATAATGGGACTTGTTAATTGCTTGGTTTGTCACCTCGAGGATAACATTGGCTTTGAGTACAATTTGGAGTTACAAATCCAGCCTGTTGTGCGGTGAGCCCCTACTGCACAAGCTAGGAGATACGAGCAATCAGACCATCTTCTGAGAGTTACCACTTCAGCCAACATAAAATAGGTCTGTGCAGACACATGTGAGAGAAAGCGATGGCTTTGGTGTTAGGACAAAATGGGACATTCAGAAAGACTGAGAAGTGGAGCTTGGTCCTCCCAGAGGCAAAGGCAAAGCAGACTTGCGGGGGTCAGTGTCCACGTCCATCTAAACACAGTGCAGGCGGGGGATGGGGACCCCTGGGCTTGCAGGACCGTGGCTTCGCTGGTGGTACCGTCCCCACTGTGGCCACAGCACCTGAAGCCAGTGGGCTTCCAGGCTCATCTGCAAGCCCATCAGCTCTGCTGAGAACTGTGCATTCGGCTAACTCCACTTGTTCCCATGACTCACCTGCGGCCTCTGAGCAGCCCAGGGGATCTGTTCCCTAGAAAGGAGGCAGCTAGTCTCCTGGAGGCAAGACTGCAGTCCCAGGCTCAGTTATAGCTGCTGGTGTGCTGGGCCAACTTGTTACCTGCTC
The DNA here is from genome assembly GCF_002288905.1 of Enhydra lutris kenyoni. Taxonomy (NCBI): domain Eukaryota; kingdom Metazoa; phylum Chordata; class Mammalia; order Carnivora; family Mustelidae; genus Enhydra; species Enhydra lutris. The sequence continues at coordinate 37,508,402 of NW_019154096.1, read as the reverse complement.
AGGGGAGTTGACTGTGTGTATCTGCCCCCAGCTCTGTCATGTTCAATGACATCATTTTGATAACTTGGAACTGGTTATAGTGGGAGAATTTATAGCCTGGCAAAGCCTATGAGATGGGGCTTCCCCCTCCCTCCCATTCCCCACCACCTGAGAGCTCGTCATTCTACAATAACTATCCCTTCACTGGTTGTAGCTGTCACTGCCATTTTTTTTTATTGGCCTTCTGGTAAGTACACCCATTTTAGGAAACATCCATTGGTGTTCCCTCAAACTTGTTTGAGTTTCTGAATGAATAAGGCCAAGCACAGGCCTTGGACTGTTCCTGAAGGAAAGAAGGAGGCATCTAGGTTACCAGCCCACAAGGCTAAGATGACCCTCTGGGTCTTCCAGTGAAAGGGCCCCCTCTCCGTAGGGGCCAGGCCCTGGTGTAAACACTTGGCATGAACTAACACATCAGTCCTCACAGCAAGCCTAGAAGGCAGGTATTATTACCATAGCCATTTCTGGACGAGAAACCTGCCTGACACCGCACAGCTCACAGATGGCTGAGTCAGGATTCTGGCCCCACGGCCTGATGCCCTCCATCACTAGGCCCCCGAGGCTCAGCATTCCTTACTTTACGTTGCCTCGAGTAACTGATTGTTATTAATCGTCTTCCAGAGGCCAGGTCTTGGTCCTTGACAGCCTTTGTTCCCTTTCCAGGAAAGACAGTAAATCTTTGCAAACACTGTTGTGGTTCGAAGCTTGGGTGGCGGGTTTGATGATATTTCTGGCCACCTTGAACCCCCCGTTCTGTCCCAGAAAGTGGTACCGAAAGGGCACCTTTAGAATTCATTCTGATTGCATAAGTTCTTTTAATAATACATCTGTAATTTGAGACATATATTCTCGAAGCAAAATATAGTAAGCCATGCTTTAGGGCACACACTGTGCTGCTGTACTAATTAATTTGTCAAGTTGTGGCTAATTATAAAATGCAATGTTGCTTATTTTGATTTGTAATGTAGCCCACATTGTTCGAACCACTAAAAGGGAAGTGGCAGGGTGTGGGAGAATGGAACGTTCCCTCCAGGTTACAGAAGGTTAGGGCCTGCCATCTGGGTTACCTGTGTCAGGAGTGTATATCACAGCTCATGTTCCCCCTGCCCGGTAAGGCCAGCAGTCCTCCTGGGTTCCATGCTTCCCCAGGCTGTTCTGTCCCATGAGTAGGCAGTATAGGCCCCACCCCCACCCCGTTCGTCAGCTGCTGCATGCTTCTATCTGGCTTGCAGTGTACTACCTGGATGCTTCCGCCTGGCTCATGGGATGGGTCCAAAGCCTTTGGTTTCCAAACCCACTGGGGACTGGAGAGCTGAATCGGCTTATGTCCCGTGTGTGGCTGCTGGCCACAGGGGAGTGTCCTGGCTTTCCACAGCACTGGCTGTGTACCTCTGGCTGGGCCTTCTTGGGTCTGGAGGTGACAGGCCCGAGGTGAAGAAGTATGTGTTCAGAGGGCCAGAGACCAGCTTTCAAGACTTCCAGGGGGTGGCATTTTGGGGAAGATTCACCAGAGTGCAGGTGTGGGTCTTTGGATTGAATTCTTAGAAGCCTGATTTTGTTAGAGCAACACCCAGCAAGGAGACCTCCAGCCAAGGAAATCCATGTGTGACTCCAGGCTAGAATTCCTGGGACCGCAAACACCTGTATGTCCTGCGCTTATGGAGAGCCACTCACAGTGGGAGTGTTGTCTGTTCAAACCACCACCTAGGACCTGTCTGCCTCAGAGCCCGGGGCTCATGTCTGGGGCCCTGGGTACCCTTTCTCTGATAGTACCTGTGTGGGTGCTGCCAACTTCTGCCTCTTGGAGCTTTCCTCCCTGTATTCCAATTGATCCCATCCCTTCTGCACTTTTTCCCCTAAACTAATTGTAATACATTTGTTAAGGTGTCTCCACAGTCCTGCCTTTAGAGGTCCCAGCCAGCCACCTGGGGTAGACTGCAGGAGGCTCTCCAAAACTTTGGCCTGAGGCTCCAAGTTTCTGATGATGTCAGTTTTCTGCTATTACCCTTTATATGGCCACTCCCATCTTAGTCTATCAAAGCACCTGCTGTTTTCCTGGGGAGTGTGTAGGTCAGCTTATAAATATCTATTTATTAATATTTATGTGTTTATGCTATATATAATGTTATAAACATTTATTTTTTGGTGTTCATTGTTTATCTGCCTCCTGGACCATGTCTGTTTATTCATCTGGGCATATCTGGTGCCTAGCCCAAGGCCTGGCAGCTAATGGGTCCTCACTAAAATGAGTGTTGGGTGCACAAAAAGTTCAGCCCTGAGAGAGGGACCCCAGGAACACCTCCTAAACCCACTCTACACTGCCAGCTCTTGACACTGGACCCCGTTCACTGGGCTTGCCAGCCTGGGGCCTCCTCTGCTGGGACTTATAGGCACCCGGCTGGCGCTGTATCCTGCCCAGCGCCCTCCCATCCTCAGTGCTTTCATAGTCAAGAGGACACTTGATGAAATTAAAAGCCTGCACATTTAAAATAGACGCGCGGGAACCCCTTTTTTTGGCAACATGCAATTAATCAACCTTTGGAACTCAATCCTGCAGGATATCATTGAGGCAAATAATTCAGCATGACTAAGGAGGGGATTAGAAACCTTTATGAATAAGAATAGCATCTATTAGCAGAGAGCTTCCCTGTCCAGAGAAATCCATCCCAGGGCTGTTAGGTAAAATCTCACCATCAGCTCTGATGGAGGGATAACAGACCTACTAGAACAGAGTAGATAAAATAAAAGGGGCTGGTAAAGAGTGGCTATGGTCACTGTCCTTTGATTGGCCAGGGAGAGAGACCCTTGTCCAATGTGGTGCAGCCCCCAAAAGGCTCCTGAGCAAATAACCATGACTCCCAAAGGCTAGAACCTAGACTCACATAGCCCTATGATTCCATGCATCTGTCCACCCATCCATCTCTTCAGCCATCCAGCCACCCATCTGCTTACCTGCCCGATTGTCTATCCATGCATCTGTCTGCCCAGTCAGGCCATCCATCATCCCATCTTCCCACTCACCTGTCTCTCTGTCCTTCCATGCAGGCACAGTTGGGGATACAAATGTGAAAACATAGACAAGGCCCTTGTGTTCAGAAAGTCACAGTCCAGTAAAGGAGACCAAAGAGAAAACAGATAGTTGTAACGGTAACAGATAGTTGTAATCACAGGGGACCTTACAGATGCTGTGGGAGCCCAGCGGAGGATGCCTTATCAGAAAGTAAAGATTCAGCTTGTTCCTGGGAGGCAGTGTGGTATTGTGAAAAGAATGTTTGCTTTGGACCTAGTCAGAAATGGATTTGAGTGATTTTGCATTTGTGATTGGAGGGACTGTGGGCAAGTTATGGAAGCTTTCAGAGCCTTCATTTCCCTCACCTCTGAAATGGAGACAATGCTATCCAGCAGGGCTCTGTGAGGGTTCCATGAAGGGATGTCTGTGAAAGGGGCTCAGCAGAACACCTGCCATTAGTAGCTTGGATGGGAGGAGCATTCTTCTCTCTCTCTGTCCTATGCTACGCCTCCCTTTGGTTAATTTGTTTATACAATACAGATCCTGTTTAAAGATATTTATATATCCCGTATTTTACACATTCACACTCACAAACACCCATAGAATTTAAAACTCTCAGTTCAGCTTCAAAGCCCTCACTTTTCCTGGGCAAATCGGAAGGACATCTGTTACCTCAATGCCATTAGCTGTGTTAGCACACATATAAGTACCTCGTTAAAAAAATCAAATATTAACACACATAGCAGGAGCCTTGGGCTTTCTGTTTGATTACTCTGAAGGGTACATTTGCTTAATATAAGCTAACTTATAACTCTGAAGTTGTAAATTTGAATAAGCCTGTCTCCTAAAAACTCTTCCAGATGATTCCAAGCCTAGAATGGATTGTGCATGTTCTGTAGGGGGAGTTGGGGTAAGGTGGTAGTGGGTGACGCCTCTCTCAGAGGACGTGTAGTCAGCACATCTTAATACTGGAGTGAAGATGGTAGGTGTTTGGCACATGTTGCTATGATAGGGGGTGATTACCATTTTCACCTGGCGGGGCCCCCAGTGGGCTGTTGGTTCTTTGGGTGTAATGGGAGAGAGTTATCTCCTTCACTTTTCTGCTGGCCGGTCCAGTCTGGAGCTCTAGCCCCTCACTGAGCAGGCTTGGGTGACCCTTCAGCTTGGGGCTATACTCTAGTCCATGCTTCTGTAGGACAGGGCTGCTGTCTTCTTATAAGGGCTTCAGGAGCTTTCCATGCAGGCTTAGTTTTTTTTTTTTTTTTTTTTTTTTTTAAAATAGTGCAGTTCCTATCTTGTCTACACCCAATTCCTAGCCTTTGACTCTTTGCTTTCTTCCCCAGCCCATGGGCAGGACAGAGGCTGAAGCATCATTCATATTAATGGCCTCCCATTATCTGCTGTTCTAGTTTTCTCTGTCCCTCTGAGGAGCCTGCCAAGCAGGGCACCATGTGCTCATGGGCCCTTAATAAATGTTTGATGATGATAATTAGATCATGGGCAATTTGTTACCATAACATTTATTTTTCACATTTTTCTTGGAAATGTTATCTGTCTCCAGCTCTGCTTGACTCAGGATGGTGATTTCAATTTCTACAAAGAATGTGGCCCAAAGATGCAATTCATTATTGAAGAAAGAGCAAAGGTTATACAGCACCACAATCTGGGCTCACATTCTGAATTTTCTACTTTCTAGCTGGAGGAATTTGGGTGAAGCTTACATTTTTGGGCTTAAATTTCCATGACTGGTAAAGATAGTAGTATCCGAAAATGAGTCTCATCATCACTAAAACATTTCAGGGCGGACAACAGATATTCATTTTGTTGGCAGGAAGATTGGGGCCTATTCAGTAGTCTGGCTCACAGTAGATCACACAGTAGATCAGGGTACATGGGAGCCTGGGACTTCTAGATCTTTGGCTAGGACCCCGGTTCTATAACCTTGCTGAGTATATAAAATTCCCCCCCACTTGCTGCCTTCCTTGTTCTCCCCTTCTACAAATATTTAATGAGCACCTACTATATGCCAGCCAGTGAGATATGGTGGCAAGCCAGACTAAGCCCCCCTTTATTGTGGCACTTACATTCTGGTGAAAGGAGACAGTCAACAACCAGATGACTGTATAAATATGTAAGAGACATACAGTGAAGGAAAATAAAGGTGAGTAAGGGGAAAAGAAAGGGGTGAGGGTCCAGTTTCAGAGAGGAGGGTCAGGAGGCCCCTCTGATGTGGGGGCATTTGAGCAGAGGTCCAAAAGAAATGGCAGGTGCAGAGACTCAGAGCAGGGGTGTCTTTGTCATGTTCAAGAAATGGGAGACAGTTGGGTGGTGAGCTGTGGTCAGAGAAGCATGTTGGCAGCAGGTCAGATAGAACCATATGGGCTTGGTAAGGAGATTGGATTTTACTCCAGGATGGAAGCTCTTAGAGGGTTTTGAGCAGGTGCATGGGGATGAACAGACTGTAGTGGGAGAGAGAGGGAGGAAGAACTCTTAGGATACTATTGAAACAATCCAGGCAGAGGTGTTAGGGACTTTAGGTGGGGATGGGCAGAGGACCAAGGTGGGAATCCTGGAAAGTGGTCCAAGGTGGATGTGTTTTGAAGGCAGATTGATAGATTTGCCAGCCGTATGGATGAGTCCTGGAGGGAAAGAGAAAGAGGAGCCAAGGATGAGGGTGTCGCCTTTGGGCTCTAGCAATAAGGAGAATGGTGTGGCCGTACCTGGGGTGAGGAGGACTGCACAGGAGTAGGTGTGGGTGGGGGGGGCGTGAAAACCAGGAGTTTTTTTGGGACATGCTAAATTTGAGACACAACTTAGACATCCATTTGGAGGCTTGGAGGAGGCAGGTGGATTTACTGTGTTAGGGGTGAAGGAGAGGTCGGGCCTGCAGATTCAACTTTAGCAGTTAATACTACAGACAGGAAAAGCCAGGATACTAGGTGAGGCTGACCTTGGGGGAGGGAGTGAAGGTCGAGAAGAGAAGAGGTCAGGGGACTGGTAGCGGAAGGACTATTTTAAGAACTGAAGGCAGGAGCCTAAAGTAGCTGGCTTTCCTGCCTCTCACCCCTGAGAATTCATGGGAACATTTTGACCTTTGAATATCTCAATTTGGAAGTCTCCTAATAGAAAGCCTGGGACATTTTCTAAAAAGTATGGGTATTTCAATCATGATGATGCAAATATTACAAGGCTGTCATTTGAGATGGATACCACCCCCTTTCCCTTGGCCCCTGAAATCTTTCTACCAGTTGGCCTTTCAGAGACAATGGATGCTCCCAGGGCCCAGGGTGTCAGCTGAAGGTGGTCCTAAGGGGAGCCCTGGCTGTTCTGATCACCTTGTTTCTGCTAAGTAAACCTCACACGCTCCCCTTCTCTGGATTCAGGCTCACATCTTCCATGGAACTATGCACACAACTAGCTAAAGATACCAGTATCGAAAGACAATTCTAACCACTCCTAAGCCATTATGGGGCAGACAACAGATGCCTGCTTTGGTCATGAGGCCTGGTCTGGGGTACTGGCTCGCTTGATGTCAGACAATCACTCAGGATGCTCCAGAGACCTGGGCGCCTCTTAGCTTTTGGCTCAGGGTCTCAGTTCTGTAACCTTGCTAATGTATAAAATTGCATTACTTTCCCAGAATGAAGGGGATTGAATTGCCCCCAGGCCTAGCAGACAAGGACAGGAGCTTTGTCTGTCCACAGAGATGCAGTGGTGGTTCGGTTTGAGGGGGGCAAAGAGCGAACAGATAGGAACAGAAGAGCCCACTAAGCCAGCCCTTTGTTAATAATCACTCTGCCCAGGAAGCACTGCCTGGTGTTTGGGGGGCAGCTTGGGAGCCAAATACACCTGGGGGGCTGCTGAATGCTCACCCAACCTCTCCGAAGCAGTGTGATTCGAGACAAGTCCCTCCATCTCTTTGAGTCTGAGTGTTCTCATTCATGTGACAGGGCTGGGAACTCCTAGCTCAGAGAGTGGTAGTGAGGACCCCATCAGAGAAGGACACCAACAGAGCGCCTAGTACCAACTTGTGCTCGCCCCGTGTTCCTCCTCTTTCCCCATCTGTGTGCAGCCCACAAGAAATTCACGATGGTGAGAACCACAAGTTCACACTGAACCGTTTCTGTAATGTGATGGTGTAATGTGTACATTACATCTGTAATGTGATGGTGACGCGAGGGTGGATTTTAGGTCCATAAATCAGTTAGGAAGCACAAAGCGGTTGCTGGTGGGGGTGCAGAACAAAGGCTGTGTACGATAGAGAAGCCGTCAGCGGCTGGCTTCACCTGAAGTCTTGGCCTCACGGGGACATTGGGAGGAGCCGCTCCAGACTGCGTAAGTTGATAGGTAGGATTGACGTGAGTGAATGGACACAGCACCCTGAAATTGAAGCCATATTGGTCCCGCCATTAAAACCAGATATGCTTTCCTAGCGGCACTAGTCCTGATAGCCCCAAGGTGGAAATGACCCAGATGTCCGTCAGTGGCTGAACAGATAGAGTGTGGTAGATCCAGACAATGGAATATTAGTCAGCCATATAAAAGAGTGAGTGCTGATCGGGGTACAACTTGGGTGAAACCTGAAAAAATTTCAGATGCTCCGTGGAAGAAGCTGGACATCAAAAGGCAAGTACTATGGTGGTTGTTAGTGCTGGGGGAGGGGGAAATAGAGGGTGACAGCTCATGCGCCCCAGGTTTCCTTTTGGGAGGATACAAATGTTCTGGAACTAGATACAGGGGATGGTTGTACAATACTATGAATGTACTAAGTGCCATGAACTTGTACGCTTCAGAATGGCTACAGCGGTGAATTTTTCATTATGTATATTTTACTGCAGTCAAAAAAATAACTTACCCTGGGTGTCCTCTGCGTGGGGCTCTCTTCTCTGCCTCTCACGGCCCCTCCGTGGGCCAGACACAGGGCAGCACACATTGGACATACCATTTCCTCATCTTCATGGCATGTCTACAAGGGCAGAGGCCTTGGTCCCAGTTTATAGGCCAGGAAGCTGAGACTGAGCTAGTGACATTCCTTTCCTCAGGTCACAGAGCCAGTGCATGCTGAGCTGACATTTAAGCCCAGCCCATGTCCGCTTTAGGGCTGAACTTGCTGCCACAGACACATCATAGTCATTGCTGTTTATTAAGCATCTACTGTATGCTGGGTTCTGTGCTAAGTCTGTTGTGGGCTCTCACCTTGGGCTTGCTTCTGGCTCCCTATGCCTAGCGCAGTGTCTGACCTCTGGCAGAGGGCAGGAACCCCTGCACTTTTTTTTTTTTTTTTATCATTGAGGTTGTTAACTTAGCAGTTGATTGTGAACTGGATTGGGGGAATGGCTTTCTCTTTGACAACCATTAACATGAGTAGTTTTCACAATGTGAACTTAACTCCTACCTTCTCCTAGGCGAAGCTTCTTGAAACAGTCATCCTCCTTTTCCCTGATACTTGGCAGCCACAGCCCATCGAGCCGTTGAAAATCATTTCTATGTTCAGAGATGGACAATTTAGTATTGTAAATTTTAAAATTAACAAACTGTTGAAGGATCAGGGCACTTCAAGTTGTGGCAGAAAGCGAACCAATTTCAGCTCTCATAAGAGCAATGTGTGCGTGTGTTTTGGATATTACCTATGGAACATAAGCGTATGTCTATAACCTGCCATTTATATGCAAATAACTGGCACTGTGGTGCATATGTCCCCCACAAACAGCGTGAAATATCTATAAATTATGCAATAATATAGATGTTGCACATATGTTATTTTGAGCTAATTGTCATCAAAACTTTGGGCTGAGATGGGCTTGTGATGGGTGTGCTGGCACCAGTCGTGGGCCTGGGAGGAGTGCTATGGAGAGTCCCACTGTAGCAGAGAGCTGGGTGTTAGTGGACCCTGGGAGATGAGCTGGCTGGCGACTCCAGGGTGCCAAGGGACCAGATCCTGAGGCAGAAGGCTCAGAGACATGTTCCCCAGGCCAGGGGGTTTGGCTTTCAGTCTTGTAGACTTGACATTCAGTTTTCTTAGAGCCCTGGGGGGTGGGGTGAATAGGCCAAGGTACTATTGGAGGTTAGCTCAAGTCCTGGGTCATTCCCAGAGAGGAGCCGAGTATGTGCTGGGCTCAGCCTGGCTGAGTAGCGTGGGCTCCTTTTGCTGACATGGCGCAGAACATAGACATCAGAGTCTGCTCTGGGTTTATAATGCAGCTCTGCCACTTCCTGGTTGTGTATGTGACACTTGAGGGTGTATGAGACACCCTCTCCAAGGGTCAATTTTGTGTAAAATGAAGATAGACGGGGTCCTCTCCTAGGGTTGTGGTGGGAGCCAAAGTGATACCATTTGGAAAGAACTTGGTGTGTCTAGTGATGCCCAATGGGTGGGGCCCATGACTGTGGCCATGATCATGGGAAGGCTACCAGGGGGACTAATTCTAATGAGGAGGCTGCTTGATCTCCTCACTGGAGCTGGGTGATGTCAAGGGCACCATTGCTGAGTGGCAGAACAGGAGGCAACCATCTCCCCTATAGGGCTGGCCCTGCCATCAGCTGGACACAGGAGAATTGCCCGGATCCCTGTTTTTGAGGACCTTCTATGTGCCAGGCACTAAGTACACTGTATACATTTTATTTTCCGCTCCCCCTTCAAATCGGAGAGGTGGTCCCATTGCTGGCCAAGAGCTGAGGAGCTACAGCTCAGGGATTAGAAACTGAGTCCCCAGGTCACAAAGCTGGTCAAGGCAGCTGGGATTTGAGTCCAGCCCTGAGTCAAGGACACGCTGCTCTGTGGCTGTCTCCTTCCATTAGGGCAGCCTCTCCCTAGATTTGCTGGACACAGTTTTGCACGTGTAGCCCCTCTCATCCCATGCTCTGTGTTTAAAACATTGGTGCTGTTTCAGGTTTCTGCTCACGGGGATTGACATTGCTAAACCCCCAGGCCTGGCTTCTGGATTTCGCCTGGTGTCAAGAGCCCTGAGCCTCCGATGACATGTTTGGGTGTTTCCCTGGTTTACAGCTTGGCAGATGGGGGGTGTCTCCCTGTGCTGGGGAGCCAGCAGCCTCCCGCATCCCTGGATGGGCAATGAGTGAGGAGGTTGGGCTAGGTGTTCAAACCGGAGACCTCTAGGAGCAGAGAGGAGAGGCGTTCCGGCCCTGCTGCGTCACTGTGAGGCTGCTGGGCTGGGAATCAGTGTGGTGGCCAGAAGGACATCTGACTGCAGCCAGCCAGAGAAACGAGTCTCCGAATGGGGGCGGTGGGAGGACGGCATTTCCTGGCAGGAGCCCTGCACCTGGCTCAGAACTACTCACCTTGAGGAAGCCCAGCTCCCACCATGTTGTGCTGAGGGTTCTCACACCTTCTTATAGAACACTGTGTACCATTTTGAGCATCACACAAGCAAATTTAGCCAAGCATATTTTGGGCCAATTGAAGTTGTAGGCATGCTGCCTGGGGAAAAAATAGATCTTTTCTTACTTGATGTGTGACAGATGAGAGCAGCGGAGAGGCCCATGCACTCTGTTCTGCCCACACAGGGATGCTGCCCAGGGGCCCTGCACTGGCTACCTTGTTATCCTGCCTCTCACCGTCACTTCGGAGATGTTTAAATGGGCTGTTTTCACCAGACAGCTGGGTGATGGTGGGAGAGGGCTGGCACAGGCAGAGCAAGAAAATTACTCCACAGGATGTCTTCAGGTAGTACTGTCTCTGCTCACCCATCTGAGAACTTGGGGGTGGGAGGTGGGGGAGACTCATCCCAGACTGACCATGCCAGCTGTTGTTCCCCCGGTCTGTGGCTGTGCGTGGTCAGAGTGTGGACACCCACCTCCTCACCAGCCTCTGATGGAGGGTGGGGGCCCTTGAAAGGGAAACCAGACAGCTCTCAGACCATCTGCAAGCCCTGGGGACATAACGGGCGGGCCTTGGTTCACAGAGGCTGTAGAGAATGGAACGAAGAGGAAGGCTTTAATTCCGCGCAATCAATGAGTACTCAGTCACTGTGTGCTAGGCATTCAGATGTGCTTGTGATTATTTTGTATGTGTGTGTATAGTTGTTTACATTTTTTCCCCCTGTTATCTAAATGAGAGCCGGTGAGGCCCTTCAAATATACAGCATAGAGGTAGGAAGGGGAGCTAATTTGAGTCATGGGCAGGGGGTACTTGTAATTGGCTTTGGTAGGAGACAGATGGGGCAGATGACAGAGGCTGGGATGAGGCCTAGGTGCTTGCCTGTGTGGCTGAGTCAATTTTATGGGATTCGTGGAGAATCCAAAGGGAGGAAGAAAGTGTTTGCCATGGGGACTGGGTGAGTCCAGACTTAGGCCTTTTGAGCATGCGGTGTTTGCATGGGCTACACATGTAGGTAATTTTAGTAAGGGGGTGGTAGTAAAGAAATGGTGTTCAAGAGAGGGGTTTGTACTGGACTGGAGGCCTGGGTGTTAGGAACAGTGGGTGTGGAATAGGTTGCCTAGAGAGAGAATCTGGAAGGAAAATGACCTAGGGAGAGAGCCTGGGCAGATGGGCTGGGCAGGGCAGTGCGGAGAAGGTCGCTCTGCAAAATGGGATCATATTAGCCTTGAGCTTGTGGGGTTGTGAGTGTTCATTGAGGGGGTGCCACTAGTGCTGACAGCAGAGCGGAGGACATGGGGAGTTCACAAGCCAGCCTCGCTGCTGTTGTGCATCGTGGGGGCAACTATTGTTCTGACTTGATTAGTTTCTCCAGCCTTTTTTGGAGCACACATTTCACCTTTGGAACGAGTGAGACATTCATGGGAGGGGAGCTGGGACTCTTGTCCATATCCCTCAGCTGGGCAGGGGAGACTGGGAGGATGGAGGGGCAGGTGGCAGTGCAAGGTGCTGGGGAACCTCTGAGTCCCCAGGGTTGGACAGGAGGCCAGGAGAGCTGGAGCTGAGTTGCCCAGGAGGCAGTGGTTAAAATCTCCTGTGGGCCTCCCCAGCATGTGGTCATGGTTTGGGCCTGGTCTCTGTTGGTCTTGAAAAAGGTGTTTGTAATACCACTCATTCCCCAGCAGACTCATAGTCTTGAACTACCGCCTCAAAGAGAGCATGAGAAAGGAAGAACTTCCGATCTGTCATCATTTTTACACCTTTAATCAACTTCGGGCTCATGGAATAATGACTGTTGAAGGTGGAAGCCAACATTGGTCAACTTGTGGGCCTCCCCGGGCCTTACTCTATAGTTCTGCCCTGTCCAGCACGAGCCACCAGCCATGTGTGACTTTTGAGTACATGAAATGTGCCTACTACAACTTGAGCACCAAAGCTTTTAATAATATTTAATTTTAATTAATTTAAATGAAAAAATCTTAATCAATGTAGGCATTAGAAAAATTATTAAGTGTGTTTGGAACAACCTAATTATGTGACTCTACTTTTCCAGGACAAAAATGCAATGAAATCTAAAATTAGATCAACTATTTCTGATGAAAATGTAATATTTAAGATTGAGAGTGCTGTAAGTATAAAATACACATCATTTTAGAAGATTCGGTACAGGGGCACCTGGGTGGTGTAGTCAGTTGAGTGTCTGACTCTTGGTTTTGGCTCATGTTGTGATCTCAGGGTCACGAGATTGAGCCCTGTGTCAGGCTCTGTGCTCAGTGAGGAGTCTGCTTGAGATTCTGTGTCTCTGACTCTCTCCCGACTTGAGCGCGCACTCTCTCTCTCTCTTTCAAATATATAAATAAATAAATAAGATCTTAAAAGATTCAGTACAACTGAATCTTATTAAACTATCTTATTAATAATTTTTATATTGATTGCATGTGGCGATGTTGATATTTTGGATACATTGGGCTAAAGAAAATCTATTATTAAAATTAATCTCACCCATTGCTTATCTTTTTAAGGTGTTTAATAGAAAGCTAGAAAGTCACAGAGGCCTGACTCAGCCACTGGTCTGAGAAGCCCATGGCTTCACCTGGAGCATTTGCTAAGGGGGGGTGAATGAGACAGATTTGCAGGTCTGAAACAGACGTCAACTATAATGTAAATTACGGAGTTTGGGCGATCGCTGCGGATCAGTGTTGACTCCTCAGCTGTAACAAATGGACCACTCTGGTGGGGGACGGTGATAGTGGGGGATGATTTAGCAGGGAGTGGGCAGGGGATATAAGGGGGATCTCTGTACCTTCCTTTCAGTTTTGCTGTGGACTTAAAACTTTTCTAGAGAATACAGCCTATAAAAAAAGCTCAAAGCAGAAGAGTAAGACGAACAAACAAAAAAAGCAGTCATCTCAGAGTGCCATCAGTTTTCTTTCTTGGGGAGGAAGAAATTTGCTCAATCAATCCCTACGGACCGGGGAAGGCACCTGCTCATTGAAGCATCTCACCCGAGTGTCCCAAGGCCGCCCATCATGCAGCACAGGCTGAGCTGCGGACAGCATCCACCTGCCCATCAAGGAGTCTCTTCTGAGAGTCTCACCAAGAAACCCAGAAGGGCCCAGAAAGGAAGAGAATATTTGGCTGGCCTCCATTTTGGAGATCAAGGTCTTAAATGAAACCCCACGATTACAAGCGGATTCTCCTCCCACTTTGATCAAGATGCCGCCTTTGCATTAGAGAGCTGCTTTCCACCACTTTGACTCTCCTTCCGGGCAGACTGGCCTGGGCTAGAGAATCAGAATGGATGGAAACACCTTGAAAGTGGTTCTCAAGTGTTCTTGGGGGTTGCTAATACCAGTTTCCTCATCGCTGTGTGTCCTCTTAGGAACATTCATCGGTCTTAGGATTTTTGTACTTTCTGTTTGCATGTTCAGTGGACGGCCTCTCTTTAACAAAAGGCCCCAGAGTTAGTTGCCACCATCACCAAACCGACAAGAAGCCAGGAGGATGCTGTTCCCGGGGGGAGCGGGGGGCTTTCCTACCTCCCTGGAGGGGCCTGGCTGTGCTTGCTGCCTTGGCCTGCCAGGCTGGTGGGGCTGGCTGAAATGACACAGTGCTTTAGGACTTTGCAAACAGGCAGGGATGGAATTCCTGAGTTCATGATGGTGGATTACAAAGCACTTTATCTTTTCCCCTCCCTGTTATTTCTTCCCACACACAGTCATGTTCACACACCTACCTTAACTTTAATAGGCTGGAAAGGGAGACCTAGGGAAGTCAAGAGATGACAACAACGTCTCTCGGCAAAGATTTGACCTCATTTCACTTAGAGCCCCCTGGATCCTACAGGCTGTGCCTGGCGCCATATCCACGACCACTGAGGGGCCTGCAGGCTGGAGCTGAGTGGGTGGGCTGCTCGTCCTGCGTGGGCTGGTTTGTCCATGTTGGCAGCCTGGAGCCATCCTGCCAATCACGGGGGATGGGAGTGCTTGGCTCAACTTAGGGTCCTCGCCTGTGCCAGGCTCTATCCTCCCTCCTGTCTGGCACTTTACAGATGTGGGAGGGGGCAACACCCTCCCCAAACCCCCATCTAGCCATCGATAGCTGATTTTCTCTGTCACACTGGAAGAAGTTTGCTCCTAAGAGATGTGTGCTGTCTCACCTCTGCCCGTGTGTTGCCGGCTCTTGGAGGGGCGTGTGCAGAATGCTAAATGAGCTCCCTTGATGTTACACCTGAGACATGTTTGTGTTATAAATGGGTACAAATAGAGTTTGGTTTTAGGTGATGTATGAGGTCTGTCACGTTTCCCCCTGTGGTAGGACAGTTAGAGGAGAGCTAATTTGTTCTGGGTTGGGCATTTCCAAGCCTTCTGTGTTTTTGGGACTGCTGTTCCCTCTCTGTAAGGGGATGGGGCCAGCGGGGCCCTGGGCTGCCAGTGGGTGGGAGCTCTGCTCAGGCATCATGATCCTTGGCCTGCCCATCTAAGAGACCCATCCAGGATGTCCCGTGGCCCTGAGCAAATGTGCCTCTGCTTTCTTTTGGGCCCTGCAGACCTGACCTGGAGTCAGATCTCTATTGGATTCCTGTGCTACTTACGAATGACCACACTAGGGTGTGGCTCAAAGCAGGTCATGTGCCTGTTCTGCACCTGAACTCTGACCTCCCCCCTGAGCAGTTTCTGGGAGGATCAGGTGGACAGTCTGACAAGGGCCTGGCAAGGGTGTTCTGTGCATGGGAACTACTTTTCTTCACTGACAATTCAGAGTACAAAGGCCATCTGCTTACCCAGCTGAGTTGGAGTAAGCAGGTTGGAGTGGAGTTGGGGTCATGGGCCCCAAAAGGGGAAGCCTCCTGGGTCCTAAAGCACCGCCCCGCCCTCAAATCCCACAGGAGCCCAATGTTGTTGTCTCCTTCCTTACAAGGAAGCTGTGACTATCCCATGAGAGCCCTGTGGCTGAGGCACTGGGGGGCTTACTGTTATGGTGCCCATGGGAGCACTGTCCTGTCAAGGATGTGTCTGTGCACAGGGCAGCTGGGGTGGAGAGGTGGCTGGGAGGCAGGGCTGGTGATCATCAGCACTGGGGGTGGGAGGTGTGCTGAGGCTCCCAGGCTCCTTTGCAGTGCAGAAGCCACACCTGGTCCAGATGTGTCCCTCAAGGGGCTCCCAGGGACCTGCCAGGCCTGTGCCTCAAGCAGCTCATGTCCATCCCAGCACTGTCACTGCAGAGAGAAGGCTCCACCTTCCCAAGGCCCCTTTGTGTCCGGTAAGGGCCCCAGTGTCTGAGATCGCCCCTGCAGTCGGGCATCCAGTATTAGGTCTAATTCTAGTTTGGAGTTTGCAAACTCCTCACCCCACATCTTGAGGGTCTTTTGGAGGCAGTCCTCTGTGGACTAGATGTGTATGCTCTCTTGGGGTCTCCCACATTCAGAAGAGTATCTGGTTGCATCATGAGGAAGGAGGGGACGTATTTTGTGGATGGTGTCAGAACGCTGGGTCTGTGGCTGGTGGACACCGTGGAAACCACAGCAGTCTTCTGTCGTGCAGCCTCTGACAAGGCGGGGAGACAGACCAGAGCCCCCCTGTGGTAAGTCTTGGGGGCATGTCTGTAACCACAGCATTCTGGCTGTCTGGGCAGAGCTGGTGGGCCCATGGATGCTCCCCACAGGTTGGAAAAGGAACAGCCTTTGCAGCTCTGGAAGGGGATTCTGGGCCCAGCAAAAGACATGGGCACCTACAGTCACATGGCCTGTAGCAAAGCCAGCTGCTTGCTCTTGACATTGGAGCCTTAGTAAAGAACTCAGGACTTGCTGGAGGGAGAGGCATGCTATCATGCAGGGCTGAGAAGGCTGTGCATGTGAATAAGTAGAGTTCCCCCAGACACTTTGGCATGGAGTGCTGTCTGTCTTATCACATCTGCTGACTGTTTCCCATGGGCCTGTGTTGTCCCCCACCCCCAGAGTTGTAGGGGCCAGAGAGCAGGTCACCCCTTCACTTGCATCCACCACAGGTGGTCACAGAGCTGTGATCAAGCTGGGACAGTTTTAGTGTGTCCCAGGGAGAAGTTCTCATGCTAGGGTTTGGGTAGAGCTCATGGTAGAAAGGAACTCATGAGAAGTCCTGTAGCCAAGGCGGATGGCCCAGAGCCAGATCACCCCTGAATTTACACATTGGGATCATTCTGCCTGGATGTGCTCATTGCCCCAGAGAGGTGAGGCCAGCAAAGCACCTCAGAGCTGGGGGTGAGATACCTGGAAGAGTCTCTTTGCAGAGCATGGGTGTAGCAGGTTTACAGGGAGGTGGGGTGATGTCTGGGCCAAGCACTGGGGGGTGTGCCAATGTCTTCCCTGTCCTTCTCCTTCCTTCTCTCTTGAAAGCTTTCCAAAGTCCAAAAAGGACTGGCATCCTCCCCACCTCTTTCTCGTCTTCCTCACTTGGAATCTCCATGCAGCTTTTCTTGCCACGGTGGCCTGCTTAGCTACCCAGTCATTCTCAATTGTCAAGACTGGCTACATTGATTCAAATGACTCAAGCTTGGAAGGGTGTTTGAGTTGTCAACCAGAGAGTGCAGTTCTCTGGACTGGATGTTTGCCATCCATCTCTGATCCTTGTCCTGGGGACACCAGGACCAACGCAGCCACAGCGACTGACCCAGGTGTGCCTGCTCAAGGGCTACAGAGAAAACGGCTGGGGAAGCCTGGCTTCTGCAGACATGGCTGGGGGAATGGGTGGTATGGTGCCCAGTAGTGCCTCTGCAGACTGACGAGTGAGAGTGTTGCTGTAGAAGGTGAGGCAGTGGTGGGGGCTGGGTCAGTGGTCCCAAAATCTGACATAGGACCCTTCATCCCAGCCTTTGGCAACAGTTCCTATTTTGAGCACTGGCTGAATACCCAGCCATGGATTCGTCTTAAAGAGAGATGCAGAGGAAGGGGCAGGAGAACAAGGAAGGTGATAGATGTCTCTCAATACTTACCCACATGCCAGGACTTTTAGATTTAGTTATCTTCATGGATAAATGAGGAAACTGAGCTCAGAGAGGTTTGGACATTTGCTTGATGTCTCACTGTGGCAAGTAATTGTGGGGGTAGAATTTGTACCCAGAAATAGCTGTCAGCAAGTCCAATTTTTTTTCCTATACCCTTTGATCTCCATTGTTGTGTGCATGACCTCTACTTGGGGTTTTAGACTCTTTCTAAGATCCAGGCCCAGGAGAATATGGCCAGGTAGTAATACTCAGTAAAGGTTCATTGAGTGAATGAATGAGCCAGCGCCGGACTCAAGATTGGTATTATCCCTCATCAGAGCAGCCTTGTCCTGTGGATGCTGAGTGTGAGAAATGATATCTCAACTCTCAAGTCTGTGGTCTCTCTGCCACACGGTTCTGGCCATCAAGGTGCTCACTGTTTGGTGGGGAGACAGGATACTATACATAACAGAGGAGATGAGTTTAGAAATGGTAGCCAAGGCTCTGACAGAGAAAGAGACAAGGTATATGACCAGCTATTCTTCAGAGCCTCAAAAATAAAGTATTACAGTATCAGGAAAGACGTGAAATGGAGGAAAGGAAAATTTAAGTTCATTCACTTATTCCATAAGTATTTAGTAGGGACGTGCTCTGTGCCAGGCATTGTTTCCAGGCCCCTAGATATAAGAGTGACCAAGAGAATCCTAGAGCCAAGCTCAGGCAGTAATGTCACTAATATCGGCTTTAACAACATTTTTCTCTAGAGGCAACATATGTCTC
Source organism: Enhydra lutris kenyoni (assembly GCF_002288905.1). NCBI lineage: Eukaryota > Metazoa > Chordata > Mammalia > Carnivora > Mustelidae > Enhydra > Enhydra lutris. Next base: position 37,490,277 of record NW_019154096.1, on the reverse strand, counting down.
CAGAAGCAAGAGAAATAAAAGCAAAAATAAACTATTGGGACTACATTAAAATAAAAGAACTTCTGCACAGTGAAGGAAATGATCAACAAAACTAAAAGGTGAACAGAATGGGACAAGATAATATTTGCAAATGACATACCTGATAAAGGATTAGTATCCAAAATATATAAAGAACTGACACAACTCAGCACCTAAAAATTGAATAATCCATTTAAAAATGATGACATGCATAGCTTCCCTATGACCCTGCAATTGCACTACTGGGTGTTTACCCCAAAGATATAGATGTAGTGAAAAGAAGGGCCATCTATACCCCAATGTTTATAGCAGCAATGGCCACGGCCGCCAAACTGTGGAAAGAACCAAGATGCCCTTCAACGGACGAATGGATAAGGAAGATGTGGTCCATATACACTATGGAGTATTATGCCTCCATCAGAAAGGATGAATACCCAACTTTTGTAGCAACATGGATGGGACTGGAAGAAATTATGCTGAGTGAAATAAGTCAGGCAGAGAGAGTCAATTATCATATGGTTTCACTTATTTGTGGAGCAAAACAAATACCATGGAAGACAAGGGGAGAGGGAGAGGAGAAGGGAGCTGAGGGAAATTGGAAGGGGAGGTGACCCATGAGAGACTATGGACTCTGAAAAACAACCTGAGGGTTTTGAAGGGGCGGGGGGTGGGAGGTTGGGGGAACCAGGTGGTGGGTATTAGGGAGGGCACAGATTATATGGAGCACTGGGTGTGGTGCAAAAACAATGAATACTGTTACGCTGTAAAGAAATAAAAAATTAAAAAAAAATAAAAATGACATGAACAGCCATTTCTCCAAAGAAAACAGATGACCAACACACACATGAAAAGAGCTCAACATCACTCATGATCAAGGAAGTACAAATCAAAATGGTGATGAGATATCACCTCATAGCTGTCAGAATCGCTAAAATCAACAACACAAGAAACAACAGGTGTTGGCCAGGATGTGGAGAAAAAAGAAATGTCTTGCACTGTTGGTGGGAATGCAACCTGGTGCAGTCACTCTGAAGAACAGTACGGAGGTTCCTCAGAAAGTTAAAAATAGATCTACCCTATGATCCAGAAATTGCACTACTGGGTACTTACTCAGAGAGTACAAAAACACTAATTTGGAGGGATATATGCACCCCTATGTTCATTTCAGCATCATTTACAATAACCAAGCTATGGAAGCTGCCCAAGTGTCCAGCCATAGACAAATGTATAAAACAGGTGTGTGTGTGTGTGTGTGTGTGTGTGTGTGTGTGTGTGTGTAATGGAATATTATTCAGCCACAAAAAAAAAGAATACAAATTTTCTCTTTGCGACAACATGGATGAAGGTAGAGAGTACAATGCAAAGTGAAATAAGAGAAAGACAAGTACCATACGAATTCACTGATATGTGGAATTTCAGAAACAAAATGAACAAAGAGAAAAAAAAGGAGGCAAACCAAGAAATAGACTCTTACCTATAGAGAACAACCTGATGGGGAGAAAGAGGTGAAGGGGATTTAGAGGACACCCGTCGTGATGAGCCTTGAGTAATGCAGAGAACTGTGGAATCACTGTACTGCACAGTGGCAACGAAGATAAATGGTATGTTAACTATTAAAAACTTAATTAAAAAGTAAAATAATAATTAAAAAATAACTAAATCATAAAAAGAATGAACAAGACAGAAAAATCTATATTTACATGCACACCTGCACACCTTCGAGAGGGGTCAGAGAGGTGAACTCATATATATCACTCTTACTCCTGGGGTTAAACATGCAGAGGGCTGGCTTCCTAGAACTCCTTAGCACACATGTGCTGTTCTAGGCCCTTGGGATTCAGGAATGGAGAGCTCTGATACTCCTGTAAGATCAGCTGCCTTCGGGGCCAATCTGACAATTTCACTTACTCACTGTTTATTTCCTCTCATTCATGTAAGACTTTAGCCCCTGGATAACCGTGTTCCTTCTCCAGCCCCAGTCCAGACATAATGCTGGGTGACTTCACTGACCATGTGGTGACCCTTCAACTCTATGACCTGTTATTTCCTTGACCTTGTTTCCAGGTGACCCTCTCCTCAGCCCCTTGGCTTCCTACCTCCATGGCAACCGGGTCCTAAGCATCCTCTGAAACTATTCCATCCCAGCTCCTACTTGCTGGCCATAACCTTGACACTGCCCTTTCCCTCACTTCTAGTTCCTTTGGGGTACATTTGATTTGCAAACAGTACTTTTGATTTGCAAACCGTCAGCTCCAGCTATCCTAAATAGTGAAAATGAATTGTTAGGCTATTAGGCAGCTCATAGAATTGATGAGAAATCTGAAAAATCTGATTAAGGAAATGGGCACCAACTGAGGGAGTGTGAACTGCGGAGAACATAGGGAGGACACACATTCAGTGACACCTTGGTGAGGGGTTGGGGCCATTGCAGAACTCCGGCTTCCACTTCTGATCTGCCACCACCACCAGGGGGGGCACCTGTGATTGTACAGTCATGGTGCCCATATCTCTTAGACTTCTTTGTGTACTCTCCTCAGAGTTGAAGATTTGGGCAAGATATTCAGCTTCCCCTTTTTACTGTAGCTGCCAGGAGGTTGGAAGAGAAATATCTAGACTCATTCAACAACCTTTGAGGAGTGACTTTTTCTTCCATAAAGACTAAAGCTGTGATTGAATCTCCCCCAAAGGTCACTGGGCAGCCAAAACAAAGCCACATGGTCACTATATTACACCTGTCTGGCTGCCCAATACCCACAAACATTTATTCTGCATCTATTTTTGAACAGCTATGTGACTGTCTCGATTTTAGAGGCTTGGGACAGTGAACAAAACATAAGAATTCCTAAATGAAACAAGATGGGATAGGGAGGGAGACAAACCATAAGAGACTCTTAATCTCACAAAACAAACTGAGGGTTGCTGGGGGGAAGGGGTTAGGGAGAGGGTGGTGGGGTTATGGACATTGGGGAGGGTATGTGCTATGGTGAGTGCTGTGAAGTGTGTAAACCTGGCGATTCACAGACCTGTACCCCTGGGGCTAGTAATACATTATATGTTTATAAAAATAAAAAAAATTACAAAAAACAAAACCATAAGAATTCCTGCTGGGGTGAAACTTTGGGGAGATGGGCCCTCAATAAAGTAAGTAAGGCTATAGTATGTTATGTGATGGTAAGTTCTATGGGAAAAATACGGGAAAAGGAGTTGTAAACTGTTAAGAGAGATTCCGCTTTAAATATGGTGGGAAGGGAAGGGATTACTGGGAGGCTGAAATTTGAGCAAAGACATAAAGGATGGAGAAGTGAGCTATTTGGATTACTGGGAAAGGGTATTCTGAACAGAGAGGACAACAAATGAGAAGACCTTGCTGCGGGCATGTGGGTAGATGTGGAGGCCTGCTTTACTTCTGTGGGCTCACCCAGCATCCTCAGTTCCTGCAGCTACTCTGAATCCTGAGCTAGGAGAGCTGAGTCTCATGGCTATGTGCACTGCAGCAGGGACAAGGCAGAGAGTCTACTGTTTTGGGGGGGCTCCACCCAAAGTTGTCAGAATTTCAACTCCTCCAGGGAGCAGATGGGAATGGTATAGCTAAATATAGTATCTGTTGCCTCCAAAATCCAAAGAGACCCATGTAGTGTTGTGCCTCTTTCTTAATAACACGGGATACAAGGAGCAACATCTTGTCCTTGATTTCGTAGAGCATATTCTGAAAGACCCCAGAGCACTAGGACTCCAAAAACCTTGACCAAGTTTTCAAGTTCCTATACTTTCATAGAAGTTAATTTTTACCAGATTTATATATACATGCATACATTTATATATTTATTTGTAGACAAACTTGTTACCTGTTAATGTATGCTCCTACATCCTATCAGCATGATGTCACCCAAGTCTTGGGGCACCATGATGTCCTATTAGATGGTTGGAGTCAAATTTGTGTGGACTTTGTGGTTTAGAGCCAGAAACCTGATTTGGCCCTCAGGTAGGACAGTGAAGTTTTATTGTCATATCTGCCTGGAGAAAGCTAACTGCTTCTAGCAGTTTTTGTTTGTTGGGATAGAGGAAAAATATACTGACAGATCAATAACTGTGTACCAGTTGCTAGAGTCTGTATTGATTTGATCCAATAAGAAGGCCATATCAGGAACATATCAGATACAAATTGGGAGTTACCACTGATTAAGTTCATGATAATCCACTGTTACTGCATAGGACTCATTATCTTTTGAATCTGACAACCTAGAAAATTATACAGGGATGTGATTGGGAGCCTCCGCTTTGCGCCTTTCAAATATTTAATAATGATGCTAAGTTCTTTGATTTCCCTAGGGAGGTAATAGTGCTTTTGTTTTCTAATTTTGGCAGGGAGAGGGAAATGGCTTGCACTTTGCCCTTTCTGCCTTATTAGCCCTTAGTCAATTTCCAGGGAGTCAATTAGGAAGTTCACCAGATGGCTGAAGATGTGTTTTTCAAACCTTCATTCTGGAAATGGGGAGACAGCCATTGAGTAGGTCTGGGGTCCCTTGGATGTTCTATGAGGCTGACTGGGGTCAACACTCGATTTCTCATTTGACCTCCATTAGCCCCCACTCTGACGGATGCCCAATGATGTGCCAGGCTTCTAGGAATTAGGATGAGCCAAGATCCAGCGTTCACGGATACTCAGTGGGTCATGGTATTTCCTGTCCGCCAGTGCGAAGTGATCTTGATAAGTAGTTTCACATCCCTTTGAGAAAGGCTGAGAATATTCTGTTCACAGTATTTAACTGTGATGCTCGAGGGAGGGCTTAGGGCTTATTTCATTTAAAGGGTTCAGGGTTATTCAGGGGCCTCAGGGTTTTGAGATTGGATGAAAATAGTGTATCTTCTCATCTTGATGGCTTAAACAAGGCCTCTTTTTCCCTCTCAGTTATACATATTAAGTAAGAACTTAGTGGGTCACCTGTTTACTTTTAATTTTTGGGACCTTGGTGTCAGTTAATCACCATCAGCTCTCCCTGTGGGTGAGAACGTTGTGCTGACCCATTCTTCTACCAGTCACCCAGCTCACCTGACCCTGGGTGTTTGGGTACTGGCACTTGGCCTTTGCCCTTCTGTTGAAATCAAGGGCCCACAACTTCTATTGCTGTTGGACAAGTACTTTCTAGCCTATAGAGACCAGGCACTGAAATGTTTTCCCAAAATGCTGGTGCTTCCCCCACCTTTGCACGTATCAGCGCTTGGAGGAGGGAGTGGCGTTTGGAAGTGTGGTGAAGGGGTGAGTAGGGGGAGATGGTGTATGTTAAATGGATCTCAGTCTTCTGTGGTCTTTGGACTACATCTACATGATGTCAAAGAAGTTCTGGCATCTCAGGTTCATTTAGAGCAGATCACTGTTGAGTTTAGATTTCCATTAAGTAGCTGAGCAAATGATGAGAACCACTCCCAGCTGCTTGAGCTAGGACACTGCATTTAAAAATCTGGCAAGCCTCCATATCAGTGATTTCTGTCTGGTCTGAGATTATAGTCCCTTTTTTTTGGTGTAGTCCTCTCAGGGCCCATTCCTATACATATATTCCTGGAGTAAATTAGCCAAGTCCTGCTATTATTTTTTGTATGAGTAAGGCTTCTGCCCCAGGCTTAACTTTGTAATTGGTCCTCTGGGAGATGCTGGGATAATACTCTCATTACAGATATAGAGACAATGAAGTGTGTGTGTGTGTGTGTGTGTGTGAGAGAGAGAGAGAGAGAGAGAGAGAGATAGTTTGGAGTGATGATAGGATACAGTGAAAATGAGTTTCTTGTTTCAGAGTAGAAGCCACAATCAATCTCAAGCGAGTTTTGAGTCTTCTAACAAAGAAGGACTATGCCAACAGGGAAGGGAGGAGAGGTAGCTTCAGCCCGCGCTGGGGACCAACAAGGTTGGGGGTAGTGAGGCCACTCTGAGCTGCCTTATACTCTCCCATTAATATCCATTTTTATTCTCAGCTCCCTCCTGGTATGCCTCAACTTTACTCTAAGAGACTTGGTTAGGTTGTGAATACAACTTTACTATAATTCAGCACCTCTAGGGCCTAAAATTCAGAGATTAGTTTTTCTTTCTCTGTCTTCCATTTATACAGTACAGTTAGAGATGGCCACTATAACTCATTCCATTGCCATCCAGCTGTCCATCCATCTATCTGTCCATCCAACAAACATTTAATGAATATCTATTATTTATTACGTATTACTCTAGGTGTTAGGATACAGCAAAGGATAAGAAATAACTGAGAAAAATCCCTCACCTCATGGAGTTCCCAATCTGCAGAAATTTTATTTCAAATGATCACAGGTGATAATTAATGAGTTATTTTAGCACTACGAAGTATTCATTTTCTGTTTCCCATTCCCGAAACCTAATAAGATTTTCATTACTGTAGCCCCCAATGGGGCCAGAATGTAGTCCTAGATATCATCCATTATTTCTTATTGTAATCGACTATTAACTTATTCTCACGTATTCACTGTGACCAGCTCTAATTTTTATTACGAGTGTTTTTTTTTTTTCCAAAAGGCAAAATGAAAAAGTCATTTCCTACACCTACTGTTTCCTACCCCAAGTTCTTTTTAAGATTTCCACTGGATTTGGGTAAAGACTTGAATCTTTTCTTTTTTTTTTTTTTTCATTCAAGTATAGTTAACATACAATGTCATATTAGTTTGAGGTGTGTAGTGTAGGGATTCAAATATTCCTTACATTTCCCAGTACTCATCACAGTAAGTGTCCTCTTAATCCCCTTCATCTGTTTCGCCCATCCCCCATACTGCTCCTCCCCTCTGGAAAACACCAGTTTGTTCTCTGTACTTAAGAGTGTTTGTGTATTTGCTCGTTTTGTTTCTTAAATTACACTTATGAGTGAAATCATATGGTATTTGTCTTTGACAGATTTATTTCCCTTAGCATTACACCCTTTAGGTCCATCCATGTTGTTGCAAATGGCAAGACTCCATTCTTTTTTATGGCTGAGTAATAGTCCACTGAATGTGTGTGTGTGTGTGTGTATGTACATACATACACACAAATGTGTGTGTGTGTGTGTGTGTGTGTGTGTGTGTGTACACACACATTTTCTTTATCCACTCATTTCTTAATGGACACATGGGAATCTTGAACGTGGCCTCTATAGTCCATCTACCATCTAATGGTGCACTTCTTTCCTCTGCCTTATTTGCTCCTCCACTCAAACACACATGTGTGTACACACACACACACACACTCCTTCAACAGATTACTTCTTTTTATCTTTCAAAAACAATTCAGACATTACTTCCTGATCTCACTCCCACTGCTGCCAGCATGATCTGGTCCCTTAGCACCCCGCCTGCCCTTCATTGCCCTTAGTTTGATTTGTAATTGTGACAGTATTACGACTATCTGATGAAGGGCTTTTTTCCCTTGCTACCTAGTAGCTCCCAGACAGCAGGTGTCCTGTTTATGTTCATTTACTGCTACATTCCCAGTTCTCAGCACACCATCCGGCACATGCTAATATCTAAAGGTATTTGTCTAATGAATCAATAACATCATGATACCATTCTAATGATTGCTCATTGTCTAAGTGTCAGAATTGACACAGTACTGATACTGTTGTCATTTGGGTAAGAAGGCCCTTCAAAGCTTTCAAGGGCAATCATGGATGGCTTCGTGGAAAAGAAAGAGTTTGAGCCAAGAAGTGAACTGGATTTGACTCTAAATGGATGCTTGACAGTAGTGAGGATCATTCTGTTCTGGATCCTATTCTGTGCCTGGTCAAAACTGGATGAGGTAATTGTTGGTTTGAAACAACTGTCTGGAGGGAAGGAAGTGGAAAGAGGTAGCACTTAGGTGACAGCCACTGGAGACCCTTGAGACATGGGTTTTCATCCCTGTAACCTCCATGCTCATTTATCTGCTATGGTTGTGATCCAGCTTTTCGGGTGTATTCCCTTTTTTGTCCGTTGTCATGTCTGACCCAGATAATTTAGGCAGTTTACAGACCTCAGCTGAGATTGGATTAGGTAACGTGTCCCTGTCCCTGGCTCTGTGAAGTTTTTTAGGAAACTGAGAAAGCCTTTGCCAGGGAGGAGCATAAACAGTGCTTGCAAGAATCTAACAGCAGCTTTTGCCATTCTTCCAGCTCTATTTACCTTCCTTCTTGGCAACAAGGTTACCTCTTTTATCACTGCTGTTTCATTTGTCCAATAAAGTCCCGATTATCCATCTTCAAGAGCGTGGCCTGGCTTTATCTCAGGCAATTGGTTCCATCAGACAGACTGATTAGAAGCCATTTCCTTCCCCAATTCTGTAGCTTGATGTTCCTGTTCACTTTTACCATCCAGGTTGTAGCATTCTCTCTTCGCTCTGCCTGAATGCATGCATAAATAAAAATGGCTGCAGCTAAGCGCCCCGTCCTCTGCCATTTAAATCCCAATTTATCTCACTCTGGGATGCTGGCATAGAAATTTCACTTATGGTATTGGTTTGAGGAATGTCAGAAGGGACTTGCTGTTAAAAAATTCTCCTGGAGTAAACATTTAGGTCCTTTGCAAGGATGAGATCACAGCATTTGTCTGACCACAGAAAGGTGGCCTTCCAAAAAATTTTTTTTTCTACTTCTTTTCATTTGCATTTTGAACCTCAGAATTGGTTTAATCATAATCTCTGGTCTATGACATGCTCTCATTATTCCTGTGTGTAGCCAGGGTTCATTACATAACATTCTAGTACTATACATTACAATAGGATGCTATTGTGAATGGTGTCTCCTTTTTAATCCATTCTCCTGTTGATGGGCATTAGGCATGATGCCAAGATTTTGCTATTCTGAACTGTGCTGCTATGAACATCTTGTGCGCGTTTCCTGCTCTACATGTCCAAGTTTCTCTTGGAGTGGCATTGTTGGATTGTTGGCGACTGAATGTTTAATTTTACAGGAAAATTACAAATTATTTTCTAAACTGACAGTATCAATTTACTCTCCTACCAGTGGTGAATAGGAGATACTCTTTTTTCGCATACTCTGCAACACATGGAGGCTTCCTAATCTGTGTGGACAGAATGTATGTAAGGTGGTTATTTTATTATGGTCTTTATTAGCATAATAAAGATCACCAAGGAGAGTAAAGATCTTACAGCTTTATTTTTCGCAGGTGTTTACTCTTCTGTGAACTGCCTGTTTATGTCTTTTGATCCTTTCACTATTGGTTCTGAAGATCCTTTTTGTAGTTCTTTATTATTGATGTTAATCCATTGCCTGTGATGCTGTTACAAATATCATTTTCCTATTTGCCTTTTTATTGTCTTCAAATTTTTCATTGATATTCAAAGTTTTCATTGATAAAGAAATTCTTAATTTGGATATCATCAACATTTAACAACCATTTATTTTATGGGCTTTTTTTTCTTTTAAGAAGTCTTTTTTTCATCCCTGGATCAGAAAGATATTTTGCTATATAAAAGGGTTAAAGTTGACTTTTATCATAAAGTTCTTAATCCAATTACAGTTAATTATTATGTTTGGAGTGAGTTAGGAATTGAAGTTCATTTTTTCCCCAAGTGGACAAACCATATTTTCTGGCTCTTCATTAGTCAATGCATTCCATGCATTCCATGACCTGACCTGCCATTTCTGTCATCTAGACAATTTTCATATAACTTTAGCATCTGTTTCAGGGTTTTGTATTCTATTCCTTTGGTTAACTTATCTGTTACTGCACTAGTTCTACAACATCTTAATCCCTATGGCTTCATAATAATCCTTGAGACCTAGTAAAACAATCCTCTCCTCATTGGTCTTCTTTCTCAGAAGTGTATTGGCTCTTCATTGTTCTTTATTCTTCTGGGTAAAGTTTAGAATAAGCTTGTTAGTGCCCCCGAAAGTACTGTTGGAATCTTGAATAGAATTGGTTTAAATATACAGATAAATTTGGGAAGAATTTACATCTACATAACTGTATATATTTCTATCCATGAGCATGGTATGTATCTTCATTTGTTTAAGGTTTTCAGAGATCAGACAGGACCTTGTGTTGCAAAATTTCTCCTGCCTACTGCTATTAGAAGTCCTCTTCTGTTCCTCCGTAAACCTTACAGGAGCTAGGCCCCGTAATTATGCATTCCTGTATATTGTTTTAATTCAGTGTCTTCTCAGTTACTCAGCATTACTAGGTGGTAGTGGTTGTCTAACCCTGAGGATTCTGGGTATGTCTACTGGAGCCATCTCTGTATCCCCTGTCAGGATTTTGACCAAACCATGAGATCCCTTATCTGAAATTGACAGTTAATTTAATAATGATTTCTATAGATTTTTTTTCACTTCTCTTTGTGCTATTTTCTTGTAGTATAGGTTTCTTGTGCTTTGTTATTAGATATTTCAAACAAATGCACTCTCTTCTGCCTGCTATATAATCCACCTGATTGAACAGTACATTCTCTAATAACATTCACCCTTGTCCTTGGTTTCTCTCCTTACTGTCTTAAGGGAAGCCCCATCTTGGGGAGGAGGATATCTGTAAGTTTTGCCTTACTTTACAAGTATTTGTCCATTTAACAAGAACTTACTAAATAGAGCTGCCTGTCTGTCTGGAGAGAGTGAGAGAGATTTAAAGAATTGGCTCACACTGTTATGGAAGCTGGCAAACCCAAAGTCTGCAGGGTGGAACCCCAGGGAGAGCTGCTGCTGCAGAACCCATCTGAAGGCCGTCTGCTGGACAAGTTCCTCTTGCTTGGGGGAAGCCAGCCTTTGGTTCTAGTCGGGCCTCGAACTGATTGGATGAGGCCCATTCAGATTATGGAAGGCAATCTGCTTTTCCCAAAGTCCAATGATGTAAAAGTAAATATCATCCAAAAACATCCTCACAGAAACATCCAGAATCATATTTGACTAAATGTCTGGCTGCTATGATCCAGCCAAGTTGACACATAAAATTAACCGTCACCCAGGGGCTTTGGTAAGTTCTTTCTTGCAGCACTTCTAGCTCTTCTTTGACAATCAGGAAATTTTTCAAAGTTTTCAAACATATGTAAATTTCAGGGAGAACTGCAATAAACCTGCATGTCCAGTCCACAGAATCAGGATTCCAGAGTGGTTAAGAGCACAGATTTTGGGCCGGATGGCCTGAGTTTAAATCCCAGATGTGGAAGTTTGGGAAAATTGCTTAGTCTCTTGGTGCCTCCGTTGTCCCATCATGAAATGGGAGTGACTACTACATTTCCATCGCAGAGGTATAGCGAGGGTTAAATTCTAAGGTATGTAAAGACAGATCAGTGCCTGACAAATGGTTACTTCTCCCACTCACCTCCCAAGGTTGATAAATCTCACCTTTATGATATGATGTGCTTGCTTTCAATTTTTAAATAAAAAGGAATCTCCAGTTGAAGCCTCCTCTGTTTCTCTCCTTGCTCAAATGCAGCATTGTCCTAAACCAGGCATCTAATTTGGCACTTATTTTTTCCACATTTTGACTACATCTTCATTAACAAGATAGAGCAGTGTTTTCTGTTTCAAGTGATAGACGGTGGTGTCCTATTGTACATAATATTCTCTCCCTCGCTTTGTTTTGTCACTCAGCAATATGTTTTCTTGATCTAACAAACCCGAATGTACAGAGATTGGAACAGCTGATTGGAGTTCTTTGGATGTGACTGGCTTACCTTCCTGTTCCTCTCCTGCCAGACGCTGAGGAGCTTCTGAGGTTCTATTGTAACAAGCAGTGCTACAATGAATGTTCCTGTGACTTTCCTTGTGCCATGTATGGGGAGCTGCCCCATAGGGCATCTGTGCTGGAAGGTTCCCTGGGTACTGCCGAGGGGCTCTCCAGGCTAGCTGTGCTTGTTCTTCATGTCCTGCCCGATACTTGGTTGCTGTTGTTAGACTTTAGAGTCCTTGCCTGACAGGTGGGTCTAAGCAGTGCCTTATTATAATGTACTTCTCCCTCTTTGCAAGTGTTTGAACATCTTCTCAGAGACTCATTGGCCACTGTGTTCCAAAGTCTTAGAGAAAGAGAGCCACTCTCCTTTTCGGGGTCTGCTGTGGCGGGCTTCTCCTCGTACTGGGGCCCACTGCTGGAGACTGGGAGGGGGGTCAGGCCCACCGGGGGCTGTGTGAACCAGCTGCCCCCTGTCCTGCTGGCTGCTGGTAGCCTTTGTACCTTTGGCAAGCTGCCTGAGCTCTCAGGCATCTGGAGCAGTTGGGCTCCCCTGATTAGTGACTGAAGTAATAATTCTAAGTGGGGCACAAGTGCCAGAGAATTAAAAATATTTCTTGTTTTTGAGTAAGAAGCTGACATGTTCTCAGGACAGCAAGGCTATATGTGGACAAGCAGCTGTTGGCTGCCTCGCGGGCTCTCTCAGCCAGCTGATGTGCCAAGGGCTCCCCATTCTCCCAGCTCCCCAGCTTCCTAGGAGCCAGTCTTTGCTAGACAATGGCTCAAGGATGCCCTGTGGTCCTCCTCCTGTAGCTCCACTGCCTGACACCAAGTGTGGCATCTTACAGTCCGTTTTTTCAAAGTGATCTCTATACCCAATGTGTGGCTCGAACTCATGACCCCAAGATCAAGAGTCACATCCTCGACTTACTGACCTAGCCAGGTGTCCCTGTACACTTCCATTTGTCAAATGAATGTGTCGGGTGCCTCTGGTTGCCCTTGAGGTTCTGAGCTGGTCTGATTCTGGGCTGCATCAGTCAAGGGAGACAGAAGGAATTTTTTGTCCTCGTGGGTTTGCCATTGACTTGGTGAAATGGATCAAACTAGTTGAAGGGCAGTCACCCTTTACCCTTGGGAGGAGTTGGGAGCAGCCTCGAGATCTCGAGGTACCTTGTGTTAACCCCATGAATACACTTAAAACACTGCATTTTCTTCAGTGTTATGGCTTGTCCTATTTGACTTAGTACCTCTAGTATGACATGGGGTGCAGAGCGTAGAATGTGCTCAGTGAGTGTCTACCAGGTGCATACCTAAACCAAGGGAGGAAGGTCCAAGGATCCTCGCCAACCATAGTTTTGAAATGTCACTTTCATTTCTGTGCAGTGCATATTTTAAACTGCACATTTTCACGTACACCTAGTTTGACATAGTACCTTCAAACAAAAGAACACAGCGGTAAGCATGGCTCCTTCTGCCTAGAACACATGGCCGAGTCTGGGGGGCTGTAAGGGGAGAGAAGTTTGTTTATATCCTTCCTGGGCCCAGTAAGTACCATGATAATTTTGTGAAAAGGCCAAGTGGTTAAATAAGGATTTTGCTGAGACTTGGGAAATCGAAACACAGCAGAAGCAAGTGCAAAAAAATCATTAAATTTTACATCCGCGAGGGCTGGCTTGAAAACTTTAAAAAGAGGTGCAGCCTGCATTTTAGAAAAACATACAGCTCAAGGGAGGCTTTGTTTTTCCGAGCAATTCGAAAAGGCAATTCAGGGTAAAGGAGAGCAGACACTTAATGCCAGTCAGTCTCTTTAGGATTGATTGCTATTAGTACTTAACACAAATGAATGCTGGTGCTACTGTTGTATCTTGCCTTTCCTGTTTTCCATGGAATTCTGATGGTATAGGTTGAACTGTATTGGCCCAAAAGGTATGTGGACGTTCTAATTCCTTATACCTGTGAAAATGAACTTATATGGAAATAGAGCCCTTGCAGAGGTGATCAAATTAAAATGAGATCTAATTAGGGGATGCCTTAATCTGATATGACTGGGGTCCTTGTAAGAAGAGGGAAATTCAGACACACACAGAGAGAGGAGAACGTCATATGATGACACAGACACAGTGGGAAGGCAGCCATGGGAAGATGGAGGCAGAGATCGGGAGTCACGTGGTCACAAGCCAAGGAATGCCTGAGGCTACCACAAACTAGAAGAGGCAAGGAGGGATCCTTCCCTAGGGGCTTTGGAGAGAGCATGGCCCTCAATGTTGGACTTCCGACATTCCAACATTCGAAGTGTGAGAGAATACATTGCTTTGTTTTAAACCACCCAATTGGTAGTACCTTGTAACAACAGCCCCAGCAAACAAACAGGGTTGATGCACCTGTCGTTTCAACAGTCCTGCTAATTGTCAGACATGTATCCCTCAGATAAGGGAACTTTCTGGAGTGTTCTCTGCTGAGTCATACGGCTCTATCACAGACACCACAGAAACTGCATCTCTGCATTTGCAACGGGTGCCCTTCTGCTGCAAGGTCAAATTCCCCTAGGAAACCTTTTCTGGCTCTGTATACAGACAAATTTGAGGAGGAGTGCTCTCAGGACTCACTGTGTTTGGGGTGGGGGGAGGGGCATGACTGAATGGTGTTCCAGGCTTGGAGGAGGCAGCTTGGATGTGAAGTCAGGGGAGATGCTCAAGGGCCAACAACTGTCTCTTCGGCACTTTGTCAATCTCTTTCTGCGTCTTCTGGTTTCCAATGCGTCTCTTATCTTATTTGTAAGTTTTTAACTTGAGAAGCTGTCACGCAGAGCCTTGGGGACTGATTGAGGGCTGCTACGGTGCCCCATTCCATTTGTGTCATGTTTCTTGTTGGGATTTTATTTTATTTATTTATTTTTTTATAGTTCTCTGAATCTCAGCACATGTGGAGATTCATGGAGTCACCACCCCAATCAGGATACATAACAGTTCCATCAGAAATCTCCTTCATGCTGTTCCTTTATGGTCCCAGCATTCCTAACCCCTGACCTGCTTTCTACCATGATAGTTTCATAATTTCAAGACTGTCATATAAATAGAATCAGATAGTGTGTCGACTTTTGAAACTGGCTTCTTTTACTCAGAATAACGGCTCTGAGATTCATCTGTGGGTGTGTCAATAGTTCACTCATTTTAATGCAGAATAGTATTTTATTGGATCAACCATGGTGTGTTTATCCATTCATCTGCTGAAGAAGGTTTGGGCTTGTTTCCAGTTTTTGGTGACTATGAATAGTGATTCTAAGGACTCCTGTGTTTACATTTTTGTCTGAAGATTTCGTTCCTCTGGGATAAATACCCAGGAGCAGGTTTGCTAGATCATATGGTAAGTGTATATTTGACTTTATTAAAACAGCCAAATTTTTCCAGGGTGGTCGATCCATTTTGAGTAAGCTTTTGTATAAGTTGTGAAGCTTAGTTCAAGGTTGTTTGTTTGGTTGTTTTTGAATGTGTAGTTGTCTTTACACCATTTACTGAAAAGACTATCTTTTCTGCATGGAACTGCTTTTGCAATGTTAAAATCAGTTGGCCATATTTATGTGGCTTTGCTTCTAGACTCTGCCCTGTTCCACTAATCTACTTGTCTATCCCCTTATTAATAAGTTGTCTTGATTATTATGGCTCTATAGTAAGTTGTAAAATTGGATAGAGTGATTCTTTCAACTTTTTTTTCAAAATTGTTTTAGCTATTCTAATTCTTTTCCTTTCCATGTTCATTTTAGAAACAACTTGTCTATATTTCAAAAATCCTTCTGGGATTTTGATCAAAATTACCTTAAATCTGTGGACCAATTTGGGGAGAATTAGCATCACTGCTATGTTGAATCTCCCCATCTCCCCATCTGTGAACACAGTTTATCCTTCCATTTATTTAGGTCTTTGATTTCCTGTTTTAGTGTTTTGTGCGATCTTTCGTAAGTTATATTAGCTTTATAATTTATTTCTTTTGGGGGAACTATTGTAAATAGTATTCTTTTTAAATTTTGTTTTTCAATTCTACATTGCTGGTATATAGAAATATTATTGATTTTTTGTGTGTGTTGATGTTGTACTCTCCAACTTTGAGACACTTAATTTTTGATTCTAGGAATTGTTTGGTAGATTAATTGGGGTTTTCTACATAGAAAATCTTTTCGGTTTTGAACAGGTCAGATTTATTTCTTCCTTTCTAATCCATGTGCTTTAATTTTTTTGTTATTGAGATAACATTGGTACATGGCATTATATTAGTTTTACGTATAAAACATAATAATTTGCCATTTGTGTATAGTACAAAGTAATGATCACAATAAGTCTAGTTGCCATCCATCACCATACAGTTGACCCGCTTTAACTTTTTTGCCCACCTCCCAACCACCTGTTGGTTAAAATCTGTTCTTTGTATATATGAGTTTTGTTTTGTTCTTTAGATTCCTCATGTAAGTGAAATCATACTGTATTTATATTTCTCTGTGTTACTTATTTCACTTAGCATAAAAACTTCAAGGTCTATCCGTATTGTTGCAAATAGTAATGTTTCCTTTTTATGGCTGAGTATTCCATTGTACATACATACCACACCTTCTTTATCCATTCACCCATCAGTGGACACTTGGATTGTTTCTATATACTGGCTAGTGTGAGGAATGCTGCAATGCACAGAAGGATGCAGGTATCTTCTTGAATCAGTGTTTTCATTTTCTTCAGATAAATACCTAGAAGGGGCGTAGCTGAATCATATAGTAGATCTATGTTTTCTATAGTAGATATACTAATCTACATTCCTATCAACAGTGTATGAGTATTCCCTTTTCTCCATATCCTCTTCAACACTTGTTATCTTTTGTCTCTTTGATCATAGCCATTCTAACAAGTATGAGGTGATAACTCAGAGTGGTTTTGATTTATGTTTCCCTGATAGTGATGTTGAACATCTTTTCATATGTGTTGCTCATCTGGATATCTTCTTTGGAAAAGCGTTTATTTAGATCTTTTGTCCATTTTAAAATCGGGTGCTTTGTGGTTTTTTGTTGTTGTTGTTGTTGTTGAGGTTTTTTTTTTTTTAATCATTTTTTAAAATTTATTTTCAGCATAACAGTATTCATTGTTTTTGTACCACACCCAGTGCTCCATGCAGTCTGTGCCCTCTCTAATACCCACCACTTGGTTCCCCCAACCTCCCGCCCCCCCACCTCTTCAAACCCTTCAGATTATTTTTCAGAGTCCATAGTCTCTCATTGATTTTTTTTTTAATTTTTTATTTTTTCAGCGTAACAGTATTCATTATTTTTGCACCACACCCAGTGCTCCATGCAATCCGTGCCCTCTCCAATACTCACCACCTGGATCCCCCAACCTCCCACCCCCCCGTCCCTTCAAAACCCTCAGATTGTTTTTCAGAGTCCATAGTCTCTCATGGTTCACCTCCCCTTGAGTCCTCCCTTATATGAGTAGTTCCTTCCTTCCTTCTTTCCTTCTTTTTCTTTTTTTATTTTAATTCCAGTATAATTAACATACAGTGTTATATTAGTTTCAGGTATTTGAATTCTTTATATATTTTGGTTATTAACCCCTTATCAGATATATGATTTACAAATAACTTCTCCCGTTCTGCAGGTTGATTTTCAATCTGTTGATGCTTTCCTTTGCCATGAAAAAGCTCTTTAGTTTGATATAGTTACACTTGTTTATTTTGGCTTTTCTTACCTTCACTTTCGGAGTCAGATAAAAAAAAAAAACCATTAAGACCAGTGTCAAGGAGGTTACTGCCTATGTTTTCTTCTAGGAGTTTTATGGTTTCCTGGCTTATATTCAAGTCTTTGATCCATGTGAGTTTATTTTTGTGTATGATTTAAGACATTGGTCTCTTTCCATTCTTTTGCATGTGGTTGCCCAGTTTTTCCAACATCATTTACTGAAGAGTGTCCTTTCTCCATTTTGTATCCTTGGCAGCCTTGTCATTAATCATTTGACTATATAAGCATGGATTTATTTCCAGGCTCTCTATTCTGTTCCATTTATCTATGTGTCTGTTGTTAAGCCAATATCATACTATTTTGATTACTGTAGTATTGTAGTGTAGTGTGAAATTATGAAGTGTGATATCACCAGCTCTTTTTTTTTCCCCCCAAGATTGCTTTGGCTATTCATGATCTTTTGTGGTTCCATATAAATTTTCAAATTATTTGTTCTAATTCCGTGAAAAAATGTTATTAGAATTTTGATAGGGATTGCATTGAGTCTGTAGATTGCTTTGGGCACTATGGACATTTTGAAAATAATAATTCTTCCCATCCATGAGCACAGAGTATAATGCCATTTATTTGTGCTTCTTCTATGTCTTTCATACATGTGTTACAGTTTTCAGTGTTTAAGTCTTTCACCTCCTTGGTTAAATTTATTCCTAGGTATTTAATTCCCTTTGATGCAATTAGAAATGGCATTGTTTTTATAATTTCTGTTTCTGATTGTTTGCTATTAGTGTATAGGAACATAATAGATTTTTGTATATTGATCTTGTATCCTACAACTTTACCAATTTCATCTATTAGTTCTCACAATTTTTTGGTGGAGTCTTTAGAATTTTCTATATACAGTATTATATACAATATTATGTCTTCTGCAAATACTGATATTTTACTTTTTCCTTTTCAATTTGCCTTTTGTTTCTTTTCTTTTCTTTTTTTTTTTTTTGTCTAATTGTCATGACAGGGATTTTCAAAACTATGTTGAATAAAAGTAGTGAGACTGGACATCCTTTCTTGTTCCCGATCTTAGAGGAAAAACTTTTATCTTTTTACCATTAAATATGATATTAGCTATGGGTTTGTCATATATGGCCTTTATTAATTGAGATACATTCCCTCTGTATTTACTTCATTGAGTATTTTTACTTAAATGGATGTTGAATTTTGTCCAATACTTTATCTAAACCTATTGAGATCATCATATAGTTTGTATCTTCATTTTGTTAATGTGGAGTATCGTGATTGATTTGTGGATGTTGATCCATCCTTGCATCCTGGAATAAATCCCACTTGAACATGGGGTATGATCCTTGTACTTTATTATTGAATTGGGTTTGCTAATATTTTGTTGAGAAATTTTATATCTATACCTATCAGGTCAGGTATTGGTTTGTAACTGTCTTTTTTTATGTATATTTGTCTGGTTTCGGTATCAGGGTAATGCTGGCCTTGTAAAGTGAGTTTGGTAGCATTCCCTTCTATTCAGTGTTTTGGAATGAATTTGAGAAGAATAGGTATTGAATCTTTGAATATTTGGTAGAATTCACCAGTGAACCTGTCTGGTCCTAGGCTTTTGTTTGTTGGGAGGCTGTTGATTTTATTTATTTATTTATTTATTTTTTAGTCTTTTACTGGTAATCTGTCTATTCAGCTTTTCTATTTCTTCATGATTCAGTGTTGGAAGATTGCATGTTTCTAGGAATTTATCTGTTTCTTCTATATTGTCTATTTTGTTGGCATATAATTGTTCATAGTGATCATGATAATTTGCATTTCTGTGGTATCAGTTTTAACTTTTTTTTTCATTTCGATTTTGTTCGAGTACTCCCTTTTTTTTTTCCCCCCTTTGGTCTTTTCTGTTCATTTTTAGTTTCTATTTCATTTATTTCCTCTCTGATCTTTATTTTTTCCTTTCTTTTACCAACTTTTGGCTTCATTTGTTCTTTTTTTTAGTTTCTTTAGGTGTAAAGTTAGATTGTTTATTTGAGATTTTTTCTTGTTTCTTCAGATAGGCTTGTGTTGCTATGAATTTACCTCCTAAAATCACTTTTGCTACCTTCTGTAGCTTTTGTATTGTATTTCCATTTTCATTTGTTTCAAGGTATTTTCTTATTTCTGCTTTTAGTTCTTCATTTCTTCATTGACTCATTGGTTGTTCAGTTGTTAGATCTCCACATATTTGTGATTTTTCCACTATTCTTCTTGCAGTTGATTTCTTGTTTCAGGCCATGATGGTTTTAAAAGATGTTTGACATGATTTCAGTTTTCTTAAATATATTGAAACTTGTTTTGTGGCCTAACGTGTGGTCTCCCATGGAGAATGTTCCATGTACACTTGGGAAGAGTATATATTCTACTGCTATTGGGTGGCATATTCTGTATATATTTATTAAATTCATCTGGTCTAATGTGTTATTTAAGGTTGATGTTTCCTTATTGATTTTCTTTCTGGATGACCTATCCATTGGTGTAAATGGGGTATTAAAGTCCCATAGTATTATTGTATTAATGTCAATTTCTCCCTTTATGTCTGTTAATACTTGCTTCAAAGTATTGCTCTTATGCTGTGTGCATAAATATTTGCAAGTGTCATAGCCTCTTGTTGGACTGACACCTTTATCATTATGTAATACCATTCTCTTTTATTACAATTTTTGTTTTAAAGTCATTTTGTCTGGTGTAAGTATAGCTGCACCAACTTTCTTTTTGTTACCATTTGTATAGAATACTTTTTCCATCATTCATTTTTAGTTTCTGTGTGTGCTTAGATCTGAAATGAGTCTCTTATAGGCAATATATAGATGAATTTTGTTTTCTTATCCATTTAGCAACTTGTATCTTTTGATTGCAAAATTTAGTCCATTTACATTTAAAGTAATTATTGATAGATATGTACTTATTGCCATTCTGTTAATTGTTTTCTGCCTGTTTTTGTATGTAGTTGTTGTTCCTCTTTGTTACTTTCTTCTCTTGCTCTCTTTCCTTGTTGATGATGACTTTTAAGTGTTGTGTTTAGATTTCTTTCTCAATATCTTCAGTATATTTACTATATAGGTTTTTGCTCTGTGCTTACCAGGAGATTTATATATGACAGCCCATATATATAAGAGTTAATAATACTTTAAGTTGATAGCAACTTAAAAAAAAACCTCTACATTTTCACTCCCCGCCACAGTTTATGTTTTTGATGTCATATTTTACATCTTTTTTGTGTGTATCCTTTAACTAGTTGTAGTTACAATTACTTTCACTACTTTTGTTTTTTAACCTTTATACTAGTTTTATAAGTTGTTAATCCACAACCTTTACTATGTATTTGCATTTAACAGTGAGATTTTTACTTTCATATGTTCTTGTTACTAGTTTTTACTTTCTCTGCTTAAAGAAGTCTCTTTAACATTTCTTGTAAGGCTGGCTTAGTGGTGAACTCTTCTAGGTTTTGCTTGTCTGGAAAACCTTTTATCTCTTCTTCAATTTTGAATGATAGCCTTGCTGAGTAGAGTATTCCTGGTTGGAAGTTTTTTCCTTTTAGGACTTTGAATATGTCATGCAAAGTTTCTATTGAAAAAATCAGCTAATGGCTGTACAGGGGTTACCTTGTACAACCATTAGCTGATGTTTTCAAATCTTTTTCATCTTTTTTGGATCTCTCTGTGCTTCCTGGATTTGAATGTCTGTTTCCTTCTCCAGGTTAGGAAATTTTTTTGACATTATTTCTGTAAGTCCATTAAGTACAACTTCTCCCCCTTTCTCTCTCTTTTTTTCTCCTGGGACATTTACAATGCTGTTGTTGTTCCATAGGTCTCTTAAACTATCTTTACTTTTTAAAATTCTTTTTTCTCATTGCTGTTCTATTTGTATGAGTTCCACTGACCTGTCTTCTGGGTCATTGATACATTCTTCTTCATCTAGTCTGCTGTTGAAACCCTCTAGTGTATTTTTCAGTTCAACTATTGAACTGAATTCAATTATTGAATTATATTCTTCAGCTCTGTATCTTCTGTTTCATACTTTCAAATATTTTATATTTCTTTGTTGAAGTTTTCACTGTGTTCATCCATTCTTCTCCCAGGTTTGGTGGGCATCTTTATGACCATTACTTTGAACCATTTTTTCAGGTAGATTACTTATTTCTGTTTCATTAAAGTCTATGTTGTTGAGAAATATTGATCTACAGTATTGTGTTTTTGTACTGTCTTTGGTTTGGTAATAGGGGAATGCTGGCTTTACAAAATACTTAGAGTGTACACTTCTTTTCTGTTTCCTGGAAGAGATTGTTTAAAATTAGTTTTATTTTTTTCTTTAAATGTTTAGTAGAATTTTCCAGTAAGATCATCTGACTGAAGATATTTTTTGGGAAGGTGTCTAATTATGTTTAGTAGAATTTTCCAATAAGATCATTTGACTGAAGATTTTTTTTGGGAGGGCATCTAATTATGCATTCAATTTATTTAGTACTTATTGTACTATTCAGGTTATTGGTTTTATCTTGGATGAATTTTGTTTTTTGGTGTTTTTTAAGTAATTGTTCTGTGTCATCTAAGCTGCTGATTTTATGGGTTTATGATTTTATTCCTTTATTTTCCTTTTAATATCTGTGACATCTGTAGTGACATCTCTTCTTGCACTTCTGACATTGGTGGTTTGTGTCCTTGCTCTCTTTTTTCTTTGTTAGTCTTTCCAGAGGCTTATTAATTTTGTTGTTCTCCTGAAAGAACTTGTTTTGGTTCCATTTATTTTATCTGTTGTTTTTATGTTTTCATTTTCTTTGATTTCTGATGTTATCTTTTTATTTCCTGCCTTGTACTTGCTTTGGGTTTAATATGTTCTTCCTTTTCTAGTTTCTTAAGATGGAAGCTTAGATTATTGTTTTGAGTTCTTTCTTCTTTTTAATATAAGTATTTCAATGCTACAGTTTTTCCCTAAGCACTGCTTTTTACTTGCATTTCACAAATTGTAAAATGTCAAATTTTTGTTTAGTTCAGAATATTTTTAAAATTTTCTTTAGATTTTCTCTTAGATCTATGGATTATTTATAAGTATTCAAGTGTTTGGAGATTTTCTTTGTTATTTTTCTGATACTCAGTCTTCTAGTTTAATTCCATTATGGTCAGAAACCCTTTTTATGATTCAAATATTTTAAATTTTTAAAGATTTCTTTATGATATGATATATGATATTTCTTTGGGGCACATTCCATGTGCACTTGATAATCAAGGTATTCCGTTGTTGAGTGAAGTGTTCTGTAAATGTTAATAAGATCTAGTAGATTGTTGGAGCTGTCTAGTTCTTCTATATCTTTTGGGATTATCTGTTAATTCTATAACTGAGAAAGTTGTGTTGATGTCTGTATAATTATGAATTTGTTTATTTCTTGTTTCAGTTCCTCCTGTTTTTTTTTCTTCCAATTTGCCTTTCTGTTTTTAGATGCATACACATTTAAGATTGATTGGGGAAGAATTAATTACTAAATACTGTTTCCCTTTATGCTAATTTTCTTGCTTTGAAGTCTTTTTTTGTCTGATATTAATATAGCTACTCCAGCTTTCATTTGGTTATGTTACATGATATTTTTTTCCATCCTTTTATCTTTAATCTTATATCATTATATCTGAAGTGAGTTTTTTGTAGGCAGTTTGGGTGTTTTTGAAAAAAAATTCATTCTAATCATCTGTCTTTTGATGTACATTTTTAAGGCATTTACATTTAATGCATTTGTTGGCATCTTTAGACTTAGATCTTCCATTTCTGTTTATTTGTTTTGTTTCTTCTGTTTTTCATTATTCTCTTTTCTTTTTCCTACCCTTTTTTTAGTTATATGAATATTTTTTAGTATTTCTTTTGGATATATGGATCTTGACTGTATTTCTTCGATCATTTTGTATAATGGTTGTCTTAGAGGTGAAAATATACATATTTATTTTTTCATTGTATGCTAAGAATCAGTATTTTACTACTTTAAGTGAATGTATAAATCTTACCAGCATTTAGTTCTTTTTACTCTCCCCCAATTTATGTTATAATTATTCTTTTTTTAAAGATTTTAATTATTTATTTTAGAGAGAGAGAGCATGAGCAGGGGGAGAGGGAGAAGCAGACTCCCTGCTGAGTACAGAGCCCAATGTGGGGCTTGAACCCAGGACTCTGAGATCATGACCTGAGCCAAAGGCAGATGCTGAAGCAGCTGAGCCAACCAGATGCCCCTACAATTGTCTTAAAAAAAAAAAAACCCACCAGACTATGTTTTTTTCTTTTAGCCTGCAAACATGTCTTAAAGAACTCAAGGGAAGAATAGTCTATTATTTATAAACATTATTGTTTTTAAGATTTTCTCTTTATGCCTAGTTTTAAACAATTTCACTATGATGTGTTTGAACATGGTTTTCTTTTGGTTTATCCTATTCGATGTATACTGAACTTGGATCTACAGGTTTTTGTCTTTCACTGAATTTGAGAAGTTTTCAGTCATTATTCTTCAAATTTTTTTGTTTTCATTTTTCCGAGTCCCAGGATGATTTTTTTGTTTTTGTGGCATAGATCCTTGAGTCTCTGTTATGTTTTTTATACCTTATTTCTTTCTCTTGTTCTGATTATATAACATCTATTGATGTATCTTCAAATTTATTGAGTCCTCTATTATCTTCATTTCTGCTCTTGAGCTAATCCAATGAGGTTTGTTTTTTTTGTTTGTTTGTTTTTGTTGTTGTTGTTGTTTTTTAATGTTACTGGGTATTTCAGCTTAACTTTTCTGTCTGGTTTTTCACTACCACTTCTATTTCTTTGCCAAGATTTTTTATTTTCCTGTTTGTTTTTAGAGTATTCACAATTTTTTGTTGGAATATATTTTAATATATTTTAAATAGTCACTTTAAAGCCTTTGCTAGAACATTTCAACATCTCATCTTGGTGTTAATGCCTTTTTGTTTTGTTTTTGTTTTTGTTTTTGATATGAGTTGAGATTTTGCAAGTTCTTATTCTGAGAATTTTTGGATTTTATCTTGGACACTTTGAATATTATGTTATGAGACTCTTGGTCTCATAGGATATTGATATTTTTGTTTTAGGAGGTTAGGTTAAGGGTACAAGTTCCAGTGTGTTGTCTGTGGACTGTTTCTAATATCAGTTTAATTTTCAAAGCATTTGCAGTGCTCTTTTTACTGGAGATAAGTCTGAAACCTGGATGGTAACTTGTCTAAATTTTAGCCTCACAGTTTTTTTTTTTAATGTTTTGATAGGATCTTATTCATGTATGAGCAAGTCAGGGATATGTCTAGAAGTTTATAAACAACTTGATGGAGCTGCTTTCCCCAGCTCCTCCCCCTGTGTGATGTCCTCAGTCCTGTCCTGTTCCCAGGGATCTCCTTTGATGGTCCTTCAGCCAGATAACTGTGGCTTTTGTGATCTTGCCCTGCTCTCCACTTTTGCAGCTGTACCTGTCTCCAGGGCTACATGGCAAGAGGAACAGAAGATAAAACTTGGTGAACTTCAAGCCAGTTTAGTGGAACTCCAAATTGTTGTCCTCTTCCCTTCCCTGCCTGCCACTATTTATTTATTTTTCAGGTTCCTCTAATAGCTGCTCCATGTATTCTGTCCAGGTTTGTTTTATGGCTGAATTCATGGGGGGAGAATCATGGTGGGGTGTGATTACTCCATCATGTCCTATCAGTGCTTCTTAACCAGATGTGTACCTCTAAATGAGCTGTGGAATGTTTTTTCCCTTGCATAGTTGTAACGGAACCCTCCAAGTGGGATTCACAACCATTCCTTGCCTCTAAGTCAGAGATCCTTGAAGAGTATAGCCATGGTGGAAAAATCCCTGGAAATGAAAACCGAGCCAACAGATGGAGAGCAGGGCATCCAGCTGCTCACTAGTTGGGGACTGCTCCACTAGCCAGATGCTCTTAGAACACTTGGTATACCCAGAAACAAAATCTAAGATAGCTGACCGAGGGCAAATCAAATAATTGGCTCATTGTACCAGAGAACTACTTTGTTTCTAGATGATTCATCCTGGAGGGTGATTCATTTGGAGGGCCAAAATCCAATGAGGTTAAAAGATGTGGCATTCATCTCCATGGCAGGGGCACCTGCTCTGTATTTAAGCTGCTCTCTTAATGGGACCGCTGCCTGACGGGGCTTAGAGCACGTTTTCTGTGGATTGAGACATCACGTCCAACAACAGATAGGGGTGTCTGCCTTTGACTTTGGGCAAGCCTTATTACTCTCTAAGCCACAATTATATCATCTATAAAATGGGTATATCATACAATTTACTTTATTAGTTTTATCATGAGAATTAATAGGACAATGTGCTTAAAAGCAATTAGCCATAGGCCTGCCATAATAAGTTCTAAATAAATCTAAATAATACTACTTCTCATCATTTCCTTCTCCTCCCTTGTCTTCTGTTCCTTGGTAGGTGGGGCCCTGGGTGAGGTACCTAATTTCTCTGAACCTTGTTCTCATGTGTAAAGTGGAACACTAATATTTTCTCCATAGATGTGTCAGAATATTAAGTGGACATAAATATACATATCCTGGAACCAGTAGGTTTCCAATATTAGTTCTCTCCCTAACTTTCCTTGATGAGGATACATGCTTGTCCTTTGAAAATGTTGGTGAAAATATAAAGAAAGGTGACCTTTGCACAGAGAATCACCCGTAGAGATAGTGTCCTGGGATTTACCACACCATCAACCAGAGTCCTGGGGAATGTCGGCTACAGAACTGTCCCACCTCCTCTATGCATCTTTTACTTTCCGTCCTGCCATTCTGCTGACCAGTCACAGCTGTCCCCAAGCCTGCACAAGCTCCACCTGTTGTCCCCTCCCCTGCTCTTCCTCTTGCTTGGCGGGTGCCACCCTGGGGCTGGCAACCCCAGTGACTTCCTCCCCTTCTCTTCCCCTACTTACCTTAACGGACACCTGCCTGTCAAGTTGAAGGTCTTATTCCGCCTGCACTTACTCTCTCTCTATCCCAGATCTGCCTCATTCCTGGTGGCTTTCACATTTCGGCCATTTGGTTCTGTAACTTCTTCATCTCCAGTTAGACTTCCCCCACTTACCTGACCCTTCCAGCCTCACGGATCTCATACTCTAGACAAGACCATTGGCGACAGATACCCCATATCCGAAATCACAGGCATAACCACTGTTCTCCAACCACTGCCAGTTCTTCCGCTGGAATAGTGAGACCTCTAACCTCCACATTCTTCCACAAAACCCTCGTCTTCATGTCTCTTGAGTTAAGCTTCACAATTTTGTTCCATAATGATCCTTCCCTTGCCTGCCCAATTCCCCTGTTCCTTTTCCTTTGTGATATTCATCAGGTGAACCTCCAAAAGGAGCTGAACTTAGTGGCTGCCTTGAACCCCGCACAGGTGCCCAGAACTCCATGGAGAGGAGAGCCAGGTGGTGGGCTTGACTTGCTGGTGTTCAGCTCTCATCTCTACATTGTTCGCTTGACGTCCTGAAACCTCCGTGTCATACATACTTTGTCATCTCCTCTCATTCCCTCATCCTCCGTCCTTCCCATTTCTTAGCCGTCATCTGGGAGCCCTCTCATCTCCAGACTCCGAAGTTAAAACCCCACCTGTGTCTGCATCCTTCGGCTTGTGACCAGGTCCAGATGCTCCCGAGGAAGCAGGTGTCTCTCCCCTTGCAAGAGCCACTTCCTGCCCTGGGCTTGGATCCAAGCCTTTCCCTTTCTCAGGGCTTTGTCTTTCCTCTTTTCACACCTTCTGCCTCCCTTACACCTCTCCCTCTCCACTCCTTTGCCACTGCTCTGCCTAGAAACTTGTTTTAGAGTCTTCTTTCAAAAAAATGAAACCACAAAACCCCTACCCATTTTTCCACATTCCCCTCCAGCTACTGCCCTGTTTCTCTCATCTCTGTTTCTTCCCCACCTGTCCACATTGTAGCTCACCACGGTGTGGCTACTGGTGTTACCTTCCCTTCCCTGAAACTCCTTTGTCAAGGCCAGCTGTCTTCATAGACCTAGAGCTGGCTGCCCTCTTCCATGCCCTCCCTTGTAATACTTGACAAAGTTGAGTGCCACATCTGTGACACAGTCCCTTCTCTGGTCTTTACACTGTTGTCATTAGTTGTACCCTCCTGCTTCCTGGGCTCCCCGTCTCCTGTCCAAACCTGAACTTCTGGCAGTCCCCAAGGGCAGGGCTGTGCCACTTCTCTTTCCTCTCTTCTTCTTTCTTAGAGACCTCATCTATCCCAGGGGCTTTGCACAATGACACATTAAACCACCCCCAGTGCTGGTCTCTAGCCCAGACTTTTCCTCTGGGTCTTGACATCTGTTGGCATGTTTCCCACACACCTT
Source organism: Enhydra lutris kenyoni (assembly GCF_002288905.1). Classification (NCBI taxonomy): domain Eukaryota; kingdom Metazoa; phylum Chordata; class Mammalia; order Carnivora; family Mustelidae; genus Enhydra; species Enhydra lutris. The sequence continues at coordinate 37,462,517 of NW_019154096.1, read as the reverse complement.
GGCCTTAACAGACCCCAGAGGGAATTCTCCAGCCTCCTCTTCCCTCAGGACCCCACCTCACAAAATGTCTCCACAACCACCCAGATGCTTGAGCCCAAAACAGAAATCATCCCTGATCCTCCTTTTTGTCACTCTCCACATTGCTCACAGTGCCCCCCGACCCTGCAAACATCATAAGGAACTAGATCCAGCCAGAGGGAAACCAGAGGCACCTCACCTCACTGACAGATGATCAGACATCTCAGACAATGCTGGGCATATCTCTGTACTTGCCCCCTGCTGCCATGGGCCAGAGGAGGGGAGGCCTGAAGAGGAGGGAGGGATATGAAAAGAATCTCTTGGAAATCATACTTCCTCCCCCAGGACAAAGATTCACCATGGCTTGAGGGATGGTGAAGGAAGGCACTAAAGGGGCTAAAATAAGCCTGGACCTCTTGATAATTAAAAGCAACTTAAAGTTTTGGGTGTTATTCTGGAACTAAGGAGAAGGACTAAAGGAAAAGGAACTTTTAATATTTTTATTCTCCTGGGTTTATGTTGTTCAGTAAGTCAACGACAATAAAAGTGACCTCATCCCCTCCTGTGTAAGACTTTTCAAAGGTTTTTCTGTTAAAATAAAACTCAAACTCCTCACAGGAGCCTTTATTCACAGTCTGTGTTAGGTGGAAGGGATTTGCTGGTGAACAGACTCAGCTTTTTACCTCCCTTCAAGGAGTTTTCAGTGGGTAAGGGAGGAAGATATCAGGCAAATAATTGCTCAGTTCCATAAAATAGTACAAGTTACGATGACCACGAAGGAAAAGTCAAGTGTATTAAGATGAGATGTGGTGGTATTAGAGGTCTAATCCAGATGCAGGGTCTGGGAAGGCCCCTGAGGAAGTATCTCTTATAGTTGGAGCTGAAGGGTAAGAATGCTTGACCCCAGCAGTGATACGAGAGGAGCATCCTGGATCCAGGTGGAAGAAATGGAGGCCTAGAGGGAGAAAGAGCTGGGTGAGGAGAGGTTGGGAGGAGGGAGGGGAAACTGAGAGGAGGCAGGGAGGCTGGGAGGAGGGAGATGAGGTGGAGAGGAGGCAGGGAGGCTGACAGGAGGCAGGTGAGACTGGGAGGAGGCAGGGAGGCTGGGAGGAGGCAGGGGAGGCTGGGAGGAGGCAGGGAGGCTGGAAGGAAGCAGGGAGGCTAGGAAAAAAGACAAAGCTGGGAGGAGGGAGATGAGGTTAAGAGGAGACATGGAGGCTGGGAGGAGGCAGGTGAGGCTGGAAGGCCAGAAATGAGGCCTCATGTGAGTGTGGAAGACTGAGAGGGAAGATCTGATTTTCAGAAAGTCTTTGGAAGGTGAGGACATAACCTCACCCAGGGTGGGTTTATAGAGACTACTCGGGTTTGCTGGGCTGGAGGGCCAGGCAGCCAGGGACAACTCTGGGCATTGAGTGACTGCCCAGGTGCCTGCTATGGTGTCCTGCCTGCCCCCACCCCCCAAACCCCAGTGACTGGCCCTAGCTGGCTGGAGTGGTTGGGTGGGGGGCAGGGAGGGAAGTTCTATGTCATCCTGGAGCCCAGGTTGATGGTCCTCCCTTGGAATCGGCACCCATAGCTGGGAGATGCAGCCATGCTGGAATAAAGCTGCTCTGGGTTAGGGTGCTGAGCAGGGGAGTGGGTGGAATTCTAGCTCCCTAGAATGAAAGGAGCAAAGGGGCGTTGCTGTTCTTTTTCCCACTCACAGGGAAGCTCTGAGAGAAGGAAGTTTTATCTGTGCTGTCCCTTGCTGAATCTTCAGCGCGTAGAACATTGGTTTGGGCTTAGTACTCCGCAAACACTTGAGTAAATGAATATTGCACATGGGTTCGATTCAGGTGCAAATGTGGGCCGAGCCGACCGAGGAGCTGGGGCACGTTTCAGGAGGCCCTGGCATCCCTGCCCACTTCTGAAGTCCATGGGCAGGGTCCTGACAGACCCTGGCAGACCCTTTTCTTCTGCTAGTGTGACTGGCAGGTGGGGTGGACTGTACAGGATTTGGTGGCGATGCTGAATTCCTCCATGCTGCTGTACACCCCGTGCTCCCCCAGACGCCTCCCACCCCTATCACCCCACCTCTGCAATTCATGCTATTTCCCCAACAGACAAGGGCCTCAGACAACAGCCTGTATTATCTTTTTTTTTTTCTTCTTCTTGGACTGACTGCTTCAGTGCCCAGCAAGGATTCTCCAGGGCATCTCGTTTGGAAACATTCTGGGCTAGCCATTAGCCTGCAAGTGCCTTTAAGACAAAGGTAGTCTGGGGCGCCTGGGTGGCTCAGTGGGTTAAGCCACTGCCTTTGGCTCAGGTCATGGTCTCAGAGTCCTGGGATTGAGCCCCACATCGGGCTCTCTGCTCAGCGGGGAGCCTGCTTCCTCCTCTCTCTCTGCCTGCCTCTCTGTCTGCTTGTGATCTCTCTCTGTCAAATAAATAAATAAAATCTTTTAAAAAAAAAAAGACAAAGGTAGTCTGAGACAACTTCATTACCTTTCGGGGTTGTTTCCTTTAAGTTTGGGCTGCTTGCAATATGGGGGGCTGTGAGTAGGAGGTATTCTTTGTTGGGGGTATGAGGGGTCCTGAGTCTGCTGCTGACCCACAACACTCCCCTTCCCCTTTCCAGGTCTTGATTTCACTTCCTGTAACATAACAGGTCTGACAGCTTCTGTGGGCTCTCTGGCTCTGATGCTTCTTCCTAGTACCTGGCACGTGCTGGGGTCTGGGCAAGACCTGGGCTTCTGAGGGCTTTTCATACGGGTCCTGCCAACACCCCTTCTCCTCCAGGTTCTGGACCAGGCCCATCCTACCTGCCTGTAGTGGTGGGAAAGAAGACTCAGCAGGTGGGGGCGGTTCTCCTCCTCAGAACTCCTCAGCACCTGGGCTTCCTTCTGGGCATCAGTGGTTTGTGCCTTGGTGCCAGGTGTTAAGGTGGTGGGTGGATTAGAACCACTAGGTTTGGGCTTAGGCTGGGTATGGTGAGTCTGTAGGAAGGAGGGAAACTCTCGTATTTCTACCTTGTTCCATATTGGCTGGTCCTAGGTGTTTTCTGAGGCCATCAGGTGGGGAACTGTGGGCAAAAGGCATCTGTTAGGGGCCTAGGAGGGAGTCACTGGCAGGAAGCTCAAAGGAAGATGAGCAGGGCAGGGAGGAAGCCAGGGGGACATGCTGGGGCCTCCTTGTGTGGTCAAGGAGGGGGATGACTGCAAGGTCATGGAAGGGGTGAAGAGGAAGGCTGGATTTAGGCCAGGAGAGGTTGGCAGCTGGGACTCCTGAGTGGTCTCCGAAGGAGGTCCGTCCTGTGCACGTCTCCACATCCCCTCTCTGAGCCTCGGTTCTCTGTTCTTTAACATGGGATCATTGTTTCTGCCCTGCCCATCTTAGAGGGCATCCGTGAAAATGAACTGGGCTCATTTCCTAGGCGGTGCTCCATAGTGAACTCGGGGATTATGGCACACGGAGGGCTGGGGCCCAGCAGCTGGGGCACACAGCTCAGTCCCACCAGGTGAATTCACACGTATGCCCTGCTCTGTCCTCTCCTCTCTGCCTTCTGCGTGTGGCTCCCCCAGCTTTCCTGGTTGAGTGGGGTCCTACCCCATGCCCAGCGCTGAGCAGCATGGGGGGAGAGGCTCCCTTTCCTCACTTACCAACTCAACAGATGTTGAGTACTTACACTCACTTCAGGCAGGGTGGTGGGTGCAGGAGAGGGGCTGCCCCCTTGCTCCCCTGGAGGCCCGAGTCCAGGTCATAGTCAGCACCCACTACCGCTTGGACAGCTCCTCCTTCTCTAGGGGCAGCCCGCCTCTGGGAATCTGTGTTGTTCTGGGCTTCAAGTTGGCTAATTGATTCACCACAGAGCACCTCAAACGCTTTGTGTGTTTCTAACAGATTTTTAGGGAGTCTTGCAAGTGCAGGCTTTCTTTGTCATAGTGGATTTTAGGTCCTGATATAAGAGATTCTTGAGTTTTCCGATGTTTGTCCATGGGTTGCTCTCGCTGAAAGGCTCCAGCCTCCTGTGAGGGAGTATTTTCCAACAGCAGCAGCAGCCACTGTGGGGAGGCATTTTCCTCAAAATGTAGAGACAGTAGTGGAGGCAGAAGGAGGGTCCTGATAGGAGCCAGGCGCTGTGCAAAGCTGGTTACATCTGTTACCTAATAGCATTCCCACTGGGAGCCTATGTGGTTGTGGGATTGTCCAGAGGCTGACAGAGGCTGCGAGAAGCCACTGACTTGTCTGAAATCACTCAGCTGCCAAGGCTCAGCTCCGCAGGAGCCAGCTCCCCTCCTCCCTTCCGGCAATACTGTCTCTGCCACCCTCAGCTATCACTTACTAACCACAGCCACAGGAGTTCTCAGGCGTGGCCACACTCACCATTTGACTACAGACAGTTTTCCATAGAGCACGTGAACTGACCTTCTTAAATAGAACCCAGATCGACTTTTGCTCAAAATGCTTCCAGGGATGCCCATCCTCACTCAGAATAAGATCCAGTCCTTTTCATCACCTCCAAGGCTCTCACAAAATGGCTGCCACTCCCTCTGGCCTTGTCTCTCTCTGACTTCTATATCCCGTGCTTATCTGGTCCCTTTCTTTTGGTTCTCACATATGCCAAGCAAACTCCCACCTGAGGACCTTTGCACTGGCTATCTCCTTTAATTGGATTACTCTTTCCCCCAGATGGCCTCAGGTTCATTTCATTATCTTTTGGGACCTCTGTGTACTGCTGCCTCCTCAGAGAGGCTGTCCCTGACTGCCCTTCCTTGTCCCTGACTCCCTGTTCTCCTCTGGCCCTTACCCTGCTTTATTCTGTAGTGTTTGCCATGACCCCATAGTATAGCACATGTTAGTGTGAAGGTCACTTGATTGCCTCTCTCCTACCAGACTGCAACGAAAGGGGCTATGTCTTTCTTGTTCCCATTGTATCCTCTATGCTGGCAATGTTGCCTGGTGCAGAGTTGGCACCGAAGGCATTTGGTGAAGGAAGGACTCATCGAATGAAGGGATGATGGGTGGGGTTGGAACATGGACAGTGAGTTAAGGAAATAAAAGAGCAGATCTTTCAGACAAAACATCCAAATGTGGACATCTGTGCACAAGGACACTGGCCTGCCAGGGATCCCAGGCAAGAGGCAGAGCTTGGAGGAACTTTGGCACCATTTGAAGGAGACTGGCATGAAGGAGCCTTTGCCAAGGTTCCTGGTGGCTGCTGCGTCCCCATTTAAAGCTGGATAGGCCATGAAGCCCTTGTGAAGTCAGCAGCCTTGGTAACCAGATGCTTCCAGATTCCCTGTAACAAAGGCTGATAACTCGTGAGGCTTTTTCCCTGAAGCGACTATGGCTCATATCCCTTGCCTGCACATTTCAAGACAGAAAATAGAGGAAAACTTGAACCAAAAAATAGAGCTCGTGTCTGACCAAAGGTGTCTGCCTTGCAGAAACATGGGTCGTTCCTGTCCAGGTGTGGAGAGACATGCTCCTCAAGTTTGGCCGTGGCTTTTGTTTCTTCCACGGACTGAACGAGAACATGCAGCCCGTCGGGTAGCTCTTGATTCTCTGCACTCATGCGCTGCGGTCAAACGGTGGTGTACTGAGATCTAGCCCACATGGCGCCTGGTCCCATGGCTTTTGTGGAAGCTCCTGGCCCCTTCGCACTGGGGTTGCTTGAGCTATAACTTACCTCAGAGGAAGGAAGAGACAGCTGTCATTTCCTGTGTGCCCACGGTGGCCAGCATCAAGCGAGGTGTCTATGGTGTCCCGAGTTCTCATGGAAATACTCTTTTGCATTTTACAGGGGAGGAAAGTGGGGTTAAAGGAAGCTGTGTAACTTTCCCAAGTTCCTACCCTATAGGCAACGGAAGTCACATCTGATGCCTCATCCGGGGACTTGGAATCCAGGGCTCCATTCATGATGATGCCTTTAGGAGGCAGCCTTCCTTTTCCATCCTGCTTGGGCATGGCCAGCACTCTTGGCTGTTTATTACTCTCTTATCAGACTTCTGCCCCATGACTTCTGGATGGGAACACCAGGGTGTTTTTCCACAGAGAACATGGAGCAGAGGTTTGTCTGCTGGCCAAGAAATAGCCAGAGATGAGCTACCTAAGGAGGAATCCAAGCTGTTCTGGATAACTTCCAGCTTGGAGAGCCAGTAGAGCTCTGTGGTTGAGAATGCAGGGTCAGGCATCCAATGTGTTAGCTGTGTAGCCTTGGACAGTCACCTCATCTCAGAAATTCAGTATCCTCATCTGTTATCTGGAAATAAAGGTTCTTTTTGTATCTAAAGCTCCTAGTGAGGTGCCTCATGCATAGTAAGGATTTAAAAAACATTCTCAGAAGGAGAGAAAGTCATCTGGGATAATACACTTGAATGCCACTGCCACACTTTGTCTTCACTTAACAGATATTGAGCAATGCCTTCCTGGGCATGTTCTAGGTGCTGAGGATCCAGGGGTGAGCAAAACAGACTGACACTCTCAGGCTGAGGGCTGTGGGGTGGTACGGGACTCTTGGAGAGAAGATCTCTGAGCTGGGATCTGATGGTGGAGGAACTTAATCGTGACCAGATCTGGGTGAGTCCCAGGTGGGAGGAGGAGGAAAGGGAGAGCATTCCAGGACCTGGTCTGGGGTTTGGAATGTAGCGAGGATGGAGTGGCTTTGGTCTGTCCCCCGAGACTAATGGGCGGCCACTGAAGGCTTTTGAGCAGTGGTGGCTATTATGAGATTTATGTTTGATCAAAAAGTTCGTTCTGGCTGCTCCATGGAGCCTGGATGCAGGTGACAATTGTGGACTATTGAAGACCAGGGAGGAAGCTATTGAGATCATTTTGGCAACAGACAAAGGTGGCTTGGTGTAGGCTGGTGGGTAGACCTGGAACCTGGCAGGAGGCCTGGCCTCCTGGCCCCATCCTGACCCCTGTGGACCAGTGTCTGTCACAGAGGCTATCATTGCTGTATCCCTTGGTTATGAGTTGAGTTGTGTCCCCTCAAAAAGGATCTGTTGGTGTCCTAACCCCAGTACTGGAGCATGTGACCTTATTTGGAAATAGGGGCTTTGTAGATAATCAAGTTAAGATGGGGCCATTCGGGTGACCTATATGGGATCATTATAGGGTGTCTGGTGTCCTTATGAAAAGGAGAGGTTTGGACACAGAGACAAACATGCACTGAGGGAAGACGATGTGAAGACACAGGGAGAAGACACCATCCACAAGCCGAGGAGAAAGGCCTGGAACAGATCTTACCCTCCCAGCCCTTGGAGGGACTGACCCTGCTAATGCCTTGATCTTGAACTTCTGTCTTCTAGAACTGGGAGAGAATAAATTTCTGTTTCTTCAGCCACCCAGTCTGGGGTACTTTGTTATAGTACCCCAGCCAATGGATACTTTCTTGTCTCTTTGTAGAGAAACTTGGGGGCCTACAAACCACCAGCACCTGGGACGCACTCTCGCAGATGCAGATGTGGTGGGTGGGGTTTCTCTGGGTGGTGCTGATGCATATCTGGGATGTGAGGAGGGTGGGCTGCAGAGCCCAGGTCTCACACAAGCCTCCTTCTGTGCCTTTATACCCTTAGTCCTCAGATCCGTCCATAGAAGAGCCGGTCCACCCAAAAGCTCTGCACTTGGCCTTCAGTATGTCCCCTAGGCTCCTTCAGAGTCCCCTACACAGTGGTGGCTGGCACTGTGATTCATTCAGGCATAGGAAGAAGAGGTTGGACATGGCCATCAGAGAATGCACCTGTCACTCACTGACTTGAACTTGGCAAAGATGCTTACGCTTTGAGTCCCCCCCTCCTTTTTTTTTTTAAATCTATGAAGTGGAACCCTGTCCTTGCAGGGTCACTATAAGGATGTAGACAGGATGTGCGTAAACAAGGCTGCCTGTGCAGCTGGGCACAGGATGGCCAGGGAGTGAACAGAGCTGGGCTTGGCCAGCCCACTGCTCAGCACCCCTTCCACACTGGTCGTGTTCTCACGAGCTTCTGCTGGGGCGGTGCTGTATGTCAGGGGTCTCATGGCATTACCAGCACACAGTTGATAGTTTGCTTTTTCCATGGAAGGCATTGTCCATTACACAACTCGGAGAGGGATATCTTCCAGAATTTAGTGAACGTCTGTTTTGTCCTCCCTGGCATTGTGATACATGTAACTAAATGTATTTCTGTTTCTTGTTCTCACCATCGGGAAAGTCGAGACCATTAATTCTTATGTTTGTACAATTGTATTCCCTCTTTCCCCCATTCTAATTTCTTATGCTTTATTTATGTTGTATCTGTTGATTAAATAAGCTCTTTGTGGCAGGCTATCCCAGTTCCTTTGAGAAAATGTTTATAAGCCAATGCAATACGTTTTCGGACTTTGGCCAGCACTTCTGGGTCCTCCGGTCTGGCGGCTGGTCAGAGATGAGTGGAATAGCCCCAGCGGCTTATATGGGGTTGAGGCTGAACCCCAGCAATGTGGCTTCAGGGGTATTTCTTTGACTATAGGGTGAGTGGGGAAGACGCTGCTTGGCCTGGAAACATGCCCATCTCTGCGCTACTTGTTTATGGCTTTATTTTCTATCATAAGCAAGAATTAAAAGGATAACCCCAGGTATCTGGGGAAGCTCCAGAAGGTTATCAAAATGCTTTCAGGAAGCTTGATGAGTTCCCTGGCCCCTTTGGCCCTTGGGTCCAGCTTGACCTGGGCATTCTCACAAAGGCCCTGCCATGGCCATTGGTTGTCCTATCTGCCATCGTGCCCACCCTCCAGCATGCTGGCTGGGCGAGGAAGCAGCTGGGCTCCTGGGGGTGGCCCCCGAGGGCATCCTGAGGTTCACCCTTGCCCGTCTGTTTGAACAGTGGTTAGGATTTCACTTTCGGTGGAGGGTCTTCAGGAGGTAGTGGGTTTTGCCATGTAGAGTTGGGCCCGGTGTTTCTACCTGGGATCTGAGGGTCCGTCATCTAATCCAGGGATGCGAAGGAGGTCACCTCACAGTACTGCGTCCCGAGGGGGCAGCCGTGAGTGTGGGTGTGCAAATGTGAGGCTTAGCGAGTCTGTGTGGGGGCCTTGCTCTGACCCGGTCACTTTACATTGCTAGGAATATCGCATAGCTATTATTATTCCCTTGTTTTCCAGATTTTTCTCTTCTGTAGAACTGGAAACTCTCTGCCTGGTGCTGCCTTCCGCTCGGGGCTGTGTGCGTGGCCAGCACAGTGTTTTTTACAGGCTGCATTGGAGTACCTTTAGATGGGGTGTGACCCTCTGCTGGCACAGGGCTTACCTGTCTTGGTGGGCTCTTCCTGCAAGTTCCCCTCACTCCTCTCCACATAATCTGGTTGGGGCAGAGCCTCTGTTGCCTCCAACATCTGCATTGTCACCACAATCAGCTGGGGAGGGAAGAAAAACCTTTCCTACCACCCACTATATATGTCTGTCACTCACTTTTTTCCAAGCATTTCTATGACTCTACTCTCCTTCGAGCTATATTAGTGCTACAGTGTGGCCATCAGCTACATGCACAGTGAAGGGACTGACACCCAAACCAAAGATGCAAGCAGAATGTGGGCCAGGCTTCAAGTGCCCTTGGCTTCTACCCGGGGTTTACGGGCTTCATCTCCCCTCCCACCCCCGGGAGCTGGGCTTTGTCAGGGAAAAGACCACATAGGAATTCATGGGCCAGTGCCTGCTGCTGAGAAATAAGTCCTCCCTAGGTGCCTTCCATATGGGGCAGGAGAGGGAGAATGGTTCCTTGGATGATTTTGGATCCCATACAGTCCCACAGCTCCCAGATCCATTCCCATTATGGTTGAAGCAAACCATGCCAGTGTGCTATATTTTCCTGAGTCCCAGGCAACTCTGGGATTTTTGGTTTTGCCTGTCATCTGAGGCTTTTGAAGACTGTCAGGACTGAAGGCAGAAGTTTGCAGGGCATATACAGAGAGGAGATGTGGCGATGGCCGACAGAGCAGCTGCTGTAGGGACACTGGGACACAGGAGGACTCTGTGTCCTGGGAATCGGCTTGGCAGGCAAGCACCCTCTCTGTTGTGCACACACAGGGCATGGCCAGGGGTGGCAAGGGACAGGGAGGCTAGCTGGCTGCAGTCAGTTTTCTCAGACGAGGAGGCAGTAGCTGGCCCCGTGGTCTCCGAAGAGAGCCAGGCGTGGGTCTGCTGAGCGATAGTCCTCTCTGCCTTCCCTCAGTCTGGAGGCATCCCCACTCCTTGGGGCGGAAACTCCAGCTCATTTTACTGCTGGCCACTCTAGACGGAGCAGGGTCCCGACTCATGATTAACGTGGATCAAAGTGCTCAGCTGAACACAGCCTTAGGGACAGATTAATCACTACAGGAAATGATCACAGTTTGGTCGATGGTCATTTTGTTTTTACTTGAAAACAGAACAAAAACCCAATAATCAAATTAGAGAAAATAAGTGCTTTTATATTAATGAGAAAAAGGGCAGTGAGGACCACAGTCATGTTTGGATTCGAAGAAGGACAAGGCACAGAGCACTGAAGCGTTAGTGTCTATGAGACCGCACTCGCCAACCTAGTGGTCATGTTAATATTTTTCTTTTAGGTGAAATCTGTGTTGCAAGAAGAAAATCACTATCGTCTTTTTTTTTGGGGGGGGGGACGCAAATTAACCCAGTTTTTGGGCAAATGCCCTACGTGAGAGGTTGGCCTCAGGCACTGATTTTCTTGGTCATCATTTGGGTGGTCTCCTGCCTTGTGGGAGCTCGGTTGAAACAAGGCCACTTGGAGACCCAAACTGACCACCAGTGTAGACCAGGAAAAGTCAGTCCTTGGAGTCTGGGGTTGCAGGCCAGCCTTCTACAAACTGGCCCCAGCTCACTGTCTGCGTGGAGGCCAGTCAGCTTCTTCCCTTTGAAAATCTAGGCTGACCCCTAAGCTGATCCCAGTCACAGACTATCCATCTGCTAAGTGTCACTGAGCATCTGACAGCTTTTTGACACTTTTATTTCCCATATGACAGGGGATTTGATGAGGGCCGTTGCTACCTTGGCCCTAAATGTGGCCGATGTCGAGGAACTGTTTGGTAGAGTGGAAGAGAGGGAAACCTTGTGACAGAGGTCCCAGATGACCTTTCCGTTGCCAAAACCAGGAAAGGAAGGCTGGACAAGCACGTGCTCTAACCTTATACCTTGATAAAGAGGATTTCAAACATCCCAAAGAAATCCCAGTGTTTTTGTCAAAATAAGGGAAGATGGCTCTTCAGGCTGCAAAGACTCTGACCTGAACGTGGGCACATAATTATGGATGCCTCTAGCAAAGACAGGGAATGTCAGAATAAACCCACTGAACCATACACGGAGATTTTGGAGAAATTCATACTCAGGGTGTAGATACATGATAGGAGTGGTTTGTAGGAGGCCCAGGATAGAGCCCTTCTAGAGAAAACAGGGAAACAGAATTTTAAGCAGGACAGTGAGACTGATGTATAACTTTAAACATGTATCCAGAGGTTATTGATCCACTGATCGTTGTCAATCAGAAGAGGGCTTCAGCACTGGCCCTGTCTCCTTTAACACGTCCACAGTCTGTGAGGAGCTGTGGTGCAGAGATCGAACATGCAAATAAAGGCAGGTCAAGAGGGAAGGCCGATTCATCAGTCCCATACAAGCCTGCCATGTAAGAATATATAGTAACCTGTGTGGTGTGGTGCTCTCAGAATTTGCTCATTTACTTGACAGCTGATGATTCCAAATATCTCCAATGACTGGAACAATGTGTCAGAGGTAACAAGATAAAATTTGAAATATGGAAAGACAGAAAGTCTCCCAGCTGGGTTCGAAAGGCCAATCGCATTGTTGGTCTAGAATTAAAAATGGTAATAATACTTGACATTTATTGAGTTCTCTTACTCAACAGCCATGATGCTGAGTGGTTTCTAGACATTATCCCATTTAGTCCTCAGGGCAGCCCCATGAGTTGGTAGAGTGATAATCTCTGTTTTACAAAAAAAAAAAAGAAAAGAAAAAAAGAAATTGAACCTTGGGTTTTAAGTAAATATCCCTAGGTCATATGGTATAGTACAGGAAATTATTGTGCAGCAGACATTCACTCCCATCCCTAAATATCCATCAATGAGTTTACTTCCATGCACCAGCCATACTGCACCTGGCCATGAACTTGCTTTGGCCCATGTCATGTGGGCAAAAGTGAATGTGTAAGTTCAGAGCCTAGACTTTCAGTAGCAAGGCATGTTTGCACCTGTCCCTCCACTTCTGACCACAACAGGAAGGACATGCCCCAAAGACTCACTCACTGCCCTCCCACCTGAGCACAAGAACGAGGCATAGAGAACAGGCACAGACCCAGAGACCTGCCAGTGGGAGAAATATGTCCTCAAAGTCTTATGCCACAGGGGATTTCTGGTTGTCACTTAGTAATGCTGACTGATACATAGCTCCACTTTGTAGATGACCTGGCATTCAAACCCAGATAATCCACTCCAGAGCCCATGTTCTTTGGCAGTTCACCATATTTTATTGAGAGAAATAGGGAAGAATAATGGAGGAGACTTACAATATTCCCAGATATCGTGTTTTGGCTAAATACAAAAAAATCTTTTTTTAATTTATAATATCATTCAATCTCTATCAAAATCCCAATCAGTTATTTTTATCGGATATGTACCAAATAATTAGAAAATTGGACTGGAAAGGAAAAGCTAGTTAATATAAAAATACTCAGAAAACAGGAAGTAATGAAGGGGACAAGAATTACAGATTTTAGAACATAAACACCAGTAATTAAATCACAGAGATACTGTAATACTGTGCAAAACAGATTTACAGCAACAACAAAGTCTGAAGGAAATCCTTTATAAAATAATTTAATAAAAGACAAAGGAGGAATCAGATGCTATGGAGAAAGGATTGTTGAATAAATGGGTTTAGCAGAAATTATTAGTTATTTGGGGTGGGGAAAAGCTATATACCTCATCATGAGCCAAAAATAAATAATGGTTCTATTAAGGAATTAAGTAGGAAAAATAATCCTGGGACATGAGCAAAAGATAGGCCATAAGATTTTTCAGATAATTTCCTAAAATTTAAAGTGATAAAAAATATTACAAAGGTAAACAATTAACTCTTGAATGGTGTGGGGTTAGGGCACCAACCCCCCACCCATGTGCTGTCAAGAATCTGCATTTAACTTACAATTTTTAAAAAATTTGCTTCTTTTTCTTTTTTTTTTTTTTTTTAACATTTTATTTATTATTTGAGAAAGAGGGAGACCACAGCAAGGGGAGTGGCAGGCAGGGGCAGAAGCAGACTCCCCGCTGAGCAGAGAGCCTGATATGGGGCTCGATCCCGGGATCCTGGGATCATGAACTGAGCCAAAGGCAGAAGCTTAACCAACTGAGCCACCCAGGAGCCCCAAAATCTGCATTTACTTTCGACTGCCCTAAAACCAGGCTGCCAATAGCCTACTGTTTGCTGGAAGCCAGTTGATTAATACGTAGTCTGTAGATTACAGGTAATCTTTTTTTTTTTTAAAGGTTTTATTTATTTGACAGAGAGAGATCACAAGTAGGCAGAGAGGCAGGCAGAGAGAGAGGGAAACAAGCTCCCTGCTGAGCAGAGAGCCCGATGCGCGACTTGACCCCAGGACCCTGAGATCATGACCTGAGCTGAAGGCAGAGGCTTTAACCCACTGAGCCACCCAGGTGCCCCAGATTACAGGTATTCTATGCTGTATTCTTAGCATAAAGGAAGCTAGAGAAAAAAAATGTTGTTAAGAAACCATAAGGAGAGAAAGTACATTTCCAGTCCTGTACTGTATTTGTTGGGAAAAAATCCACATATAAAATATAAGCAGGCCTATGTAGCTCAAACCCATGTTGTCTGAGGGTCTAGTATAGACACAACTTCATAAAAATTTAAAACCTCTTTTATTTTTTATTTATTTATTTTTAGAGCGAGAAAGAGAATGAGTGGGGGGAGAGGGGCAGAGAGAGAGAGGAAGAGAGAATCCCAAGCAGACTCAATCTCAGGGCAGAACCGCATGCTGGGCAATCTGAGATCATGACCTGAGCTGAAATTAAGAGTTGGATGCTTAACAAAATGAGCCACCCAGACACCCCCAAACTTAAAACTTCTTCTAAAGAAAAAAAAAAAAAAAGAAAAATAACAGAAGGCCGAGTAGCAATTGTTACAGATATGACAAGACAGAAATATTTACTTTGCCTCTTTCAAATCAGTGAGGCATGCTTTAGAACTTAGATTTTAAAATGGGCCAAAAGGAAGCACCTGGGGGGCTCAGTTGGTTAAATGTCTACCTTCAACTCCAGTCATGATCCCATGGTCCTGGGATCAAGTCCCACATCAGGCTCCCTGCTCAGCGGGGAGTCTTCTCCTCCCCCCACCACCGCTTGTGCTCTCTTTCAAAAATAAATAAATAAAATCTTCAAAAAAAAAAGAAAAAGAACAAAAGTCATGAATGAACAGCTGACACCAGAAGAAATAGAGTTGAGTTCCCTTCAAAAGATGTTTATCAAACTCCTCCTTTGTACCTGGCCCTGTATCAGATACCAGCATTTCAGAACACACATGGTAGGAAGGACAACAACTGGAGTGATCACAGAATTATAAAATAAAATGAAATGAAGTGAAATGAAATTTATGAAATAATCTTTTACCTATTGCATGTGATTGAAAGTTTCAATAATGCTGTCAAGGTTGTGATAAAACTATGTTTACACATTGTTGGTGGTCATGTCAGTTAGGAAACCATTTTGCAAAACATACCTAGAATCATACCTTTTGACCCAATAATATTGCTTCTAAGAAGTTAGCCTAATGGTATAATTTAAATGAGAAATACGTGAATATATAAGCATTTCATGGCAGTGCTATCTATCAGACTGAAAAATTGGAAACAACCTCAATATTCAATGCAGGGAGTAGCTAAGAAAATTATGGGTGTAGCCACACGATAGACTATTCTGCAGACAATAAAAATGATAATTATAAAGACTATGGAGAATATTTATGATGTAACAGTAGGTATATTTAAAAAAGAATAGCAGATTTGTATCTATGAGGTGATTATAAGTACATAAAAATTAAATATGTGAGTGGACAGGGCTGGGGACTCTGGAACTTGACAATTTGTGGGCTGGCCTGTGGGAAGTTTTCCTCTTTCCAATTGCATCTGATTTCCATTAGGGTTGTTACATCTTGCAGTAACAAGTAATAATAATAACATTAAAAATGTTTTAAAGATGCAAAGGGCAGAATGTGGATGATAGGCCCTAGCTGTGCATGGGGAAAAAGAGACTTGGAAATTTTAGTGTAAGGGAATTCGCTATGGGCCATCAACATTTTGAGTCCCTTAAAAAATGCTTAGGAGATCCTTGTCTGCTTTTTTTGAAACGCAGCCTGAGGCCCCAGGGTCATGGGGCACAGAATGTGTGCTGGGTGCTGGGGCAGACTCAGGTAGAGTCCTGGATACAGTTTTTTAAATAATTTATATTGTTTGGTATTATTTAATATATTTTAATTTTATTTTGATAGTGTCATCAAAAAAACCTTTTAAATCACAGTTTAGTAAAGTGCATGAAAACGTTGATTTTAAGTGCACAGCTTGATTTACTTTTAAATATATACACTCCTGTGTAACTAGCATCTGGATCAAGATACAGAACATAATGGTATTCCAGAAGCTTCAATCATGTTTTAGTCCAATTCTCATCTATTTTTCACCAGGTGGTAACCGCTAATTTTGATCACCATCAATTCAGTTTTTCCTGAATTTCATGAAATCCAAATCATACAGACTGTACTTTTTATGTCTCACTTCTGTCATGTCATAAATGTCTTGAGACTATTCTGTGTTGTTCTCTCTCTCTGGTGTTTGTTGCTGTGTAGAATTCCATTGTATGAATATACCACAATTTTTTTTAAAGATTTTATTTATTTATTTGACAGACAGAGATCACAAGTAGGCAGAGAGGCAGACAGAGAGAGAGGAGGAAGCAGGCTCCCTGCTGAGCAGAGAGCCCGATGTGGGACTCGATCCCAGGACCCTGAGATCATGACCCGAGCTGAAGGCAGAGGCTTAACCCACTGAGTCACCCAGGCGCCCTGAATATACCACAATTTATTTATCCATTTCCTTGTTGATGGACATTTGAGTTATTTCTAATTTTGTGATATTATGAAGTCTTCTCTGAGTGTTCTTTTCCATGTCTTTGGTGGACATATGTCTATTTCACTCTGATGTGCATTTAGGAATAAGATTGTAGTATTATAAATAGGAATATGTCTAGCTTTAGAAGATGCAGCCCCTCTTCATGCCAGAGTGGTTGTAGGAGTTCATACTCCCACAAACAATGTATGAAAGTTTCAGCTACTCTGCATTCTCATCAATACTTTGTGTTGTCAGTCTTTTTAATTTTAGGTCTTTGGAAGGCAATATAGTGGTGTCCCACTGTGTCTCACTTCTCACAGGGAAATTTCTATTTCCCAGATAACTAAAAATCGTTATATTTTTAAAGTATATTTTATGGTTTTGTTATATATAAAAACTATATATATTTAAATATATGTTATATATAATATTATATATAGATTTTTATATATATTTTATACTTTTTAACTCTATTAATGTGTGTGTATGTTATCTAGAGACAAGTTCTTATCATCTGCCAAAAGAGATAGGTTTACTTTTTCTTTCCCACTTCTAGATGCCTTTTAATTTCTTTGCTTACCTGATTGGCGTGATTAGAAAGTCCAGTACAATGTTGAGTAGAAGCGAGATTTGTTGTTGGATATTCATCCTTGTTATGTTCATCTTAGAGGGAAAACATTCTTTCATCGTTAAGTGTGTTAGCTGTGGGTTTTTCATAGATGCCCTTATTCAGGTTGAGAAAGTTTGCTTCTATTCCTAATTTGTTGAGTGTTTTATCATGAAAGGGGGCTGGAGTTTTTCAAATGCTTTTACTGCATCAATGGAGATAATCATATGGGTTTTTCCTTTATGTGTTAATACAGTGTATCACATTGACTGATTTTCAGATGTTAAACAAATCTTTCATTCCTGGAATAAATGTCCTTGATCATTGTGTATAATCCCTTTTATATACTTAGTTTGCTATTTTTTGTGTCTGCGGTCATAAAGGATGTTGATCTGTGGTTTTCTTTTTTCTTTCTTTCTTCTTCTTCTTTTTTGCCTAATTTTGGTATCAGGGTAACACTAGCCTTACAGAATGAGTTGGGAAATATTCCTCTTTTTGGGGGGAGTGAGTGGGTAGGGGAGAATTTGTGAAAGCTTGATGTTAGTTCTTCTTTAAGTAAAAATTTGCCAGTGAAGACATCTGGGTCTTGGCTTTTCTTTGTGGGAAGTTTTAAAATTACTAATTCAATTTCCTTACTGGTTATAAGTCTATTTTGACATTCCATTTCTTCTTGAGACAGTTTCAATAATTTGTATCTTTCTAGGAATTTGTCCATTCACCAAAATTATATAATTTGTTGACAATGCAATTATTCATAGTATTCTCTTGTAGTTCTTTTAATTTTTATAAGGTCGATATTAATGTCCTCTCATTCTTGATCCTACTGATTTGAATCTTCTGTCCTTTTCCCCTGATCAGTCTAGCTAAAGCTTTGTTGATTTTGTGGATCTTGTCAAATAACTAACTTTTTGTTTACTGTTTTCTCTATTGTTTTTCTATTTTCTTTTTCATATATTTTCACTGTAAGATTTATTATTTCTTTCCTTTTGCTTGTTTTGTGTTTAGTTTAGTTTTCTTTCTTTTTTTAATAGTTACCTAAGGCTGAAGTTAGATTGCTGACTTGAGATTTTTTTTTATCATTTTTTAAAATTTATTTTCAACATAACAGTATTCATTGTTTTTGCATCACACCCAGTGCTCCATGCAATCCGTGCCCTCTCTAATACCCACCACCTGGTTCCCCCAACCTCCCACCCCCCACCTCTTCAAACCCTTCAGATTGTTTTTCAGAGTCCATAGTCTCTCATTGTTCACCTCCCCTTCCAATTTCCCCCAACTCCCTTCTAACTCCCCATGTCCTCCATGCTATTTGTTATGTTCCACAAATAAGTGAAACCATATGAGATTTTTTTTTTTAAGTAGGGGTATTTACTGCTACAAATCTCCCTCTAAGCAATGCTTTCACTGCATGCCATGTTTTGGTATGTTGTGGGTTTTTTTTTTTTTTCCATTTATCTCAAAGTATTTTAAAATTTCCTTAGTGATTTCTTCTTTGGAAAAAGAAGATTTCTTCTTTGGAAAAAGAAGAAATTGAGGAAATTGAGGTTATTGAGGAGTGTGTTGTCTAATTTTCATACATTCATGGATTTCTAACATTGCCTTCTGTTCTAGATTTCTTTTCTTTTTTTAAAAGATTTTGTTTTTAAGTAATCTCTACACCCAACTTGGGGCTTGAACAAACTACCCCAAGATCAAGAGTTGCATGCTCTTCTGACTGAGCCAGCCAGGCACCCTCTGTGTTCTAGATTTTTAATTTAATTTCACTGAGGCCTGATGTTGTTAAATGGCATAGCATATTATCTATCCTGGAGGAATGTTCCATGTGTGCATGAGAAGAATGTGTATTCTTCTTTTTTTCAAATAGAATGTTCTACAGAAGTCTGTTAGGTCTAGTTGGTTCATAGTGTTGCTCAGGTCTGTTTCATTGTTGACTTTCTGCTTTGTTGTTCCATCAGTTATTGAAAATGAGGTATTATAGTTTTCAGTTATTATTGTTCAGCGATCTAGTTCTGCTTTCAATTTTGTCAATTTTTGTTTCATATGGTTTCAGGGCTCTGTTTTTACATGTATATATCTCCTATATAACATGTATATTATATATGTGTGTATATATATAACTAGATATATATGTAATACAATTAGAATTAGAATTATGTATCTAATGCAATTAGAGATAATTTATCTTCTTGATGGATCAACAATTTTATCATTATAAAGTATCCCTCTTTATCTATGTTAACACTTTTATCTTAAAGCCTATTATGTCTGATATTAGTCTCTTGGGTTAATGTTCCCATGGTACATCTTTTCCCATCTTTTACTTTTTACCTATTATATCTTTGAATCTAAAGTGTGTTTCTTGTAGACTGCATCTGGTTGTATTTTTTAAAATATTATAAATCCCAATCTTTGCCTTTTGGAGTATTTAAGTCATTTACACTTAATATAATTACTGATGAAATATAATTTGCATCTTCCAATTTTGCCATTTGTTGTCTATATGCCTTATGTCTTAGTTCTTGTATTCCTCCATTACTGCTTTATTTTGCATTAAATATATATTTTCTAGTGTAGCTTCTTAATTCTGTTGTTTCTTTTATTTTTTATTTTTTGAGTTATTTTTCTTAGTGATTGAGGATTACATTAACATTTAAACTTAAAACAGTTAAATAAAACAGTTAAAATAGTAGTTTAATTTCAATATTTACAAAAACTTTATCCAATATAGCTGTTTGTAGTATAATTGCCATACAAATTAAGCAGAGAACTGATGAGCAGCACCTGGGATTAAGACAGTGGCAGTGGGGGGCGCCTGGGTGGCTCAGTGGGTTAAAGCCTCTGCCTTCAGCTCAGGTTATGATCTCAGGGTCCTGGGATCGAGCCCCACATCGGGCTCTCTGCTCAGCAGGGAGCCTGCTTCCCCCCCACACACACTTTCTCTC
This sequence comes from Enhydra lutris kenyoni, assembly GCF_002288905.1. Lineage (NCBI taxonomy): Eukaryota > Metazoa > Chordata > Mammalia > Carnivora > Mustelidae > Enhydra > Enhydra lutris. Next base: position 37,442,824 of record NW_019154096.1, on the reverse strand, counting down.
TGCCTGCCTCTCTGCCTACTTGTGATCTCTCTCTGTCAAATAAATAAATAAAATCTTAAAAAAAATAAAAAGACAGTGGCAGTGGACTAGGGAAGGAAGGGTCAAAGTGGAGGGAGAAATTGAGTAATCAAATCCATTGGGCCTAGGACCTGGTTGCATGTGGAGGAAAAGGTCAGAAGGATCATTTTGTGTCTGAAAGATATAGCTTGTTCCAAATGAAGAATGCCAGAGACTCTGTGTTTGAACTACCTTTAGGGATATGCTTCAGAATCCACAATACAGTTAACAGCGGAGGTGAAAAGAGGAGAAACACTCTTCATCTCGGGCATCAGCAACACAGATCCTTCTTCCAGATTCCCCGGGCTGGGTTGGGCATCTCTTCTTAGGCTCACACAGAATGTACCTTTTATCTCCTGTGAAGCACTTAGTATAATATTTTAAACTGTCTACTTATGTGCCTATCTTTCCTTGTAAATTATGAGTGCCACAAGCATAGGAACCATCACTGTACTGCTGGCCTCTCCCAAGTAGGGGCTTCACAATTGTGTGTTGAACTGAGGGTGGGTAATAGTTGTTTGGGAGCAAAAGGGAATCTGGCGGGCTAGTGCCGAGTGAGTCCATCAGTTTCTAAATCCCTCCCCCAGTTTAGTACCCCCCAAGCCTGTTCAATGTGCCTGGAGTCTTCATCCCAAAGAGCTGAGAGTCCACAGACTGTGTCCCTGGAATCCAGTGGTCGATATGCCAAGAGTAGGCAGCATTGTGATTGCATACTGAGCAAGGAGCTCCAGCCTCTTGTCTCAGGATGGTCAGTGCCAACTTGTCCACTCCCTGCTTACATCTGCCACCCTTGTTCTGCTGACATCTGCTGAAGTCATGTGAGACTTTGGCCCCTCTCCCAGTGCCTGTTGACTCTTTCCCTCCAGGTGCTTGTGAGGTCTGTGCTGACTTGGGAGGAAGGGCTTACTGAACTAGGGCTCCCATATTTGTTTCTGCATGCTTAGCAGGACTATGGCCACCTTCTGGGACTGGGCCCTTGCGACTAGTTAGGCGTGAGGTGTCTATCTAGTCCTTTTCAGTGCTTGAGACACCTACTCTCTCTGGAGCAAGGATGGCCCCGATGCACAATGGTTTCTCTGGAGACCTCATTTTGCTTTTCAGAATCCCCGCTGAGAGCCTGCAGTATGCCTAGAGGCCCAAACAACAACACTGGGATGGTGTATTCTTCCCTCCCTCCCTATTTGGGGAGCTAATATGGCTCCAAGCAATTTAACTTCCCTGGACATCATTGGTGAATGTAGCTTTTGAACAGTCATGGAGTTTGCCCGGCACCTGGTAGTGTCACTCTGCTGAGTGGGGGCTTTTTCTGATTTGAGAGACAGGCAGCTTCAAGTTGACTCCTTAAGCAAAGTGGAAACCGGCAGAGAAGGCTATAGGGAGGACCGCCCAGGTCCAGCCACCAGATACTAAATGTCTTTGTAGTCCATAATGTAAATCTGTGGGTGCTGGGAAAGAATGTTGGGGAAAGATGGAAGGAAGGAAAGAAGGAAGGAAGGGAGGAAGGAAGAAAGGAAGGAAAGGAGGAGTAACCCAGATGTAACCCATGGGTCCTGGGGTCTGAGACCTTGGAGCACATGCTTCCTTTGGCCTCAGAGCCCCAGTGGTGGGAAACTGCCTTAACTGGTCTGGACCTGACTGTGCTCATCATACAAGGCCACGGATGGGTGCTGACAATGGGTCTGTTCATAGCTTCTAGGCTGACAGATACATGAGGATTTGTTCAGCACAGCTAATGAGCCTGGTGGTACCAGTGGGCAGGCTGTGTGAGGAGAACCCAGTGCTGCATGATAACAGGGCCTAACATTTGGGGAACAATTTAGTGTTTTCAGAGCACTATCATCTACATGATCTCATTCTCGCCTCAGAGTGATGCTGTGGATGTGTTATCACCACTCTGTTCTTCCCAGAGGAGAAAACCCACGTGTAGAATGGTCTTGCCACTAACCAAGGTAGGGACCTTGCCTGAGATTCAGGAGACCCATCTCTGGGGTCCTTCACTCCCAGGACCAGGACAACCACCCAGGAGAGCTGTTTTCAGTGTGGAAGCAAAGACTGTATGTGTAGAAAGAAGAGCTCCACCTTGGGGAGGGAGCTCCCTTTGTCAGTCCTCAGAATCAAGGCAAAGGTTAGTAGGGAATGCTGCAGAAGCCCCTTCTCTCTCCCCAAGAGGTCAATATCAGTTTTGGCTTTCTTCTCAGAAGACTGAGATAAATGTTTTTCCCCAAGAGAGGTCAGTGCTCAAATCATGTGCCCCCATGGAGAAAACAGTGGTTCCACTGAGTGAGGTGGGCATAGAGATAGAAGGTCTTAAACCAGACTCTGTTTATTCATTCGGCATTCATCAACATACATGGTGCAAGATTCCTGGGGGTTGGAGGTCAGGAGGGAAGAAACACCGCGGTGTATAAAATGGAGCCCTGTCCTCGAGCCCTTGGCTGGGTAGAAGCATACAGTGCTTTCCCTCCCCAGCATGGCCAGTGCTGTGTGAGTACATGTGGGTCACTGTGAACACCGAGGTACAGAGGAGAGAGCAAAACTGAAGGCCAGGGAACATGTCAGCAGGGAGGGGGCTCCAGACCCGGCTGGGAGGGCCCGCCATATTGTGATACTGTCACAGTGTCTTCCGGCCCCCGTATCCTGTAGGCTCCACATGAATACCTCTCCGCATGTCTGTGGGGGCAGAGTGATAGGAAAACTTTGCTCCTGGGAGTAGAAGATGGTGCTATATCACTTTGGTAAATAATCTGTCCACTGCTTATTAAGTTAAGTGTAAATTTACCTTAGGAGCTACCGTTCTGCACCTAAATATTTACCCAGAAGAAGTGAAAACATAGACTCACACAAAGACTCGGATGTGCATGTTTCGAGCAGCTTTAATCACAATAGAAAAACCCAGAAATAATCCAAATACCCATCAACAGGTGACTAGATGAAAAAATGGGGAGGTATTCAGATACCAGAGAACTGAACAGTAATAAAAGAAAATAGCCTATTGATACATAATGATGAAGATGAATCTTGAGAACATTACTATGTTGGAAAGATGTTGGGGTTCAAAGCTGACAGCCAAAAAAGAATTCTTGAGATGTTTTTGGTGCGTAAAGCACAGGGACAGGACCCATTGCAGAAAGAGCTACCATGGAGTCATGAGAAGTGGCCCATTATATACTTCCAAGTTGGGTGGGAGTTAGGGACTGCATAGGTCTCTTAGGAATTCTGGAAGCAAGGTTTTCAGGACCTTGAGGTGCTAGCTCTTGTTAGGAAAAAGCCATTTATTACCGTCTAATAAAACCTTAGTCATGATACCCTTCAGATGTATGTTGGTAGGTCATATGCTTGGGGGATGATTGCTAACATGTATCTTGGGGGGGTTGGTGGTAAAGCTAAAGGAGGTTTCCAAAGCAATTTTACATGTTAAAGTAGACTTATAGGATCTTGGAGGTCAGGCTAAGATTGCCCTTTGCCCTTAGCAAAGTATTAACATCAAAGCAGTTGAGTTTCTAGAGGAATGTACTCTGTCTATTTCAAGGACCTGTCAGTGGGCTATACATAGCAAGGAAATTTAGTTTTTCTTTTGTCTTTGTTTCCCACATCACATTATGGTGAGCAAAGGAAGCCAGGTGTATGTATAATTCCATGTATGTGAAACCCTAGAAAATACTAATCTGAACTTTGGTGCTGTTTCCTGGTTTCCCAGGGTGAGGTAGGGTGGGATCTCACTAGGCAGGGTGCAGGGAACTGTGCAGAGTGATGATTATAGTGATGGGTGCACAGGTGTATACTTGTGTCAACTCTGTGACCTGTGCACCTCAAAGCTGGTGCAGGCAGAGCAAAGGGCAGTGTCCCTGGGGACCCCCTGTGGTGCCACAGCTCCCCTCTCCTTTATCTGCTGGATTATGATGAGGCCCAGGGCTTCCCAGGGGAGGGTTCAGTGTCACCAAGGAGTGTTACTGAGGGGTACTGTATTAAGGTTCTCCCAAAACAGAGTTAATAGGATGCATATATATGTATAAAGAGATTTATTGTGAGGAATTGGTTATGGCAGCTAAGAAGTCCCAAGCTTTATAGTTAGCAAGCTAACTAGGAGAGCCAATGATGTAATTCCAGCCTGAGGCCAAAGGCCTGGGATTCAAGGAGAGCCAGGGGACAAATTCCAGTGTGAAAGCCAACGGACTGGAAACCCAGAAAGAGCTGATGTTTGGTTCAAGTTCGAAGGCTGGAAAAGACCAATATCCCAGCTTAAACAGCCAGCCAGGAGGAATTCCCTCTCACCCAGCCTTTTAGTTCCATTTCGTCTTCAACTGATTGGACCAGGCCCACCAACATTAGGGGAGTCAATTGACTTTACTCAGTCTATTGAGTCAAATGCTAATCTTAGGGGTGCTTGGGTGGCTCAGTGGGTTAAGCCTCTGCCTTTGGCTCAGATCATGATCTCAGGGTCCTGGGATCGAGCCCCGCATCGGGATCTCAGCTCAGCTGGGAACCTGCTTCCCCTCTCTCTCTCTCTGCCTGCCTCTCTGCTGACATGTGATCTCTGTCAAATAAATAAAATATTTAATTAAAAAAATGCTAATCTCATCCAGAAACACCTTCATGGGCACACCCAGAATAACAGTTGACCGAATGTCTGGGTGCCCATGACCTAGTTAAGTTGACACATAAAATTAACCATCACGGGCCTCATCAAGGGGTTTTGGAGCAGCAGATGGGTGCCGTATTACCTATCATATGTGCTCAGGTTCAGTGTACCAGGCTCCTGGTGGGGGCGGGAAGGTAGCTATTAACAACCCCCTCCCCCAGTAGAATCTGATTTGCCCACAGCAGCACACGTGTTTTCTATCCCACCCCCTTCAAGCCATGTTTAGAATTGCTGCTGCACAATTGAAAAAAGTTGGCATTTTCTGTAGAACCTTGGCCAGTTGAGGTAGGAGTGATATATGGATAATGGGGCTGTGGAACCCAAGCGAGTCAGGCTTAGTTTGTCCATTCATTTATTCATTCATTGTTTTATTCAACACATGTTTCCCAAGTTCCTACTTCTGTGGATCAGATGCTAAGCACTGGGGACATTTGTAGAAGCAAAGACCGGGGCGGGATGGGGGTGTCCCTGCCTCTGAGGAGAAGATGCTCCAGTGAGAGACTATCAGCAAAGCATAGTCACCCAAGGAAGTATCATTCAGACTGTGTCCTGTCCATGCAGGAGCTGCATGGAATCTAGGAGTGTATCTGTCAGCTTGTCCTGAGCACGCTGGCCCCACATCTGTGGGGTTTGCCTGAGCTGTCCCCTGGCTGGGTTCTGCCATCGTGAGCTTGACTAGCTAGCGCCTTGCCTGACCTCTCATGTTCCATTTTCACTTTAATCCAAAATTGTAATCTTCCATTTGGGGAAGGTACCTGTTTCCAGCTGGTCTCACCATGGCAGGTGATTGCTGAGTGTGCAAAGCTGCCTCTGAGTGGCAGTTTCACCTGATCAGACAGACAAGATATCCCCGGCCTTGCTGCCTTCCCATTAAGCCCTCGTCTCTCCAGCTTTGGGGAAGCATTTGCCAGGGCAAGCATGGCCAACCTTTAGGATGGGTGCTGGAAGACAGCAGTCTGCACAGCAGGCTTGGGGGCTGTGAGGCAGGGTGTCCGAAGCAGGGTGTGACTCTGCCGGATGAGTTCTGGGTGTCAGGACTCTCTTGTCTTCATTTTCAATGGGGGGCATATTCACCATTTCCTCTTTCCCATAGCTCTCTGATTTCCTTTTGGAGAGCTGCCACTTGCCCCTACATAGAGTCTTGGCTGGGGGGGGGGGTGGTTATTTTCCACTGATAGATGCCAGAAAGCCCCAATATTTCATCTCACTGACTAGGACAACCAGAAGGAGCACTAAGATCTAACCTGGCTGATCACATACTTTCTGTGGGGCTTGGAAAATTAGAGGACGGAAGACCCAGCTAGGGTTCCTTCAAATGGGGGCATGGGGCTGGGGACAGACTGGTCACACTCTTCCTACTCCAAAGGCCATTTCCGTAGTTTGCTCTTCAATCCCCTGGAGCTGCCTTACATTCCAGCTTCATTTGCCAGCCTTTGGCAGTGATTTTGTGAGCTCCCAGATTCCTTCCAATAATTCCCCAACTTTAATTAGAATTAATTTCTGTTGCTTGCCCTAAAAAGTCCAGTAGTCATGGTAGCTTCCTGGACCCTTTTCAAACTGATGCTTCTTGTTCCCACCCTGTTCTGCACCGACCTCACCAATGTGAGAAGGGCAGTTTGTGCTCAGCTCGATGGACCTGCCTGTGTTAGTCCGTTGAGTGCTGGCCTGCATAGGGGCTGCTCCAGGGCTACCAGCAAAGGTTCGGGCAGCTTATGGTAATCAGACCACATGTGTGGACACAGACGAAGCAAGATGGCCTCTCAGGGTCAAAACTGCACTTAATCCCCATCTGCTTGCATTTGAAAACTGAAATCCGGGGCATCTATTTTATACTTTCTTAATACATGACATTTATGTAACGTATGGAAGTTGCACACCTGCTCCTGAACTTTGCAAAGAATGAGCATTAGCCGCTTGTGAGTGCCCGGGGAAGAGTATCAGGAGGCGTGCACTAGAAGGAACTTGCTGGAATAGGAATTATATGGGAAGGGAGTTGGCACAGCTGAATAAAGGCTCAGGTGGTCAGCAGTGCCCAGTGGTAAGGACCTTGCTCTGGACTTCTGGAGCTCACGATTTGTCGGGCAGGAACAGGTCCTTTGAGACAGTAGCTTACTGTCTGATTCAGGAAAGTTATTTTGGTTAAAACTAAAATGAGAAAAAAGTACGTGTATAATGGAACATGAGCATAACAGGTGTTGAAGGGAGAGAGAATGAGGTGTCTGGCTGGTAGCGAAACTGTCCAGTAGACCAAGTAGCATGCGTCCTAGGTGACCATGTCTGGACTGCAGTCCTGACTTTGAGGACCAGGATCGAAACTCAGTTCTGCCGGATATCTGGAAATGAATCAAGCTAGTCGAGCTCACAAGAACTGCATGTCTGATCCCAGTTTCCTTGTTACACCGAGAATTAGGAGTGGCCTGGTGGCCCACGATGGCTGGATGCTGGCCAGCAGGCCCTCTTGTGGAAGTCGAGTTGGAGGAGCTCCCTGGGGGGTCCAACAGCATATGGGTGTGGTGGGGGGTGGTGAGAGGGAGAGGACTCATGGACAGGTTGGCAGTACTCTGTGTGCTATGCTACTGGCAGACAGGGCAAATTGCCTGGGATGTAGGATGCCCAGTAAAGCCATTAACTAATGGGTGGGCTGAATGAAGGAATTGGGGAGGGTTGTGTGTGTACAAAGCCTCCACCTGTCTGTCTATAGAGACCTTTCTGCCCCACTGGACCCTTTTATGAGCTGGCTAGAGCTGGGCAAAACTGGGAGACCTGGGAACACTTTTCTCTTCTGCTCACGTCTTTCGACAGAACAATCCGCTTAATGAGTTCATGTTCCCAGACCCTGCTCTTCCTTCCCTGACCACAGAGACCCTTCTAGGCAGAGGGCCAGGTAGAGGACCTGCTGGGCCCTTCTCCACTGATTTCATTAGTTGTACCCCCAAGGAGGCTGTTGCATGCAGCCTTCCAATCCTCGAATGGCTACAGGCTAGCAACCGAGATGCAGGTTCCGAGGGTCCTCTTGGTTTCACCATATGTTGCTTGCTCATGGCTAGAGGTTCACCTCCTTGATGCTGCCACTAGTCCCTGTGAAATGGGACACTGGGGCAAGGTCACAGAAGCTTCCATTGTCCCAGTTCCTGCTGGGTGAGCACGTTCTTTCTGCACCATCCAAGGGAAAGGGTGATGGATTCCCTCCTTCAACCCCCAGCAGCTTATTGTCTGAAGCCCTGAGGTACTGGAAGCAGTCAGCTGCCCTCTCCCTCCATCATGGGCATGCTTCGCCCCAGGGGGCAGGGCTGAGCCCCCACCCCTACCCCAGTCATGTGTAGGAGCATTTGGTATACTTGTACCTGTATGTAGACTCCAATCCTTGACACCTGTTCTGGAGGATGTGCTAGAAAGGGAGAAAAACCTAACATTCTCGAGCATCTGCAACAGGTTTGACACTTTGTATCCAGGACATCATTTAAGATTCACAATGACACCTTGGGGAACTGTGGCTCAGAGGGACTAAGAGACTTCTTGTAGATCACACAATTAGTAAGTGTCTGAGTTCACACCACTTCAACACTCCAACACTCCTTCACGTAATTTACTCCCTTGATCTGCATTTTTGGGGTTTAACACAGTTCAGCAAGTTTGTGAGGACCTGGGAGGCTGGTGTTGGGATGAATATCACCAGATTTTATTTTCTGCCCCTGTTAGAGTACAGAGTTTATCAAAAGAGCCGCATGGCGTAGTGAGATGTTGTCGATTTGAGGATGGATTTCTCAAATGTAACCAGGGCCAACTCTTTTTGTATTTGGTGAGCTAATTTCTTTCTTTTATAGTAAAAAGGTACAAAGATTTTTTTTTGGCCTGCCAGGAATGCTGATGAAAAGGGTCATTTGTATTTTCTGTGTTTATGACTTACATTTTCATGTAGACTTAATTTCGGAAGATTTCCCATTACTATCGGTTACTCTCAGCCTATTAAATAGGGCATGGGATAAGGAGCAGTGATGTTTATAATCCCTTGGCATACTTGTTTGAGATACAATGATTGGCATCCACTGATTTACAGTGGAAGTGTAGTTTCTAATGTTAATGTTTATATTTAGTTGAATATCCTGAGAGTACCACCCAATTATTATCTTCATTCATGGCATTTCATGGCCTGGTTTTCTGGGGCTGGGGCTTCCCACTGGCTCTCCTCCTTGCCTCCATCTTGTACACTTATTAATTCTGGGTCAGATTCAGCGGTTCTCTAATTTGTGGAGCAGTCCTAACATCCCCTTCTATCTGACTTGGTTGTGAAGTGCCGAAGCCCCAAGTTCAGAAGAAGATGTTATTTGGAAATTATTTTCCCCTCTTTTGTAAATTAATTTCCTTTCCTGCAAAGACAGCCAAAGCACCACAGTGATTTTCTACCACAGAGAGGTAATGAGGCTTAGGGGAAAATGTTTAATAGGAAAACATTGTCCCACACTGAGAATTAGGAATTCTGGGTGGAGAAGGCACTGATGAATATTAAAACCAGAGAGTGTGATGTTTCTGTGTGAAGATTTCCGTGAGATTGTGCATGTGTTTTGCTGGGAAGGGGTTATGTCTGTGCCTTCATGCATATTATCCATGTCCCTAACTAGAGAGATGTGAAATGGTTGAAGACTTTATTTTTTTAAAGATTTTATTTATTCATGAGAAAGAGCATGTGTGCACAAGCAGAGGGAGAGGGAGAGAGAAGCCCACTCCCCGCTGAGCAGGGAGCCCAACATGGAGCTCAGTCCCAGGACCGGGAGATCTTGACCTGATCTGAAGGCAGAGGCTTAACCCACAGAGCCACCCAGGCATTTCTGGTTAAAGACTTCAATGTCCACAGGGGCTAAGGCAAGGGAGAAAGGTACATACTAAAAGTTTAATGTTGGGAAGCCAGGAGTACTCCAGAGCTCAGGGATCCCCCCCCCCACACACACACAACTCCCCCAAGTCTTTTTCAATTTTATGTACCTGGAAGTTTCTTCTTACAAAATATCCTATAAGCTATGCAATTGTCTAAAGATGATAGCTCAGCTCAGTGCAGGGGGAAATGCATATGAGAGCCCACAGCACCAAGATAGAGTTCAGTGCACAAGACCTTCGTTATTTATTTATTTAGGTGGCAGAGACTTTATCTGGAGGGGGAGGTAAGTACTGGCTGGAGGAGATCAGAGCTCCAGAGAAACCGGATGTTGTGCAGGCGCTGGAGGCCTTGAGGTGAGGTACCACTGGATACCCAAGGGCCCATTTCATCACGGATTAATTGGGAAATTCAGGCGCGTCGGGAGTTCACTTGAATTAGGAGATTTACGAAACACTGAAAAGGATCAGTGAAAGAAGAGAAGAATTTCTAAAACAGTACATTTGTCTCGCTTTCCCTCCGGATAGAGCTTTTAAAAAGGCCATTTTCGTTGTTCTCGGAGTTGATTTGAAATTTCCGCCCGCTCTAGAAGCTTGCTTGCCTCTGCTGTGTGGGCGGGTTTAGGCCATGCCGCCGCCGCCATGGGCTGACTCCCCCTCGTTTATGCAAGATTGTTAACTCCACTTAGTGCTCCCTCTTGCCTCATTCACACAACCCCCCCGTGTTTGGGCTTCACGGTTCCACGAAAGCGCTGCGGGGCAAGAGAGGGAAGGGGGTTGACGTTCAGCTTGTTGTTAAGAGATTTGTTGGGGAGATGGGATGTTACCTCGGATCGCATTCCTTAAATGCACAACGCGGTTGGCAGATCCCTGAGTGCTTTATTTTTTATTTATTTTATTTTATTTTATTTTATTTTATTTTATTTTATTTTCAGTGTTCCAGCATTCACTGTTTATGCACCACACCCAGTGCTCCATGCTATACGTGCCCTCCTTAATACCCACCACCAGGCTCACCCAACCCCCTACCTCCTTCCCCTCCAAAACCCTCAGTTTGTTTCTCAGAGTCCACAGTCTCTCATGGTTCGTCTCCGCCTCCAGTTTCCTCCAACTCACTTCTCCTCTGCATCTCCCAATGTCCTCTGTGTTATTCCTTATGCTCCACAAGTAAGTGAATTAAGTCAGGCAGAGAGAGTCAATTATCATATGGTTTTACTTACCTGAGTGCTTTATTTAGTGGGGATGGGAGATGCTCTGAAGGAGGGAGGGCATAGAGGAGGATGTGGGGCTCTGGAGAAGATGGTGACCCCTGGAGCATGAATGGTGCTGCGGAATGTCACCTTGGGGTGCGAGAGCCAACTTTGGTTCTCCAGCCAGTGGGCCCTGGGACGTGGCCCTAGAGATAACTAACTCCTAAGAATCTTGGGCCTTCAGTTGTCCCCCGGGGAAGGTTATAGGTCTGAGCCTTTAGCCTAGCACCTGTAGCCTCTGGGGCAGGTTTATAGCAGCTGGACCAGTAGAAGGGATCCTGGGGTGGGTGTAGGTGGGACACCATGGCCGTCTGCTGCAGCTGTGTCAAGAAAAGAGCCTTAGCTCAAGGTAGAAAATCCCAAATGTTTCAATAGTGTGAGATTGCAGTTTAAAAGGCCTAGAGGGTACCTTGATCTGGGAGCATCTGGGAAGACTGCATGAGAGAACTAGCATATGAGAAAATCTAGAGAAGTTTGAGCTTTTGAGCACGTATCAGGGAGGGTCTTTTGGTTATATGTGACAGAAGTCCAGCTCAAGTTAGTGTATGCAGAAATGCAGAAATGGAACATGTGAATGCACTTAATTGGCTGGTCCTAAGGGCACCTGTTCAGGAATCGGTCCTATTATTTGCATGCTGGTCTGTTTGATCTGGTTACATTCACTCGTTGAACAAATAAGCATGCACTGGGTGCCAGACAGACCCCCCCTCACCCCTGTCCTTATGGAGCTCAGGGACCCAGTTTTACCCAAGGTGGGTGGTTAGGATGGTGGTTGGTAGCCCTGGCCCACATTTTAATGGCTTCTCATCCCAAGGAATGTAGTGGCTGAATCTGTCCCCGCATTCATCGATCATCACTTTTAGAAAGGCTTGGCTTGGTTTGGCTTTGGTTATGTTCCTATTCTGTGAGTTTCTGTTCTATGATTTGGATCCTCCAGTGGCCAGCTCGAGTGGGATCTTCTGAGTGGCATTTGCTCAGAACCAGATAAAGTCATAGGGACCATTTCCACTTGGAATGGGGGTGCTAGGTAGGTCCCAAACTCTAGGTGTCTACCACATATACTCCAGGCCCAGGGCACAAGTCAGGCAGTGATTACCACAGAAGGGGGCTCTGTGCATTGGAGTGATCAGAGTGGAGGGTATTTGGAGGGAGGGAAGTGGTACAAATCAGTCTGGGACCAGATTTAGGAGGATTCTGAATGCTAGGCCAAGACTTTAGACTTCATTCTGTAAATCACAGAGGAATATGGGGCCTGGCATGATCAACAGTGGGTTCAGGAAGTTGACTACAGCAGGACGCTTGTACGAGGCAGAAGGTTTATGGGATTTGAGAACTAATTAAATTAGAGGATGAATCAAAGGTGGTTGCCAGGCTATGTTCCTGCTTTTAAATATTTTGAGATATTCCCCTTTTGAGATATTCCCCTCTTCTGCTCCTTGCCAGGACTATCTATTATAGTCCAGTCAGATTTGGATTCTGGGAGCCTCCCACATCTGAAGCTGTCTCATTTTTACGAGTCTTAGTCTTGCTTTTCTCTAGGTGTTTTACAATCCCTCTGGCTGAAGTCTGGGCTACATTTGTGATTATAGAGAGCTTTACCCTCCCCGGCTCACACATGCTATTAAAATGACAGGGCCACTTTTTCTCAATGTTCTTGCCATTCCTATTTTCTGAACCACTTCTCAGATCCAGAAGAATGCCGTCTCCCCCACCACTTCCTCCACCTTCTGAGGTGGCTGACTGTCACTTCCAGGCATCTCATCGCTACTCTTGGTGTAACAGCCCTTCAAGCAGATACCTTAGATGATTTAAATCTCCTCTCGCTTCTGTGTTTTGTCAACTCCCTATTTCTGTGAGCGGTAAAAGAAGGAACTTAAGTTTATCTTATTTATTTTTTTTTAAAGATTTTATTTATTTATTTGACAGAGAGCGAGAGAGAAGGAGCAGGGAGGAAGGGGAGAGGGAAAAGCAAGCTCCCAGCTCAGCAGTGCTGAATCCCAGGACTTTGGGATCATGACCTAAGCCGAAGGTATACATGTAACCTGAGACACCCAGGCACCCTGAAACTTAAGTTTATTGATCACTGAAATTTCCCCCATGTCCTGTGAGTGAGGTATAATTCTTGCAAGTCTTCCTTAATAACAAGGGTCTATCCATCTCTCTGCTTATTTGTCTCTCCATCCATCCATCCATCCGTTGGCCCTTAATTTTTCTCTCTGTATCCTCTGTCTCTCTCTCTCGCTCTCTCCATCCATAGACACACACACAAGGAAACTACCCAGACATTTTCTTTCATTCAGTTTCACTCATTAACATAAACTCATTTAATCACACAACCTCCCTATAAGGTAGATATTATCTCCAATTAAAATGAGGGCACTGAGTTTCAAGGAGGTTCAATAATCTGTCTAAAACCACAGAGTTATTCTTTGGAAGTACATGGAAGCTCAGAGGGCTTGATGTAAAGACTGTGCTCATTAGAGCACAAACAATGTGGCAGCATCATCTATAATAGCAAGAAACTGGAAACACTGTAAATGAAAATCAATAGGAGAGTGGATAAATAATTTAAGCTTTATCCATAAAATGGAATACAATGCAGCTTCTCAAAAGAATGACTTACACCTACGTACACAAAGGGTGGGAAAATGTCCGTGATCTGTTTCATGAAAAAAAAAAGTGAATACAACAGCGTGCGTTATGTATATGATCCCATATATGTGATTATCTTTGTATCTTTACATATGCATAGAAAGAGTCTAGATGGATGCCCAAAAGTGTGCAGTTATTAGCGGTTTCTTCTGGGAAATGAGATTGGGGATAGAAAGGAGTTTAAAATTAACACTTGTTTGGAATTTTTATGAATATTATTATTTTAATAGTAATAATAATTATTATTAGAAAGAGGGCATACATGAGCAGTGGGGAAGGGCAGAGGGAGAGGGAAAGAGAGAATCGTAAGCAGGCTCCACACCCAGTGCGCAGCCAGATGTGGGGCTCAATTTTGTGACCCGAGCGGAAATCAAGAGTCGGATGCTTAACCTGCTGAGCCACCCAAGTGCCCCAATAGTAGTTATTTTTATGATAAGACTATAAAAGCCTATTTCTGATGTTAGTGCTCTGCTACTGAAGAAGGGCTGACATCGCTCCCTTGCCTTCCCAGACATCTCATCTGTTCTCACAGAGAGGGCTCTCCCCTTGTCCTCTCTGCCCAGAGTTAGCCCTTGTGTCTGCATGGCCCCACTTGCTCCAGTTCTGTGTGGGTGCAAAGCTTCTTGTCTTGGATACATTTCCTGATCATTAAAAAAATAACAGTAATATAAATTAAGGCACTGTCGGGACACCTGGGTGGCTCAGTGGGTTAGGCCTCTACCTTCAGCTCAGGTCATGATCTCAGGGTCCTGGGATCGAGCCCCGCATTCACCTTCCTGCTCAGCGGGGAGCCTGCTTCCTCCTCTCTCTCTGCCTGCCTACTTGTGATCTCTCTTTCTCTCTGTCAAACAAACAAACAAACAAATAAATAAATAAATAAAATCTTTAAGGAAAAAAAAAAAGACAAGGCACTATCATATTACCTTTCAGAATGGTCGAGGGATTTGGAGGGGTTTGTTACCTACAAAATTTTTCCCATAAAACCCATGTTTATATTTAAAGTATTCAGTGTCAACAAGACAGTTGCAACTTTTTTTTTTTTTTAAATAAACTGGTATTCAGTTCACAGAGCCATGATTTAACATAGGCTGCCTCAGAGGCAAAACTACCATCCCATGTATAATGTGTGTTATACATGACCTGCTTTAAATTTCCATGCCAATTTATAGCCCTCATCCTGTACCATACAAGGTTAATGACTATTGCAAATCTCCCTGAAAGACAGGGTTATCTTAATGCTAGATTTAGTCGTAGACAAACAAATGATCTTTCATATCCTTGTGATTCTAGTAGAATTTTGTAAAAAAACATGTGAGATGTGTACATGAGTTAATGCCTCTGGGAAAAAGGAAGACCTGCTTTAGAACCGACTAGCTCATCAATTTATCTTTGGCCACCTCGTCTTGCTTTTCTTCTTTTTTAAGTTTTTATTTAGAGTCTGGTTAGTTAGCACCTTGTGTAATGTTGGTTTCAGGAGTAGAATTTAGTGATTCATCACTTCCATACAACACCCAGTGCACATCACAAGTGCCCTCCTTACTGCCCATCCCCCATCTAGCCCACGGGTCTGCTTCTACTCTTTGACAACTTCTCTTTTTTAAGACTAAGCTTTATTTTGGAATAAGTTTTGATCATTAAACATAGTACAGAGAGTTCTCACATCTCCTATTACCCAGTTCCCCCTGTTGTTAATTATCTAATCTTATCAATCTTACATTACCAGGGTACATTTGTCAAAACAGAGAAACTAGCTTTGGCACATTTATTAAACCCCAGGGTTTCTTTGGGTTTCACTAGTTTCTCCACTGATGTCCTTTTCCTGGCCCAGCAGCCCACCCGGGATACCACACTGCATTTAGGACAGTTTCCTTTCTTCCCAGGCCAGAGTCTCTTTCAACACAGCAAAGCAATACCATTTTCAAAATTTTCTTCAGGAGGGCAGACTTAAATAAGGTTGTTCATCATCCCCAGAGCTGTTCACCATTACCCCATTCTTTTGCGACATCTCCGAGATACTCTCCCGTGATGTCTGGCTGACATGCCAAAGGAAGCCAGAACAAGGTCACAGGAGGCCGTGCTTTAGACGGTTTAAGTCCAAGTTCTCTTCAGCACACATAGTGGTTTTCTCTGTAGAAAGCATTTTGGAGAAAATTCCGTGCGGTTGACTGAGGCATCTGCGTGCTGTTTCTTGCACATCTGCCTGTAGAAAAACATCGCTGGAATCACCGCCCGGCTCCCCACGCAGCGCTGCTCGGTCGGGGCCTGGGGGGGTAAACCACAGACTCCCTCAGCACATCTGCTGGGGCTCATGGGGGGAATCTGGGAGCAAAGCCTCCCTCACAAAACCAGCCAGCCTGTAGGTAACTGCTCTCCATATATATTTTTAATTATATTTTATGTGCATTAACAAAGTTATAAATGGCTATCAGGACTCAGGAAAACAGTGTAAAGAAGCATAAATCAGTGACTCCAGCCCCACCGCATGCCACCCTCCAATCCCAGCCTGCTGAACTCGCCCCTGTACCTCTCTGTGTAAGTATGGATGTCTGACATGCATAGGGCGTATTCATCTCAAACCACAGATTCCTAGGTGAACAAAATGCCACTCTCTGTGTCTATAGACAGCCTTAATGTTTACCTTGAACTTCTGGGGGCAAAGGAAGGGGTCATAGATGTTGAGTTCCCCCCTTGCTCTGACGAGAGGAGGAAATGGTGGTGGAGGAGGGGTATTGATGGTACAGATGGCTCTGGTCCAGGCTCATCATCTGCCTTTTCATCTGAGCCTATACAACTGTCCTTCCAGAATTTACTGGCTCTCATCTCTCCTAATGTATTCCCATTTCCACGTTTTGAGTTGTTGACACATTGTGTCCTTCTCATCTGCATCTGGGATATTTTCTTCCACAACTTTCAGGTCACCAGGCAGCTCCAAGTTCCACACTGGGGAGAGGGTGTGCGGTTCTGTCTCACCTGCCTTCCTGGATGCCTGGGAACACTAGGCTTCTTGATGTCCTAGCCTCCCAGTGAAATCAAAGGCCAGCTTTCCTTTACTCAGAGTCATCTGGGATTGGCCAGTGCCCTCAGTACTCCTCCCCAGGGCTGGCTTTGGGTTGGGTGCCAGGGCCCAGGGAGCTGGCACAGCACACCCATCACCCACCTCATTGGACTCTGTTGCTCAAGGGCCTCATGCCATCTCTTCTTGCCTCAGCGAGGTGTTTTTATCTCCTTGTGGCACAGAAAGTATTTTTCCAGATGGGCTATTTAAAGCAGTGCTCTCCAAAGTGTGTTGTACAGAGGTGCCTGGGTAGCACAGTTGGTTGGAGGTTCAACTCTTGGTTTCGGCTCAGGTTGTGATCTCGGGGTTATGGGATCGAGCCCTGCGTTGGGCTCTGCACTCAACACAGAGTCTGCTTAGACTCTCTCTCCCTCTCCTTCTGCCCCTCCACCCCCTAAAATAAATAAATGAATCTTCGTAAAAAGTGGGTCGTACAATTGATTTTCTGCGGTATGAGAGGAAAATATTAAAACTTCTTTTTTTTTTAAGATTTTATTTATTTCTTTGAGAGAGAGAGAGAGTGAGAGCAAGCATGAGCAGGGGGAGGGGGAGAAGGGGAGAGAGAAGCTGACTAAATGCTGAGCAGGGAACCCAACACGAGCTTAATCCCAGGACCCTGAGATCATGACCTGAGTTGAAGTCAAATGCCTAACCGACCGAACTGCCCAGGTGCCTCCAAAACTTCGCTTTAATAAAAGAACAAAGAATAAAAGAACAAATATTTGATATCGAGTTGGTGCTTGGGCCAAATGGAGTGGACAGAGTGGACAGTGAGGAGTGTTTGGAGCGGCAGCCACACCCATCTGTGTCTTCAGGGTCTCGCATTCCATTTGACCTGCCATGGGATACCATTCATTGATTGCTTTGCTAAAAACAAGACCTTTAAAAGGTAGAATTCTTTACAGTACTTTGTAATAAAATGGGGAGAAATTTTGAAATCTTTGGCACTATCCAGGGCTTCAGTGATGATCTTATGGCAAAATGTTTAAAAGACTCATTGAAATTGATGTTAAGATATTTCTTATTTCCCAAGATGACAGACATTCACGTTTATTGACCTCTCTTTGAGATGACAGAATTAGTTGAATGGTACCTGGAAGCTATTCTTGAAAAATTAAACATATTTAATCTGTTCCTTCAATGGGAGATCCTGTTTTAACAATGCATGAGAAAGTAATTGCTTTTTGAAAGAAACTCTTGCTCTTGAGCATTTTGAAAATGAATGTTTGGAAATATTTCTATTATTTTGTTGTTGTTGTTGCTGAAAGCAACATATGTCATTCACAAAGAATAATTTAAACCCCCCCTCTCAGGTCTGCCAATTGAAAACAAAAAAATCCCAGGAAACAGTATTTTCTAACCCATATATAAAAATCTTCCAAAGTGAAAGTTTCAATGTGTTTTGAAATGATTTCCTAAAAACATGAAATTTCCGTGTGTTCTGAAGGCTTTGCAAGAAGAAATGAGTAACACATAGGAAGATGAAAATGTTTTAGCCAACTTTGGGCATATTTTTTGGTGGCTGAGACTAACTAACCAATACTACCGAAAATGAACTTCTTCCCTTTGGACATATGAAACTCTGCAAGTTACTGCTTTCAGTTACACTAAGCATTAAAATCATGTACTAAATTAAATGGAAGGTGGAATTAGGACTTTGAATTACTGTATCACAAAGTGTTAAACCAAGGTATTTTTAAAAAGTAAAGCATTTTGGGGTATCGGGGTGGCTCAGTCAGTTGAGTCCAACTCATGGTTTCAGTTCAGGTCATTATCTCATGGGTCGTGAGATGGAGCCCTGCACCAGGCTCTGTGCTCAGCGGGGAGTCTACCTGAAGATTCTTTCTCTCTGCCCTTCTCTCAAATAAGCAAATCTTTAACAAAAACAGTAAAGCATTTTCAATTACATTAGTAATTGTTTGTGATTGAGGATATGCTTTTAGTAATAGCGGGACAATTTTGTACTATGAATGCACTATATATAAGAATATAACTTATTTAAAATAGTTTATTTCCCTTTTTATCTCTTTTGAATATTCATATTTTTGCATAGGTTTATATTCTAATTCATGTACCTAATTTTTAAATACCTAATACACATATAATGGGGCACCTGCTTCAAAGGTTTTACTGATACATGTACACAGTTAAGATGTGAGTAGTCACGGTTTAGATGAGGACCTCAAAATCTGAAACTCAAAAGCCATGAACTGACCTCTGTTTCTATGATCTGCTGTGGCATACATTATTTCCATGTCTTTAGGGGGGCCACTGCATAAAGGAATTAGTGAAATGAAAGCCTGTCAATAGTATTCCGCTAAAGCTTGTACACATATATCATCTTTTTTATTTAAAAAAAAATAGAATTATATCCATTACATTGTAAGTGGCTTTAAAAAATTCAACAGTAGGGGCACCTGGGTGGCTCAGTGGGTTAAGCCGCTGCCTTTGGCTCAGGTCATGATCTCAGGGTCCTGGGATCGAGTCCCGCATCGGGCTCTCTGCTCAGCGGGGAGCCTGCTTCCCTCTCTCTCTCTGCCTGCCTCTCTGCCTGCTTGTGATCTGTCTGTCAAATAAATAAATAAAATCTTTAAAAAAAAATTCAACAGTAAATCAAATTCATTCCTCCAAATTAGTAGCTATAGCTTGAATTCATTCCTTTAATATTTATATGATAATCCATAAGATGGATGCCCTGCATTTTATTAAACAGTTTCCTATTGATAGATACCCATGTTTTCCCTGGATTTCTTTCCTTTCCTTGTTTCTGTCCTTCACTCTCTTCTTTTCTTCTCTATCCCTTCTTCTTTCCTTCTTTCTGTGATGATCCCCCCCCCACCAATGCAAAGAGTGCTCCAATAAATATTCTTACACATTTTTTTCCCCAGTGAGATAAATTCCCCGAAAGTGGCCGAAGGGTACATGTATTTTCAGCTTTAATCTGTATCGTCACATTACGTCTCAAATAAGTTTGCAGCAATTTACACTCTTGTCAGCAATGAATGAAAATATTTATTTCTTCGCATCCTTGCCTGAACTGAAATTACCATTCTTCTTCATTTTTGTCAATGTGATGGGTAAAAAAATGATGTTCTGCTTTAAATTGGCTGCTTGTGAATTGGAACGTTTTATTTATTAGCTGCTTTTGTTAGCTTTTGCTGCATAATGAACAACCCCAAAAGTTGGTGACCCAAAGCAACAGCTATTTAGTTAGCTCATGATTCCATGGGTCACCAATATGGCTGGGTTCAGCTTCTACTACTGGTCTTGGCTCAGCCCCCTCGGGGGTCTGTGGTTAGCAATTGGTCAGTTAGGCAGCTCTGGTGCTTGGCAGTTACTAGTTGTTGCCTAGGTGAGGAGATGAGTGGGCCATGTGTCTCTCATCATCCATCAGAATAGCCTGGGCCACAGGGTAGCTGTGGGCTGGGTTCTTTGGAGCAGCAACACAAGGCAAGCCCCAGTACTAAGTACTTTTCTTTGCTTGTATTATAGGTTAGTTTCCCATTGGCCAAAGCAAGTTGTGTGGCCAGGGGGCTGGAGGTGGGGCCAGGGACACAGAAAAAGACTCCCATCTCCTGATGGGTAGGGGGAGTCCTGTGGTCAAGGTTGGCAATCTCCCACATTAGCCTTTTTTATTTTTTTTAAGATTTTATTTATTTATTTATTTATTTGGGACAGGGAGAGAGTGAGCACGAACAGGGGGGAGGGGTGGGAGACAAGTGGATTCTCCCTGCTGAGGAGGGAGTCCTTAGCTGGACTGGATCCCAGGACCCCGTGATCATGACCTGAGCTGAAGGTAGACTCAACTGACGGAGCCACCCCCCACTGCCCCCATTAGCCTTTTCTAATTCTTCTTCTCTGCATTGCTTTTTGCAGTCTTTGCCCGTTTATTTTCTTATTAATTCTAAGGGAGCTCCTTCTTTATTGGTATCAACCAGTTGCCTGTCATATCCACTATAAATATATTCCCTGATTTTTCACATATCTCTGGGCTTTGTTTGTGATACCTTTTACTGTTTTAATAATAATCTGGTTTAAAAAGTTCTTCCTCATTTCAAGGTGAGGTAATTCTGGTATTCCCCCACTCCCTGCCCATAGTTTATTCATTGTATTATTTCCATTGCATATATATATATAAAATATGGTATATATCTTATATATCATTGATTTATTTTTATTTATTCAAACATTCTTTTTACATTTATTTATTAAGTCAAGTATCGTTTTTTTACATGGATTTCAATTTTTTAACCTATAATATTCCCACATATGTTTTGTTGATGGGGACTATTTAACAATATCCTTTGACACAATTCCATCTCTAGGAATTTATCCTGTAGAAATAGATGATCACATGAAAAAGAGATAATGAATAAGAATGTTCATTGCAACATTTTAATAGTGAAAAATTGGGGACTACTCTATTTTTGGAAGAGGATTAGATAACCAACCAGGACTATAGAATATTACTGAGCTGTTACAAAGAATGTATTTAGACCAATAACTCAAGACCTTTCGTTCAGTGAAGCGAAGAACACTGAAAAGTACTCATGGTATGATTCCATTGCTACACTACTATTCAACTATCTATGTATTTATATTTCCCATGCCCAAAGGCACAAATACAGCAAGTGCATATTCTAAAATAGTCACAGATATATTTTTCTGTTCTTTCTGTGCCAAGTCCCCCTGACCCCCTCAAACAAGATCACTTCTTGGTTCTGCTGTAAGAAAGAGATGATGATGCTAGTGCAGGACACAAAATTGCTAGGAGTGAAGGCTTATGTGTTCTCCAGCCTGAGTTGATGGGCTCTCGACATCAGGTCTATGTCATATACCTCAGGTACCCAGGTTGGCTGTCTGACCTACAGAGAGGAAGTAGAAATCACAGATCCCACCCACTTTAGAGAGCAGAGAATCTGATCTGAGGTGATGATGGAGTGCAGTGGACTTTGGGGAGGACTTGGTGTCTATGAGACTCTCCCAGAATGAAGAAGGAAAGGCCAGGTCATAAGTCTTAGATTACTGGTGATTAGAGTCAGAGACCCCACAAGAACTCACTGGGCTGGCACCCTTGCAAATGTCCCCTGAGCAGAGCCAGCTGGCTGCAGCATCAGAAGAATAGAAATTTCTCTTAGGGCCTGAGAGACCCCAAGAAAGTCCCTTTTAGGGACAAGTGGGAGAGCATGCCAAAGTTTTCCATGTGAATTAGAGGTCCAAAGCTGCTGGGCCAGAAAGGAGCTCAGAGTCGAGAAAGGGGTGTTCCAGAATGTTCGACATGATTGATAAGTAGATTTGGGAAACTTGATGTCTCCCAGAGTCTGTCAGTTGGGGTCGATCCTGCAGACCAAAGCCAGACAAAAGGTATATCTTTGCTTACCCTTGCAATATCAGATGATAAGTGACCAGACACCCCCACAAACCAGGCTACCATGTCAGCCCCCTAAAAGGAAGATGCAAATCCAGGTAGAATAAGTGCGGGGGCGGGGGGGGGATAGGTTAAATACATAGAGAAAACCCTTATTTGCCTGAATGTACCCTAGTGCTTGAGAAAGTTTCTGCCACTAGGTGGAATGGGGACTCAAGAAAGAAACAAAATTCCGTTACAGAAAACTAAAGCTGCCCTCGTTTGCACACCTGAGTTTTTGGCCTGTGAAACTCATGCCCTCTACATATATATTTAGACATGCACAGAAAAACATGGGCAAGAATTCATAACAAGCTGTTCCCAGTGGTAACAAAGTTTAATTTCCTATCCTGAACATGGATCACTTTTGCAATAAAAATGCAAATCTAGGAAAATATTTCAAAAGTATGTCATGTTCATTGTAGGCAATTTGGAAAATATGAAAGGTACATTTAAAAATTAAATCATCTGAATTCCCACCATGAAAATAACTATCATTAATATTTTTATTTTCTTTCATATGTATATGTGCATACATAGATGGGCACATATTCAAAGTGTATATATTCCTTTTACACAAACAGAATTATATTGGTATTTGCCATCTACTTTTTTCCTTTTAATGCTGTTAAAGAAAAAGCATTTTCCCATGCTATTAAATGTTTTTTGAAAACAACCTTTAAAAGCTCTATGAGGTATACACTATATTATATATGATTTCTAAATACAAATTATATATATATAACTATATATATAATTATATGTATATATAGTATATATAGTAATACACACACATATGTACAGTGTATATATATATATAGTAATTTCTAAATACATATGAGAAGATGATGGTCAGAGAGGTTCATTAACTACCCAAGGACACCCAGCTAGCATAAGGTATATCTGGGATTTGAACCTATACCTTCCTATTAAGGCCAGTCCTCCCAAGGTTGGAAGTATAAATGAATCAATGTCATAGGTTGACGTAAAGTACCTGGCATGTGTGTGTGCTTAATAAATAAAATTCCTCTCCTCTATCCTGCCTTGCCTTCCCCAGGGGGGGCGGTTCTTAGGTCCTACCAGGTTCCTGCTTCTGTGCCTTGCTTTATAACCACCTTTCACAGAAGCCCTTGATGCTCGGGCTGCTCCTTCTGGAGTTCTTCCCTTTGGACCAGAGCCTCTGCCTTGGTCTGCTCTCTGAGATTCTGGCTGGCACCCTTGTCCAGCCCAGCTCTGGCTCTGTCTCCTTTGCATTTCCCACCCCTGCTGGCGCCATGTTGTTACCATGGATCTGCAGTGTTTTGTGTTCAGGTTGTCCAGAAGTATAACAGAACCTTCCACAAAGGACAAGATTTAAACAGTTCAGGGAGCCAAAGTTCTCCCAGTGGCCCTTTAAATTTAAAGCAATCAATCCAATGAGTTATGGTGGAAGCAGTAACTGGGTTTCAGCTGGGAAAAGTCTACGGTCTATAAAATCCAGATAAATCATTCTGGAGATATATATCTAGAGCTCTAAGTCACCCAGACATCAATAGAAACAAATGCTTCTCTGATTTTTTATTTTGGAAGTCACACCAGTGCGTGTGTGTCCCGGAATCGGCATTCATTCTTCACTCCAGTAGCTTTGGAGAGGGCTGGGGATGGCATGGTGCCAGGAACTCTTGGGGTCCATTCACAAGATCACTCCTCTGAACTTGGCTTCCTAAGAAAAGAGCCCAAGCTAAGCAAGACTAGCTCTGTCTAGAAGATTTGCTACACCTGGGCTGGAAAACCCAAATGCCTCCTTGGTCCAGGCAGGTAAGGTAAATGAGGGCAGAAGGCTGGGAAAAGACAACAGAAAATGATAGAAACTGGGCAAACTAGGCAGGACTTAGCCTAGGACATAGCAAGGCTTTCAAATTCAGTTAAATTCTTGTGAGGGCCAATGTTCTCGGACAGTTTGCTACCCCATCTAAGAGGAGGTGTGGTAGGCAGAATAATGCCTCCTTGTCCTCTTTTCCCCAAAGCCATGTCTTAACCCGTGGAACCTGTGAATATGTTTGGTTACATGGCAAAGGAGAGGTTGCAGATGGAACTAAGATTGCTAATCCACTGACCCTAAAATGGAGAGCATATCCTGGATCATCCAGGTGGGCCCAGTGTAATCATGAGGGTCCTGAGGAGTCAGAGGACCATATGACTACTGAGGAGAGGCCCAGGGAGATGCAATGCTGCTGATTTTTGGAGACAGAAGAAGGCACCACACACCAAGGAATGAAAGCAGCTTCGGACCATTGGAATGAGCAAGGAGCCTCTGGAAAAGAATACAGCCCTGCTGATGCCCTTATTTTTAGCCCGAGGAGACCCATGTTGGAATTCCAACTTAAGACTCCGAGGTAATAAGTTTGTGTTGTTTGAGCTTCTAAATCTGGGGTAATTTGCAGCAGCATTAATAGAGAACTAACCAAAAGACAGCCTACAGAATGAGAAAAGATTTGCAAAACTCTTACCAGATAAAGAGCTAGTATCCAAAATCTATAAACTTATTAAACCAACACCCAAAACACAAATGGGCAGAAGACATATATAGACATTTCTCCAAAGAATACATACAAATGGGTAACAGACATGTGAAAAAATGCTCAACTTCACTCTCGGCATCAGGGAAATACAAATCAAAACCGCAGTGAGCTACCACCTCACACTGGTCAGAAAGTCTAAAATTAACAAGTCAGGAAACAGCAGAGGTTGGCGAGGATGCGGAGAAAAGAGAACCCTCCTGCTGTTGGTGGGAATGTAAGCTGGTGCAGCGACTCTGAAAACAGTGTTGAGGTTCTTCAAAAAGTTGAAAATAGAGCTACCCTATGACCCAGCAATTGCTCTACTAGGTATTTGTCCCAAAGATACAAATGTAGAGATCCAAAGGGGCACATGCACACTAATGATTATAGCAGCAATGTCCACAGTAGCCAAACTATGGAAAGAGACCAGATATCCATTGGCAGATGAATGGATAAAGGAGTTGTGGTATATATACACAATGGAATATTGCTCAGCCACCAAAAAATTGAAATCTTACTTACCATTTACAACGATGTGGATGGAACTAGAAGTTATTACGCTAAGTGAAATAAGCCAATCAGAGAAAGATAATTATCGTATAATTTCACTCATATGTGGAATTTAAGAAACAAAACAGAGGATCATAGGGGAATAGAGGGCAAAATAAAATAAGACAAAATAAGAGGGGGAGACAAACCATAAGAGGCTCAACTCTAGGAAACTGAGGGTCCCTGGAGCGGAGGTGGGTGGGGGGTGGGGTAACTGGGTGATGAGCATAAGGAGGGCCTGTGATGTAATGAGCACTGGGTGTCATATGCAACTGATGAATCACTGAGCTCTACCTCTCAAACTAATAATACACCATATGTTAATTAATTGAATTTAAATAAATTTAAAAAATAGAGAATATAGGCAGCATCTTTTCTATAAACCAATTAGAACATCCCAGTCTGAATCATGGGGCCCAACAAGACCTTCTTGGATAGAGTGAGGTGGGAAGCAATTGACTTGACTTAGTTGTTGACCCAGGTGAGAGGGATCCCCCCTCCACCCCCCCCCATCAAAATTGTGAGATTTTGATGGCAAAGGCTGAGGCTGATAAAGTTCTTTAACGCCATCACCTAGTCCAGTGGGCCTCAACCAGGAGCAATTATGATCCGCCTCCCCCCCCCCACCCCGAGAATATCTGGAAATATTGGGAGATTTTTTTGGTTGTCACAACTTGGGGAGGGGGATGCAAACTGGCAGCTAGTGGGGAGAAGGCAGGCATGGGGCTAGACATCCTACAATGCCCAGGGCAGTCCACCACAAAGAATTATCAGGTCCAAAATGTCAATAGTACCTAAGCTGAGAAACCCTAGTTTAGTCTAACACTAGACAGAGTGATACCAAATATCAGAGAGATATTCCCATCCAGAACTTTCTTCTCCCTGCTGCCCCCCGCAAAAAAGAACTTTCTTCTTCTCATACATATGCATCATCCAGATAAGACCAATGTGATCTATCAACATCGAGACTCCTCGAGATAGCCAGATTTGTTAGCTATCTGGTCTCAATTTGACAAGATTTTGAACTTAGTATGTTAACCAACAGAGTTCCTTCAGGAGGTCTGAAGGCCTCCATTCCAGGAATGCTCCCAAACTCTTGCCAGAAGAAATGTGGAAGGGAAAGACTGTCTCCTTAGGGCCAGTTCTCCAGGAAAACCCACCTGCATTAAAGCGGAAAACATCTGAACATGTGTCTCTATGTAGGGTGCCATACTGAGGGAATGATTTAGGTCACACTTGAGACCCCCCCACCCCCAACTGGATCACCAGCCTCTGAATGCTCAAGTGGGATGGAACTCTACCCTCTACTCCTACCCTGACCCTCAATACAGCAAGTATTCTTTAATTTTTCATATTATAGATCCTAAATTTAGAAGAACAAGGAGAGAAATTGTTATTTTTATTTGAGCACTTTCTCTATGCTACCTGATGTTTTCTATGGCTTTGCTCCTTAAATAGCTCAAAGCAACCCTATGGGGTAGTTTCTATTATTATGCCTATTATACAAATGAGAAATGGGAAGCTCAGACACATGATAATGTGCCATGATACAACACAGCCAGGATTTCACTGCAGGGAGAGTGAGTAAACACATTGAAAATGTACAAAAGCCTCTCCAGTTATGACCCATAATATTTGGAAGGTCCAAGTGGTTGTAAGCAACCCAGTCCCCCGTGGGACATCACCTGTAACAATGTAGCAACAGTGGGGAAATAGGTCAGAAACCAATTTTGTTAGGCCCCAGTGGGACAATCAGAGATAGTCACTTAACATTTAACTCAAAAAGCTTTAAAAAATTAAAATGTGCTAATGCCAGCAATAAAAAATACTTTCATATTGAACCCAAAGTAGTCATACAGAAATGCATTATGTAAAATTTCTCTTTAAAATTAATTTTCTAAAAGTAACAAAAATTAATCAAATAAACTTGAGCATAGCTATTTGGACCTGCCAAAGGCTGGTTATTTTAAGAATGGACAATGACGGGGCACCTGGGTGGCTCAGTGGGTTAAGCCCCTGTCTTCGGCTCAGGTCATGATCTCAGGGTCCTGGGATCGAGCCCTGCATCAGGCTCTCTGCTCAGCGGGGAGCCTGCTTCCCCCTCTCTCTCTGTCTGCTGCTCTGCCTACTTGTGATCTCTCTCTGTCAAATAAATAAATGAAATCTTTTAAAAAAAATCTCAATTTTGAGGGGAGACCCTCCTACCCCACCATGAACAGTGGGCCATAACAGTACAGTCGGGCTTACCACTGGGCTGAAGCCATATGGAAGGTAAGAAAGACCGAGATGGGCCAGGGGCTGGCCAGTACCTTCACTATGGTGATCCAGTTCTTATAATTACAGGTCAGTGTTTTGAGTATCAGTTTTGGTTTCCTGATACCAAATACAGATACAGGGGCCAGTCAGAGGGCACCTGTTTTTGTCCCTATAGCAAATGCTCTACTGTATGACTTCCTGCATCTGTTTCATGTGTGAGAGAGTGGGCACTTTTCACTTCCTGTTGCTTCCTAATGCTTGTCTGTCTCTAACATTCCTGCTCTTCTCTCAAAGTACTAGTGCTTGCTCAGACTGCACTCAGGTTAATTAACTCTGAAGAGTTGGATCCGGGACGCATATATATTTTTTTAAAGCTTGCTGGGTGAATCCAACGTACTTGAGACTGCTGATGAGAGACCGAGGAAGCGTCTGGGTGAAGCAGATGGGGTGTGGGCTCTCTGAATCTCTCCAAGTCTGTGCTCCGGGGCTGTGCTGGCTCACGTCTGGAAGCCTGGGGAATGGCCTCTTCTAGGCAACCAAAGCATTGTTTTAATTTATAAAATTGAACTCCATTGATCCAAAAAACAAATATGAATCAAAACGAACTTACTAAACTACTCTTAAAACTTAGTCCCAGAAGAGATTTTATTAGTGTCATTTTAAAGCAGACTGTCTTTTAACTAGATTTTTTTTTAATTGAACCTCAAAATAGCTCACTAAATATATTGAATGTCAGCTTTTTCTCTCAAACCGAAGTCAAGTTCTTCTCTTGAATAGAGACTGTGAGCCCGTTTTCAAAAGGTCCAGTTTTCATGAACATGAACTCGGAACTAAGGAGTGAACCATATCCACTTCAAATCAGTTCAGCTGCACTGGGGTCCAGACATCTCTCTTCAGTTAAACAGGACTCTATAGTGCCCACTGTGTCCCCAGCACAGTCCTAGAAGTGGGGGGTAAAGAACAGATGGGTAAAGAACAGATTCTAGAGGCATGCATGCATAAGATGCAAGGAACATACACTATGCCCTAGGTCTGTTCATCCTTCCAAGTATCCAGTGCCAGGCCAGGAGGTATGTAGAGGAGACAAGGGATCTGACCATTTCCTAATATCTTCTGGGAAGGGTAGAAGACAGCTGGGTTCAGAATTGCCATGGAGAAGGATGAAACGTCCTTTGTACCGTGGCAAGACTAGGTAATCTGTGATCAAAGGGAGGAATGGCAGAAACGCTAAAGAAGTCTGAATGTCATGGGAGCCAAGTCAGTCTGGCAAGACCACTAGGTCTTTACCCAGCCAGGGAACTGACCACCAACCTCGCCAATGAGATCAGCATGTAGGTTGAAGGAACAGACAGACTAGACCTGATGAGACGGATCAGAGGAGAATGCTCCTTTCCAGGACCCTTCATACCACTAGGTCATGAAAATCCAGAGCAGGGCCAAGGGGAAGATATCTAGAAGACATCCA
This sequence comes from Enhydra lutris kenyoni, assembly GCF_002288905.1. Lineage (NCBI taxonomy): Eukaryota > Metazoa > Chordata > Mammalia > Carnivora > Mustelidae > Enhydra > Enhydra lutris. Next base: position 37,414,085 of record NW_019154096.1, on the reverse strand, counting down.
CAAGAGACAGTCGAATATAAAATACTAGAAGCATGCATATGGACCCCTCAGTTTCCCTGGTGTTCAAGGGCAGGGATGGAGAATTGTGAGGAACATTCTGGAGAAAAAGAGGCTATGTTATCTTTGCACATTGAGTAAAGGAGTAAATTTGCAACACAGTTATATATCATGTCATATGTTCAGATCTGTTGTTTGCTGTCTTTGATTTATTCCAGCAATATTTATCAATGGAGTACTGTGTTCTCAGCATGGGTGTCTGGTTGCTTTTAAGGGCCAGGATTTGCATTAGGCACTGGGGACTAAAACAGTCAGCGACAGTCCTCATCCTCCTGGAGACTGGAGACTGCAGCATGGAGACAACAAATAGAATCTTTATTAAGGGCCAGCTGATACCAGGTGCTTCATAGGTATCATCTTTGTGATGCTTCATATAAACTTCATTTTGTGAATGGGGATCAAAGAAGCCTTGGTCATGCTAAAATGGAAGAGAAGGCTTAGTGTGGATTTGGGTAGGCACAGACACAGACACACCCGTGGGCACGCACACACATTGTGAAAGAGGGCCACATACCCCTTTTCACCATAGTTATCTCACATGCTCTCAGAAGCTGACCCTTCTGAGATGAATGCTTGGCATTTCAGAGAAACATGTCCTCAGGGTTTTCTTGATGTCCCGGAGAGGCTCATACCTGCAGAGGTGTGACGTACAACCCTTCCTTCTATTCTGAGAGCAGATGCCACGTCGCAGATCCTGCAGGCAGCGGGTGGGGGCCGTTTTGGCTCATGGATCTTTCATCTTTGACTGTAGATCTAGACCCATCCCTTCTGGGTATTGGAGAGACACTCAGGGTTTGAAGAAAATAAATAATGGGAAATTGTAGGTACCAGCGAGTTGGGGAGCAGGGGCCTTGAGTGTCCAGTAAGCCTGCAAAACTGTTTTCCATACATGGAATTGTGCAACAGTAGTGTTCATAACTAGAAGTCTAGTTACAAAAGATATAAAACCTTAAATCATGGAATACTACATCAAAAACTAATGATGTACAGTATAGTGACTAATGTAACATCATCCTTATAATAAAAACCGTTAAAATAAAATTAAATTAATCCATTAAAATGAAGGTACAGTGTTAAAAGCCAAGTAATCAAGGGCCAGAAGATATAGGCTAAAGGAAACTCACAGTATGGACCTCCATTCTGAGCTTCCTGGTAGGCAAGACGATGACAAAATCAGACAGAACGCATAACCCACAGTGTTTACTACAAAGAAGAATACCGGTCCATGGGGGAGAGAGGTTTCTATTCTGTATTTTATTTTTTAGTTTAGTGCTTTGGGAGACATTTATCACATCAGTCTGTAGATAAGGGACATAGAACAACATAATGGATAGTGCCTTTGCTAGCAGTTTTACAAACAATGCAAATGTGATTCATATGACTGCTTCTTATATCAGCCCTGGCTGAAAGCCAAAGGCATAAACAATGTGATATTCTAGCTCAGTGCAAATTTTCCTGTGGAAAGCTGAAATGATATCATTCAGAATTGGAGCTTCCTAGGGATTTGATTTGGCACAAGGTAGAGCTTAAAAGCTTTAGAAGAATTAAAATGTGTTTCTTTGGTTGTCTTGCCTGCTAGCTGCTACTTCATTTTTTTTTTTTAATTTATTTATTTGAGAGAGAATGAGTGAGAGAGAGCATGAGAGAGGAGAAGGTCAGAGGGAGAAGCAGACTCCCCAAAGAGCTGGGAGCCTGATGCGGGACTCGATCCTGGAAGTCCGGGATCATGACCTGAGCCGAAGGCAGTCGCCCAACCAGCTGAGCCACCCAGACGCCCCTGCTACTTCATTTTTAAGATCCAACTCCAGCATCATCTGCTCTAAGGAACCTTCCCTGATTCCTTGACGTCAAGTACGAGGCCCTGCTGTGTGTTCCGTGGATGCCCTGTGCACTCCTCCCCTCTGAGACCTCCTACCTCATAATAGCTGCTTATGGGTCTGTGCTAAAGGCAGTGAGATCCTGAAAGGTAGACATGGCACAGTTATAGTGTATTCCCAGCTCATACAGTGGCTTTGGCTGTTGTAGGCCTTCATGGATATTGATTAGGTATGCCAAAACTCAGAATAGTTCTTGGTTTAAGGAGAGGTGGTACAGAGAGTGGTTAGAATCTGGGCTTTGACACCTGATTTCTGGGTTCAAATTAGGGCCTCTACCACTATCTAGATCTGCTACTACGGAGAGTTAAAGAATTACTTGTGCCAAAGTTTGTTCATCTGTAATATGGGGCTAATAAAAGCACTTAACCTCATAGGATTGCTGAGGGAATTAAGGGAATTGACATATGGAACGCATGTAGTATAGTGCTTGGTGCCTTGATATTCCTACATGTGTAATTGGCTCTGATGACTGGTGTCTTTGATGTCCCAGCAGCTCTTCTACCAGGGTTAGCCAACAGATGGGCTGAGCTGTGGTCCACACTGGGCCTGGTGCACAGGCTGCTTGTTGGTCACTCAAGAGCAGCTTCTGTGCCTGGGGAACCAGGCTGACAATCTGTGCTCGTTGGCTTTCCAGGCCGTCTCTGTTTAGAGGTTGGACAGCCCTATGTGTCCTTCTCAGAGTTCCCTGTCCAGCCACACTGGTGCATGCTTCTGGAAGGATTTCATGATTCCCAGGTTGGAAGTCCATCTCTGAGGCTTTCCAGCCTTCTTCAGGTACCATGTTACCTTGCCTCAGTTTCCCTCAGGAGGCACTTGAGAAGTCTTTGGTTAGGAGCAGACTTCGGATCTTCTCCTGGCTCAGTCTCTTATTTCCTGTGTGAACTAGGGCAAGTAACGTAACAACTGCAGCCTCTACAGTCTCATCTTTAATGATAGGGTTGACGGTGCCATGCCCCCCCCTCACCCCATGTGGTGGCTGTTGTAAAGATTCAGTGAGGTTATCTATCTACAGTGCTTGGCTGGACCTGGCATGTGGTTAGTGCACATTCCATGCAAGAATCTGCTGTTCTAGACCTTATGAAACTCACTTCTCTGAAGTCTACACCCAGCATTTTTCTTTATGATATGAACTCACTTTAGAATTCATCTTGATCAAAATAGCTAGGAAAACTCAGGGGGTCTGAAAGTTCCTAGATGGATTTATCCCAACCAAGGTCCTTAGGGCTCAGTTGGGGGGAGGGGTCAGTGTCCATCAACCTGAGCCTAGAGGTGTAGGACCTCCCCACATGCCCACTCCCACAAGGCCTTCCTCCAGCAGGTAGACTGCCTGGGGCTTGGAGCCAGGCCTAGGCCTTCCTGACTTCCCATTTGCTGGTGTGCATCCAGGAGGAGATTTTCACTGCCCTGTTTATACTAACTCTGTTTTCTGTTCGGAAAGACACACTAGTATTTTACTAAGAAGGATTAGGAAAAAAAAATTTAAATACTTTTTATCATACTTGTACAGAAAGTGATATGTGAAGTGGTTTTGTTGAGAAAAACATGATTTTGTAATGTATAGTATATTGTGTACTAGAATCAAAGAAGAAGCCATAAGTGTAGGCTTTGCAGAGAAATCTTAACCCTGAAGGAACACATACACACACTCCTGAACAGTCACGGTTCTGGGGACTCTACATGAGATTCTAGACTCTCTGAGACTGAGTGGCCCAGACTCTAGCTCTGACTTGCCATCTTGGTTGAACAGCTCTAGGTGAACAGCTTTCTGTGCTGTGGGTTTTTTGGTGTTTCCCATCCTTGCCACTAAGGACATTTCCACCCACTATTTAGGGGCATATTGTAGGCACTTGGGATTCAGAGGGATTTGTCTCTATACTTGTTTTTTTTTTTTTAAGATTTTATTTATTTATTTGACAGAGATCACAAGTGAGAAGAGAGGCAGGCGGGGTGGGGGGGGGAAGCAGGCTCCCTGCTGAGTGGAGAGCCCGATGTGGGGCTCCATCCCAGTACCCTGAGATCATGACCTGAGCCTAAGGCAGAGGCTTAACCCACTGAGCCACCCAGGCACCCCTATACTTGTTATTTTTGAGAGCTGAGGGATGTCTTGCTCTCTTGCCTTCACAGTTTTGCTCATCCTTACTCTTCCTACCCAGGATTTTAATGACCTTCTTCTTCCTTCAAGTCTCTCTAAACCTCCTCACCCTTCTAGCCCATCCCAATCATGAAGCCTTTCCTACTCCTCTAGCCTGCTCTCACTTCCCTGCCAGAGGCTCACCGGACAGCTCGCTTGTGTACAAACAACACTCTGTATCTGTTTCTCCTCTCTCACCTCCTAACAGAGCCTGGTCTGACTGGGGAAAGAGATGTGTTTGGCTTCCCTTGTTGCCCCCAGGCTCACCCTCACCAAGGGCAGGATGCCTAGGAAACCCTCAGCCTGGATTTTTGTCGAAGGAGCCTGGATCCCTGTATCTGTAGATTTTTAGATCAGTCCTCCTTCTAGAGGGATGTGTTGATCAAAGTGAGCCAGTATGTTTGAACTATTTCTTTGAACAGACTATTATAAATCCCCAAATCTCATGTACGTCCATTGATATAATGTCAATCGTGAGGTTACTGATGGATCTTTACCTCATCTTACCCTGGGTAGCCTGTTCATTTAAATGGGCTGTGGGATGAAGTTGTCAGATAAGAATCCGACATCCTTCCCCTCTAGGGTGATAAACAGAGCCCAAGCCTAAAATGGGCTATGGGTTTGATCAAGAATTCTCTGTGAAATCATACCTGTAGCTGCATGTTCTCCCAAAGAACACACCATCCCAAACAGCTTCCAAGGGCTGTAGATTGGAGTAGAGAAGGCAGCTGTCCCTCTCTCACCCAAAAGTCTGGGCAGGCAGCCTCACCACCCCAAAGCTTATGGAAATGCATTCTTATGAGAAGTTTTGGAGTTTGGGTTCTCTGCTAGGTTTTCAGGATTGGTGAAGGAAAACAATATTCCCTTTCTTTCTGGTTTTGCCTGGGACTTGCCCTTCTCCCTCAGCCCAGGCATAGGGCACACCTGTCCCTATTGTGTCCCCCTCCAGCCTTTTGTATCCGTCAGTGGTTTCAGTAGCCCTTAAGCACGTACTCTAGCTAGCTTGAGCACAAAGGGAATTTACTGACTTCTGATCAACTTCTCATTAATGAGTTTCTGACTAATGAGACAATTAGACATGTTCTTCCCCTTTTTCCTCTAAACAATTCTAAATGATGGTAAAGTTAAATGTTATAAACCAACATGATCAAAGAGTACATGAGAAGAGACAACCGTAGGTGAGAGCTTGGGGCTAGTTTCTAGAAAAGAAGAAAGTAGGTGGTTCGACAGAGTAAAGATATTACAACTTCAGTGCCTGATAATAGAGATGTAGGGAAATGAGCTGGTTCTCCCAGCCCTGAGAGCCTCAGCACCCAGAGACCCCAGAAAGTGTGGATGATGCAGGTAGCAGAAACCAGGGGAAATTCAACAGAGATTTGCATGACGCTTAGTTGGGACATCTACTTCTTTTGCCAGTCCTGTTCTCAGAATGCCAGCAGCTGGAATATACCATTCAAGCAGAATATTCAAAGAATCTTTTTGGGAGAAACTGAACAATTCTGGAGAAAGGACCTCAAGGAGCTGAGATTGTAGAGAAGAGAGGTGGGTCTTCCAATGCAAGGGCAAGGAAGCCCACCAATCCATCCATGCTCAAGCAGGACCCATGCCCATCAGGACATTTTGAATGCCTGGGTGTTTCAGTTGGTTAAGCAGCTGATTCTGAATTTTGGCTCAGCTCATGATCTCAGGGTTGTGAGATGCAGCCCTGTATTGGGCACCTTGGTGGCCATGGAGCCTTCATGGGATTCAATCTCTCCATCTCCCTCTGCCTCTCCCACTCCCTCTCCTAAAAAAAACAAAAAAACAAAAAAACAAAAAAAACCCAAACCAAGAAACCCAAAGAAAAATATAAGAGCACAGCTACAGATCATTATGCATTTGAGGAACTTATAGGGATAAAAAAAAATACAAAACAAACATAAAAAAGGAATCCAGGGCAAACTTAGTTTAGGGAACTGAACATCAAATACCCTATCACTGATAATCTTAAAAAGATTTAAAAAAAAATTACATCCTTGGGGCACCTGGGTGGCTCAGTGGGTTAAAGCCTCTGCCTTCGGCTCGGGTCCTGATCCCAGGGTTCTGGGATCGAGCCCCACATTGGGCTCTCTGCTCAGCGGGGAGCCTGCTTCCCCCTCTCTCTCTCTGCCTGCCTCTCTGCCTACTTGTGATCTCTATCAAATAAATAAATAAAATCTTTAAAAAAAATTACATCCTTAACACATGAATAGGATACTATGATAAAGAACAGAGAACATAAAATGGTAGCTGAAGATTTAAAAAAATGTGGCAACTGCAATTGTAAAAATCCAATTGAAGAATTAGGCAAAATTGAGGAAAATAAAACTGAGGGTAAAGTAGTATAAAATGAGAGAGAAAAGTTGACAAAAATGAGTGACTTCATCCAAGAAGTTCAGTATTCTTCTTAGAGAAATTCTGAAGAGAGAACAGAAAACAGTGGAGAAAGAGCAAATGTCAAAGAAGCAAACAAGAACATGTCTCAGAGCTAAAGGACCCGTGTCTCCAGACTAAACAGCTCTACCAACCATTTAGCTCTTAGCCAAAGTAAGTGAAAAGACCAAAGTAAGTATCTAAGGAGTGCAATGACAAGTTTCAGAAGACTAGGGAGAGAGGGGGAGGCAGAGGGAGAGAGAAGAACAGGAGGAGGGGGAGGATGAAGAGCAGGTGACATTAGAGGAACGGAAATGAGAGGAATCGGAATGGCATTAAGAGGCTTAAGAATAACACTGGATGCTAGAAGATACTGGAGAAACACTTTCTGTGGAAGAATTCGGATTGCCATAGTCTATGGGTACTAAGTGAAACAATCAATATGGCAGCAACATTTGTTTTAAAGGTGGTATTTATTTATTTGAGAGAGAGAGCATGAGCAGGGGGAGGGGCACAGGGAGAGGGAGAAGCAGACTCCTTGCTGAGCAGGGAACCAGAGGACCACAGGGCTCAATCCCAGGACCCTGAGATCATGACCTGAGCCAAAGGCTTGACCTACTGAGCCACCCAGGTGCTCTTATGGCAGCCAAAATTTTTGAAAATTCTATACAGGCAAAGACGAAAAAATTTATACCTCATGTACATTTTCTTAGGAAGATACTCTAGGATGAGCTTCAGAAAAATAAAAGCCAAAAAAAAAAAAAAAAAAGAAAAGAAAAAGAAAAAAAGAAACAACAAGAAGAAGTAAGCAGTAAGAGGCACCTCTGTGCTTCTTCCAAACTGCCTGGTCACTCAACCTGAGACCAAAGTTCCACACAGGAGGGAGATAGGGCTCTGACTGGCCGTCTCTGAAGGGTAAAGAAACTGAAAGACTATTTTATGTTGTTGAGCATTTGGACATAGGTAATATAGCACTTGTATAAATAAATACAAATCAAGGCAATTGTTGACCCAAGAGAAGCAGAAGTTCTATAAGCAAAGAAATAAAAATCATAGTCTACTACTTGGCTTAGTAGGGAAGAGTATCCATTGTCTGAATGGCGTCAACAGTTTTTATTTAAAAATTGTGATATAAGTATATGGGGGATATTGGGACAGGAAATGAAAGGATGAAGGGTTGTCTTAGAAGGTAAGTCCTCATTCCCGTATCAGGAGGATAATGGATAATGCTGATGTCTAAAACTAAGCAACCAAGTAAAACTGTGTGAACATAAGATTGAAAAATACGGAAGTCAGTCTCCAAGACATAGCTAAAAGAGTTACAAGTGTTTGCCTCTGGAGGGAAGGACTGGGAGCAGGGTTAGGGCCAGGAACTGCTGTCAACGGAAGGCTTTTAATACCACTTGATTTGAAAGTATGATTTTGTATAGAATAATAGGTTTATAAACTGTGGTTTATTATTGCCTCAGTGTGCTTTGAAATTACTCCCATTTCTTTTCCCTTAAAAAATTGATTATGTTCTTGTTTAGCATGTTGGTCTTACTAGTGTTTGATATTCAGATTTTAAAAATAAACATTATTTTCCCTATTTCTTGTAGAACATTTTAAAACGGAGTTGATAGGAAATGACAGGAATGTATTCAGGTGCTAGTGGGCAGCCCACAAAGGTGGGTAGGAGGATGGGAAGTCAGAGTTGGGACATGGCCAATGTCACTTCTAAGTCTGGGTAAGACACCGTCATTGGACTCATGTAACACTACCCTCATTGCTGGGATTAGTTTTTCAATTAGATCTTTGGGTCACTTTCTCACAACTCAGAGGAATTCACTGTGCTAAGCTTCGGTTCTGTGCTGGCCTGTGTAGGCTGGGGAGAGGGACCGTCTCCTCCCTTTGCAACACCTTACCTCTGGCCAAGACACATACAATGAGAGTGTCCACAAATCAATGGTGTTCTGATATTGGGTGGCCAACACCCTACAGCTGTCTCTGACTCCCATATGGGACAACTCTTTTTTCTTCTTCCAAACTGCTGAGCTCCCCAAACCACTGGGAACCTGCTCATAGAATCTTAGAATATACTGAGAACCAACCATCACTCTTGTCTCTCTCTCAGACTTTTCAGATGAAGAAAATGAAGCCCAGAGAAGTTAAATAACATATAGGAAAAACAAGAACTAGGACCCAGATCTCCTTCACATAGAATGTCTCCCTTCCCTAACCACCATGAGGCTAGCCTGATAAAATTCCCCCCTTTAATAAATTCACCATGAAGAAGCAGGAAGAAGTTCCAAAGTGGTCTGAACAGTTTGGATAGAGTGGCAGACTGACTCCAATAGCATGAAATTTATAAGGATAACAGAAAGTCTTCCAGTTATGTTTAGAACCCTCTGGATCAGTGCAAGGTGTAGAGGGAAGGTAGAGGGGTGTGTGTGTGTGTGTGTGTGTAACTCATAATTAAAAGAAAATACATTCTTGGCGGTTGAAAGTGGTACAGCTGGGTGCATGCCGTGTACTCTCCAAGAAGGTGGTGGCTTGGCTGGCACCAGTAGAAGCAGTAGTGGTCCAAAGGTGAAGGTGAAGGTGAAGAAGTTCCTGTCCTCCTGCCATGCCTGCCTGTCCTCCACAGGTTACTGGTCCTATGGCTGGAGCCACTTGAATGTGTCTGTAGATCAAGCCAGCCACTGCTGGTTCTTACACTGGAGGATGGGGTATCTAGGTTAACTTGATACTGTGTCATCTGCCTTGTCCTGTGCACCTTCACCTTTTGCCTGGGGTAAGCCCTTGGCTTACCCCTGTTCACTCCCATGATCACCTATCTCTCCCAAACTTCTAGAACTTGCCTCTCTGACTTCCCTCTGTCCAGGATGTTATGCCTGAATTCATATTCCTCACTGAGCCCACTCCACCTTCTGCTTTTATGCGATTGCATCTAGCTGTCATGTCAGATTTCTTTTTGTCCTTCACACTTCACTCAGTTTCCAGTGGATGACCGTATGCTATTAATGTTTTCCTTCTAAATATTTCATACTCCATCCTGTCCTCTCCAACCTCGTGACCTCACTCTGTTCTGGCCCTCACTGCCACTTTTCTGGACCACTGGAACTGCTTCCTGGCTGATTCCCTGCATTTCTTGTGCTTGTGACCTTCTCCTCCATGTGGCCAGTCTGTCCCATCTGGAATCCAGATGGACCAGATCCTTCCCATCTGCACGTCCTCTCCTGGGCCTCTGAGGCCTGGACTATCATTTCCCCCACACTGTTCTGTTGCCACCTTAGTGTCCTGTGAAATATCCATGTGTTCCTTGAACGAAGAAATTTATTGTTCTGGGGAGATAGGTTTGATAAACATCAGCCAAGTTTGATGATTTTCTGTGATAGCAGAACTTTTCTGTTAGTGTGCTTTGTGGTTCTTCAAGGTGAGGATATAAATGCATTGTATCTCAAACTTTCTGACCACAGTTTGTTTATTTGTTTGTTTGTTTGATCTCAGGAGAACCTTTAGCATCCCCTGTATTAGTTTGCTAGGAATGCTCTAAGAAAGTACCATGGACTGGGGGTTTTAACCACAGAAATGTATCGTTTCATGGTTCTGGGGTCCAGACGTCCAAGATCAAGGTGTCGGCAGGTTTGGTTTGTTTTGAGGCCTCTCTTCCTGCTTTGTAGATGGCTGCCATCCCATTGTGTCCTCACATGGCCTTTTCTCTAGGTATCTCTTATCCCTGGTGTCTCTTACTCTTTTCTTATAAGGACACCAGCCACATTTTATTAGGCCCACCCTAATGGCCTCATTTTAACTTAATCTCCACTTTAAATACCTTATCTCCAAAGACAGTTATATTCTGAGGTACTGGGGATTGGGACTTCAACATACGAATCTGGATGGACCACAAGGTAGCGTGTCACATTCCAACATTTCTGTTCGTGTCCTCCGTGGTTCTCCAAGGTGCAGTCAGTATACCTCAAACTTCCTGAGCATATATTTTTTTTTTTCTTAAATTGGAGAATTCTTAGAAACTCCTAAGGCTCTTCTGTCCCACAGTACATAATCTGGGGGCTCCTGCTTTACAAGATAAAAGCTCGGCTCCCTGGCATAGGCCCTGTTGTTCGGGACCTGGCAGTATTTCAGGTCCTAGCTCATTCCTCATGCTACTGATCCTCTCACCTTTGGTTTTGAGCCATGGAATGACCAGTAGTGGGGATGCTTTGTGTGCAAATTCAACTCCAGCTGATAGGCACATAGGCCAGACAATGCCACATTGGCCTTGTCAATAGGCAATGGACACAGTAAAGCTTGACATGGTAGAGAATGTGCTGGCAAGAATGTGTGCATGGTCTCAAAGGCTTCTCCACATGGCCAGCCTGACCTCTCTAGAATGCGGGTCTGACCATACCCTTCCCTGCGAGGTAGGAAGAGGTTCCAAAACTGTTCGGTCTCTGACTGACTGGATAGAATAGCGATCTGACAGGACAGGATAGGGAGCACGGCTTTCAGGAGCTAGGCAAGTGGGTGATGGTTTTGTCAATACACTCAGGGAAGAAAATGAAGCTCTAATTGCAGACCATAGAGAAACATTGATTAGTAGAGGTCAGAGGAACAGATCCAGGATTCTTTACACAAATTATATTTTCTGTAGTACACTTTATCCATGAGCTAAGAAGTCTTTGTGGCTAATTTTGAGTATAATTGATTTTAGGATCCAATCTTTATTCATCAGATGTGGAGATGTGACTCAACCACCACTCCCTAACCTAATGCCCTTTCTTGCCTCCAGGCTTGCACATGCTATCTCCTCAGACTGGAATGCTTGGCTGCCCTGCCACTGCCCACCCCCAACATGGGGACTTCCACTCTCCAGGAGGGAGTTGGTACGTGGCTCCTCGTTCACTGAACATTCCCTGATCACTGCAGGTTCTCCTTTTATCCTGTACAATATTTTCTCTGTGTGGAACTGTCTCTCTAAGTAGGCCAGAGTCGCCTCAGGATAGGGCCCCAGACTTCCTTACTTCCTTGTCCAGATTGCTCATAGCACCTGGCATCTAGTAGGAAGCCAGGTCCACGGTTTTTCAGTAGGCGGGTGGATCCTGCTGTTGTCTCTCGCACCACTGGTCATGGATTTTCTTGAGGTTGACACCTGCTTCTTTGACTTTTTAAATCCATGATTCCCTGAAGTGGATGGGTCCAAGAAGCCTGTTTTTCTCCTCTGGGCCTCCCTCCTGCCTTGCTGTTTCTCTAGATTAGGCAAATTCCTCAAGAAGCCTATGGGGCGATGTCCCTTTCTAGCTTGAGGCCTCTAGTCCTTCCCCTGAGCCCAGACCAACACTAGTTGGCACTTGGCCTTCCCCCTGGGCTATGGCCAACCTGGTCCTAGGGAGTACAGAGTCAAGAGGCATCAAGTCTATACTGAATGACCACAGGGGAGGGCCTGAGACCATCACGAGCTCCCCATTCTCTGGATCTGGTGGGACAGGTAGCTACTGCAGAAGTGTTCTGTCTCCTTCCATCGTTAGTTAGGCTGGACTTCTGGGTTCTCAGTCCAGACAGAGATGATGTTGTTTGTCTGTGAACCCAAAGAGCTGGGTTGTCAGTCATTTCCTGGTTTGCTTTCCTCTTCTTTTCAAGGGGATCAGAAAGGGTAATTTTTAGGATTTGTTGCAAGAAATAGTGCCACTATCAATAGAGAATTTACATTTTGGAATAAGCACCTGGGAGGCCATCTGGAAAATCTGGTCACGAAAGCTAGAAAGACGAGTGTGAATTTGAGGTAGGAATTTGAGAGAGATATGATAATGGCTGTCCTAGGCATTTTGTGTTTGTTGATTCATTGATGTTTTTCTTTATTTGTGCCCCACATCCCCCTACAAAAGTGTATGAAGTGGAATGTGGGTGTATGTATATATATATGTGTGTATACACATGCACACACAGATGGAAGTTTTGGGGAAGTTCAAGGCTTAACATTGCCCTGGGGGCCAGAAAGGGCCTCCTGTCTTCATATCTGTCACCAAGATCATCAAAGTAGATGAAACTAGTGTGATGCTTCCGACCTACAGCTCTAAGACAAGTGTAGGACATAGTTATGGTGAGTTTTCTCGCTGCATTTTCTACTCCAGATACTGAGCCTAGAAGCCCTGTGCTCCGAGTTTTCTCTTCAAGCAATGCCATTCCATGCGTAGGGCCTTTCCAATGGCTTTGTGCTGGTCGTGGGAGTGGAGGGTGGGACAGGTCAGCCACACCCCCGCAGACAAAAGTGTATTTATTTGGCTTCTTTGTCAAATATAGACTTGTAGCCACTGAATGTAGAGTTATGTGACTTGAACTTGATTGTTGGGCCCAGAGGAGTTTGGGCAAAAATGAGGGTCTTGGCCATGTCCAGGTCTGGGATCCAACAGCGCAGATGCATTGTACTTGGAGAGAAGCTGTCTCAAAGCTGGTATAACAGTTTATATTGTGGATTCTAAAGATTATAGATCCTCCCCTTTCTCTTTTCACTGAATTTGCAATACCTTCTCCTTCCTCCCCAGGACCTCACAGTCCCACCCATGGCCTCTCTGAATCACTTTAAACAGCACTAGAATGTTGAGATACGCTTCATGCCCCCTTTCCTGTACAGAGCACCTCCCTGACTTTCCCATGTCACAAATCAGGGACTTGTTTCCTGACAATTGGCAAGCCAGAGAACTCCTCCCCAGCACCCTGAGGAAGAAGCAGCTCTTGTCTCCAGAACTGAAAAGAAGATATTTTTCTTTCTATTCCATTCTCCAAAAAGTCAGGCTCATAAAAAAGAATACAAATTACACCCAGCAGCTCTTATCAGCTTAGTAAAGAATTGCTACTTTCAACTTTATTGCCTTAAAAAGAATTCAAACGCTTCCATCTTTTAAAAACAATTTAGGTTGAGAAAATGAATTAGATCCGTGTGCAGAAGCCACTTGCCTGGCAGGATTTGAAGGGGTCACGGCATTAACCTTGAACGCTGATGCTTTAAATGAGTAGCCCGGGCAGAGTACATGTTCTCCTGGTGGATATGTGCTGTGGGTCTGGTCTCTGGGGCTGACAGCCACACGAGGGGGCAGGCTGGTGGGGCCTCATGTGACCCAGCAGCCCTGGGAGGGAGTTTTCTGCCCCATGCCTTCCCTTCCTTCCACAGCCTCTGATGCTGTGGGTCCCCAGAGCCAGTCTTTGGATGCAGGCAGTGCTGTCTCAGATTCTAGCATGAACATCCAAATACTCATGGGAGGGAGAAGAAAACATTTTTAATCGGTTTTGGACTTTGCTTTGCTTATATCTGAAAATCACTTGAAGCTGGAGCAGAATAGCAGATTGTATGAGAAATGGCTCAGCGCAGCCACCTGCCACCCAAGAGCTGTGTCCCTCGGCCTCTGGGGGACCATGTCATGAGATTATGCACAGCCCACTGCAGAGGCTGGTGGCTGTTCTCTCCAAACCAGAGCGTAAATAAGCTCAGAAGTGATTTGTTCTATTGTGCATCTCGGTTCTCGAAAGAAATGGTGCCGTAGTGTCCATGCAGCCAATGGCAGGAACACCTTTCTTTTGCATGACACAAGATCTGATAGAAAACCTGCTCCTGTCGTCTCCAGGCAGGACAAAGCCTGGGCATCTGTGAGAGTGGATAGAACACAGAGGGCCTTACTGGGCATCCGTGTCCTCCAGATGGCAGGGAAATTATGGACCACTTATTAAAATCCGAGTATCCATCATTTGCTACTCATCAGCAGCGCCTGGCTTTACTTCTCCAAGTTACCCTTATTAAACAGGTCGTGCCTGTGAGCAGACGCCATTTCATTTTTCTGCTGATATTAACGTTTCCTCGTAAATTGTCCGCATGTAGCATATTCTCACTTTTTATCACAGGAAATTGCGCTTCCAGCACAGCCCTGGAACCTGTCTCTATTTCATGTGAAGGACCCACAAATGATCTGTAATGAATCTTCATCCCCGGAGGCTGTGGGCTAGCACTCCTGCCCTCCGCACAGAGTGGGAAGACGGCTGGAAAGAGCTGTTTATCTCAGACTTGATCAACAGGGAGGACCTAGGCCGGGGAGGTCTAAGGATTGACTAAAAATTGTTCAGTTCTATCAGATTTTTACATATGTCTAGTCAATTATGCATGCTTTTTTTTTTCACTAACAATGTAATAGTTTGTCTGAGATCAAAGGCAGTGTAAAACAAAACAAAACAAAACAAAAAAACCGCCTAACGATGTATATGCTCTCACCAGTGTTACGGTAATATCTTTTAAAATGCCGCTGATTGACCAGACTAGTCCGGAACTTACTGTGTTGTTAAGCAGAATATATGGGAGCTTGCCTCAGGAGTTCAGCACAAATGAAGACACAATTATATCCCCATAGTAAGGCTCTGAAATTTGATCATGTTTCCATCAACTTCCAAAGGTCACGATGTCTTGCGTTTATCCACCTTTCAAGTTCACTTTGTTTCATTTCACCTTCTTTCAGATGTGTCGAAAAAGGGTGCTATTTTCCAATACAGGCAGTACTTTGCACAGCACAGTGTTAACCAGAAATCAAGTGCGTATCCAGACTGTGCAAAACAAGGACACGGGTCCCGTGTGCATGGGTTTCTATGAAGGCAGTACCAAGGGAAGAGAAAAGGAAGAGTAACCTGCATGTCAGTACCTCCTCTGGCTATTTGGGGCTTCCTTTTTATGCCCCTGGCCTTAGTCATTCTCAGCTTCAGGGAAATATGCAGAAGTGTGGGCCCACCCATTCATTGGTTCCATACACATCTTTCAGAGCTCCTTGTCTGCTCATTGTCTGCCAGGTGCTATGTGGGGAAGGGTATCTAGACCAGGACTTAGGCCTTAGTGAGGGCTCCTCCCCACAGCTAACTAGAGAACCACCTGATCCCGGGGTTTGGAGGGGTGTGGTGGGATGGGGTGGCAGGAAACTACAGAATCTGGGACCGAACTTCGCACAAATCCCTGTGTATTCCCAGATGTTCTATTCAGGCTTCCTCACTCTCTGCATTGTCTCCCAGCTTGGCTCTTGCATTTGTGTGAAACATCCCCAGAAGTGACCGGAATGGGTTTGTCTTCACGTTGGCATGACACACACTAGAGGGGCTGGTCATGTGCCTCGGTGACACTGACTTGCAGGGAGCCTTTGGGCAGGTCTTCCCATCTGGCTGCTCAGATCAGAAGCCTCTTTCAGCAGCTCGTTGTGAGGACTCACTGTGTGCAGGGCTTCCCTCAGGGTCTGGGGAGAGGAGGTGTTCAGAAAGTTCAGCAATTGCTCCCAGTCTACAGATGGTCCTTCCCTCCAGCCTTTTCTAGCCAGCACCTTCCCTGAACTCGCAACAGCATGCTCTGATTCCCCTCGGGCAAGGCCCTCTTAGTGTCCCCCAGAGCTGTGTTTGGAAGCGACACAGGCTGAGTTCTGCCACACTTTCTTCCCCAGATGGCCTTGTGTGGCTGGGCGCCATTACGCCGTCTCCGCCATCCTCCAGCAGCCAACCTGCACACCAATACACACATGCTAAGTGTCATGTCCGTGTGCTCAGGGGACTGTGGTTCCTGCTCCCACTGCTCCAAGGGTCCAGGGCCCTTGGCTTCAAGGAAAACTCCAGGAGAGTGGGGGTGAGGTGGGAACGCATAACACATGCTTAGTCACAAGGGGCTGTTTCTTGGGAAGGGCCTGGGACAAGAAATAGGAAAGGAAAACCACATACAGGTCAAGATTCCTTGGTGGGACCTAGAAGTAGGGATGGGCCCATAGTAGGAGCCACCAACTTGGGGAGAACATTAAGGCATTTTCCAGTGAGAACAAAGAGGTGGGGCTAAGGTAAACAGGAGAAGGAGCTGGGTCAGAATTTCAGGCCCTTTTCTCAGGGAGGCAGGCCTCTTGGAAGCCCAGAGTGACCAGACATAGTTCAGTGATGGCTGTCCTTTATGGGTTTCCTTGTGGTTCTGTGCTATCGCTTCTGAACGTGGGGGCCTCAGCATGGAAGCTGCTTTGCTGATTTCCTTGTAAACGGGCTCCTCGATCACCCATGATCTTGTGGCCAGCGACTACCCTTCTTTGCAGATCCGGGGCACCACACTCCCTCACTCTCCAGAGGCGTGACAAGTACAGAGAGAATTGTTCCTAAATAGCATGCTGTTGCAGAGGCTGTGGTGGGTCTTTAAAGTTAGCATGCTACCCATCCTTGGGAAAATGCCAGCTCTGCGCTCCATGGGGGGAATGCTCTGAAATGTTACAAATTGGGATTTTAAAAAGATGCTAATTGTCGACAAGTTTTCATTATCTCAGGCTCCCAGTGTTGGGGGCTGCCTAGAGAAGTGGCCAACAATTAACACATACATAAATAATTGGTGGCATTTGCACTTTGTGGAATAAATCCTCAGCAATGCCGCTGGAAGGCTTCCATGTGGAGGTTTTTTTCCACTCCATTTGTGATTCCTTTAGGCCAAGATAAAGTGAAACGGGCTCATGCTTAAGAAATGCAAGTGGCATAATGGTCTCAGGCTGATGAGTACAAGTTAACCTGGAGAAGGAAGGCATTGTTGCTCGTCACGGCATTTTCTCCGCTATGAGAAAAGAGATCATTTTGTCCGTATTGTCAGGGGCCGGGCCCAGGCCGGAAGGCTTGTGTGCTTGCCCTGATAGCTGATGAGGCCTTTTGAGGATCAGCATGACCGAGAGAAAAGAACTCAAGCTTTGGAGACAAGTTCAAATCCAGCTCCTGCCGAGTACTAGCGGAGGACCCTGGGTGAGCTGCGAGGCTGGATCTAGGTCCTGGCTCCCCGTCCATGGGATGGGAATGAGAATGCTGCCTGAGTCAGGAGGCTGTGTGAGGAAAGGGAGGTGTGTGTGTTTTGGAGTGGGGGAAATGGAGTATTGAAGTATCTGGAGGGGTGCTTGACCAAAGGAGATGGCTCAGACTCGGTCCTGGGTGAATGGCTTAGAACAGAGGCCGGAGGCACTTCCTGCAATTGCTAAGAACAACTGTCTTCTTGGCCTCTTTTTAGGCATTTGGATATTAGAGCTGATCTCCACCTCCATATGGCCAAGGGGACTCTCCCGTCCTGTCCAGGCGAGCCACCCTGCATCTACCATTCCCGTCAGCACCAGGGGCTGCTTTCTGTCTAGAGCTTTGGGGAGCTAGGAGCTGGGCTTCGGTCTGCACCTACTTCTCTATGGAAGCTGTGGAATCAGGGTGGCTGAGGAACCAGGACAGGATCCAAATGTCCCCTGGCCCCCAGGGGCCCTGCAGGAGGGCATGTTAGTGTCCTATGTCACTTATATTCCAGCTCTGTGATGCACTTGGCCATGGGAAAACTGCAACTGGCCTGTGGTTCAGACAGGGGCTGCTGCTCCTGCAGAAGGGGATGTTTTCCCTTCCCCAGATTTGGGAAGGACAGCTGCCTTGCACTTCCTTAACCGATGTCTCGCTGTGACAGTGTGTGTTGGTGTATGGGTGTCAGACAAGTGTAGACGCCTAGCTCTGCCTCTGGAAGGGATGCCCTCACCACTGGCAACCTGTGTCCACCATCCCAGCCCTTTCTATGGGTTGCGTGCCACAGTAAGCTCCTTGGGTCTCCTATTGAAAGGGGGCTCAAACAGGAGTCAGCTGAACCTTTGGAAGTTTCCACCTTCTCAGCTCTTCTTCTAAAGTTCTCTGTTGGCCAGTCTACTGATGGACACGAGAGCTGGGAAGTCAGTCACTGATGGTTTGGCAAAGCCTTGCAAGACTCACAGCAGCAACTTAACCAGGGCTGCCAGTTTGGGTCTACCGAGACGTGGATCCTGCCTCCTGCGGGGTCTAGGTAGAGAACCTGCAGTTGCTCAGGACTCTGTCACCTGTCACCACATTGTTTTGAGGATTGTTCCACGGCCATGGTGCCCAGCTCTGGTAGAGAAACCCAACTGCAGGAATGCAACCTCCCTACTTGCTGGAGGCGAGTGACTGGAGCCCACCCTGGCCAGAAGGCCAGCTGCACTCCCTTCCCCACCCATGGAAGGGAGGGCCACCCTCTATTTGCCTGGTTAGCTCAGTGCTTCTCTGCTCATGCTGATAGTGCTACAAAGCAGACCTGCTGTAGTGCCAGTGTGAAGGGAGCCCCACATTGTGCTGCCTCGAAGGGTCTGTGGACTCATGGCAGAGACAGCGCTCATCACTCTGGCCATGTTGTGTTTATTGTCAGTCGTCTTGGTACTGTTGGCTCCATGATGGCATGGACGAGGCTCCTGGCTCACACCTCCCTTCCAGAGAGTTAGGACAATAGCTGGTGTGAAGCAGGCAGTCTATTTAGTGAAGGATGGAGTGGATGAGACTATGTACGTCTACCCATTCAAGAAGCCACTGAATGATGAGCAGGCTGGAGACTTTTGAGGGGAAGGAATGGGAGGGACCTTCATGTTCACAGCTTATCTATAGTGAGCTCCTTTCCAGGCCAGGAGCCTCACACATAATTTCATTTAATTCCCATGATATCCCCAGGGTGGGAGGTATTTGTCTCAGGTTGGGTTCCCGGAAGCGGACTCTGAGCAAGGATTTGTGTGACAATGATTTATTAAGAAGTGTTCCCAGGGGAATTAAAGGAAAAAAGAAAAGGAAAGGCAGCAAGGGAGTGGGAATGTGGGACAGGGAAATGAAGGAAGCCAGAGTGGGTGTTCTTGCAAGTGACGCAGTTTGGGCGTGGTCCCACGGAGAGTTTCTGGACC
The DNA here is from genome assembly GCF_002288905.1 of Enhydra lutris kenyoni. Lineage (NCBI taxonomy): Eukaryota > Metazoa > Chordata > Mammalia > Carnivora > Mustelidae > Enhydra > Enhydra lutris. The sequence continues at coordinate 37,394,925 of NW_019154096.1, read as the reverse complement.
CGGCGGCACTCATACGTGGAGCAGTCCCCATCTGGGAACGGGGCAGCTGGGATCTGTATATGTGACGATCTCAGCCCTCCATTAGGGGTGTAAATTCCCAGGCAGCATGAGAGCTATGCAGGGTTCCAGCAGCCAGAGCCACGGGTGCCTGCCGCTGGGCGTGAGCACACACAGGGAGCCAGTGTGCTCAGAAGCCCTAATGGAATTCGGGGGGAACGTGGGCAGAGCATGGAGAGCCCTGTTGGCATTGGAACGCCTTAACAGGCGTGGAGCTGCTGCTCAGGGAGGTGGAGTAGCTCACCCAGAAGCCCATGGCTAAGCTGTGCCAGAACTAGGATTCGAACACGTTCTGCCTGCCTGCTTCCCCCTGACCCTGCTGGCTCTGCCATGGAAGAGAGGGCTTGGCCGCACCTGCCACAGGCATGGCTGGGGAGGAAGACGGAAGGATGGCACTTAGCTGGGGAATTAGAGGTGCTGGGAGGGACACTCCCCACTGGGCTGTGAGCATTTAGGGCTCTTCCCATGGAGCTGGCAGCTCTCCAGTAACTAGTTGGGGGTGGGGGTTGGAGAGAGGTGTTCCTTCTAAATCTGCAGTAGCTTCTCCTTTCTATCTAGCCCAGCTTCTGTGTAAATTGCATCCTTTGGAAAAGGCTACAGCCAAGCGCTGTTTATCTCTGTGTGGGGGAAAAGAGGCTTAACAAATTAACGGAGCTTAATTGGTGAGGAAAGTAGGACAAGAAAGTTGGCCAGTTGTCCTATGGGGTTTTCTGATCAATTCTCTCCATCAATATCTTTCATGCATGCGTCTGAGACCAGGTGGGACAACTCCTGAGAGGAGCCAGGGTCCCAGCTGTTCCCTGGGACTTCCCGGCAACTGTGTCATGTCCTCTGCACGGTGGGCTTCCTTGGGTAACAGAGGACTGTTCACCCGCACAGGTGCATCTCTACCTTCAGATTATCAGAACTAAATATTCTGGAGCAGGGCTCCCAGCTGCGGAAGCCAAGAGTCAGGGTGGGAACTCTGAAATAACACAGGACCCCAGGCAGATCGCTATTCCTGGAGCACCAGGACCCCAAGGAGTGGAGCCTCAAGGTCTGCATTTTTAAAAGGCCCCTAGGAGGTTCCTACATGTGGCCAGACTTTCCAATCAATGCTTCAGAACAGCCATGCTGAGGGAGTCTTGCCCCTCACCCATGGTCAGCCTTCCTGCTGATACTTACGTCCTTTTTGAGGGACATGCTGTTCACCTTCCACTCGGGCACATCCTCTCCATGAGACCTTAGTGATCCTGAAGCAGCCCGTTCCATCTTGAACCACTCGGAAAGTCAGAAAGTTCTCTCTTCTATCGAGCTGATACCTCCCTCCCTGGTTCCTGGAGACCTTGGTCCTAAACCAACTCTGAGAGCCCGCGAAGAGCAGCTTCATTCTCTCTCGAACACAACAGTGCTTCATGTGCCTAGAGGTGCCTGTACTTTCCTGGCCGCACTCCATGACCAATCCTGTCTGCAGTGTCCCATGTTGAGTGCGGTGGCCCAGTAGTCAATGCCCAGCCCCTGCCTTTCCAGGGCTCCTTACTCGGCAGTGTGGCTTCCAAGTCTCATCTCCCCAGATGCCCTATTGTTCCTGGAAACCAAGGGCTTTGAGCTCAGCCTTGTTAAGCCGCCTCTCTTTAGAATCAGTTCAGTGTTGTAGCTTTCTGAGATATAATGACACGCTCCCAGCGCTATGTCCTATACAGATCTGTTGAGCGTGTTGCTGGTGTCCTCCATGTGAGCATTAAGGGAATGCTGAGGTGTTGGCAATGGAGGCAAGCCAGAGCCCAGGAGAGGGCTGCAGCATATTCCCAGGTCACCCTGTGTCCACGCCTCCCTCCCACACCTCCTCCCCAGGGCTCCGGGCTTCTGAAGACATTCCTGAAGGTCTGTGTGGGGAGGCTTTGGGCTGGGTGGCTGGGACTGCACCTGGAGGTGCTCTCTCTTCCCCTCATCTGAGGGTCTGAGGCACCTCAGAAGGCGGCTGGCCCAGAAGTCCTCACAGCTTCTGGGGAAGGGGGGCTGGTGTATAAAGTGAGTAGAATGGGGAGAAAGCATCTTCAGGACATGGTTCCACAGGGGCTTGGCATCTCTGGAGCTCCTTTCTTCCACATACAGGAGAGAGAACACTTGGAGCCTTCTTCCTCGGGTAGGGGATGGAGCAGCCTAGGCATTCTTAGACATAATTCATTTATCCTGAGGAAGAGAGTGTTTCGAGGGGGCATGGCTCGTGAGGAGGAGCACTTGTGTGGCTAGATAAGATTTTCAGGATCCAAGCATGTAGGCGAGTCAGTGAATAAGGGTGGAACCTGCAAAGCTTGGGGATGACCACTTCCTGCCTCTGCTTTGTGGGAAAGGCTTGGGACTGGGATGGATGCCATTCCATTTTCTGTATTTACTGCTTCTTGAGATTGAGGACTGAAGATATTGGCAGGAGAGAGGAAGCAAGCATTATCTAATTTTTTATAGCTGAACAGAGACTGGAGTGGCTAAAAGACAGCCAGTGAAGGGAGTCCCTTCCAGCCCAGTCTAGACTCCCCTCCTCATCTGTCTTCATAGGGGCCGGCACCCTTTCACTTCTGGAGAAGGAGAATTCATGTCCTCCCCCACAGATGGCCCAGAAAGACTCCTCTGTCCATCTCGGTGTCGTGTGGGAGCTATCTGTGAAGGACTGGGCTGCTGGAGCTGGCTGGGGCACTCCCACGGGCTCTCTTTTCACATGCTTGCTGTGTTGGTCAGCATACCGATTCATTCTCCACGTAGATGAACTCCTAACAGAAGCCCCGTGCACAGGCAGTGCAATGGTCTAGCTCCCACACATGGCTGGGTCGCTGGTACAGGCAGCGACCTGTACCCCTCTGTGCCTCATGGTTAAGAAAAATGAGTCATATCTCTGTGTACTGATGAGGAAAGATAGTCTTGATACACTGATAAGTAAAAACATGACAGATGCAACCTGATGTGTAGGTCACGATTCCAGTTTAATAGAAGCACGTGCCTGATAGGTGTATGTAGATATGTACCACAGCCTTCTAGAAAGGGACACCTCGGACAACCTCTGGAGGATGAATGCAAAGGGATAAATGGGGCATTTTCAGCAATTTAGCACGTTTTGAAAAATGGGGCAGGGTTATGGGATGATTTCGAACATTTTTTTCTATATTTTTGCAAATAAAGTAATAAAAGTTACATCACAAAAGTACACCCACGCAAAGAGGACAACAATCTGATGGCTCTTTCCAGGTTCCTAGATGACTTGGCACAGTGCCTGGTACTCAGCAAGTCCTTGACGCATGCTAACTGGGAGAATTCTTACGCCACATGCTTGACAATGACCAGTTCCTTCTCTCCTTTCAATCTGTTGGATTTCCAAATAAAGGGGGGTAAAAGCACCCATAAAACACCTGAGAAACAATAAAAAGTGGGGTCCTATCTGCCTTGCCCTCTTACGCTTCCTTCGTGTGTTCAACATCAGTATTCATTCGCATATTGAACACTATGTGCTGGTTATGGTGTAAGGTTCTGGGACAGAACCGTGACCACCCAAGATGCGGAGACCCCAACTTGGTGAAGGAGATCGGCGATACGAAGTAGATAAGCTGCTAACTATTCACGCACCGAAATTGGAAGTGAGATCAATGAATAGAACAAAGTGCTAGAAGAGAGAATGATGGGGGGTGGGTGTCACCACCCAGAGACAAGAAAGAGTCAGTTCTATGGGTCTTTTGTGGTTCTTTAGAACTAAAGGCAGCTCTGAGCCCCAGCAGAGGCACCTCTGAGTCCCAGGTGTCATTCAACATGGCTGGATGAGCTGCCATACATCCCTCGTTCCAGATTCCTGATACTCTAGCCTCTGGCAGTCATGAGAATCATCCCCCTAGCTCCCCTCTAGAAAAGTGCTCTCCAGGAGAGGGGAGGAATGCCCTAACCTGTGGTGGCTTTGGGATGCCTGCAGGAACCAGAGCTTCCGACGTGCCCGGGGCTGGTGCACAAGAGCTTGGAAGAACAGCAGGAAATCAGATGTCTGTGTTCAAATGATGCGTCTTGTAACTAAGGCAGCCAGAGCTGACCCCAGGGGATAGCATGTTTTGCAAAGAAAACAATCTCCAAGAGCAATGTTTATCAAACCCCGTCTCGGCAATCATCCTGCGTGTCTGCCAGCTTCTGGCTTGCTTCTGTTCATGTTTGTTTTCTTTTTCTCTCTGCAGGCCGTGGAGACCAACCTGGCTTCCAAGGACAGCCACTGGGTCTTTGTGAATGAGGTAAGAACCCCAGAAGGCCGAGGGGCACAGCCTGCACCGAGCCCCCTTCCCCTTGGGAAAGCTCAGAGGGATGCCATGGGGCCCAATTCTGCCCTGGGGTGCTGGAGTGAATTCCAGGGCTCCACTGTAGGACACAGGGGTTCAGAGAGTTGGATGTGACCTGCTGAGATGCTTACCTGGAGCAGGTGGGAACCAGAGAAGGAGTAGAGACTAGAGTAGATGAAGAAGGCAGAAGCCTTCAGTGGCTTCAGGCATGGGGAGTGTGGAGTGAGGGAAGGCAGCCGGTCAGGGATCAGGGTCTGGAGCAATTAGGGCAGGTTAGAAAATGGGGCTCAGAGGGGGTGGGGCAGAGGAATGAGGAGGTGATGGAGGAAGCTGAATTTCATGCAGGAGGTTTCAGGTGTGTGTGTTACCTGGGTGAGTGTGTGTATGCATAAGAGTGCATGCGTGTGAGAGTGTGTGAGAACGTGTGTGTCAGCCTGTGTGTGAGCACCTATACGGACATGCGCGTGAGTGTGTCTGTGTGTGCACTCACCCGTGTGCAGCTGGAGGGGCAGGAATCTGTATAGCCATTTAAAGGAGGTAAATGGAAAGCGTCTTCCATGACAGGCCATCCCACTGCTTTGGGCCCTGGGAGGAAGGGGAGCACCGATAGTTCATTGTGGCCTGGTCTGCTCTTCATCAGTGCCCCATGACTGGCCCTGACCTCCTCCACGCTATGGACATGACATGCGAGTGGCCTGTGACCACCCGCCCTGGCTCTCCTCAAGAACCCCCTATGCCCACATGCCCTTTTGGGAAACACCACCAGGGCAGCCTGTGTGACCCCAGCGTGCTGTTAACAGAGCTGATTCAAGAAGGTAGTTCCTGGTGCCCCTTTCAGCAGGCCTTGGGCCCTCAGCTGCTCCTAAATTAACTGATCAATTTCTAATGGGCTCATTCGAGGAGATGCAAAGTTTATTATGTAGGCACTTTTTTCTCTTATGATGTGTGTTTCTTCATTAGCTCAGTGCTCTATGGTTGAAAGAGTTCTGGGTGGCTTATTTTAATAATTTTGTAGGTAGTATCAGATAGTAACTCTTGCAAGGCTTACTTTTCATGGCTTTTCTCCATAAATTCACATCTTATTAGCTCTTCAAGCCAGGCCAGTTGGAGACATGCACGGTAACTGTCCATTTACCTCGGGTTGTGGATAGTTGTGCTCCTAATGAGAAGGGACATGGTGGCCACCAACCTATTCTTCAGAGCCCGGTGGAGTGCTCCTGGGTCCTGGGGAAGTTCTGATCCTCTGGGCTTCACCAGCTTCTCTCCAGGTTTCTTAAAGTCTGGGTTCCTTTGTCCCAGAGAAGGGAGCATTCCATGTGCCTCTTGGGGCAAACGTCTGGTGCTGGCTGCAGTTTTCTGGTGACTCCTCCAAACCGGAGAGCCAGTGTTTCTCTGTTGCCAGTCTTCAGATAGGGCTCTACTTTTATGTTTCTAACTTGGATTTTTTTCCTTCCCTGCATCTGACCCTCTCCAGGGCCCTCTGTCCCTCCTGATTCCTTCTTCAGGGCTGGGGGTAACTTGGGCATGGCTTGTGGTGATATGCCCGCAAGGGCATTGCTGGGGCAGCTAGACCCCGGGAAGGGTTACCAGGAAGGGTCAGGTGTGTACACAGATGTCAACCACACTGGAACAGCCTCACCCAAGAGGATTGCTATGTGCCTCCCTTGGCTACATATGTCCTCCTCCAGAAGTGACCTCCCCTGCTTCTCAGCTTCCTTTTCTATGGGGAGGCTCTTCCTCTTGAGAGTGAACGATAGCGCCTACTCTATCTTGATCACCCATTATGTGCCAGGCACAGGGCATTTTATGTTTGTCCTCAACGACAACCCTGTATAACAGTTGTTATCATCCTCATTTTATGGAAGGGAAAGGACAGGCTCAAGAGGTTAAATCATTTTCCCGAGGTCATACAATTATTCATTGGTGCATTTGGGACTCTGTAGGAAGACTATCTGACTCCAAAGCCCTTTCTGCCAAAGGACGTCATCATGCACGAGGCCCTGACTGAGATCCTTAACTTGTGTTTGGGGTCTGATTCTGTAAGGCCAGCAGGTAGGGCTCAGGTATGCCACTGTGAAGACACTCCTGGCATTCTTGTCAGCTCATGGACATTCTTGAAGTTTATGATCTGAAGGTTGGTTCCCCCTGTAAAGCTTGGACCCTTGGACCCCAGTGTGGTGTCTGGTTAATGACCAAGATGTTCTCTTAATTGCATGTAGACGTATCGTCAGGATACAGCCATATTCAGAACTTCCCTTTCCTGTTACAGTCTAGCCCTACTGGAAACAAGATTCCTGTTATTCTCATGACAGTCGATAGTTGTATCATTCTGGGCTCTTTCTAAATACAGAGTCATGGACAAATTTTCCCAGTTGCTTTTCTGTTTGTCATACATGATAGGTAAAATAAGGTGGAAAGAAGAGAAGTAAGGGAAGTCCTTTGTGGTTCCAGCATGGTTTCCAGAATTCAGAACCTCTCCCGGGGCCCCATCTTCTCATTTCTTGAGCTGCTCCCACTTCTCTGGAGGAAGTTCAGTTTGTCTGACAGGGTAGGGTTTGTGTCTCTTGGTTCCACATCTTTCCCCGGGAAGGCCTGCCCTGTGGTCCCCAGCTCTGCTCCAGCTTCTCTCATTCCTCATAAACTCTGTCCTCCAGTTTCTCCCTCTGTATCTGACTTGCTTAGTGTGTTTTCCCATATTCAAGATAAACAGTCAATGGCACAGGCCTTTGTTTTTTTGTTTTATTTTTTTCCTTAACGGGGTGGTTTTCTTAATATATCTACCCCTTCACTGGTGAATATTGATGTTGTATGTTTGAGGTCTGTTTCATTTGGAGAGTGGGTAACTGAATGCAGAGAAAGGCTTGTGAGTATATGAGCCTCACTGACAGTGTCTAGTTTCTGAGGTCTCTGGGTTTGACTGTGGGAATACTGGCAAGCAGATGTGCTTTTGGGTATAAACTATATTTTTATTGATCGGTTGAATTATATGTTAGCTTGGAGGAGGGTAGGGATTTGAAAGAACCGTGGAAAGCTGAGTAAACCACTAATCAAGGTGGCTACTAGGTCACGAGTCCCTTGAAGACATGGCCAGAATTCAGCTCGTCACTGAATTCCCAGTGCCCCATGCGAGGAGTATATTCTTAGAAAGCTTTGGTTGAAGGTAAGTCAATATACTTAGGGTAGAGCAAGTTCCTTTGAAGAGCATTTCCCAGGAGGCCTTCGAGGAAAGCCAAAGGCAACATTTAAACTGAAGGCTCAGGGATGGAGGGGACCACTCTGGGTCATTCATCAGAAGCTGCCAGTTGAGGACCAGTCAGACTTGACCGTGGATGAGCTAGCGAGTTTCTGGAACCTCTTCTCTTGCTGCTTAGGTTTCTCATTGAGTGAGGCTCTGAGCTGTGGTCTGTGGAAGAGACAGAGTTGGAAGGCCCCTCACACCCCTGTCCCATTTCCAGCAAATGTCAATGACCCCCACATCCCATGTTCATTCCAGACCTTGCCTCTGAGCTCCAGACCCAGAGATCCAGATGTAAAGTTTTTCCGGCGAGATAAACACAACACCAGGCAAAGTGGGTGCAAGGCAAGATTTATTAAAAGCACTCTCCAGCGAAGTTTCAGGGCTCAGGAGAAGGGGAGCCAGGAAAGTTACGCCGGGAGGAGGTGGGCACCCTCGGGCGAGGTTCCGCGACTCTGGAAAGCAAAGTGGCGGAAGTCACACCCAAGGCAGGGAGAAGGGGGCTTTTACCAGGCCTCGAGGGGAGTTCAGGGGTCTTTTGGCAAGTTTCCCTTATTTGGATATTTCGCCTGCTCGTCAGGGTCCCATTGGTCTACGGGAGCCTGGGGCGAGGGGTGGGGGGGTTTCAGATTCCTGCTTGGGTCTTTGTTCTCCTGTCTGAGCCCAGGTTTTGTGGCGGGAACTTTCGCCATCTTAAGTAGCCCTTTCTTTCTGCCAGCCCAACACCAGATGTCTTCTGGAGTCAGCTGCTTGGAAACCTCTTGACCACCTCTAGCTCAGTGTGTCTTCCTCTGAACTCATCAATGCCCCATATCCAGTTCTCACTCAGTGTTCCAGTCCCAGGAGACAGTGCCCCCTCCACATCTTCTGGTTGGCCCCCTATGCAGTGGAGAAAAGCCAACGTCATGGGCCCTGCCTCAGAACCTGTCCAGGATGACTCTGACCACACCTGTGCACCCTCATTTACGTCTTACCCTTCTTCTTACTCCCGTGGCTCATCCCTGCAAGTAGATGAGTGACTTATTTCCTATATTTATTTTCTTCTCCTGGTTCTAGGTTTTGCTTTTTCCTGGCATGCTCTTCCTGAATTGCTGATTGCCAAAGACTTACCTTTCCTGCAGGGGTCTGCTAAACCTCTCCTTTGCCAAATGGTCTTCCTGGATTTCCCCATTATTCATTCTCCTAACGTTGTGCCCTCCTTGGCCCAGTTATGATACGTTGGGACTTTGGTGCGTGTGCCTGATTTCCTGTGCAGCCTGTAAGTGTACCTCCTTTCCCTCAGGCTTCCTAGAGTTTCCAGCACGAGGGACTCACACACAGGCTCCTCCTGCTGCTGGTCTGCTTCCTGCTTCCTCACCTTCACTCTGCTTTTCTAACTGCCTGTGTGTGGGAGAAGAGCATTTATAACCATTCCAACCCTTTACAGACGCAGAAAGCCATCATCCTGCTGCTCTATGAGCTACAGTTGTCAGCACCCCCTTTCCCTGTGCTTGCGTGTCCCATGGGGTACAAGCTCTTCCTTTGAGGTGCTCCCCCCAACCCCCGGTCCAGGCCATTAACCAATGACAGGGCAGCCAAGGAGAAAGGCAGAGGAAATGCTGGCCGGGTTCCTGCAGCAGTCTCCAAATTGCATTTGGGAACATATGTTCTGCTAATCTCTAGGTGCTTTGTGGAAAAAGGCTTCTATGATCAAAGAAGGTGGCTAACTTCAAGTTCAAGAGTGAGAGACAGGTGTCTCCTGCAGGCCTCTCTTCAGTCTCAGAGGCAGGCCTTGCTTTTCAGGGTTGAGGCTGTGCACTCTGTCAGCTGCATATGCTTTTGTTCCAAACACACTTGGGCTTTTTCTCTTGATGTGCTCCCCTCCACTCTTGAATGGGTCATTGGAAGGTGGTGGAGTGTCAGGGCCCACAGGATGGAGTTCATTCCTCCATGTGACTCATGACGTTGTTCAGGAGTCGACCCCAGAGCCCTCCCTGGTCTTAGTTTCTGCCCCCGCTTGTCATACAGAGCTGCCCTGAGTGTATCCTTAGAGATCACCGCCAGCACCTGACATGCGGGGGTCATCCCAGTGTCTGGACCTCTCCGGCCAGCCTTTGCCCAGAATGCCCTTGTGTTGGCCCTCGAACTTCAGCTCCCACCTTGTTGCTTTCACTGGTTTGCCACCAACACCTACTCCGTGAGGACCCTCCAGGTGCAGACCTTGACCTGGCCCAGAGGGGATTTCCCTCAATGGTCCAGAGAATGAACGTCAGTCCAGACTTCCAAATCTTCCCTACCCTGCCCCAACACACACTGAGTTAAAGCACATGAAAAAGAGATTCGGCTACACACGAATAATGTGGGGGAAGGAAATGCTAATGCACTAATTGAAGAAAACAAGAAGAAAGACCATGATATGAATGCAGAATCAAATAGCTTTAAGAAATCTCTGTTTGGAACACAGAGAGAGGTTGGGAAAAGATTTATTTTTTTTTCTTCCTTTCATTTTGAAGACTCCGATTCTGTTTGGATATTAAGTCCCTGTACCATTTACTGTCTACAAATTTAATTTAGTAACACTCCAAACCAATTATGTTTGTTGTAATTGAGCTGATTGTTTGTCTCCTCAGCCCCACTGAGGAGCCCTGGAGGACAGGGACCACATCCCACCCACCTCTGTAGCTGGAAACCTGGAGCAGAGAGTAGGAGTCGCCATTTATCAGACATTGCAGTTCTGGCACTGTTTTTCCAGCATCACTCCCTTCATCTATTTTTTTTTTTTTTTTTTACTTAAAAGTGTACAGCTTTATTGAGGTTTAATTCACATACAATAAATGCACATATTAATGTACAGTTGACGTTTGACATATGAGTGCACCATAAACTGTGACCACAAGGAAGATAGTGAACATGTCCATGACCCAGAAAGTATTCTTCTGCCCCTTGGTAATCCCACCTACAGCCCCATCATCTCCCACTCACCAGACAATTACTGATCTGTTCCCAGCACTATAGATTATTTATATTTTCGAGAGTTTTACGTGTATGGAATCATACAGTATGTACTCTTTTTTTCTGTTTTTCTGTGGCTATTTCCATCCAGGTAATTATTTTAAGATTCACCCGTATTGCAGTGTATTCCAGTAGTTCCTTTTCTTAATTGATGAAGGGTATCCAAATGTATGGATACATCACAATTTGAATATCTCTTTATTCATCGATGGACATTGGAGTTGTTTTAGATGTTTAGTGATTACAAATAAGGCTGTTATCAATGTCCACGCACAGGCCTTTGTATGGACATTTACTTTCATTTTTCTTGGGTACATATTTACAAGTGGAATTGCTGGACCATGTGGTACATGTACATTTAACTTTTTTTTTTTTTTTTTTTTTTTTTTTTTTAGATTTTATTTATTTGTCAGAGAGGGAGAGAGAGCGAGCGAGCACAGGCAGACAGAATGGCAGGCAGAGGCAGAGGGAGAAGCAGGCTCCCCGCCGAGCAAGGAGCCCGATGCGGGACTCGATCCCAGGACGCTGGGATCATGACCTGAGCCGAAGGCAGCTGCTTAACCAACTGAGCCACCCAGGCGTCCCGTACATTTAACTTTTTAAGAAACTTTCAAGTTGGGTGAGAATTCCAATGGCTCCACATTGTGTTAAGTAGTTGGTTTGATCAGGTTTTTGATATTAGCCATTGGACTGGTATGTAATGGTTCCTCATTATCATTGTCATTTTAATTTCCCTAAGGACTCATGATGCCGAGCATCTTTTCTTGCATCTATTTGCCATTTATATCTGTATTTTTCTTAGTGGGGTGGGGGGGGGGAAGCTGAGATCATCGATTTGAGAACTTTTTCTTTAGTGCTATTAACTTCCCCTGAAGTGATTTAATGGCATCCCCCCAATTTTGTTATGTTGTGTTTTCACTGTTACTCAGTTTAAAGTATTTTCTGTATTATCTTTTGGTTTCCTCTTTGACCCATGCGTTGTTTAGAAGTATATTGTTTAGTTTCTGAATATTTGGGGATTTTTAAAGGATCTTTCTCTTATTGATTTTTAATTCAGTTTCATTATTGCCAAAAAACATAGTTTCTATTACTGGCATCTTTTAAAATTTATTGAGACTTACTTGATAGTCTAGTATATTGTCTTCGTGGATAAATGTTTTATGTGCACTTGAAAAAGATATGTTATCTATTGTTGTGTGGAATGTTCTATAAATGTCAATTAGGCCAATTTAGTTGGTAGGGTTGTTTATGTCTTTTGTATCCTTGATATTTTTGTCTACTTGTTCTATCAATTATTGAGAGAGGATTATCAAAATATTCAACTTTAATTGTGAACTTGCCTGTTTCTCCTTGCAGTTGTAGCTTAATGTATTTTGAAGCTTTGTTACAAGAGGTATAAATGTTTAGAATTTTATGTCCTTTTGATTAATTGATCTGTTATCATTACAAAATGACCTTCTTTCTCCTTCTGCTCTGAAATTTTCTCCACTCTGAAATATAATTTGATGTTATGGCAGCTATTCCAGATTTATTTTGACTAGTGTTAGCCTAATATATTTTTTTCCATTCTTTTACTTTTAACCTACTTGTTTCTTTGTGTTTAAAATACAACATGTTTCTTGAAGGCCATTCATACTTGGATCTTGCTATTTTATCTGTTATAACACTCGGCCTTTTAATTGCAGTGCTTACATAATTTACATTTAATGTGAATATTGCTATGACTAGTAGGTATGGTTTCTTCATCTGGAAGCCAAATGAAGAAACCATTTCTTCCTTCCTTCCTTCCTTTTTTCTTTTTTTAAAGATTTCCTTATTTATTTGAGAAAGGGAAAAAGAGAAAGAGAGCATAAGCAAAAGGGGCAGAGGGAGAGGGAAAGAGAATCTTAAGCACTCTGCATTGAGCTTAGAGCCCAACATGGGGCTCGATCTCATGACCCTGAGATCATGACCTGAGCTGAAATCAAGTCAGAGGCTTAACTGTCTGTGCCACCCAGGCACTCCTGAAGAAACCGTTTCTAAGTGGGGGGAGAGACCACTGATGTCAAATGCTGCTGTCATGAGGATGTGATGACATAGGGGGTTAAAGGTGGGATGGAGTTGGAGAACCGAGTCCCCAGGTACTTAACGTGTATTATTCCACTTTACAGATAAGGAAACGGGGGCTCAGAGAGATGGGTTGACTTTTCAATGTCACTTAGGAAGTGGCAGAGTCAGGATTTGAACTTAGGGGTGGGTGACTCCAAATTTAAGAAATATATACCCTCTGCCATGCTGCCTCTCCCTTACCTTTCCCCCTCATACTTAGCACTAACTAAACACTAAATGCCTGGCTGCATGACTGAATACCAGTCACATTTGAATGTTTTCATCATTTGGAAGTAGTGGAAAGTCTTATTATAAAACTTTTATTATTTATTATTAGAGTCCTTCCCTTTAGGTGATTTTACATATTAGCACCTTGTTTTCCTAGACCTTCTGTGGAAATGATGAAACTCTCCTACAAAAACCTGCAAAATTAAGCTAATTCATGTCCCATGAGTAGTATTTGAAGGGAACAAACCATATTTACTAGAAATGTACTTCTGCTCTCTACTCAGAGTGAATCTATTTTCCTTTCTCAGCCCAAAAGGAATCTGTGAAATTTAACACTTGTGGTGACAAATATATGAGGAAATTGTCATTGTGGGACATCCTTCTTTGGCCCTTTTCAAAGCCCCATGGGAAGGATGCTTAGAGCTGCACTGATGGGTTTGGGATGGTATTAGAGAACAGCGACATACCATCATGTTTTAGATGAGTCACCATGGATACCTCTTTGACTCTGGACAAACTGTTTTACTTCCTTCCTTGAACCTTATTTTCTTCATCTGCTCAATAGGGTTCCTGATAGCTACCTCTTAAGACAGGTGTGCAGATTAAATGAGATAACTCATCCCAAGTGACCCATCACAGGGGTCTGGCCTATAGCAAGTACTCTTGAAAGAGAGTTCCTCTTAACAAATCACTACTGTCCTTTGGGAAAGTTCATCTTTGGAATTTAATCAAGGAAATATGTACCAGGTCAGTGCATGACTTTATGAGGAGTGCCAGGGGATGGAGACATGGCTTGACTCATCATTGAGGTGAACCTGAGTTAAAATATTTCTAACTGTGTGTTCGGCTTGCTGGGGTCCTAGTTCTTCCTTTCAAACTCCTACACATCCTTTAAAACTCAGCCCAAATGACCCTCCCCTCACTTTGCAACACCTATGAATTGCTTCCATACCTTTCTTTATTCCAGACACCCCAAAGAACTTGGGCTGTGATTCTTCGGTGGTTCTTAGCTCTTCCCCCATGTCCTGTCTCCCTACCAGAATCTGCAACTCTTGCCAATCTGTAATTCATTTCTCATGCATGTACCAAGTACCTGTGAGGCGCTAGGGATGCTCATACACCTTGGAGAGATATGCTTCTCACCTTCAGAGAATTTATGGTGTCATGGGGGAGAAAAGTGTGCTCATGGATCACTGACCTACAGCAGCTAGGCAATGCTTGTAGAGGCCACTCCAGATCCTCTATGATTTGCAACCAAGTTCAAGCTCCCTGCAGACAGAACAGCTCATCCAGATTCCTACTAGTGGCGTGGAATCAGACTCCATGTTTTAGATGTGAGTCAACTGTCCCCAACAAGTACGTTGTCGTTTTGCAGAGTTTTGACAGAAGGATGCTTGGGAAAGGGAGTGCTGACACTTAGGGAGTTTTAAAAATAGCTTTAATTACCGCGTTCAGCAAATGTATCTGAAAACTAAAGGTTAGTGTTTACCCTTGTGCATTCCTATCCATTGCTTTTCCCACAAATGGGTTCTGATGGATTCCGATGAACTCAGTACTTGTGCCAGAAAGATCCTATTATCTGTGCCTTCTACCCTGTTATTACACCTCCTTTGCCAGGCTGGATAATCACCATGTACCACATGGAGAGGCGAGAAGTCAGCACGTGTGCGCATGCGTGCACACAAAAGGCTGCTGCCTTTGCGCAGCATGGGGGGCTCGCAGGCCCTTCGCAGGAGTGTGTTTTCAGAACCAGAGCGTGGAGGCAGAGGTGGAGGCCAAAGACAATTCAGACCAGAGAAACTTCTCCCGAAGTGTCTTAAATAATGTTTGAGGGCTCATAGAGACCGGAGGCTTGGTTTGGGTTTTTTTCCCACTGTCTCAAACCAGAGGATGTTCTGTGCACTGGGGCTACCTGTGTCTTAGAGCTGTTGGAGAATCCCAAATGAATATTGTCAAATTTCAGAAAGGGGAGTGAAGAAACCCTTTATTTGTCTGTGACCAGAAATAGGATGCGGTTTCTTGCAGCCTTGCAGACTGGCTTGTTGGCTGCAGAAGTGACGAGGGGCTGTGTCAGGTGCTCCCTGTGCCTGGTACTCCTCCCTGGTTAGGTTTAGAGTGGGGCTCCTAGGCAAGAATTGAGGAAGAGCCCACTTTCTGAGGCCAGTGGGGGTCTTAATGGCCTCCTCTCCACCCTTAGATCTCTGCTTATTTGCTCTGGGGCATTGCAAGAACAGCGAACCGGGTTGTTACCTTAAAAGCAGGGAAACTTACATTTGAGTACCTACTGTGTGCAGGCCCTGCTTTGGAGCCGTATAGACGTTATTTCAAAACAAATTATATTTATCCATGAAATCTCACTTAAAGGGATTTTGAGAGAAATTTCAGAACCCATTCAAAGTAAGAATTTTCAGTGCTCGCTTCGGCAGCACATATACAAAGTGAGAATTTTCAAAGTGAGAAATTTGAACCTGTTTATAACAGGTGTCTTCCTCCTTGCCCTCGTGAAGGTCGTGCAAAGGTCCCTGGATTCTGTATTGTCAGTATTAATCATAGAAAATCTCTGTAGACAGATACTCAGGAAGTTCCAACACTTAGGGTCTCAAGCCTGGGCATGGTGATTTTTTTCCCCTTTTCTGGGTGTGAAAGAGCCCACACATTGAGCACAGCCTTCCTAAGTGACTACGACTACCAGCTAGGGGCGCCTGGGTGGCCCAGTGGGTTAAAGCCTCTGCCTTTGGCTCAGGTCATGATCCCAAGGTCCTGGGATACTGCCCTGCATCGGGCTCTCTGCTCAGCAGGGAGCCTGCTTCCTCCTCTCTCTCTGCCTGCTTCTTCTCTGCCAACTTGTGATCTCCATCTGTCAAATAAATAAATAAAATCTTAAAAAAAAATGACTATCAGCTACTCCTTTCTGACACCCTACCTTGGATTAATGTGTATCAGGGGATGGGTAGACCCACAGACCCCTTTTCTGTCTCCTTCCCATCTCAACGGGAAGTTTCCTGGCTCAAGCCACTTTGACCACTCCATACCCTAAGCCACAGAGGCTTCCCCACCAACATCACTGCCAAGTTCACGTATTCGCTGAAAGAAAATATCTTGGGAGAAAGAAGAGCATAAACTTTCTAGAGCATAGGGTGTTGCTTGCTTCTGTGTGTGTACATGGGCACATGCATGGTAGTGAGAGAGGGACAGGGATAGAAGGAAAGCAGTGGAAAATTGCTCTTTTTTTGGTGACTCTTCTACAATAGTAAAACAGAAGACAGATTAACATACTAATAAATTATCCTTCCAATAGCCTTATATATGTAGTTTATTTTGCCAAATTGAGGTTTCTCTGTTGTGTTTTGTATCCTACTGCTTTCAATTAATAATGTGTAATTCACGTTTTATCATGTCAGTAGCTAGCATGGGGAATAATATTTAATGGTCTTGTAGTAGTCTGTCATCTGGAGGAATCATAATTTATGCAAATCATCTCCATTTTTGGAAACTTAGTGTAATTAATGCTGTTGTATATAATGCTGCAATTGACATACTTGAACCTGGGTCTGATGGGTCTCTGATTTCTAGTGATAGTAAAAATACTGTTCCAAGGTATGGGAACTCTCAAGGAGCCTGAGCCCCTTTTATCAGAGTACTCTGTCTCATCCCACTCTTTTGTCTTGTGAACATGAATATAACCGTTTTTCATCTTTACCAATATTATAGATAAAAAGGTTCACTGCATTGTGTTCATTTGTATGTCTTTGCTTATTAGCCAAGCCAAACACTTTGAACATTAAGTTTTTTGATCATACTTGTTTCTAATTTTGTGACTTAGCTGCTCGTGTCCTTTGTGCAGATGTATTCATCCTTTTTTATGTGCCTGGATCCTTACAGTGACCTTCTGAGACAGCTATTACTAACACTGGAGTCAACAGTACAAACTTGAGGGTCAGGAAAGGTCTAAGGTATCACCACCATATAAAGACAAGCAGGAATTTTCAGCTCACATTGATTTTTTTTTTTAAAGATTATATTTATTTGGGAGAAAGAGAGAGAGAGAGAGAGAGAGAGAATGAATGA
This sequence comes from Enhydra lutris kenyoni, assembly GCF_002288905.1. NCBI lineage: Eukaryota > Metazoa > Chordata > Mammalia > Carnivora > Mustelidae > Enhydra > Enhydra lutris. Next base: position 37,377,975 of record NW_019154096.1, on the reverse strand, counting down.
ACAGGAGAGGGAAAGAGAATTTGAAGCAGTCTCCACACTGAGCAAGCCCAACATGGGGCTCGATCCCACAACCACGAGACCACTCCTGCGTTGGACACTCAGCCGACTGAGCCCCCCAGGTGCTCCAAGCTCATATTGATCTTGTTCAATGTGGTGCTGCCTTTGAGCTAGCCTAATCCTACATTAAAGGAAGATACAGGTTCATTTACGTATTTTAAGGGTCAAAATAAGTTGTATGTAATTTAAGGATCAAAATAAGTCTTCCAATTCTTATATTGGATTAGAGCATTTTAGTTCCTGAATCAAAACTGGGTTTTGCAACTTAAAGTGACATCAAGTTTTCTATTAACCATAGTTAATATACAGAAAGTTGTGACACTTTCTCTAATTTGTATCCAGTAGGAAGGAATGAGCAATGCCAATGGGCTCATAGTAGGCTCATAAAGTAGTTTTTATGATACAACGCAGAGAAGCTTATAGAAGTCCCTGGCTCTGTTTTGTGGTATTTGTCAATGGCTCCAGGGAAGCACCTCCAAGAAGACTTGTAGTGAGGGAGTAAACACCCTCCTTTCTCTTATGGAGAGTGGAAGCATGTCCATGTCCTCTTTTCCTCCTCAAAGAAATGTTCCTCACTAAATCCTCTTTCCCTCAATTTTGACTCTTCTGGTTGTTGTTCTTGTTTATAGCCTCCTTGTAGGTGAGAATATTAAAATGTTAATATAAAGTATAATTGACATTAAAAATACCACACAATTTGATGGGTTATGATTTGGAGTTTTTTTTTTTTTTTAAAGATTTTATTTATTTATTTGACAGGGAAAGAGCACGAGAGAGAGAGAGCACAAGCAGGGGAAGAAGAAGACAAAGGGAGAGGCGGCCTCTCTGCTGAACAGGGAGCCTGATGCAGGACACTTGATCCTAGGACCCTGGGATCATGACCTAAGTAGAAGGCAGCCACTTAATTGACTGAGCCACCCAGATGCCTTGATTTGGAGTTTTGACATATACACTTGTGAAACTATGACCACGGTCATGATAATGCATCTTTCTATTACCCACAAAAGATGTCCCCACATAACCAGTTTCTCTCTCTCCACTGCAATCCCAGGCAACATCTGATATATTTTCTGTCAGTGTAGATTACTTTGCATTTTGAGGACTTTATATTAATGTAATCACACAGTACATACTCTCTGTCTAGCTATTTTCACTCAGCATAATTTTGAGATGCATTCATGTTGTTAATGTAGATTGATGGTTGATTTTTGTATATGGTGTGAGGTAAGGGTTGAGACTAATTTTTGCTTTGTTTTGATTTATTTCTGTGGATGAATATTTAATTGTTTCCCACCATTTGTTGAAAATAATCTTCTTTCCCCTTTGGATCATTTGTAGAATATCAATTGGCATTCAATGTTTAGATTTATTCCTAGATTCTCTCTTCTGTTTCATTGACCTATACGTCTATCTTCACGTCAGTGCCGCACTTTCTTCACAACAGTAGCTTTCTGAAATCAAGTGGAGTAAATTTTCCACCTTTTCCTCTTTAAAAATTTGCATTAAGCCTTCTATATCCTTCACATTTTCACAGGGCTGGGACTAGGATGAGACAAGCAAGGCACCTGAGGCACAAAATTTAGGAGGGAATTCACCCTCAAGTTTGTGCAAGCACCACAGCTTAGCCCTGCATTTCCAAACAGATTTTAGGAAAAGTCCTGCTAGGATTTTAATTTTATTTGTATTGAATCTAGAGATAATCTGAGGGAGAATTGAGAGCTTCACAATATTGAGTCTTCTGGTCCTTGAACAAGGCTTATCTTTTCACTTATGTATATCCTCCTTAATTATTTTCAGCAGTGTTCTGCAGTGTTAAATGAATAGGTCTTGTTAAATTCATCCTTACATTTCTACTATTTTTGATAAGATTGTAAATGGTGCTGCTTTTTCAATTTAAGTTTACAGTTGTTTGTTGCTAGTGTGTAGAAAATACAAATAATTTTTGAATATTGACCTTATATCTCACAGTCTTGCTAAACTTACATATTGGTTTTAATGGCTTTATTTGCAGATTTACTGAGATTTGCTCCACAGACAATCATGTTACATGTGAATAAAGACAATTGTACTTCTTCCTTTCTAATCCAGATCTCTTTGATTTCTTTTTCTTGCCTTATTGCACTGGCTAGAACCTCCAGAGCAATGTTGAAAAGAAGTAATAAGAGTACACATCTTTGTTTTTTTCCTGATTTTAAGGGGATACCTTCAGCTTCCTGCTATTATTTATGATGTTACAAATAGGTTGATCATTGATACACTTAATCAGGTTGAAGTTTTCTTTTATCCTTGGCTTACTGAGCATTTTTAATAGAATTAGTAATTGGATTTTGTCAAATATTTTTTATGCATCTATTGATATATTCACAGTATTCCTTTTTTGTATTCTGTTGCTATGGAGTACTAAATCGATTCATTTTCAAGTGTGAAACCAACTCTACAGTCCTGAGATGAATCCCACTTGATCATGATGTTGCTGGGTTTTATTTTGTTTTGTTTGGAGTTGTTGAATTTACACTTAGATGAAGTATTAGCTAATATATCTTAAGGAAGTTTTGTATCTATGTTCATGAGGGATGTTAGTTTGTAGTTTTCTTATCTTGTAAACCCTTTGTCTGGTTTTGTTATTAGGGGAGTACTGACCTCCTGTAATAAGAATGTGTTTCCTTCTCTTCGGTTTTCTGAAGAAATTTTTGTAGAATTGATATATCTTCTTTAAACCTATGTAGAATTCACAAGTGAAGATATTAGGTCCTGAAAGTTTCCCTACGTATCCACGCATCTCCACTATGGGAAGATTTTTTAACAACAAATCCAGCTACTTTAGTAGAAATAAGGATAATTAGCTTATCTTTGTTTCCCCTAAGTGAGGATTGGTAGTTTACATCTTTCAAGGAAGCTGTCCATTACATCTAAGTTTCCTATAGTTCTGATATGCTTGTAATAAATTCTCCACTGTTTGTTTTTCATTCCTTAAATATGTCATTTTAGTGACTTATGGTTCACCTTGTTCCTGACGGGAGATCAGCTGTCATTCTTATCTTTAGTTTTCTCTGCATACTGGATCTTTTCCCTCTGGTTGCTTTTAAGATTTTTCTTTTTCTCTCTGTTTATGTACTTGGGTGTGGATGTCATCAAATTTAGAAATTGTTTGACCATTATTTCTTCCAATATTTTTTTCTGTCCTTCCCTTTCATGGATTTAAATGACATGTATACTAGGTTGCTTGAAATTGCTCCCCTGCTCACTAATACTCTTGCTTTTTCACAGTCTTTTTTTTTTTTTTTCCCCTGTGATTCATTTTGGGACTTTTTGTTTTGATACTTTCAGGTTCATTTATTTTTCTTCTAATCTGCTGTTGATTTCGTCTAGAGTAATTTTCATCACAGACATTGCATATTTTATTTGTAGAGATTCAATTTGTGTCTTTTATTTTTCTTCCTATCATGTACATACTTTCCTCTACGTTCTTGAACATATGGTGTGTGTTTATACTATTTATAATATCTGTTTTAATGTCCTGTTCTACTAATTCTGCCAGCTGTATTATTTCTGGGTCTGTTTCCATTGATTGATTCTTCTTCTCATTATAGATAGCATTTTCCTGTTTCTTTGCATGCCTGGTAATTTTAGATAGGATGCCAGACATTGTGAATTTTATATAGCTTGGTGCTTGATTCTTCCTTTAAATACTTCCTTCCTCTGCTTCTCCCCCCTTGGACAGAGTTAAGTTATTTTGGAGCATTTTTATTTTTTTCAGACTTTCTCAGAAGCTTTGTTAGGTCAAAACCAGTTTTGGTCTGTTGCTAATTTGACGCATTATGGAGGGTTGGTAAATCTGATCCTTCCTGGTGGTCCTTTCCTTAGACACGAAGTTACTTTACTCACAAGCACTAATCAATACACTGCTAGTTAAAGAGAACTTTCAGTAGATTTCTGAAGGGCATTTTTTTTTGTAGCTTTCTCTTCTCTGGAATTCTGTCTTATGAATTGCAATTGTGTTGGCCTCCTCAAAACCCAAACTCTCTTCAACTCATGGAAACATTAGGCTTTGCCTAGGTTTCCCCTTCCTCTGTTGCCAAGTGGAAAGTCTATTAACGTTAAGTTCACGCTTACTTCATTTATTTCTTTTCTCTTGGGTGTCACTTCTCAGCTATGCCTGTTGTCTAATACCTGAAAACTGCCCTTTCATATGTCTTGTTTTTTAAGGTGAATGGTTATTTCAGTCCCTATGAGTGCATCATGGTCAGAATTTATACAGTTAATTACCATGTTCTATATCTTCTACTCCTCTGAATTTATATTCTCAGATCCTTACACTTGAGTCTACACAACTGGATCCAGTTCAAATATAAGGGCTTTGATATGATAAACATGAAGCTATGAACTTCAGAGCCTTCTACTTCAGGCTCTGGGTCATGCAATTTTATTTTAACATCCTATTTGGAAATTTTAAAAATAATATTTCAGGATTTTAAATTATAATGCAATTAAAAATTATAATTTTCTGCCAGTTCCTTGGGGATTAAAAAACCATGAAGTGTTAATGTGAAACATAAGGTCTCATTTTGCTAGTGGTTGGGATAGTTGCGCACAAATAAAAGCAGATTTAAATATTCTCCTGAGACAAACAAATAGGTATTGCAAACAAAATAATTAAAGTGGTTCGTAGCAAGCAAGCAAATGAGTGCTGTGAAGGATCAGCTGCTATTATATTTATTTTTCTGTTTGAATATCTGCCTGGGAGTAAGCTGCAAATTGAAGCCCTGATCAGCTTTTAAAAATTTAACAGCAGAATGAAGAGCATTGGCTTTATGTTACAGAATTATTTAGGTCAGAATTTCAAATATTAAAATTTTTGAGGTTCACCTTTTTTGGGGTGTGGAATTCTGAAGAACTCCATGTGCCCTTCGCTCCCTTCCTCTCTTCCTCTCTCTTTTCCTTCTTCACTCCTTTCTCCTTCTCTACCCTTCTTTGTTCATAAGTATTTACCAGGCCTGGTGCTCAATAGTAGAAAGACAAGAGAATGTGAGAAACATATGCCTTGCCCTCAAGGAGCTGGTTCTTGTTCCAAGCCCAGCGTAGATGGAGCTAATGGATTACACCTGCAGTTTCTTTCTGGTTGTACAAGGAACACACAATTCACAGTGCCCCCAGATTTGAATCAGGGCTGTGGATATACAATAAAGGGCTAGAGGATCCTTAGGGATGTTGGATCTGAGTAAATGGAATTACCTTATTCAGCTCTTGAGACCCCTTTTTCAGGTGAGTTATGTAGTGTTCTACTGGGCTCATAAGATTGCATGAAGGGGGGGCGCCTGGGTGGCTCAGTGGGTTAAGCCACTGCCTTCGGCTCAGGTCATGATCTCAGGGTCCTGGGATCGAGTCCCACATCGGGCTCTCTGCTCAGCGGGGAGCCTGCTTCCCTCTCTCTCTCTCTGCCTGCCTCTCTGTCTACTTGTGACCTCTGTCAGATAAATAAATAAAATCTTTAAAAAAAAAAAAAAAGATTGCATGAAGGGCCACTTTTCTGACCGTGACTGTAGAGCCTTGTTACCTGGACCAGTCTTCCTCAGACTCTGCCCTGAGTCTTTGAACTGTGTACACCCTACTCTACTGCCCTTCCCTCCAGGTGGCAGACAAAGCTATGTTTAGCTTGTCCCAAAGTTATTAGTGCTTTTAATACTCAGGCCCAGACCTGCAGAAGAATATATTTCCGGTCCAACTTAGAGCATATTTCAGGTTTATCACATCTGGATGGTGGTGTATGTGTGTGGGGGGGGTAGGTTAGCTATCACTGACCCACTTCTGGGAACTGCTTTGACCTACCTTGGATGTTCAGAGACCTTGGAATGGAGGAAAACTACCTGAGTGGAGGGGCATGACATGGGGTTGTGGGAATTCAGAACTTGCAAGCTTGCTGGGAGCAGGAAGGCCAAAGAAGATGGGGCAAGGAAAAGAGGGAAGGAGGAAGAGTGAGATCCAAGAGAGGGAGTTGAAATGGAAAAGGAGAAAGTGAACGCAAAAGATAAGGAAGAAAGGAGAGGAGAGAAGGAGAGTGTAAATTCCGCTGAAAGCCCACTCCAGCCCAGGCATCATCCATAAATAACTCACAGCTGGAGGAACTTCACCGACTGTCTCCCGTAAATGCTGGGGACATGTGTGGGTCCCCTGGCTCATTGGAAGACAGATGTCCACCTTGTGCTCATGGTCAAATAGAATAGAATAAAATGTGATGAAATAAAAGCTCAATTAAATGAAATAGAATAAAAGAGCCACTAAATATGCAAAACCCCAGGGGACTTGTTTGGGCTTTCTGAGCGAGATAGCAGATTCTTCTGTAAGGCAGCAGGCCTGGGGAGGGCCTGAGAGGACATCTGTTTCACCCTGTGGTCATGGCCAGGTGTGGGTCTTTAGGAAATAGGGCCAGCTGCTCACTGCTAGCTGGTCTGACTGGGCCACTCGGGGGAATGGACTGTGATGGAGGAGGTGGGGACAGCTCTGCCACCTGTACCATGGGCAGTTCTGGGTAAAAAGGGCAGGCAGAATGCTGGCTTTACTGTGAGTAGAACCCATTTGTGTCACTTATAAAAATGAAGGAAGCCATGCCAATTTTCAATTAATGGGCCATTTTATTTAATGATAGGATGGTTGAGTCCTGGTTTGATGTCTTGGCAGGGAGTCAGGTATACCACGGGGTCTCTTGGAGATGAGGAACAGGAAAGAGCTATATGCAGATTGAGATGGTCTGCTGTGAGCTCCCTTAGGGCTGTGCGTTAGCCATGGTGTCGAAAAGGGCAGAAAGAAGGCTGCTCTGGCTTGCCCTGAGGCCAGGCTGTGGCCAACGTTTTGCTGGACCTCAAAGGTTGTATGAAGAGCTTTAGTTTCTGAGTTAGAAGGATAAGGAGTGCTCACCGCAAGGCTCTGTACTGGACACATTGAATCCCATTGCATTAAGGTCACTAAATGCAGTCAAAACCCTGGAAAGTACTGTTACCCAATTACAGATGACACTTAAAGGAAATAAGTGCCTTTTCCAGGTTATGCAGCCAGGAAGAGAAGCTAGGACTGGAACCCAAACCCACTGGATTCCAGATCCTATAATCTCTTCATTTCATTGCATAGTACCCTAGACAAGTGCTTCTGAAATTTGAGTGTGCCTACTGGTCAAAATGCAGATTCCAATTAGATAGGACCAGGGGGAAGCCTGAGATTCTGCATTTTTTAACAAACTCAGAGGTGATGCTGATGCTGTTGGCCCATGGACCACACTCTGGGGAGCAAAGGCATCCTCTATGGCAATTTCCTACATCCCATGTAAAACAGGGAGACTCATGCATACCCCATGAGCTTCTAGGGGGTGATGAATGAGACAGGGTGTCTCTGGTCAGAACCACCGCTCAGAAAGTGCCTTCCTGGGACACAGGGGTGGCTCAGTCAGTTAAGCAGCTGCCTTTGGCTTGGGTCATGATCTCAGGGTCCTGGGACTGTCGAGCCTGCTTCTCCCTCTGCCTGCAGGTTCCCCGGCTTGTGCTCTCTCTCTGACAAATAAAATCTTTAAAAAGAAAAAAGAAAGAAAGAAAGTGCCTTCCTGCCACCTTTTCTGTCCTGCAGTTGTAACCAGCACCAAGCTTTGACAGCTTCCTCCCACGCTCTCTTTCTCACTGGGATATCCTGGTCTCTGTGGAGTCTTGGCTTTCCTAGCCTTCCGTGTTCCATAGGGATCTGAATGCAGCAGATATTCTAATGAGTCTGTTGACTTCGTTGGGAGGAAATCTTCCATCACAACTTTATTGAATCCTCCTTTTTTCTCTCAGTCCAGGTTTGTCTGTGAAGTTTCCTTACTATCATCAACTTTAGATTAGTGGAACCGTGGTTGTTAGAAGGGAAATAAACTTTATTATTTCTCCAGAGATGGAATAATGCTGGTATCACACAGATGTTTAATATATCTAGGCCTTTGTAAAGAATAAAAGGAAATGACTAATAATGTGATTACACAGCCCTATATGAGTTTAGAGCTCTGTATAAATGTTTAATAATATTTTCCCCTGATATCAGAAGGTTCCGAAATTTTACTGAAGTCTTAAAGATCAGACAGAAACTTACTTGTGCATGAGTTTTGCATTGGATTTGCCAAAGTATATATTTAGAAAAAGGAGATCCTTACCATGTTAATTGCTGTTTTGAAGATTTCTCCTCGTTATGAAAATTTATCCTCTCTGCTGCTCAAACAGACATGGAGTAAGACTTCTGCAGTGATTCTCTCTATTTTAAACAAAAATTTCCAAGAGGCATAGAAGCTATAGGGCATGACATCACAAACCCCTACATGTCCACTGTTCAAACTTTGCCATATTTGAGATCTCAATTTTTAAGAGGCTGGCCATTTCAGATATAATTGAAGTCTGTTTTGTACCTGCTTACACTAAGTCCCATTAAATTCTGTGTCAGCCAGATTTTTTTTTTTTTTTTACTACAAGTAACAGAAAAATATGAACCCAGTTTCCTTCAGTGATCTGAGGCTTTATCATCTCACCTTAGAGAAGGCTCAGAGGTAGGCCTTGAGGTCATAGGGCAGGGTGATATAGCCACTAACTAGTTTCCTCCGGGATCCTTGGTCTATCTGTTGTGTTCTGTGTGCTCAGACTGCCATCAAGTGGAAGTTCCCCCATGACTCAAGCCTCCAGAGGCAGAAAGGTGCTGTGTTTTCTTGGTGGTCATCTTAAGATTGAGCAAACCTTCTCAGAATTCCTCTAGGAGAACCCCTTCACATCTCAACGAACAGAAATAGAGTTGTGAACCTTCTCCTCGAACTGTCTAGGGTAGTAGGACCACCCAGGTTGGCTTCGACCAAGCAGGGTACACCTGTGATTCTGGGTCCAGGGGGCACCTCCCACCACCTCAAATCCCAAGGTGGAGGGAAGGGCACCTGTTCACATAGCATAGAAGAGGAGGGGTAAGACTGTCAGCAAATCGGTTTTCTAGCCCCCTCTATTTCCACAGTGGCAGCCACTGTCCTGAAGCTGGTGTATGTCCTCCACATCTCTTTTTACTGTTGCACGTATCTCTACTATACATGTCCTGTATTCGAGGTCTCAAGAGAAACAGGTGTCTGTTTTCCTTACCTCTAGTATCTGTGTGGTACAAGTAATAATGCAGTACTATAGGTGTATCCAGTGATTTTCATAGCTGCATAGGAGTACCTCACACAAATCCCATTGCCTCTGGTTGTACTTTTTTGGTCATTGTTACTACCTCAGAGGCCAGAGTGGAAGTGAGGAAGAAGCAGCTGAGTGGGACAGACATGACAACTCGTGTGTCTCCCAGTTATCCTGTTGACGGTGTCCTCATTATTTTCATTCTTCTCATGGTTAGTGATAAGCAGAACTTTTAAAACCATTACTAGATTCAGTATTGGTTGGTTGTCAGCTTTTTGGGGTCAAAGGCTTCTTGGAAAATTGAGTACAGCTCACGGGCTTTCTCTATAGGCAAATGCACACATACTTAAATTCTTAACATTTTTTGGAATGGTGAGCCCCTCTTGAAGCCCACTAGAGGCCCTAGCTGAAGACACACATTGCTTCTGAATGGAGGCAATCAGGTCTTATTCTGTTCCTTACTGTGCTCTCTAAGAAGGACAGTTTGGCTTTCAACCAGGGGATTAAGTGACACCTGAGAGGATGGGAGGATTGGCTTTTCTTTAGAATTTGTCTGACTTTTCTTTAGTCTTAGCTCTTTGTACATGAAGATTCGTAGAGGTTTCCTGATAATTTATCTGACTCAAAATGAAGATGGTCTAAGTTTCAGTGTGCATGTTCAGTACAAAATTAGATGGAGTGAGCATTTTTATTATTCAGTCTCACATTTTATTTCTTTCATAGAAATCTTCCTTTAAGAATGCTACAAGGCATGAGAGTCTCCTGCCACCCTCCACTTCCCATCCCAATGACTAGAAGAATGGATGTTCCCTGGGAATTCTACCCCTATTTTCTTCTCTACTTGTTTTAGTTGTTACAGTATTTTTGTTATCAAACTACAAGTATTTCTTACATTGAGAAAGGATTCAGTGATACTTTGCCATCACTCTGTTCCAGTCTCATCAGTCAATCAACACGTGCTCTAGGTTCTGCATTTCGGCTCTATCTAAAGATGATCCATTTGCAACAACCCCAGTCTAAGACGCCATCATCTTTCACAGAGATGATCTTTTGAGTGAGCAGTATTGATGAGAGAGGATTTATGGGGAGAAGCTATTAGATTGTAGGAGGGCAAGGTAATGGAAAATTTCAGGGTAGATATTTCTGGAGTAAGAGACGAAATAATTTGGAACCTGTAGAATGTTTACCTTTTTGGACACACAACTGGGAGATAACTGAAGAGAAGGCTGTACATACTTCTCTTGGGCCCCTCAGAAATAGCCTTCCTTCCGATATTAATGACAATGAACTTAGGGAAAGGCAGTCAGATGAAGCAAATAGACATTGTAGCATGATAACTGAGGTTTAGTTAGTCACACAGCCAAAAGACATGAGGAATTTGGGAGATAGGTGTGTGTCATATGCTAAAGGAAGAACATTCTAAATAAGAGGATTAATAGTATGTCTTTATGGATGAATAATTAGTCTGGATGACACTCCCAAATGGAAAAGAACTAAAAACCTGGGTATAGTATACTATAGTATACTTTAAAAATACTTTTAAATGGGTCACTTAGCAGTCAAAAGCAATGTCCGCAGAGGCCAGATATAAAGTGAAAATTGAAACTTTGGGAAATACATGAGGTTCCAATTTAGTTTTTGCTTTGAATCTATTGGCCAAACTGTAGAAACCTTGAGCTTTTACTCTTCTGTCTTTATGGGGACCAATCAGATGTGAGGCTTAATGAGAGACTTTTGTCATAAAGCTAGAAACTTAGATTCTTGGTATAAAGGTTAACTAGAAATGAACTCACTGTGCAGAAGGGAATAGCAAGAAAAATGTTCTCTCTTGATCTTGGAGTTGCATGGAGGAGGTAGGGTTTCTTGAGAATTGATGAGGGCCTGAAGGTTTATGACCCAAGTCATACTACCTGTGGTGCCTAATGAAGCTCAGATGAAAGTTTAATATTAACTTCTGGGGTTATAGATTGGTAATGCTCCTAGGTAGGTTGTAGAAGCGAGCACAAATATTCCCTGAAGTAATAAAAATTTGAGTCAGACTTTAAGGGACTCCTAAGGAAGTTCTGAAGGAAATAAGATTATACACAAGAAAGGGAGAAGAAGGAAGGAAAGAAGGAAAGGTAAAAGGGAAAGAAAGAAAGAAAGAAAGAAAGAGGGAAAGAGGGATGAAAGGAGGAAGGAAGGAAGGAAAGAAGGAAACAAACCACCATGACTGAGAGCTGGGGGTGGGGGTGGGGACAGTTTAATCAGATCTGAAATGAACTGTAGATATTAGAATTATCTGACACAGACAATTAAATAAGCATGCTTAGATATGTTAAAAAAGAGAAAGAGATGCTGGAAAATATAAGCAAGGAATAAAAGCTATCTAAAAATGAAGCAAAATTGAGAAATAAATAGCTTCAGGCAATTAAAAACCTAATCATTGAAGTTAAAAAATTTAAAGGATAACTTAACTATCAAAGTGGACACATATAGAGAGAGAATTGCGACCGGGAAAATGTGAAGAGATTATTTAGAAGGCAACCCAGAGATACAAAGGGATGGAAAATATGAAAGGGAGGTGACGGCACATGGAAGAGAGGATAACACTGAACTTCTAGAAGGAAATAGGAGATGATGGGGAAGAGATAATATGAGAGGATAGTATGTTCTAGAATTCCCTGAAATGTTGAAAGAAACCAAACCCCAGATCTAGGAGGCCTAAGGATAAAAATAAAAATAAAAAATCTATACCGAGAGACCTCTTTTAGCATGATACTGCAGAACGCCAAAGACAAAGAAAAATCTAGAGAGCATCCGGGGAGCAAACACAGGTCTTCTTCAAAGAAATGGCAGTTAAACAGATTCCTAATACCTGGAGTTAGTGGGCTGCATAATAGCACCCAAAGATTCCCAGGGCCTAATCCCTGGAACCTGGGTTACCTTATGTGGCAGAAGAGATTTTGCCTAAATGATTAAGGTAATGATCTTGAGGTGGGGAGATTATCTTGGGTTATCTGGGTGGGCCCTAAATCTAATTTCAAGTGTTCTTATAAAAGGAGGCAAAGGGAGATTTAAGAGAAGAGAAGGCAATATGGTCACAGAGGAAGATCTTAGAGTGATATGACTATAATTATGCCAAGATAGACTGGCAGCCACCAGAAGATGTGAGGCAAGGAACCATCTCCCTTAGAGCCTCTGGAAGGAGTGCATCCCTGCCAACATCCGTTCCAGCCTAGGGAGACTGACTCTGGACTTCTGGCCTTCAGAACTAGGACAGAATACAGTTCTGTTGTTCTATGCCACGGAATCTGTGATAATTTGTTATTGCAGCCAGAGAAAACTGACATAGGGGACAAAATGGAAGCCAGAAGACAGTGTCATAGAAAATTTAGTGTGCTAAGAGAAACTAGTTGTCAACGTAGACTTTTATCTTTCAAGAGTAAGATTAAAAAAGACACTTTCCAGCACACCAAAACTAAGTGTATCACTCACAGAATGACATTAAAGGAAATTCTGTACCTCAGGAGTGCATGAGAAAGGTATGAGTTCAGAAAAGAATGCCTAATAAATACACTGATAAGTATTAGTTAAATGGAAAGATATTAACTCCACAAAGTAGTAGGACTTTTATGTCATAGGAAGGCCTAAAGAAAAATAGAACTAAAATACTGGATATTGTTATCACATTAGTTGAGATGATGGTGATTAGAAATAAATGCTGGAGGGGCACCTGGGTGGCTCAGTGGGTTAAGCCTCTGCCTTCAGCTCGGGTCATGATCTCAGGGTCCTGGTATGGAGTCCTACATTGGGCTCTCTGCATAGCGGGGAGCCTGCTTCCCTTCCTCTCTCTCTGCCTGCCTCTCTGACTGCTTGTGATCTCTGTCTGTCAAATAAATAAATAAAATCTTTAAAAAAAAAAAAAAAGAAAGAAATGCTGGACAGGAGAGTAGGAATATGGATTAACTTCATGCTTTGTTTCATATGCATTTTAAAGTATCTGAGATAACCAAGAAAAGAATAATGTAAACAATATAACTTCCAAAAGAGGGTAAAATAATGAAAATAGAAAGAAAAGTCATTTCAAAGGGAAGTAAAAAAGAAGAAAAAGGAAACAGGAAGCTATGTTATAGAAACAATATGATAGAAATCAGTGTAAGTGTAGGTAATCATAGTCCAATATAAATAGATTAAGATTTCTACTAAAAAGTCAAAGATGGATATAAAAACAATGTGAGTGTATTTTGCTTCTAATTGTCGCCAACTAAAGTGTGAGACAGAGAAAGATGGATGGCAAAGAGGCAGAAGAAGTTAGAGCAGGCAGCTAGTAACCAAAATAAAGCTAGTTTTGCTGCATTAATATTGGACACAGTACAGTAGGAGGCAAGATGAATTACTAGAAATAAGGGGGATATCTAAATAATGGTAAAAGATTCAATTCAGCAAGGAGTTAGAGTCTTCCACATGTGCGTAACTAATAAAACACTGAAAATATGTTTTTTGAGTTTATGAAAATATCGGCTGAATTCAGACAGAAATTGACTAATTCCTAATCTCATGGACTTAAAAGTAGGCCACTGAAACCTACAACATCGGGACAGTTAATGCACATGAAACATTCACGCAGACTAACCACATGATAAGCCACAAAGCGAAGCTCAATACATTTTAAAGGATTACTGTTATACAAACCATGTTCTCAGGTCACAGCACGTTTAATTTAGAAATCAATAGGAAGATACTAAGAATACCCTCATGTTAGGAAATTTTTGAAAAATCCGTACTAAATTACTTATGGGTCAAATATAAATCAAAATGGGATTTTTAAAAAGAGTGGTACAATTTATACGTATAACTTGTGGGACACAGCTAAAGCAATGTTTGGGTGTAGATTTATTGTTTTTACTTTCTTAGAAAAGACAAAAGGTGTAAGATTCCACAGCTGAGTTTCATACCTAAAAAGCTGGGAAAATAGCTACCTAATAAATCCAAAGACAATAGAAAAATAACAAAGATAATAGTAAAAATTAATGAAATGGAAAACCAGAGAAACTTATAAGAGAGATTCAGTTAAGCCAAAACTTACTTTTTGAAAAGGATTTATGGGCACCTAGGGCTGAGTTGGTTGGGTGTCTGACTCTTGGTTTCAGCTTGGATAGCGGTCTTGGAGTTGTGGTATCAAGCCCTGTGTTGGGCTCTGTGCTCTGTGCAGAGTCTGCTTGGGATTCTCTCCCTCCCTCTCCCACTGTGCCACCCTCCACCCTCCTCTCTCTTCCTCTGTCTCTCAAATGAATCTTAAAAAAATATTTATAAAATAAACTTCTAGTATCAAAATAAGAGAGAGGGCACAAATAAATATTGTTAACAGTAGATGAGAGCATGTAGCTTTAGATGCATTAGAGAAAGTGAAGAAGTAGAGAGACATTGTGAAAAACATAGGCCAATCAACTGGAAAGTCTGGACAACACAGGTGAATTTTTAGAAGAAAAAATGACTTTGGGCAAAGGAGGAGAAACAAGTAAAATCCCTATATAAAAAAAAGAAAATTTAATCAGTAATAAGAATCTTCCTACAAAGAAAACACTGGGTTAGGAGAGTTTATAGGCCAGTTCTACCAAACATTCTAGAGAGTAGAGAAGATATTTGTGACATGTGGTGACGAATTATCTAGAATTTTTTAAAAAAAGGTCCCACGAATCGATATGATGCAAGAGACCCAACCCAATAGAAACTGAAGAAAAACACAAATGCAAGAAAGGAAACAGAAATTATTCATACATAGATATATGAAAGATATTTAACTCTATTAAGAATTAGAGAAGTGGAATCAAATCCAATAATGTACCAGTTCCTACTCAACAGGTTGACAAATATTAGGAAGTCCTACAATAATGTGCAGGAGCAGGCAAGTGTGTAGGAGCTCTTTTTACTACACATGATCATAAATTGGTACGATCACTTTGGAAATTTGGTATTCCTGCGTGTATTTGAACATATTCATATTCTCCTATCAAGGAATTCTTTTTTTTTTTTTAATTTTATTTATTTATTTGACAGAGAGAGAGAGAGAGATCACAAGTAGGCAGAGAGGCAGGCAGAGAGAGGAGGAAGCAGGCTCACTGCTGAGCAGAGAGCCCGATGCGGGGCTCGATCTCAGGACTCTGAGATCATGACCTGAGCCGAAGGCAGAGGCTTAACCCACTGAGCCACCCAGGTGCCCCATCCTATCAAGGAATTCTAATTCTAGGTATATACCCTAAAGAAATTCTTACACAAGTGCACAAACACATATGCACAAGAAAAATGTGCACAGAAGCTTTGTAATAGCAAACAAAAACATTCCAATGGGAAGGAACACCAGGGTATATAAATGGTGGCATAGTCATACAGGGCAATGGGGTACAGTTGTATAAAGAAGTAAACTAAGCAGTACCCCCATCACCTGGACAGATTACAAAAGTGTTAAATGTTCACGAGTATTGGAATTGTCTGGGGAGCTCATGGAGAACACAGAGGCTTTGCTTGATAAAGTGGAATGGGGTTAGACCTCTCTATATCTTATCAAGTTCCCAAGGTGATGCAGATGCACAGCAAAGTTTGAGGAACACAACTGCCAAAATTTTAGCTTGCACGAAGCTCAACAAAATGTAGAAGACAAAGTTATACATTATTTGGGCTACGTACATAAGTCATAGTGTGATGAAGTTAGCTGCTGGTGAGGAGGAAGGTGTAAGCATTTGGGGAGGAGGCAGCCAACCAAGATGCAGGATATACTTTATTTCTCAGCTTGATAGAAGACCCACTGATCCTTTTATTATTCATACTTAATGTGATGTTTGTGCCTAAGATCTATTTCACAGTATGAGCTTACAAAGTCATAAAAGCAAGATTTATTTCAAGCCTGTGTGTCCCGGTCAGCATCTGGATATGACATATTATTGCTGCCACTGCAGAGTCGCTGATTTTAGTGAGGGTAGTGCAGGTCACATGGTGTATACACATTGTCTTTCTTCTGCTGCTCATCAGCAGTGCTCTCTGGAAGGAATAGTCAACTGGGACAAAGGGAGAGTTTGTTCTCCAAATGCGTGGAATAAATTGGCTGCTTGAATTGCCCTCTGCATCCATAGGAAAATCCAGAAGTTGGATGTCTTCACATGGGTCCCGAGACTGACCTGGTGGGAAGCCTGGAGACAGCGCCTGACAGCGGCAAGCAAGGAGTGCGCGGATCCCTGTGTGTAGCCCTGTGATACTGAAGGGACCCAGGGGGCCAACAGCATAGGAGAGGGCCTGGCACAGAGCTCCTGGAACTGACTGATGATGCAGGGTTGGAATTTTCCAAGGGGAAGGACACATCCCTGGTAGAAGAGGTGACCCTTTTTCATTGCCCCCAAGGGATCTGAGGGAATTGTTTCTGTGGATTCATAGATTCTGATTGCAACTGTTTCTGTACTGGAGGATAAGGATGGGCCCAGAAGTGCAGGGATCAGGGAGGACTGCACTGGGAGACAGTGTATGTGCTTTAACCCAGAGTGAGTGGGTGAGAACTGGGCCACAGGAGACGGGGTGTGTAGAGATCCTCACTAATGCAGCTAATGGGTTGGGTTGTGCTGTGCCAAGTTTGAAAGGAGTTCTGGAAAGGCAGAATGGAGAAAGAACAGCATAGGGACCACAGCAGCTAGGGGCAGGGGCAAACCCCCCCCCCATACTGTTTAGGTTGTGGCTGCCCTTGGCTCACTATACACTCACCCCAGGTTCTACTGCAGGTTGCTGGGAAAGATGATGGCTGTGCTTTCCAGAAAGGTACTGTGCACCCTGTAAGTCAGGCTCCCTACGGAGTTCTAGGGTCCTGCTCTGGATGCAGTGGGGAGTGCTTGTGCCACTGACCAGCCGGGAAGTTGAGAATGCAGGAAAGGTTTAATCAAAGAGTGTTTATAGTGGCTCTGCCATTAAGAGTAAGTGAGAAAAACAAAAGGTTTGTAACCTCCCCATTTCCTCTCCAAGGTGTGTGGGCTCTGGTGAGCCCTTTTGTGCATAGTTCAAATTATGTTCTTCCTGACCTCACAGAATTCCTCTCCCAATCCTCTATATTCCTTGTCCAAGGAGAGCTAGCTAGTCCACCCTTGCCCTTTCCCACAGTCCTACTTACTGTTAGATCAGAATGTGCTTTCTCTCACCCCACTGGCCTGTGCTCAGGGCAGGGCCTCTGTGAGCAGGGCAGCTAAGAGCAGAGCGCAAACATCCTGCTCAGCTATGGTCTCTACCTCTGCTCGGGTTGCTGAAGCCTAGCTTGTTCTGGGCGCATTCTGGTAGCCCTCAGATGCGAACACTTTGCCCTTTCCCCATCTCCTGTCTGTTGATCACCTTTCCTTCACCAGTCTTTTGTTTGAAATACAAAGTTTAGTGGTTCTAACCCAGATTTACTTTATTTTATTTTTATTTTTAATTTTTTTAAGATTACTGCAATTCCACATCTCTGGGAGCTATCTAAAAGGATACAAGTCTTACTATCTCCCTTTCTCCCGGATCTGCATAGGGTTTCAACTGGCCAGTCTTCACGCTCACATCAGGTTCCTAAGACAGTTCCTGGAATAGATAAGTTAACAGTTCACCCTTCAACATGTTGTATTCTGGTGTAAGTGATCTGAAAGCCCGGATCACTGATTTCTAATCTTCTTACCTTCATTTATACCAGTTCATCATCTCAAAGCTAGAATGTATCATCTGCAAGGAGGAAGATTTAAAACCTATTTTAAGACATAAGTTATTCACAGTCAAAATCTTGACTTGCAACCAACCACCGATTTAGCCACGTTTGAGAGACAGTAAACAAGCACTTTTCTGAACCTGACTCCTCCTCCCGAACCCTTGATTTTTGTTAGTTTGTATTTTTTGTCATTGCTGGGTTGCTTCTAGCCTTGAAGCATTTTGGTTACTGTCTTGCCGTCTGGTCTCTCCCTAAGGCAAACAGACACAGGCTTTTGTTAAGAAAAACTGATCGTAGCCCTGGTAGCCCCGCTTTGTACCTAAACCTTCCAGGGCTTCTCATTGCCCTTGGCCAAGTATGAGGACCCCGCCCCACCACAGCTCTGTGGCTGCCTCTGACCACTCCTCCTTTCTTCCCGGGAAGCCATGGGTAGGGGTTGGGGGACAGCGGACTTCATGGGCCCTGCTGCCTCTGCTGGAAATCCTGTGCCACAGGGTGTCCTGTCGTGTCTCTCCCCCCCCCCCCCCCCCCCCCCCCCCAAGCCTCAGTCTTCAGCAGCACTCCCAGCAACTCAGTTCTGCATTGCCCTGGCCCCACGTAACACTTCTGGCACTTTGCCTAACAAGTTTATCCTTCAGGTTCAGCGTCAGTGCTAATTCCTCATAGAAGCCTGCTCCTGGAAGGAGCTCCCTGTGGTCTGCTGCCTTTGCTGTTTCTCGGCTTGCAAATGCTCAGTGAAAATGGGGTAATAATGGGATTTACCTCACAGAACTCCTGCAGTCGTGAGCACCAAATGAGATAATGTGTGTAGATGTCCACCATGGAAGCACAGTGGGTTTCCTTGGCCCCTAGATTTCCATGCTATGCAGACTGGAAACTTTACTGGGTTGGGTTAGGCCTGACTCATTCAAGGTTGTCTCCCCAGTGCTTAGTACAGAACAAACCACATAGGAGATGCTGGGTAGGTTTTATGCAAGGAATGAGTGGGTATATTTTCAAAATTTCAAAGACCTTAAGAAAAAGAAAAGCAAATCTAATTGTTAAAGAATTAAGGGAAACTTAATTACATTTTGGCCAAAACCAGGTTTGTTTCTCTCAGGTAGATGATGACCCCAATAGGAAATGTAGCTTTGACTTCCAGCAGCTGCCTACTATGACATTCGGCAGGTTGGATTCTTCAGAGCTTGACCCCACGGAAGCCAAGGCATGGTGGTTTGGCGGCCAGATATCTTTTTCTGGCCTGCAGGAAAGCTGTTGAATAATCCTATTTGCATTTTAGGGTTAGTGAGTGTTATTTATAAATAACCAGCTAATGAACTGTGTGACTTGGGCCCAAGCCCTTGACCCCTTCAGCACTAGCTGCTGGGGAGGTTGGCCATCGATACCTCCTGAGGGGCCTTTTGCAGACACGGTTGGTGAGTCAATGGTGAGCCTGAGTCTGGTTGTCTTCCTAGGAAATCAGCGACCCGGAGATCCTGGATCTGGTGCACAGCGCCCTTGGCCGGATGACCGTGGTCCGGCAGATTTTCCCATCTGCAAAGGACAACCAGAAATGCATGAGGAACAACCACCGCATCTCCTCCCTGCTTTGTGACCCCCAGGAAGGCTACCTCCAGATGCTGCAGGTCAGTGCTCCCCTCCCGAGCTCCCTCCAGAAAGGGGTCTCACCCGTGCCCTTGGCCTGCTACAGGCTGGGGGCAAAGATATGCCTCAGCTTCAGCTGAGCACTGTTTCCCACCAACTTTAATTGCTAGACCCCTGTCATTTGCTGAAATTGAAACCAGTCAACTGGGCAGTGCCTCTGAGCAGCGTTAGCAGGCAATTATGCCTGTTGTCAGCAGACAGGGCCTATTAGCTCACTGGGTGTCTCTTGTATTTAAAAGTTACATGTTCAGGAACGAAAGCGATCACTGTTTCTTAGGCTTCTTTGTGGGTGATGGGTTCGCTTGGCGGGATTGGGGATGGGGAGTCATCGTTTGAGTCTGTTTTAGGGTCTTCCCCGTGAGAAGTCAATAATACAGACATAGGTCCTGTGAATCAACTAGAGACTATCCCAGCTCATTCGCTGAGGGCTAGTGTTTAGGTCAACCATGACACTGCTGGAGTCCCAGCTGAAGAGGGAGAGGCAAAAGGTAGGACCTTGACTTGCCTAGGTGTTGCATTCCTTCCAAGGCAACAGGTCCAGTGTTTCTGGACAGTGCTTTTGCCACACCTTGTACCACACATGCAATCAGTGTTAGCTTCTACTGGGGCCAGGGAGGAGGATGTGGGGTTGTGTACCTATTGGAAGAGGTGGTTTTCTCTCTGGGTGTTTGGGAATAACGATGAAGCGTGGTGAAGACTGTCCTCTGGCAGCCAGGAATCTAATTCTTCATTAAGAATGTTGTGTATAAGAAAACTTTCATATGGGGGCACCTGGGTGGCTCAGTCGGTGAAGTGTCCAACTCTTGGTTTCAGCTCACATCATGATCTTGTAGTTGTGGGACTGAGCTCCATGTTGGGCTCTGTGCTCAGTGCAGAGTCTACTTTAGATGTTCTCTCCCTCTCCCTCACACTCATGCTCTCTCTCAAATAAATAAATACATAAAAACTTAAAGGACACTTTCATCTGATGCTGGTTGGCTGACCCATAACAGAGGGAAATTTTCCCAGCTGGGTTTGCAACGATTGCCCAGAAATTTGTGCATGTGATATGCTTGCAGTCAGTGTTTGCAAATAATTGTGCCTCCTCTACCCAGCCAGGCCTGAGGAATAGAAATCAGGGTTCAGGACAGACATGCCGTGTCTGCTGCCTGAGCATCCGTTCTGTCCCAGGACATTTTGGTATTACCTTACCCGGGGGCACACATTTTGGGGAGGGGAATGGTTAGAATCTCTGGAGTGGGCTGGGTCCTGTGGAATCTACCAAAGCATCCAATCCATTCTGTAATCTTATATTTAGGGAGGGGGGGAAAGAAACGTGCCCCAACAGATGGTAAGCACTAGAAATATATTCTTGGTTGATGAGGAAACATAGCAGACACAGATTTTAGCTGGAGTAATTCCCACTACTCCCATATACACTGTTCCAGGAAGCCACCACAATGTCTGAGGGCTTTCTAAGGTGGTGAAGGATCGGTCAAGGGAGTGGACAAAGGCCCCTGCAGGGCCCGTGGACTCAAGAGCCCTGGGCATATAGGCCAGGGGTGGAATGTGCTTCATACAGGATTTTATATTTTTGGGTGCTGCTGGCCTGCTCTACCTTCCTCCTTTCTAGAGCTTAGAAGAAGAAGTAGGACCAAATAAGTACCCCTCTCTGTGCCTCTGTTTACCACCCCTACTGATTTTTGGTGGATAGGGGTAGGGTGAGATGATGCGGCTCAGACAGTGTGTGCCCAACACTGTGTCCTCACCTGGGGCAGGAGGGTGAGGGGATTCTGTCATTCTTTGTGTGGCCAGACCCTGGGAGGGTCTTACTCCCAGGCTGTTCTCCCCAAGCTTTCAACCCTTAAAGGTCTCCATCCCTCTCCAGCTTTGCCCCCACCCCACCCCTTTGCCCCATTAGTTTTTCCAGTTCTTGCCTGGTCACACTGCACTCCTTCTCTTTGAGGAGCCAGGAGGGGCCCCTTGCAGGACACAAGTCTGTGCGGCATACACTGTGGGCAGCACGAGAAGGGGAGTACTTCTCATCAAGGCCTCTGATCACCTGTCATATTATGGACTAAGCGGGGCTGTTGGGCTCTTTGGTGGCACATCAGACGCACTAGATGCAAAGAATGCATCCTGGAGGACAGGAGAGCAGAGGAGATTGGTAGGACAGATGAGGCATCTGGTGGAAGGTCTACGAAAATGACCCATAGCCGTTAAGAGGGTAAACAGAGGCACAGCTCTGAGGTTTGTGGCTCGTTATCATCAAATGAGGTAAAGGCAATATCAGACTTAGAACCCTGACCATCCTGTCTGCCTTTGTCCGTTCCTGCTGACACCCAGGCCCTACATCAAGAGCAGGATGGAAGAGGCACATCACAGAGATCTTGTGGCAGGGGAGTAGCAGTAGCGTGGCAACAATTGCAGTAGTAGTAGTAGGAGTGCAATAACAGTACTACTAGTAGCAGCAGTAGTCGGTGGTGATGGTAGTAGCAGCAGCAATTTTAGTAGTAGCGACAGTAGTAATAGTAGCAGTAGTAACACTAGCAGTAGTAACAGTACAGTAACAGTACTAGTAGTAATAGTAGTAGCAGTGCAATAACAGTACGGTTAGTAGTAGTAGTAGTAGTAGCAGCAGTGCAATAACAGTACTAGTAGTAGCAGCAGTAGCAGTAGCACTCTGTAGTAACAGTGCTAATAGTAATAGCAGCAGCAACGATAGCATTAATAGTAGTAGCAGTACAGTAACAGTGCTACTAGTAGTAGCAGAAGTAGTAGTAGCAGTGTCAGTGCAGTAATAGTACTAGCACAAACAGTAGTAGCAGTAGTAGCAGTAGCAGCAGGAGCACAAGAGCTACATCCCCTCGGTTCAAATCCCAGTAACTCTAGGTACTAATGAATTATTTCATTATTATTATTTATTTGTCATTTTGTGCCTCAGTTTCCTGTTCTGTAAATTGGAAGGAAAATGTCTATCCCTCAGAGACATAATGAAAATTAAATGAGGGAGCATACAGGAAGCATCTAGAACAAGATTGAACTATTAACTGTGTCACTGTAGAGGAGGTGGTCAGATGTATTCAGTGTCTGCCGAAAGGCTAACCATGGCCTCATTTTTTTTTTTTTGTAAGGTATAGTCCACTTGTCTTTCTGAGCAAGCTCTTTAAAGGCATCACAGCAGGTGGGAGAGCAGTTCCCATCGGTCTAGCCCCGTCTTGCGTCTTGGGCTTCATGTGCTACTTATGTCCACGCCACTCCCGTAGGCGCTCCATCAGAGCTGCCTCGTGTCAGGGAGGAGAGGCCATGTCCGGGAGACCCACTCAGCCCTCCCAACAAGACCTTACTTGTTGTAGACCCTCCATAAGGACGGATGGGCTAGATCTGTTAATGATGCAGATCTTAACACAAGTTAAACTGTTTCTAGAAGTCTCCTTATATATCTATAAATAAAGCACTTTATTAAAGGAATCTGTCTCTATTTGTTGCCTCTGCCTTGAGTGGGGGTGTGATGAGAGGGAAATGCGGATTTACTTCCTCATCCAGCCCAACTCCTAGATTCATCTCATTTACAAGCCATTCTCTTTGAGTTTCCTTAGTAGCTATTACCACTTCTTTATTTCTTAATGACAGTATAGAAAACAAACTAATTTCTACTAGCCTCTAGCTGTGAGATTTATTGAGAAGACTCTAACATGTTTAGAACAACTAACTCAAGAAAAAATAAAACATTTATGTCATGGATTATTAACTTTGTCTTGATGGAATTAATGAAAATCCTTTTGGAAGTGGAGTTCTCAAGTCCATCTTTCCGTTCTTCCCCCAGACGGCTGCTAATCTTAGGACAATAACTCTGGGTTAGAAGTTTTCCTGAGGACCATCATGAATGGGAAGTTTTTACCAGATCGTCTATCTCTTGGCTCCTCCACTGAGCTGGGCTCAGAAACCCTATTTTCTTCTATTAGGCCTGTGGTCAGGGTTTCCTGTGCTCCAGACCCAAAGCCAGCCCTCTTATAGCAAATCAATTTGGTTCCTATTTAGTAAAAAGAAAGACTCTTGGAGGAAAAATACCTAAGTAAGTGACTTCTCGGAGCTCCAAAAAGCATTATATTCACCCGTGTGCTCTTGTCTACTTTCCCCTACAAAGCACTGTCTCGTTTGGGTATTTCTCATTCTTATTTTCCTGACAAGTTAGTTTAGGGCCTGTCTGACTCGGCCAGTAATAAAAGTGATAACTAGTCTCCAAGAACCTTGAGACTTTGCTAAGATTTCATAGACAGCCTTGCTCAGAGGAGAATCTAGAAAGTACTCCGTCTTCAGAACGTGCCGTCTGGTGACTTCAGGGCTGTAATGGAACTAACAGACATATTGTCACATTGTGACCCCATTTATATTCAAATGGGTTTTCAAAGGGGAACAGGCACCGTGATAGGAGCTGTGTTGTCTAGTCTGCATGGAGCCTGATTCTTGAATTAAGCTATGGGGGCTAATGCGGTATTATTATAAATGCCCCCTCAGGTTGGAATTTCTCCTCTTAGTGCATTTTTAAAGTGTCCAGTGACTTGATAGTGGATTCATTCTTCATTCGCTGAGTCTATGAAAATATTTCAAAACTCCCCCTCCCCACCTGTCCCTATTTCTTTAGGGCTTTCTGGATTATTCTCTGGCTACAAGTTGTTTGCCAGTCTGCCAGTAGAAGCCTTTCCTCTGGAGTGACAGTGAGCTACCCCACACCGTAGCTACCTTGGACTTCATGTCACTTTCAGTGCTTTCCATTTTTCACCCTAAACCCTCAGAGGGAACATAGAGCAACCGTTGGTCAGGAGGCCTGTCGGGCACACGGTGAAGCGTGATCCTCACTGCCGTTGTCAGAGACAGTCACACAGACGGTCTCTCTGGCTGCAGCCAGCTGCTGTCCTGGCCACACACGGCCACCTGCGCATCTGGAGCCCAGAGAGCATCAGGTGTGGACCAATGCCTCTCCCTACGCTGCCATCCCTTGGGCTTGGGTGGTGAGCAGAGCTCCCTATCCCCTTTGCTCTCTGCCCCATCCCCTTTGCTATCTGCTCCCTCCTCAGACTGGGCTGTGGTGGCCTCTCTCAGGATGGGCAGGCTGGCAGCAGTTGGCCAGAAAGACCTTGCCTGGGGATGTGTTTCTCAAGCTGTGACATCTGGGCATCAGCTTGTCCTCCCAGCAGGACCCTCTGCTGGCTGCTTGTCTGACTTTGCTGGATGACCAGAGCCTGTTTGAGGATCTGGTCAGACGTTAGTTCCTGCTGTTTGCCCCTGTGAGGTCTCCCTGAACAGCCCCCTTGGCTTGATTAATAATGGAGAGAAAACTGGGCTCCTTAGGAGCCTGGAGGAAATGCAGACTTTCTCTGAGGTTTCTCTCTCTGGCGTGGGGGGCGGGATAATGGTCTGGTGTCAAGATGGACCTGGCTTGTGTGGCTGTGACCCTGGCCTGCCATTCATCTTCCTTTGCCTTCAAGCATGATTCTTCCCTTGATAATGTGAAGTCACAACAATTCCCTGGGCCCTGGCGTGTAATGGAGACAAGGCTGGACCACCCTCAGATTTGCTACAGGGAAACGTCTCCCGAGAGCTGGCTATACAACGGGGCCATTGTTCCTCAGGGGCCTCTCCCTTCCAGTCTGAGGGCGATGGGCACAGGACTCCACCTGCTGGGGTCCTGATGGGATCAGGAGAGGACAGCTCTCCTGAAGAGCTTAGCGTATTTCCCAGGAAGGGGGGGATTGCTGGGGAAGCTTATATTTTCATTTCTCCTGGCCCTAATCCTGCTTTTGGGGACTCAGGTAAGTAAACAGATCATCCGGGCTTCAGAGGGGATGGCCTGCACCTCACTCAGTGCTGACCCAGATGCAAAATCAGTGCCTTTCTTGGCTTCATGCACAAACCCAAGTCTCAAAGATGCTGTCACGTATGGTAGGGGCCAGGGTGGGGCATTGGCATTATAGTGGCACAGACAGCCTGTGAGGTCCTAAGTTCCCTCCTGCTGGGGAATGTTCCCTGCTTGTCCCCTCCCCCTCAGGCTCTATCCTCTCTTTCCTGCTGGCCTTCCTATCTGTCCTCTATTTTCTCTCTCCGGGTCTTGACTCCAAAGTAAATTCTCATTTTTTTCATGAAGATCAACTTAACAGTTTTACTGGTAGCCTTTGTTCCTGCTGACGCAGGTAGTTTCCTAAATAAAATATAGTTACTGATGTAGTGGGGATTCTGGTGCTAACTCTTAAAAAAATGAAATCTGTTTTTCCATCTTGAGTCCTCGGTTGGCTTCATGCAATTGGTCTTTGGTTATCCAGCAGCCAGGAGGGTCTACCTGGGTTTCTCAAGAACTTGCAGGCCCTAGTCAAGAGCTTCTGGCCAATTTCCGTCCTCTACCTCCCAGACATGTGTCCTCACCTTTCCCATTTCCCTCCTGAGGACCCACTTCCTGCATAGGTTATTGGCTTTGGAAATGTAAGCCTTGCCATGATCCCTGCCCCTGCCTGCTCCCCAGTCTCCTGGAAATGCCCAGATTGTGACTGGAGATGGACACTTCCCCATGGAACATATCATTCCATGGAACATATACCCTTTTCCCAGTGTGGCCTCTGTCCTCTGTCAGTCATATTCTAGGAAGCATTCTCTTTGCAAATACCTTGATATGTCCTTACCTTGGTGTTTTT
Source organism: Enhydra lutris kenyoni (assembly GCF_002288905.1). Lineage (NCBI taxonomy): Eukaryota > Metazoa > Chordata > Mammalia > Carnivora > Mustelidae > Enhydra > Enhydra lutris. The sequence goes on along the minus strand of NW_019154096.1, from coordinate 37,351,765 downwards.
TTTTTTTTTTTCCTAAGAACAGACTTAAATCTATTCATTTAGCATTCACTAATTCTACAAACACTCCTTATGCACTCATTATGCTCTGTCTTAATTCCCACAAACTCTAAATAAATGGGGAAATTTCATCTCTCTTCCGCAGCATGTGCAGGTTAGAACAAAATAGCATATACAGAAACTCAGGGGCCCAGGAAAGCAGGGGCTGAGTTCAGTGTCTGAGGGGAGGGGTGGGAGGTGAGAAGTGTTGGAGTTCAGTCAGGGCAGAGGGTAGCTGCCAGGGTACTAAGGAGGAGGGGGCATGGGGGGGGTGGGCTGGGAGACAAGGTAAGCAGTGGTTGCTGTTTCCCTAGGGAGAAATGAGGGCACCTGAACCATGCTGTGGTTGTGGGAAGTCACCACATAGAGAGGACATAAGGAAGCTTCCTTGGGATTGAAGCCCCTAAGTCTGGTCAGGAGCAGGTAACGGGTAACAGGTGACAGAGTATAGAACAAGGTGGTTCCCACAGGGCTGGGCTGTAGCTGCCCCTGTTCTAGACATACTTGCCTGCCTCCACTTTTCTTCTGCCTACCTGGGTGGTCTCATGGCAGGGTGGGCTGTGGAAGACTCCTGTGGCTGAGCCAGCCCTGTGGTGCCAATGTCAGTCCTTCCCCTGCAATGGGCCAAGCCACCCCCCTTTCAGGAACCTGAGTCAGGGCATCGTGAGGCCCCCACTCTGGGCCTTCCTATGTTGGCACCTTTTATGCAACTCCCTGAGGGTAGAGAAGTAGCCTTTCCCATAACAGGCAGTTCTGCATCGCTTCAGCCCATGCAGCTCCAGATGGCCCAGCTCAGGCCTGGGGACTGTGGCAGCTGTACTTTGCTGCTGGGGAAGGAGGAGACCAGGGACACGGGTCCAGGCAAGCTGCTTTCAGGCCGAGCTGGGCACATAATGCTCAAGGGGATTCTTGCTCAGACTTCCCACTCACCAGCTGCAAAATCCAGATAAGACTCCTGCTCGCCCTTAAGCAGCTTTCAGACCAATGGGCCCTGGGGGAGAGGGTAAATGGTGTTGGTAGTACAAGTTCAGTTTCCCAGCAGTCCCGAGGCTTCAGTGTACCAGACCTGTGCTAGGCTCAGAGACAGGGACATGCTGGAGGAGCTCTCAGACCATCCACATCAAAGTCAGGAGCCTTTGTAGATCCTTCATTCCCCCTTCCATTTCTTCCATAAATAAAGCTGCCCCCAGAGAGCGTGGCACACGGGTGTACTAGTATCCACATTTCTCGGGGAAGTAAGTTCAGGTCACCCCCATTGCACCTCTCCGGGGTCATTGATCATACTGGATTTGATTGTCCTTGAGATGAATCTAGAGCATTAAATGGCTTGTTTAACGTGACTTCGTGAGTGGAAGATTCAGGTCACTCGTTCAGTAAGCATGTACTGAACACTTGCTAGGTCCATGCACTGGAGGAATGAATGGCAATGAGCAAAGCTGGCCCAGGCTGGGATGAATCCAAAGCTCTTGCTCTTCCTACCAGGCCACCTGGCTAGGCTGCACACAGAGTTGAGTCAGAGTCGTACGATGTGACATTGAAAGAGGAATCGGGCATGTATCTCTCAGGTGGGGAAATGAATTAGCTGGCCTCGGTTCTAGCTCTGTCCCCACTTAGAGCGGAGGCCATAGGCTCTAGCCTCAGGCCCCTTGCCTGGCTCTGGCTCTTGTCTGCCTCTGACTTTACTCCCTCTGGCATCTCTGACCTGGTTCCAGGCCTTTTGCTTTGCATCCAGGTCTTTACTCTGCCATGCCCTTGGCCTCAAACTTCAGTCTGTCTTCTGTTTCTCATGCCTACTTTCACCTGATTTTTTTTTTTTTCGGTTTTGCTTCCTTGTCACTTTTGTGCTGTAATGTCCCTAGGCCAGCCAGAGGGGATGAGGGTTTAAATAATGACAGTCCCTGCTCTGCTTGTCTCTCTTCTGTGAATGAGCTCTGTGCTGTACCTTAACTGAGAAGTGAGGGAAAGAGTCCTTCAAACCAGGAGCCTTTTCTCTGCTCCTGTGGCCTGGAGCTCAGCTTGGGCTGTTAACCCCTTGAGCCCAACCATGAGTGAGGGTTCATGTAGCTGGGAGTCTCTCTCCTTCCAGACCACTATTCTTGGTTCGGCGCCCATCATGACCATCCCCTGACACTTGGTCTCCACCCACCTCCCCTGAGAAAAGGCTTGCTTTATGTCTGTCATGACCCAGATGAAGCCCCAAGAAGAGGCTGCCTTTCTACTATCTGCTCTTGATCTTTCCCGCAAAGGTCCCGTCTCCAGTCTGCAGACAACCGGACTGTAAGGGTAGTGCCCTCCCTTGGTGTCCCCACCAGTGAACCTGGCAAATCACCTAATTGGGAGGATGCCGAGGTAGGACAGGAGAGACAGGGCCACAGATCAACACAGGGTGTTAGTGTCTGCCTACAGTAGGGAGGAGTACTGACATAGCATCTAACCAGGAGAAGGGACAGGAGTAAGAGGATGTGGAGCTCCAAGTGGGGATCAAGAAGACATTCTGAGTAGGCTGTAGATGAGAAGCAAGTTGTGTTTGAACAAAGGAAGTTCTCTCCCAAGTCAAAGTGGAGGTGGCCAGTCTCTTCTTCCTACTGTTCTCTCTTTTTGGGGACCAGGATCAGTGTATATCCTCTTAGCAAGACATACATCCTCCATTCGCCCATCTATCTGTCCATCCATCCATCTCCCCCTCCAACCTTCCATCCACCTGTCCCTCCTCACTCCCACCTACCCATCCCCCAATCCATCTATCCATTTATCCCTCCATCCATCCACCCATCAAGTATGCATTAAGCACCAACCATATTCCAACCATATGGTTGGTGCTGGATACTGTGGTTAGAGATGGTAAGAAAAGTTTTATACACACACACACACACACACACACACACTCACACACACACACACACACATAAAAGTTTCATATATAAGAGTTATTTACAAGTTATATATGAATATGTACATATTTATTGATATATGCATATACATATGTATATGTGTATATATATATGTATACATGCATATATATATGTTTAAGTTATATCTATAACATACATGTATATATTTCCAGATATATCTATCTGGAAAGAGCATTGCTGAAGCCTTTAAACTGAAAGCTTGTTCCTTTGACCTGAAATGCGGTCACCCTTCCCAGCAGACATACTTGTGGGAGGACCGAGGGCTTCCTCTGGCCTTTCTGAGTCACATCCTGTTTTTGCCTCTTCATTGCCAGCCTCTCTGCATTCATACATTCGTTAAGTACCTTAATTCATTGTGAACAGAAGTGCTGGAGGTAAAAAGGGATATTCCGTTGGGTGCTGGTCTGGGCCATGGCTGGGGCGGTGCTGTCCCGAGTGGTGTGTGCATGTGCATGAGACGGAATGTGGGTCAAAGAGTGTCAGCTGCTTGAATGCCATCAGCTAGGAGTGGGTGGCTGGGAACCCCATGAATGTCTTGAGAAGAGAAATCTTCACATTATGAAGGACTCTCCACTTTGAATTATTCTTTTGGAAAAAAATAAAATAAACCAAGCTAACTCTAAGTGGCTGACATTGTCCTGTAACAACGTCTCATTATGAGTTTGTATTCCAGGAGGGAGGTGGACTTGTCAGCAATCATTCTGCAGTGGTAGGAGCTCCTGAGAGGGGGGATCTGACAAGCACAGAGAGTGGGTTAGTCTTTCTCATGGAGCAAATGTGCCCCCAGGGCTCGAGGGCTAGGAGACCCAGTTCAGGGGTTCCCTGTAGGACAGGAGGTAGGTTCTTGGTCATGGGAATGACTGCTTTCTGCTGTCAGGCAAGCCCCTGTGTACCACGGTACTCTGGAACAGGACACCGGCCACTGACATGCCTGCTTCCCCTAGGCCTGAGGCCTTAGCTAAGTCTGCAGTGTCCACATCATCCCAGGCACACTCCCACCACATCTGAAACATCACCTGTCCATCCTCCACCCTCTTCTTCCACAGGCCTTTGTGGCCCACATCCCTGTGACCGCTGTAAGGATGCAAGTTGCATGTGCTTAAGATAGGGATCTGCAGGCAAGGCCAGGACACGTGAACACCTGCAGAAGTGGTCAGCTCTGCTTGACGTGCGGTGGCGGGAATGCCCCAGGCAGTTAGCATGAGTTGCTAGACAGTCACGATGGAGCAGATGGTTTGAGGTCCTGCCCTATGTCAGTTGCAGGGGGCGGTCCATGCTACCCCAGCTCTTGTCTGGGGCTCTGCTTTGGGGGCACCCAGCCCAAGACACGTGAGGCAAGAAATTGCAGGTGGAGAACAAGGTGTGTAGGTACCGGGAGTGTGAGGGCCAGCCTGGGGAGTGGTGAGAGGTAAGGCTGGGTGACAGTAGGGGTTCTTCCTGCAGACCAAGGATCTTATTTGATTCTCCCGGGAGTCCTGTGAGGTTGACACATTCTCCTATTTATATCCAATGATTTTGTTTTCCTGAAATATTTTTAGCAGAAATCTTGCTGCTTAGGTGTGCAGAGACTCATCCCCTTGACCCACTTCGGCTATTGGTTGTTTGTGCAACCAGGAGGGACCACACACCTGAACAGGGGCGGACATCCCCTCCTCCCCACCCCCTCCCCTTACACTCTCCTCCCTTTGTGCTCCATGACCTCCCCTTGGAGGAGTGGGCTGAGGAGAAGTACCAGGCTGCCTTCCTTCCTGCAGAGGGCTCTGGAGGGGCCCCTGAGAGGGTGGGTGCTGGTGTTCAGGCTCAGGCACATCAGGGTGTTGAGTTGCTGTTAGGATGGTGAGCCAGATCTGTCCCATCCATGGATACCAGCATGATGCTGATATTCTCCTCACTGTTGTCCCAGTGCCTCCCCAACACTCGTGCTCTTGGGAGTTCTGAGTTGTGTCCTCTGTGAGCCATCTCTCTTTAGTGGATGGCTCAGCAGGGGGTATTTTCATATGTGCACAGTTGTGATCCCCAAGTGTATCCCTGGCTGGCGGTGATGTCCCTGCAGGGCAGGCTCTGTGGGCTCAGAATCTCCGTTACCATAAGCTGCCAGTGTCACTCAGGCCACTCTTTACCCATCCGGGGACCAGAGCGATCTTTCCAAGACAAAGATCTGACTTCTGGGCACAGATTCACCAATGATGTCCTTCTCCCAAAGTCACCTGTGTTGTTACTCTGTAGCATGACCCACAAGGCTCAACATGGCTAGATCCCTGATCCCTGCCTCCCTCTTGATCCCACTTCCTCTCTGCGCTACCCATGGATGCAGACATTTGGTATTGGATTTAGTCCCTCTAACACAGGGCTTGGTCACTTGTGGTCCCTGGGCTGGATCCAGCTCATTACCTATTTTTTTAAAATCTAATTTTATCTAAGTCTTTATTTTTTAATAAAGATTTATTGGCACATCCCTTGTTTATGTGTTGTCTGTGGCTGCTTTCCTGCTATAACAGCAAAATTGAGCCCCATGTAAGAGACTGGAAGGTCCATAAAGCCTAAAATTTTTCATAGATACATTTTTCATAGCCTAAAATTTCAAAGTCTAAAATATTTCATAGATAGTGCTGCTAGATCCTGCCCTACCTGATCCCGCTCCTTTGTATCTTCGTGCCTTGGCCTAATGCTGCCTCTTTGTAATGCTCCCCATCCTTTATCCTATGAATCCTTTGAGACCAAACTTTCTGCCCATCCTTCCCCTATCCTGTGTTACACGAGCAGGACGTCCCCTTGCATTCTTGCACAAAGCCTGTGTGTAAGTCTCAACCATGGTGCTGACTATGCTGGTTCTCCTAGTGTTGTACAGATCCACTGCCCACTCTAGTTCCTGAAGCAGAGCTAGCTCTTATTCTACTTAGGACTCCATTGCCTGGCCTGGTTTTTGAATGAAGCTAGGAGACTGTGGTCTACATACTGGGCACCGCTTGTTAGTGTTGGCCCCCTGGATCACCCAGACCCTCTGCTAGTTTCTCCCATTTCTGAAAATGCATCAGTGGAAAGGGTTTCACTGCCTTTGTGTTTGCAGATCTCCAACCTCTACCTGTATGACAGCGTCCTGATGTTGGCAAATGCCTTCCACCGGAAGCTGGAGGACCGGAAGTGGCATAGTATGGCAAGCCTGAATTGTATACGCAAGTCCACCAAGCCATGGAATGGAGGGAGGTCCATGCTGGACACAATAAAAAAGGTGTGTGTAAGGGGACACCCACTGGGCAAAGGCTGAAGACAGACCCTTCCTTGTGCATAGACACTCCCCCACCCCCTTGAGCAAGTGCTCTGAAGCTTAGCTTTTTGTGTGGTTGTTCCTGCGGGCCCCTTCCAGGCCACTCTCCGTGCCACTCTTCCTTTCCCAGCATTAAAGGCTGGTGAACTGGGCTTCATGGATATATATATATATATATATATATATTTATTTATTATTATTATTATTATTATTTGTGTTTTTCTACAAGGAGATTGGACTTAGAGAGGTTAAGTAACTTGCCTGAGGTCACAAGTAAGCAAACAATGGAGGCAACTGCCCAGCTTATGTGTGCCAGATGGCCACTGTTTCTAAGAGGCTGTCTCAGCAGTGTGTGCGCTGATGCCAAGACCTTAGCTTGTGTGTGTGTGTGTGTGTGTGTGTGTGTGTGTTTGCGTGCATGCAAGTGCACATACACATCTATACGTGTGCACATGTGTTCTGTGTTGATGATGTATTGCCCACACTGAGGCACAACACCAAGTTGGAGGGCTGGATTTGGAGTGAATTGGGTAATCACAGACTTGTTACAGTGAGTTGGCTTCCTGAGGCTTCAGAAGAGCATTTAGGGAAATCTATGGTGCTAGGAGTTGTAGGCACAGTAAATGGTGCTTGGTGGCATTAGCACTGAGTGTATTCTGTGTTGGTTGAATTTACTGCAGCCTGAGCCAGAGCTGGGGTGCCTCTCTGGCCAGCTCAGGCTCTGGGACTCCCCCAGCTCACAGTCTATGGGAGATCAAGGCTGGATGACACCCCCACCCTAGGCTTAAAGAGAGAGGGAACTCGCCACAGCCTCCCTCAGCCTCTCTGCCGCCTGCTCCTACGGAGCCCAGTGCATGGCCAGAGAGAAGGGCAGGACTTCCACACCCACCATGTCCCATCTGTGCTGGACACCGTGATTCATACACATTGCATCCTTCAAACCTTGCAGGTTCTGTGATGCGGAACTTATTAACTCCAGGCTGGAGATGATGGGAGATGGCTTGCCCAAGGTGGCACAGGCAGCAAAGCCAGGACTTGAGCTAGTATTGGCCTGCAGGGCACAGGCTTGCTGCCCTGTAACTTGCCGCTGTGTGTCTGATATGGCTCTGTTGACCTTTGCCCCCCCCGCCCTCCTTGGCTCAGGCTAAGGTGACTCCTGGTGCAGATTGCAAGGGAAGACTAAGCTCTAGGAGGGTGGAAACAAAGCTGTCATTCTTTGATCTCATGGCTAGCATGATACGTGGGAAGGAGCAAGTGCTCTTATTATACGGCCCGTATGAATATCAAGTGCAAGCCTTCAAAATTTCCCCTGTGAGCAGAGATCTGGGAAGCGTTGATCTTACTCTGGGGCTGTAGGACTGCTAGCAGCCTTGTCCTCATTACAGCCTGTCCAGTGCTTCCTCAAGACCTTGATCATCCCATTCATGGGGACTGCCTCTTTCTCCTTCTTTGTCATTGGGATTCCATTCTATATTTTCCTCAATGAGCTCTCCTTCTCTTCTGCAGGGCCACATCACTGGTCTCACAGGGGTGATGGAGTTTCGGGAGGACAGTTCGAATCCCTACGTCCAGTTTGAAATCCTCGGCACAACCTACAGTGAGACCTTTGGCAAAGACATGCGTAAGGTAAGTCTTAGGGCACCCACCTGCCTCTTCTCCTGCAGTGGTGCCCCTGGCTCTGTGTAATGAGCAGGTGTTAACCACCACCAATGTCCCCTCTTCCTGTCTCTCTCTGACAATGCTGCCATTTCTCTTGGTGTTTACGGGGCACAGTGTGGAGAAGGCTCAGAGAGTTTTTCAATCAGGAAGTTCTGCTGATTCAGTCTCTGAGTACAGCAGGGTTCCTGGCACCACCTGGTCCTGCTGCTTGGCCCTGGACAGCCAACCAAGCAGGCCTAGGCTGAGGCTGGAAGGGGTGTAGTGTTTCCCCAGAGTGGCTGAGATCAGCCCAACTGCGGGACAGGTGTAAGTAACTGTGGCTGAGGCAGGAGTCTGAGGTTACAGCCAGTGTCCCTTAGATCTAAGAGCGAGACAAAACCATAAACAGAAAAATGAACCACAAGGAGGGTGAGAAGCAGGGAAGGGTGGAGCCCAGTTGGGGGGAGAAGGGAGAGGTAGGTAGACAAGCTGCATAGCTCAGAGTGGGTTTTGGCTGTTTTATTTGGTGCTAATGAGTGTGGCAGACCTGGGGTCTCTTTCCAGTAATACTTTGCCTCTTCCTCTCTCTTCCTATGAAGGATTTTCAGGACTAAAGACTTGGGGGTGGAGGAGGCAGCCTTTGCCCATAGTTGGAACCCCCAAAGTTAAAGGGAGGCTTGTGAAGTCAAGACTAGTAGGTATTGGGAGCGGGAGGTCAATGTAGCAAGCAAGGTATTGGAACAGTTATCCAAGAACCCCATATGTGGTCACTTAGAGCCTGTGTGGAATGGATGATGGGGTTGCAAGGTTCGGCCACACAGCTGGCTCAGATGCATTCCCAGGAATGGCCCACACAGAAGGCGCATGTGTTTGTTGGGCCATTAACTGATTGCCATACACTCAGGCATGGGCTCATATTATCACACACAGACACACACACACGTGCATTTCTATACAATTTAAAGGAGGGCATCTCTACTAATCAGTGCCCAAGAGAAGAAGGACACAGTGAACTCTTACTGGGGCAGGATCAACCTTTAACAAAGAGGCCTCTAGCCTGGCTTTGGGCATTGGCTGGGCAGTGGAGAGGCAGGAAATGCTAACATGCTCTTGAGAGATTGCGAATCTGGGTGACGGCCTTCTTTGGCTGTACTCCTTGAGGAGCAGGTAGAAGGATGCATGTGTGGAGTGGCCGAGGGTATGAGGGCTGGAGAATGTGTTGGAGGTGGTCATTGGTTATCACATGGGAAGAGGACCAGCTTCCCATAGAGGGACTGGGATGGCCAAGGGTACATGTGGGATGTGGGAGTTGGGGAGCTTCAGCTCATCTTAGGACAGAAGGTGGAGTCACTGGTTGGTCCTATAAATAATGGGAGGTTGAATAATTGGTTGTGATGCCACACCAGGTTGGGTGACGTTTTGGAGGTTTGTTTGTGGCATCCTAAAGGGTGTTGGCCACTATGGTGTAATACCCCGGAGGGCCAAGGTGGGATGTGCAATGTCAAGGGCATCCGGGAGCCCTCTTGATGTCTCTTAGGGATGCCCAAAGCTGGGAGGTTTGATGGGGGACCAGGAATGGGTGGTCAGCATTGGTCTTTGTTGTTCAGGACCACAACAGAAATCAGCTCGTGTTGGGACTCCCACCTGGTAAGGAGCAATGAGAATCAGAAAGCCACTTTAGTCACCCTGATACCAAAGGGGCTTGCAGAGAGGAGCTACCTGCCAAGGTGACTAGTCACATTTGCCACCGTGCTTGCTTTCATCCCCCAGTGATCCTCAGAGGCTAGAGACACTCAGGCCCTGCCTGCTGGCTCCCTTGCTGCCCCCAACCCCCTTCTTTCAGCTCAGCTTCAACAACAATGTCCCAGAGTAGGTGAGAATGTTGTCCGTGGGGGTCCCCGCCTGCTAGGGCCCCAGCTGACCACTCCAGATGCCTGAGAGGGCAAGAGGCACTGTGTCCTCCACTTCCTGTTTCAGGTGTCTGGGCCTTCCCTGTTGCCATGGCAACGCTCTTCAATACCCCGAAGCCAATGGGAGCAGGAATCTCTCAGTGTAAGGAGCTTCGGAGAGCAGGAGGCCTGAATGTAATTGAGTTGGAAGGGAAGCTGATTTTCAAGTGGGCTTTATTTTAAAGCGTATCCTTTTGTCATTTTAAAATCTGACCTTAATAACTGCATATCCCAGTTGTTATCTGTCTGCCTGGCAGCTTATCTCTGTTAAGGAGAAGTTATCTGGAAAGCAGGGAATGGGATTTACCATAGCAAGTGTTTGTTATTCAGGCCCATGGTGCATTCAAGCAAGGTCTGGGAGGCTTTGGGATGAAGCCAGGCTAGGGAATTGGGACGCAGTGTCACAGGTCTAGGGCGGCCTTTGAAAGCAGGGCTGAGCTATACGTTCCCGGTGGAAGATGGGGCTGTGAAGGATAGGGCTGGGAATTGAGGTGACCTAAAAGTAAAGTTTAGGGTGGGCACCCGACGTGAGGGCAGGGTTAGGGTGCTGAAGCACACAAGGGCAGTGCAAAGCTCATTCAGGCTAAGGAGGCAGGGTCACCTCTGACGATTGTTCCCCTATGGGATCTCTCTGGCCACACCCAGTTCCTAATGGTGAAAGGAGCTGACTGGGCAGATTGCTAGATGCTGTCATGCTGGAGCAGGGTCAGGGGTTCTTTGCAGAGATGATCTAAGTCTTGATATATGTGCATATCCTAATCTCTCACTATTATATATATATAGTAGGTATATATATATAATATAACTTATGTATATTATATATTATGTGTCCTCTTATAATCTCTCTTTATTCTATATGTAGACGTATGTATATATATGTCTATGTAGATATAAGTTTACATATGTATATATAAGATTAAAAACAACTACAGCAAACAAACACAGGCACAAAAAAACCAAAAAGCAAATAGCTTCTTTAAGATTTAAACCAAGAGGAATTGTTTAAATTAGGGAGCAAATGGATGTTTTCTTAAAGTAAATACTCTGGGGGGAATCGCAGGGAGGGTGAGTCACCCAGACGCTTTAGATGAAGCGGCATCAAGAGACCTCGGATTACTCAGCCCCTTCAGAGGGTGGAAGGAATAGGTGATTGCCTTGCGCTGCAGGGTGCGGGACAAATGCTAATTCAATTATCTCATCCAGGAAGTGCGTTCTTGTTGAGGGAGTGCTGGATGGCAAGATCAAAGTCTATGTCACCAGCCCGCTGTATAACTCCAGGCAAAATATCAACCATCTCTGTGTTCTGCTTGGAGCTGCCTGGCATGGGTGGTCACCAAGCAGCCTCACTGGAGGGGGGTGGGCAGGCTTTCCTGCATAGTCACGTCAAGCTCCCACGGGACTTGGCCTGGCATTTGTCCTGGAGGTGTGTGCTTGTTACCGTCAGAGCTCCACAAATTTTTCTTCTCGGTTTTCTCTGTGCTCAGACAGAAATCTGTGAAGGGGAGTCCCATGGCCTTACCCAGGCAAATGTCCTTAGCCGATAACATGAGCTGGGGTGGGATTGTTGGAAGCCCCCTGGATGGGGGTTTCCAAAGGTGGGGGCATGGAAAGCTGTTTCGCGGTGGACAGAAGGGAGCAGAGCAGAAATTGTGGAGCTGCTACTTGGGAACAATGGTGCCTTCCAAGTCTGTTGCCTCACTGACTGGGGGATTTTGTGTCACTCCTGCCTCTTCTGAGATTTTGCAGCCACTTCCCTTCCCCGAACCTTCATTTTCTCAGATGGGAGGTGCAGATACTGCAAGAGCCTCCTGGTTGAATCAAGGGGTCCGTCGGTATGATGACCCCAATGCCACTCTTGGCAGTGAGTGCTGTCCTGTGTGGCGCATCATCAGCTTCCGCCAGGTAGAGCTGTACCCCTTATCCAAGCTGTCTACTCTGGACTATGTAAAAGCAGAGACGTGCAAGCAGGTTTAGAATATGGCCTTCCACCTTGAAGTGCCCTGGACCCCACTGCTGAAGCCTGAGGCCAGAGACAGGAGGGGGTCTCTGTGTGCCCGTGCAGTGCCCACTCCCCCTTCACGCATGGGAGCAGGTAGCCACTCTCTATAAAGACCCAGTGGAAGAGTGTGCTGGGAACGTTGCCTCTGATGAAATTTTGTTTTTAGGACTGTTTTTGTGTGATTAAAGGAAGAAGGAAAACATGGTTGTCGTTTCTTTTCTTTTTTGTTTGTTTGTTTTCCTTTCCCACAAACATGAGTTGCCTAGAGTATAACACCTGCTACAACCCTGCAGAGACATTTTTCCATGACATGATTACTGAGGATATCTGCCCTTTTCCATCCTAGTGATACTGATGTGGGAGACTCTTTCTCTTCTACCAATGAAGAGTGCCTGTTACACTGACACCCTGGGGAGACTAACAGCTGCCCCCAGGCCCTTTGAACCTCATTTCCCATGGGCGCCATCCACCTGATTTACTGGCTTAGTGGAGGGTGGCCTGTCTCCTTGGCCAGGATTGGGGGGCGGGGAGTGGTGGGAAGCATCAGGAAAGCCTATGAATTTGCTCTATGTGTTGGCATTCTAGGGCAAAGAACACTCTGGTGTGGTGAGAGAACAGGACTGTTTCTGCTCCTTGTGATAGAGTAGAATCCAGTTCGAACCAAGAGACTAAGGAAGAATTTAGTCCGGGGTCTTCAAGCTTTTCTTTAGTCCTAGAAAATCTGTTGCAGCGGAATCTTATTGGAACCCAGACGCATTAAACAGTTGTAGAAGCCGACATGCAGTTGGTTGCGATAGATGGGAAATTGGGGTCGAGGATCCTGAGGCTCCCTGCACCATCTCCCCCATCCCAGTATCTCTGTGGTTTTCTGAGCAGCTCCACATGGGAAACTGAGGCTCAGAGATTGGAATGACTCAGTTATACAGCACCAACAAGCATGTATTTGTGCCTGGGCTGGAAGGCAGATTTCCTGAGGGTGATGTGTGGGGCCTGGAGCCTTCTTTCTGAGCTCAGGACCATGCAGTTCCATGACCCCTAACTCCAGGCAGCCCCCTTTCCACTCCATCCTCCTATCACCCCACTCTGCCTGCCCCCCACAGAGCCAGCAGTAGGGCCTCAGAGTCCATTCCTGTTGGAGCCTGCTGAAGTCCCACCATGGCCCTTGGCTTGGCCTCCCCATTCCAGCCATGACCCAAGAAGTGGGAGGGCTTCATTCTCCTTTAACCAGTTTAAGATGCTTCTTCTGTCTTCTCTGTCAATTTCCATTCTTCATGAAAGCTGGCTTTGGACAGGAATCAAATGCCCTCCTTGATGTCATGTCCCTGGGAAGGCCTTGTGGTTGCTGATAATTCATAGAGTAATAATTGCTCATCATGTAGTGATTGCCATGTCATAGGACCCCGGCCCTCCCGGGGCTTGAAAGTACATCATTAACATTCTGGCCCAGGTCTGCTACACTGCGTTACAAATCTTCCTGCATTCTCAGGGTTCAGAAGTTCTAAGCTGTGAAGCCAGGTGGAAAAGGCACCAGCCAGCAGACAAGATAGCCCTGGTGATGAAGTAGGGGCTGCCACTTAGAGCACAGGAGGAATCCTTTACCGGGTCTCCAGCAGCTGGTGCCCGGAGCTGCACGGTGGATTTTGCAATGAAGAAGGGGAGGTGGGCAGTGGTGGGGCTGGGAGAATCCAGCATGAGTATTGTGCAGTTTCTCTATTAAGCAGCTCTGATAGAGGCTCCCAGTTGTGCACAGTAGTGAGTCACGGAAGAGAAATAAACTTCAGTCTCTTCGTGGATTAGCATTCTTGCAGCATATTTCCCAAGTAAAATGTCAACCGTTCCGAACCCTTGTGCAGAACCGCGTTTGATAGAGCCAAGAACCAAAACAAACCCTGCTGCTTCCTCTGAGTAAAGGGATTAAGGAAAAGATACAATTAAGTGTTTCATTTTAAGTACGTTTATCACTTCATTTTGAAGATAGCATCAATACATGCTCATTTAGGGTAGAACCATTAGAAAATACAGATAAATGAAAAGAATATAAAAGTCAGCCATAATCTCTGAACCAGGGAATAAATACTGTTAGCATTTCTGGTGCCTTTACCTTCTTTCTTTATTTTTCTTTCTTTTTTCCCTTGCCCTGTACATGAGGGTAGAGAAAGTGATATGTTTATTTATCAAATTGCTACTTATTGTGCATACATTTTTATATCCTCACTTTCCACTTAATGTTGTATTGGGACCATTTTTCCTTCTTTTATTCTTTACTCTTATTTTTAATGGAGATACATTACTCAGTTTACAGGAAGCCATCACTTAGTTTATCTTCCTATATGATGAATGTTTCGGCATTTACACCATATTATGATGGAATAATGTAGTAATGAACATCCAAATATATGCAATTTTATTACATCTATATTTATTTCCTTCTATTTTTTTAAGAAGTGAATTACCAAACCAAGGATAATAATTTTTTACAGTTCTTTATATTGTTGACACCCGTTTTTCAAATTGATTATAGAAAGATATAACAATTTGCATATCCACCAGTAGTATATGGAAGTCTCTGGTACATCCTGTGCTCAAAACATTGAGTGATATATTAAACATTTTTGCTACTTTGGTAGCAGTATGGAAACATAATGTTGAAAAATTTACATTTCTTATGGGATTGTGCATTTAAAAATGCAGTCATTGGTCAGTTATATTTCACATTTTGTAAATTACATCTCAGGTCCTTTGCTCTTTTATATTGGGGATGAAGTTTTTCTTGTCACCTCCTATAATCTTTCAGAAGGGATTGATAGTTATTTGTGTCAGATGTTTTGTTCCCATAAATTGTTTGCCTTTGAAGAAACTAATTTCACACAGAGAAGTTTAACAATTTAGTATTTGTATTTTTTTTTTAAGAAAGTCATACCCAATTCACAAAGTAGATACTATTCATCCATACTTTCTTCTAGTATTTTTATGGTTTGATTTTATTTCAGTATAATCTGCCATCTCCTTGGGATTGATTTGGGATGAACTGTGACGTGATGACCAAGCTTTTACGTTTTTCAATATTGGTTTCTACTAACCAGGAATCTTCCCTTTTGCTGTTGGCTTGAACATCACTTCTACCCTATGCCCTGATAAATTTCCCACATCCACCATTGATTTTTAAAACATTCTTAGAGTCTTTTCTCCCCTTTTTTCCCCTCTCAGCTGAAATTTAATCAGTCTTTGTACACTTTTAAAAGGTACTCGTCTGCAAGTAACAGAATGTTCATCTTGAGTGGATTAAACAATAAAGAAGTCTTATTATCTCACATAAAAAGAAGCCTGGAGCTAGGGTGGCTCCAGAGTTGGCCAAGGCAGAATTCTGTGCCCAGATCAAAGGCTTGGGTGTTTTCAATCTTCCTACTTGGCTATCCTCAGGACGTAGTCCGAGCTCTCTTCTTATTTCAGGATGGCTGTGGTGGTTCTAGCCATCATACCCAGAAAGACAGTAGCAAGTGGGAGAAGAAGGTCATCTCTTTCTGTGTGTTGCTTCCTTTTTATAAATGAGAAGACCTTTCCCGGGAGTTGAGCCTGGCTGCTCGTTTTTATGGAGTGATGCTTTTGCTTTTTTGTTGTGACAGTTGAGGTTTTCCACCTACATGCATGTGACATTGACCTATAGTTTCCCTCTCAGATGGTTGTGTTCAACTTGTATGAGGCTTGTACTCCCTGCTTAACATGGATAGAGTATCCCTCATTCTTTTGTACTTGTAGGGACAGAGCTCTTGAAAGTTGGAAATAATTTAACTTGTAAAATTACCTGGGCTGGTTGTCCATCTTGGAGCTATTACTTTGATATCTTGGAAATTCTCTTTCCTGGTTTCTACATTTCCTTGAGTAATTTTTCGTAATCTACTTTATAGAAAATCTCATATAACCCTGGCATTTTCAAATTCATGACTAAAGCTCTGTATCGTTTTTGCATATTTTCAAAGTATCTGTCCGTTGAAATATTTCCCTTTTCATTGCTACTCTTGTGTATTTGTGTTCTCTCCCTTTATTGCTTGATTAGACTAGACAGAAGTTTTTTTTTAATTGATCTTTTTCAAAGAACGAGGTCTAATTTGCTTAATCAATTTTGTTGTATTTTACGTTTCTCTAATTAATTGATTTGTTTTTCTTCCTATCTCCCTGCTGCCTAGTGTTTGTTTTATTGTTAATTTTTAAACTTATTATAGGAGGCATCAGATAATTTATTCTTTCCCATTTTGGAATGCTCTCTATTTTATTCTGAATATAGTTGCTGCTGAATCTTCGTGGTTTTTCTAATGTAAACTGACATGTAACACTCCTACAGAAAAGTGCCTAAACCATCAGTAAATCACAGTGTGTTTTCTTTCTTTCTTTTTTTTTTTAGATTTTATTTATTTACTTGACAGACAGAGATCACAAGTAGGCAGAAAGGCAGGAAGAGAGAGAGAGGAGGAAGCAGGCTCCCTGCTGAGCAGAGAGCCCAATGCAGGGCTCCATTCCTGGATGCCTGGATCATAACCTGAGCCGAAGGCAGAGGCTTTAACCCACTGAGCCACCCAGGCGCCCCTCACAGTGTATTTTCAAAAAGTGAACCCACCCATGCAAATCTACACCCACATCCAGAAATAAGACATCATCAGTGACTCCAGGGGTCACCCCGTGCCCTCTTCGTTCACAACACCCACCAGCAGAAACACTGTTGACTTCTAATGCACGCACTACATACACTGTTGTATCTGCTTTCTTTTGCTCAACATCATGTTTGTGAGATTCATGATTACCGTTGTATGTACTTTAGTTCATTCATTCTTACTGTGTTTTAAAATGTAGGTTTTATTATTATTCCGGTATGGTGAGGACAACAGATCCAGAGAGATGCCTACCACTGAAAAGACAGTTTGTTATAGTTCCCAAGAGTTGGGCGCATGCCCCACACACCACACGGGGCTGCAAATAGAAGCACCAGGGTGAGAGTCAGGCCCCAGAGCAGGCAGGAGAAAGAGCTTTTATTGTGGTTCTTGCAGGAACAAATAGGTGAGGCAGAGGAAGCAGGCTCAGGATTGGGTAGTTTGAACTGACACAATGTCAGTGGGCTCTGGGGTGTAGGGGCTGCTCCTGGCTGTCTGCTATCTCCCCCAAGGATGCAGGCAGAGGAATAGTAGCTCAGAGTGGAAGAGCTCCATAAAGCAGGTGGTTGGGGGTGGGGTGGCAGGCTCTGGATTGGTTAGTTTGCATATGAAAGGCACGCCTGCGGGAGAGTCATTTACAGTCTGAGAATTGGCCAGCCCTGGGAGGAACAGTTTCTCTTAAAGGATTACCAAGACCCTAGGTGGCAAAGCTTCAGAAATACAGAAACTAAAAAGACACGATTAATATATGTTGATGTATAATATGCCTCCTACGACTATTTCACGCTTGGTTTAGGTATTCTGTTGTTGAAGGCACTGGAGCTGTTTGCAGATTTTGTCTCTCACCAATAATATGGCTATAAACATTCTTAGATACATCTTTTAGGGGAACATATATATGTCTTTCTATTGGGTATATCCCTGAGAGTGGAATTACTAGGTCAGAAGGCATGCGTATGATTAACAGATCCCGCAAACACTTATCTAAAGGGCTCGTTAGCAGTTTTATTCCTGGGGGTGGTTCCTAAAAGCTGTGGTTGTGCTTCACTGACTCTCCTCGAACTAACACGGGTTGTTAGTCTTTTACACAGTGGCCATTCTGGTGGGTGGGTAATGGTTTCTCACTGTGGTGGTTTCATTTCCATGATGGTTAATGATGTGGAGCTCCTTTTCATGTGTTTCTTGGTCATTTGGAGATCTTTGTGAGGTGCCCGTTCAAGTCTTCATGCCTTTTTTCGAAAAAATTTGGCTTTTGGCCTTTTTCTTAGTAATTTGTAGGTGAACCAGATATATGTCCTCCACAAATATATATATATTGGCATTGTTCTCACACGCTGTGCCTTGTATCTTTCTTGCTCTTAATGACATCTTTTAATGAACAGAAATGCTGAATTTTAATGTAGTTCAATTTATCCAATTTACCACTTTTTTTTTTTAATCTATTTGTTTACTACATTTGGTGTGCTGTTTAAAAAAAGTGTGTACCTATTTAAGAACACAAAGCTGTCATCCTATGTTTTCTTCTAAATGTTTTCTTGTTTTACACTGCTCATTTGTGTCTGCCTTACATCTGGAAGTGATCTCTATGTAATGTGTGTTTGGAGGCAAGATGCATTAAAAAAAAATACAGGTATTTGATTGACCCAATACTATTTATTGAAAGAATAAACTCTTTTCCCTACTGCTTTATCATACTCCCTTTCTCAGAGGTCAGGTAACTGTATATTGTGGGTCTGGTTTTGGACATCCTCTTCCATTTCATTTGGCCATTTGTATGTGTACCAGTATCATACCATTCTAACAATCAACATTTTTTCTTTTTTGTTTTGTTTTGTTTTGTTTTGTTTTGTTTTGCTTTTGAGAGAGAGAGAGAGCATGCAAGCAAGGGCGGGAAGGGGTGGAGGGGGCAGAGGGAGAGAATCTTAAGCATGACTCCATGCCCAGCACTGAGCCCAATGTGGGGCTCAATCCCAGGATCCTGAGATCATGAGCTGAGCTGAAATCAAGAGTTGGACATGTAATCGGCCGAGCAATCCAAGTGCCCCAACAATCATAGTTTTATCATAGCTCTTGAGTGCTGATAGTGGAAGTCCTCTAGCTTTCTCCTTTTTTTCAAGATAGACATGACTATTCTTGGCCCTTTGCATTTCCTCATACATTCTAAAATTCGATTTTTATTTTCTGCAAAGAAACCCTGAAATTTTTATTGAGATTGCATGGACTTCAGATCAATTTAGGGGGAATTAACATCTTACCAACATTGAGTGTGTGAACATACTCTGCCCCTCAATTTATTTAGATCTTCTTCAGTTGCTCCCAGGAAATTTTGTGGTTTTTACTTAGAGACCTTGAGTAACTTTTGTTTGATTTTTTTCCCCCATATGTTAATATTTGTGATTATATTATAGATAGTATATATTCAAAATATTTTTTACTTGTTTGTTATATGTATATAGAACTATTGTTGGTTTTGCATATTAAACTTGCTTTTAGTGAACTATTCACTGATTTATTCTAATAGTTCACCTGTAGATTCTTAAGATTTTCTACATATATAGTCACATCATATGAAAAATGGGAGTTTGATTTTTTCTTTCCTGTTTTTATGCCTTTTATTCCTTTCTCTTTCCTTATTGCACTACTTAGGGTCTTTAGTTCAAGTTGAATAAATGTAGTGATAGTGGGCATTCTTATGCTTTTCTTGATCTCAGAGGACAGCCTTTTTATAATGCACAATGTTGCATTACATTTGCTACATATTTTTGGAATGCACTTGTTTTAAGATTGACAAAATTCCGGAGTTCGTGCTTTGCTAACAGTTTTGTCAAAAAGGAGTATTAAGGGGCACCTGGGTGGCTCAGTGGGTTAAGCCTCTGCCTTCAGCTCAGGTCATGATCCCAGAGTCCTGGGATCAAGCCCCAAGTCCGGCTCTCTGCTCAGCAGGGAGCCTGCTTCCCCCTCTCTCTCTGCCTGCTTCTCTGCCTACCTGTGATCTCTGTCGAATAAATAAATAAAATCTTTAAAAAAAAAAAGGAGTATTAATTCAGTCAAAGGTTCTTTTGCAACTGTCAAGATAATTATATAATTTCTAGTTTAACTTTCTCCTGTAAATGTGGTAAGTTACATTCACTGATTTTTTTTGTTTTTTTCCACTTTTTGAGGCCACTTATTATTTCTCTTCTCTGGATCAGTGCTACACCTTGCTGTTTTGATTCTTACTATTTTACAATATGTTCCAGTATTCGGAAAGGTTGATACCTTCTGATTTCTCTTTCTTTTCAGAATATTCTTTAAATTTTATTCTGAGATTAGCAATAATTCACCATCATTTGTAAGAAATAATAGAGAAAAATCCAGAGATCCAGGGCAGCCTTTATTAAGTTTCTCCCAGTCGCTGCGCCTTGTAATACTTGGGTACAGTAACACAATGAGGATATTGATACTGATAGAGTTCATGAATCTGATTCAGTTTTAGATTTCCTCAATTTCTTTTGTACTTATGTCTGTGTATGTTTGCTCTGGCATTATGATATGCATACATGACTTACCAGAGTCTACTCATGTCAACATTTTGTTACATCAAGTGATGTCTGGAAATCTGACTTTCATTTAAATGGCTTTTCCTTTTTCACTTTTTTTTCTTTTTTTAAAGATTTAATTTATTTATTTGGCAGACAGAGATCACAAGTAGGTTCCTTCTTCACTTATAAATATCATTGTCTTGCTTCTTAGCTGGTGTTGTAATTTATCTTTTAATCATCAAATATGATTTATAAAACTCATGGGGAAGACAGTCTATTGTATATATTCCTATGACTGCTCTTTTTTTTCTCTTTTTTCATATTTCCGATGCTCCAAGAATTATTCTGTAATTCTAAATATTCTGAATTCTAAATTCTGCAATTCTATATATTCTGTAATTCTAAAATAAACTTCCTTTGGCAATCTTTAAGGATCTGCTAGCCACACATCTTTTAGTTTCCCTTCATTGGATCATGTCTTTATTTCCCTCTTCATCCTCGAAGGATAGTTTTGCCAGAAACATAATTTGTGGATGAGAGTTCTTTTTTTTCCCTCCTGAGAAGTGAGAAGTGGAGAAATGTTGTGCCATTCTCTATTGGCCTCCATGGTTTCAGATGAGAAAGTCAATGTCATGTAAATTGTTTTTCTTCTGGATGGTTTTTCTCTGGACGCTTAAAAAAAATTTTTTTTCATCTTTAGTTTTCAGAAGTTTTATTATGAAGCCTCGTCATGTAGATTTCTTTGAATTCATTCTGTTGGCAGTTTCTGTGTTCTTGAATTTATAGGTTTATGTCTTTCATGAAATTCAAGAAATTACTAACAATACTCCTTCAGCCTCCATTCTTTCTTTTCTCCTTCTAGGATTCCAGTGGAATGAAGTTGAGGTCTTTTGTCCCTCAAGTCCCTAGCAGAGGTCCTATTCATCTCTTTTGCAGTCTGTTTTCTCTCTGCCACTCATGTTGAGGAAATTTCACTGCTCTGTTCTCCAGTTGCTGATTCCATTTCCTGTCATTTAAATTCAATGATTGATTCCATCCAATGGGTTTTTAAATTTTTATTATATTTGTTTCAGTTCCATGATTTCTTTTTCATTCTATTTTGTATACTCTTTGCTGAGCTTTTCTACTTTTTTTTTTCATTTGTTTCAAGAGAATTTGTAATTGCTTGTTGCAACATTTTTATGATGACATTTAAAATCCTTATCAAATAATTCTAACATCTCATCATCTTGGTCTTAGCATTAGTTGTTTTTTTCTCATCCAATTTGTGATTTTCGTGGTTTGGTATGATGGATAATTTTTTTATTATATTCTGAACATTGTGGTAATTATCTTACAAGGCCATGTTCCATTTAAATCTTTTATTTTACTAGGGAGTTCCCCTCTTCAGTTTTGGCACAAAAGTCTGTCCTACTTTTCTCTGCTATGCTTCCAATGACTACTTAATTTTAAGGGCTGATAGTATTTGGTCTACTTAGTTTATCTGGTGCTTTTGGGGGAAAGTGAATGGGTTTCTCTGGATGAGTCACCTGGTACCTCTTGTTGAAGGAAGGGAGTCTCTGGCCTATGAAGCTGAGGACCACTTCTCAGGCTGGACATTTGTGGTCAGATTGCCCTGCCTCTGGGGAACGGAGGGCGCCTCCCTGGTTGAGCCCTGACTGTGGCAGGATTCACCCTTTTGATACCACCTGGTGGCTGTCAGTGGAGGAGGGCATTCTCAGGCCTATGGGGACAAAGATGCCTCATGGATCAGGCACTGGTGGAATCACCCCTGTTACTTTTGCCCAACTGCCCAAATGAAATGTCTCACGGTGCTTCAGGGGAGGCTCAGGCTAACGTGGAAGAGAAGGATTGTCTAGGCTATGCCATTTGTTGCCGAGGAGCTCCTGGGGGTTTCCCTGGCCAGTGCTTCTGGGTTAGACTGGCTAGGGAAGCATGAACCTCCTCGGGCTACCTCCAATTGCTAGATGAGGAGTTCCCAATTCCAGGCCTGAGATGCTTTCTTCTGTTGGTTGGGGACCATAAGACCCTCTGCCACTCTGTGCTTCCAGTCCTGAGTTCCCTAGCCCATGTGCCCTCATCTCCCCATCTTTCAGAGGTCTCCTTTTGTGTTCTCCTGCATCATGTCCAAGGCTTCTAGTTATACTTATGTTACTGTGATATGCTATTCTTTTCAGTGGCTTCTTGATATGTTTGGTTACATAAAGTATTTTTTTGTTTTCTTCTTTTCATTTAAAGCTACTAATAACCTTCTTAGTACACTACAGTCTAAGTTTTTGATGGGTGATATTTTGTCTGTTTACATTCCAAGTAATGGCTAATCTCTTTGGGTGTATGGTCATCATTTTCCTATTCATTTTCTATTTGATCCACATGCTTCATATTCTTTTTTTTTCTCTTCTCTCACGCTTTCTCTCTCTCTCTCTTTTTTTTTTTGACCTTGATCTGGTTTATTTTTATTTTTAATTTTTTAAAAATGTTTATGTGGTTTATTTAAAAAATAATTGTTTTATTTTCTATTTTATAACTGTTGAATCTACATGTATTTTTTAAACCCCACAAGTTATTACTATTCAGTTTGTACAATTGATATTTTTATATTATACACACGTAAGTGCTCCCTCCTATTTTCTGGAAGAGATTGTGTAAAGTAGTGATTATTTCTTCCTGAAGTGTTTGGTGGATTTCATCAATGAAATCATCGATGCCTGAAATTTTCTTTTTTGAAGGTTTTTTTTTTTCTTTTCGTTAAAGATTTTATTTATTTATTTGACAGAAAAAGACTGGGCACAAGTAGGGGGAGCAGCAGACAGGGGGAGGGGAGAAGCAGGCTCCCTCCTAAGCAGAACACCGTGGGTGGGGCTAGATCCTCGGACCCTGGGATCGTGACCTAAGCCAAAGGCAGATGTTTAACTGACTGAGCCACCCAGGTACCCCCCCAAATATATATTAAACACATAAAATTTGTCATTAAAAATCCTTTCAAGGAGTTCCTGGATGGCTCAGTCAGTTAAGTTTCTGCCTTTGGCTTAGGTCATGATCTTAGGGTTCTGGGATCAAGCCCTGTATTGGGCTCCCAGCTCAGCGGGGAGTCAGCTTCTCCCTCTCCCTCTGCTCCCCTCGGCTCTCTCTCTCTCTCTCAAATAAGTAAATAAAATCTTTAAAATATATATTGATGTTCAGGATATTCTGGTTATCTATTTCTTCATGAGTGGATTAGGGTAGTTTATGTCTTTCAAGGAACTGGTCCTCCCTATTTAAGTTGTTTAATTTATGAGCATATAATTATTTATAATATTTACTTGTTCTTTTAAAATCTGTAGTGATAGCTCATTTTCACTGAGGATATTGGTGATTTGTGTCATTATTTCTTGTTCAGTCTGACTAATTTTTATCAAAAGCCTGAGTTTTTCAAAAGCCTACTTTGGGTTTCATTGATTTCTTTCTATTGTTTTTGTTTTTCAAATTCAATGATTATTTCTCTCTTGTTTATTATTTACCTTCTTTTGTTTGTTTTGGGTTTAATTTGCTCTTCTCTAAGGTGAAAAATTAGATTACCTATTTTATGTCTTTAGTCTTTCTCTACTACGAGCTTTTAATGCTATATATTTCCCCATAAACACTGCTTTGGCTACCTTCCATAAAACTTGATAAGTTTTGCCATTATCCATCCATTTATTTTCAATCTGTCTAGCATTTTTGTTTTAATTATGACTTCTATGGGGAGCTCGTAGTAGGGTCTTACTTTTTGTCCACCCTGTCAATATCTGCTATTAAATTGAAATGTTCAGACCATTTCCACCTTAGCTAATTATTGATAGAATTGGATTTATGTCTACAAGTTTGTTAGTTATTTTATTCTCATTTTATCTTGGTATTTTGTGCCCTCTTTCTTCCCTTCTTTTGGATTGTGTATTTGAATATTTTTAATGTTCCATTTTAGTTTATTTATTTGATTCTGGGGGTTATCTCTTTGTATCAATATTTAGGGGCCTTATTTAGGGATATATTGCTCTATAAATCTATAGGTCTATATCTGTATCTATCTGTATCTCACAGTTTACTTTTTGAGTTAATACTGTTCTATGTTACATAAACCGTAACGTATAGATTGTAACATATAGGTTCCTATGACTCTCTCAGTTTATCTTTAGTTTACTTTGTGTTATAGGTCTCACATGTATTTACATACGTTGGAAACCCTCCCATACAATAGAATGACTTTTGAATTTTAGCAGTCATACACATTTAAGAGTACTTCAGGTGGGGAAAAAAGTCTTCAGATATTTACCATTTATTTTATTCTCCTTTACCCCCCAAGAGCCATGTTTCCCTTTGAAATTGTTTTCTTTTAGCCTGAAATAATTCCT
The DNA here is from genome assembly GCF_002288905.1 of Enhydra lutris kenyoni. Lineage (NCBI taxonomy): Eukaryota > Metazoa > Chordata > Mammalia > Carnivora > Mustelidae > Enhydra > Enhydra lutris. The sequence continues at coordinate 37,327,432 of NW_019154096.1, read as the reverse complement.
TTAGCATTATTTGTATGTAGTGCAGGTCTGCTGGCAAAAAATTCTCCTAGTCTTCCTTTTTCTGAGCTCTTAATTCTTCTTTATTCCTGAAGGATATTTTAACTTTGTATAGAATTTTAAGTTGATAGTTTTTTTTATCCTGGCCTCTGCATTCTCTGGGAGAAATCAATGGTCATCCCACTCCTGGTTTCCTTGTATGTAATGTGCTGTTTTCCTCTGGCTGCTTTCAAATATTTTTCCTTGTGTTTTCAGCAACCTGTTTAAGATGCATCTAAGCAGTTTTCTTTGTGTATATGCTTTTAGGAGTTCATTGAGTGTCTTGAAATTATAACTGTCTCTTTTACCAATATTAGGAAATTTTCTGCAGTTATTACTTTAGATATTTTGTGTATGTGTTGGGAGAAAAACTTTTTCTTTCCTTCTGCGGTTCCAATAGCACATGTATCAATATGGATATTTTTAATGTCCAACAGGTCCCAGGCTCTTTCATTTTCAACCTTTTCTGTCCCTATTTGTTTTTCGGGTTGAATAATTTTTGTTTCATATGTGTTCAGGTTCACTAACTCTAGAGCAGTGATGGGTTTCCATGCTGCCTTTAGGTATCACTGCTGTCACCACCACCCTGATCATAGTGAGGACCCTCTTAGGGATAAAACGGAACAGGAATAGAGGGGAGAGAAATATATATAATTTTATGCACATGCATATACATGCAATTAACATAACATATGTCTCTATCTGTGTCTAGTCTACATGTTTGTCTATGTCTGTATGGGGTGGGGGAAAGGAAATTCATCTGTGTATAGTTTGCTTCTCTAAGTTTTTATTCCCGTTCACATTCTGCCTACATTTTTTTGTCACCCATTGGAGTCCTCAGGTAATTGTTTTCTGCATTTTCTCTAGAAATTAGAGTTCCATCAAGCAGGAGCTATGGGCTATAGTAGATTTATGGCAACATTGCAGAACTATAACTCCAGTCATATGTCTTTTAAATAAATTAAGAAAAGAAAATAAAAAATAAAAATGCTTCAAATTGCTATCTATAAGAGGGTTTCTACAACCACTTTATTTCATGGCCATTATCACAAAGTACCTCACCATCATTTCTTGAAGTGTATTTTCACTGGGTACCAAATTCAAGTTTCCAGTTATTTTAAAAAATACTTTACAAATGTAATCTCATTAGTCTTTTGTCTACCTAGATTTTATTTTGAAAAGTCAGTCATCAGTCTTACACCTCTCTAGGGAGAGTGTGTGTGTGTGTGTGTGTGTGTGTGTGTGTGTGTGTGTACTTCCAAGTTGCTTTTAAGATTTTCTCTGTCTTCGATTTTCAGAAGTTTGAGTATAATGCATCTAGGTAGGTATAGTACCCCCCCCAATCCTGTTCTATTTGTTGAGTCAATGGTTTGATGTATTTCATTAGATTTGGGAAATTCTCAGCCTTTATTTCTTTAATATTGCTTGTGACACTTTGGCTCCCTTTTTCAGACAATTAAACATTTATTAGACACGTTTAACAAGAACCCACATCTTCTGTACTATATTTTCCCCTTTTTTTCCACTCTCTGAGCTTCATTTGAATATTGGGTATAAACATGTCTTTGAGTTAACTAGTCCCATCTTCTCTTGGGTCTTGTTTTTACACTGATTTAGTGAATGTCTAATTTTACATTTTTGTTTTACAGTTCATGACTGTCTTTATAATTCTTTTTTATGGGTTCAAATTATCCGTGCAAAAAATTTCAACTTTGTATCCAGGTTCTTTCTCATTTCTTCTGTTTTTCTTAACATATAGATGTGACCTAGATTTACTGTTCATTTTTAAATCTTGGTCTGTTATCACCAATATTCATCTACTAATGATTTAATTTTATTAGCTGTTTTATCTCTCGATTAATTACTTTTTTAAAAAAATTAAACATTTATAGTAGTAATTTTTGTTTTATCCTCAGCTGTGGGAGATATTTATAGGGTGTGGTTTATATTATGTTTCTCTGATGATTGTGAAGTGCTGTGCTCAAGAACATCTGAGTTACTAACAAATCATCTTGATACTATTGAGGTTTGGTTTTAGAATTTGTTACAGTGGTTCTTTTTTAGATTTTACTTATTTATTTGAGATAAAGAGTGAGAGAGAGAGAAAGCGAGCATGAGTAGGGGAAGGGAAAAGGAAAAACAGACTCCCCACTGAACAGGGATCCTGATGCTGGGATCCATCCCAGGACCCTGGGATCATGACCTGAGTTGCAGGCAGATGCTTGACTGACTGAGTTACAGTGATTCTATTGGAGGTCTTTCCCTCACTCTTGTAAACAGGATTCTTAAGCTTAGGACATGGCCTCCTGGGGTCTCAGTTGAAAGTGATTGGTATTCATCAAGATATTGAAACTCAAGTTTTTAGCCTACAGTTTAACATGTCTCTAGCATTTTATTTTATTTCATTTTTAATAGTTTATTTATTTATTTGACAGATCACAAGTAGGCAGAGAGGCAGGCAGAGAGAGAGGGGGAAGCAGGCTCCCTGCCGAGCAGAGGGCCCGATTCAGGGCTTGATCCCAGGACCCTGAGGCCATGACCTAAGCCGAAGGCAGAGGCTTAACCCACTGAGCCACCCAGGTGCCCCGTCTCTAGCATTTTATATCCTCTGAAATATCTGCTCATTTCTCCATCCTCCCAGTGGGTCAATCATATCCTCTTTGCTTCTTTGCAAGCTAGATACACATCTTAGGAGTGATCTAAGAACTTGTGGATAACCTTTACAGAGATATTTTATACTTTCTCACTTCAGCTTCTTTCCCTCTCTTAACACACTTCAGAATTTTATTTTACCTCGGTACCACAAAATGTTCCCTCCATCTAGTGAGGCTGCCGTTCCATGCTGTTGTTTGATTTCCATGGAAAATGGATTAACAGTGTCTTCAGGTAAGTAGATTTAGTGTGAATATCAGGCTCTTCTCATGTTTTTTTTTTTTTTTTCATTATCTCAAATGCAGTCTCATACTGGTTGACATATAAAGGCCTAAAAACAATTACTTTATACATTTGAATAAGTTTTATTATTGCTTACTATGGTAAGTTATGTTATTTTTATGACTCTTCCACATATTTATTCTTGCCTCCCCACCACAGCTTGACACATTGTTCAGCTTAAAAAGTTTTGAACTTTCCGATAAGGGTATCATGTTGTATACCTTGTTGTCTACATAGTATCATGTTGTGTACAACTTAACTTTTAAATTCAATATTATGTTAATGAAGTTTGTTATATGTAGCCAAGCTGTTTAATTTTTAGGGATGTCTAATATTTTATTTTCTGAGTATATGATTTATTTATCTATTTTCCTGAACATGGACTCTTGATTTATTTCTAGTTGTTTTTGTTCCTTCTTATAAACCTTACTGTTATGAACATTATTTGGCATGCATGTGTTTAGGTGCAAGAGTGTCCCTTGACTGTGTATAGACATGGAATTGCTGGGTTATGAATGATCAACTTAAAAACCAACTTATAGGGGCACCGGGGTGGCTCAGTGGGTTAAGCCGCTGCCTTCTGCTCAGGTCATGATCTCAGGGTCCTGCTGAGCAGGGAGCCTGCTTCCCTCTCTCTCTGCCTGCCTCTCTGTCTAGTTGTGATCTCTGTCTGTCAAATAAATAAATAAAATCTTAAATCTTAAAAAAAAATCTTAAATCTTAAAAAAAAACAACTTATAACAACAACAACAACAACAACTTTTCCAAAGTCGTCGTATTAATTTATACCACCAGCAGTGTATGCGATAGCCCTTTGATCCACATCTTCTTCACCCCTTACTATTTTTTTGACTTCTTATTTTTGCCAGTTAAGACTGTAAAGTAGGGCATATTTTGATCTTGATTTGTATATTGCTGATCCCTGTGAAGAGTGAGCATCTCATCACATGTTTATTTAGCATTCATATTTCCTATTAATGTTTACTTCTCATTTTTTCTGTTTATTATAGATTATTGGATTATTTCTGACTTTTTCACTATTAAGTACATTGTTCTCCAGTGTTTTTCAGTTGTTCCTGGAGCTTACAACTTTCTGGCTTTCAGTCATGCACCTATCATCCATGATTTGTATCAGGGTTTTTCCCCTCCATCTCTCTCTTAAAAAAAAAAAAAAAAAAAAAAGGATTTATTTATTTATTTAAGAGAGAGAGCATGAGCGTAGGGAGAGGGAGAGAGAATCTCAAGCTGACTTCATGCTGAGCATGGAGCACAACACGAGAGATGATGACCTGAGCCAAAACCAAGAGTCAGGCATGCTTGACTGATTGCTCCTCCCAGGTGCCACATTTTTCCTTCATCTCTTTAAGGTATCTTTAAAATAATAAATTCTTAGTGAGATTGTTTTCTCTTTGCTTTTAAAATTTAAAATTAAAAAAATTTTTTTTTTGGTTGCCACTTGTTTTTATAAATAAAGTTTATACGTATATGGCCCTACCCATTAGTTTAGGTATTATGTATGGCTGTTTTCAGGCTTCACCAGCAGTTGAGTAGTTGTAACAGAGACCACATGACCTGTAAGCCTGAAATATAAAATTTAAATTTTTTTAAGAGATTTTATTTATTTGACAGAGATCACAAGTGTGCAGAGGTAGGCAGGGAGAGAGAAAGAGAGGAAGAAGCAGGCTCCCTGCTGAGCAGAGAGCCTGATGTGGGGCTTGATCCCAGGACTCTGGGATCATGACCTGAGCCAAAGGCAGAGGCTTTAACCCACTGAGCCACCCAGGCGCCCCTAAAATTTAAATTTAATATAAAAAATAAAAAATAAAAAATTATTTATTTGAAAGAGATAGAGCATGTGTGTGCACATGGAGGGGAGGGGCAAAGGGAGGGAGAGATCTCAAGCAGACTCCATGTTGAGTGTGGAGCCCCATGAAGGGCTTGATCTCACAACCCTGAGATCATGACCTAAGAGGAAACCAAGAGTCTCATGCTTAACTAACTGTGCCATGCAGGCTCCCCTAAAATTAGTACTTTTTGTCTAAATTAATGGTAAAAAGATTTTTTTTTATATTTTCTAGTAAAAGCTTTTTAAATTTTGTTGAGATATAATTTGCAAACAATAAAATGCACCCATTTTAGCTGCACAGTTGGATGAGTGATGATAAAAGTGTTCATCCAGATAATCACCACTCTGTTGAAGGGGTGGAACAGTCTCATGCCCCTTTGAATTCAGTGCCTGCCTCTGCTGAATACAAATGATGATCTCATATCTGTCGCTACAGAATAGTTGTGTCTATTCTGGAACATGTAAATAAAGTGCATAGTCATCATTTGTATCAACGTTCTTAGCCTAATGTTTTTGAGTTTTTCTATGTAGTTTTGTATATGAGTAGTTTGTTCCTTTTTATTGGTGAACTGCATTCCATCATATTAATATAAGCACAATTTAATGGACTTTCAGAATCTTTCCAATTTTGGATCATGAATACAGCTACTAAAAACATTCACATACAATTTATCATGTGGATGTGAACTTAAACTTTTATTCCTCTTATGTGAATATCTAGGGGTATGGCAATTGTGTGTCTAGCTTTATAGGAAACTACCAAACTTGTTTTCCAAATTGATTATACCATTTTGCAATACCATGACAATGTGTGAAAGTTCAAATTGCTCCTCATTTTGTCAAAACTTGGTATAGCTACTAAAGTTTTATCATTCTGGTGGTTGTGCGGTGGTACCTCTGATTTCAAATTCCTCTTCTGAAATAACCAATGATGTTGAGCACCTTTTTATGTACTTCTTTGAAATTCCTAATGTGTTCTTTTCTGAAGTATCTATTCAAATCTTTTGCCCATTTAGAACATTGGGTTGCTTGTCTCCTTTTGTTGTGTTGTATGATTTCTCTAATATTCTGGACACCAGTCATTTGTTGATATAGATATAGATATAGATATAGATATATTCTAGTCAATATATTCTCTTCTTATTTCCTTAATGGTGTTCTTTAAAGACTTTAAGTGTTTAATAGTTATGCAATCCAAGTTATCTTTTTTTTTTTTTAAATGACCAGTGCCTTTTGTTTGCTATATATATAAACAAATCTTTGCCTGCCACAAAGCTACAAGTATTGTCCCCTGATTTTTGTCTAGAAGATTAATAGTTTTAGGTCTTACTCTTCTGTCTGTGATCCATTTTGAATTATTGTTTTGCATATGGTGTGAGGTAGGCATCAAGTTTGTTATTTATTTACATATGGTATCTAACAGTTGTAAAAGCTGCCCTAATGAATTACTTTGGCATCTCTGTTGCAAATCAATTGAGCATGTATATGGGATCTTTTTTCTGTACTCTCTCTTCTGCTTCATTTTCTCTACATCTGTCTCTATGCTAATATCACACTTTATTACTGAAACTTTATTGTAAATCTTAAAATTAAGTGATAATAAAAATTGTCTACTTTTGTTCTCCTACATAAAAATTATTTTTTCTATTTTAGGTCCTTTTAATTTTTAGAATCACAGGGGTGCCTGGATGGCTCAGTTGGTTGAGCATTGAACTCTTGATTTCTGCTCAGGTTGTGATCTCAGGATTGTGGGATAGAGCCCCATCTTGGGTTCCACACTGAGCATGGAGACTGCTTGGGATTCTCTCTCTTTTACTCCCTTTGTCCTTCCCACACTTGTGCATGCTCTCTCTCTCTCTAAAAAAAATAAAAATTAAAAATTAAATTCTTAGAATCACATAATTTCTTTAGAATTACACTGTCAATTTCTCAAAATACCTGCTGGGATATTTTGAAGGACTGTCAAATCTTTTGACCCATATGGGGTTTATTAGACATCTTAATGTTGAGTATTTCATCCATGAACATAGCAACCTTTCCATTAACTTAGGTTTTATTTTATTTCTCTCAGCAATATTGTATAATTTTTAATGTATAGGTCTTACATATATTTTATTTAACATATCATTATGTATTTTATATGTTGTACAGTTTCAAATGTTATGTTTAAATTTCATTTTCTGATTGGTAATTGCTGGTATGTAGAAATACGCTAGATTTTTACATTTTGACATTGTACCCAAAGATCTTATTAAAATTATATCTTAGATCAAATAGTTTTTTCCTAGATTTCTATATACATGACCAGAAAGGAAGCCATCTTCTTTCTACCTCCCTTCCTCCTCCCTCCTCTCTTTTTCCTCTTTTCTTTCTTTTTTTCTCCACTTTTCCTTTTATACCTCTAATAAGATGTTGAAAAGGCATGGTGAGGGGCACTTGGGTGGCATCTGCTTTTGGCTCAGGTCATGACCCCAGGGTCCTGGGATTGAGTCCTGCATCAGGCTCCATGCTCAGCCCGGAGACTACTTCTCCCTCTCCCTCTCTCCCTCCACACCCCCACCCCCGCTTGTGTGTTCTCTCTCTCTCTGTCAAATAAATAAATAAAATCTTAAAAAAAAAAAAAAAGGAAGAAAGAAAAGACATGGTGAAAGTTGATACCTTTTCCTTGTCGTGATCTTAGTGGGGAAGTATTCAGACTCTTACCATTAAGTAAAATGTGAAATGAAAGTGCTCTTTGAACATGCTCTTATCCAGTTCCTACTTTGCTGAGATTTTATCATAAATAAACTTTGAATGTAATCGAGTTTTTAATGAAACTATTGTGGTTATTATGTTAACTTGTGGCTTTATTCTGTTAATGTGATGGATTATATTGATTGATTTTTGAATGGTAAGACAACCTTGCACTTCTAAGATAAATTCCCCCATGGTCACAATGTACCCCTTTAAAGTGGATTTGATTTACTTTTATGAGCGATGTGGATCTATCATTTTTATATCTTGTAATGTCTTAAGTATTAAAATAAGAATAATGCTGACCATATGAAATGAGCTAGAAAGTATCCTCTTGTTGTCTAAAATTGTTTGTGTGAGATTGGTATTTTTTCTTCTTCAAATGGGTGTTTGGGTAAAACCATCTAGTTCTGCAGTTTTCTTTGTGGGAAACTTTCAAATTATGAATTTAATTTCTTCAATAGTTATAGGCCTATTTAGAATTCCCCTTTCTTCTACTGTCAGCTTTGGTCATTTCAATCTCAAAACTTTTTTTTTTTTTTCCATTTCATATATGCTTTCAAACTTATTGACATATCTCATTTTTAACATTTCTCCACTCTTTTTCTCTCTGTGGAATATGTAGTTGTGTCCCCTCTTTTGCTCCCTAAATTGGTAATTTATGCTTTCTTTCATTTTCTTTCTCCACTTGATCAGTCCAAAAGGGTTTTATCACTTTTCATTGACATTTTCAAGAACCAATTTATGACATCACTATTTTCCCCATTTTTTTCAATTTCATATATTTCCCCTTTTAATATTCTCTTAATTCTGTTCTGCTTTGTTTTAATTTGATCTTCTTTTGCTCTCCTAAACAAAAGCTTGGGTCATGATTTTATGCCTTTTTCTTTTTAGAAATGTGTATTTAGGAATGTCATTTTTTGCTAAGTTTCCCACAAACTTTGATGTATTTGGATGTGCCTTTTGTTTTAGTTCAAAATATTTTCTAATTTCACCATAATTTTTTGACCCATCGTTTATTTACTTGTATATTTGAACATTTTCATCACTTAGAAAATATTTAGAATATTTTGTTACTAATTTTTTAACTGATTTTGTTTTGGTTACGGAATATTGTGTGTATGATTTTCGTACTTTTAAATTTATTGAAACTTGTCCAATGGAAGAACAAGAGTTCATGTAGGTGAGTAGTACTTCCTTTGTACTGTAGTCGTTAATGTGTGTTCCATAAATGCCAGTTGGGTGAAGTTTGTACATAGTGATGTTCCAGCCTTCTGTACAGTTACTGATATTTTTTACATATCAATTGCTGAGAAAAGAATATTGGAATTTTCTGTCATTTTTGGTACATACATAGATGAATTATTACTTTTATTTTATTTTTGAAGTGGGGAGTGGCAGAGGGTGAGGGAGAGAGAATCTTGGAGCAGGCGCCACACCCAGCATCTACTGTGGGGCTGGATCTTTCAACCCTGAGATATGACCTGAGCTGAAGTCAAGATTTGGACTGAACCACCCAGACGCCCTTCTTATATTATTATAAAAAGACCTTATACACTGGTGCTCATCCCCTGACTTCTTGATCCACTCTAATTCTCTTTGCCCTCAAATATCATCTCTGCTGGGCTTCATGGTTTATCTAGTGGTATGAACCAAACCCTGATGTTGGTAAGTCTGAGCTTCTAGGGATAATACTTCTCAGGCTGGGTAACTGTACTTGTAATTCATTCTTTTTTTTTTTTTTTTTAAAGATTTTATTTATTTGACAGAGAGAGATCACAAGTGGGCAGAGAGGCAGGCAGAGGCAGAGAGAGAGGAGGAAGCAGGCTCCCCGCAGAGCAGAGAGCCCGATGCGGGACTCGATCCCAGGACCTTGAGATCATGACTCAAGCTGAAGGCAGAGGCTTAAGCACTGAGCCACCCAGGTGCCCCTTGTAATTCATTCTTAATTGGTCAAGGCAGCACCAAGAGGCACCCAGATAGAGCACAGGCTTTTCTCCCTGCCCCCACTATGTAAGCAGGGTTATACCCTCCCAGTAAGCGTCCTGTCTTCTCTTTTCACTTGCTGGTCCTTGGACACAAAGAGTTAAAGAGAAAGAAGGAAAGTAAGGAAGCAAAAACGGAAGGAAGGAAAGGGAAGGGAAAAGGAGGGGAAGGAAGAAAAGGAGTCTTTATTTCTTGCTTTCAGAGTACTTGATCAGATATTAATATAGCCACCACACCTTTTCTATGTGTGGCTAGAGTTTGTGTGCCTTTTTTCATCCTTTTATTTTAACCTGTTTCTTTACATGTAAACACATAGACAACCTACTTGGCTTAAAAAAATCTGTTCCAATAATCTTTACCTTTTATGTGTGTTTTTATTTTGTTTGCATTTGCTGTAAGTATTTATATGCTTAGATTTAGGTCTGTAAGTCTGCTATTTGTCTATTTGTATCATCTGGATTTTTTGTTGTTTCTTTCTCCTTTACTATCTTCTTCTGTATTATGTCTAGTATTCCCTTTTATCTCCTCTATTGGTTTATTAGACACATGTCTTTAATTTTTTTTAAAGATTTTATTTATTTGACAGACAGAAATCACAAGTAGGCAGAGAGGCAGGCAGAGAGAGAGGAGGAAGCAGGCTCCCTGCTGAGCAGAGAGCCGACATGGGGCTCCATCCCAGGACCCTGGGATCATGACCTGAGCTGAAGGCAGAGGCTTTAACCCACTGAGCCACCCAGGCACCCAATGTCTTTAATTTTTAAATGTATTTTAGTGCTTGTTATAAGGTTTGTCATAACCATTTTTATCACCTTCTACCTTCAAATAATATACCAATTCATGTGTAAATAAGAATTTAGAACAGTATACTTTCAACTTCCACTATCCCATATTTGTCACTGATTTTGTTTTTACTTATGTTTTAAGGCCACAGTTTATTGTTATTAATTTTGTTTTACACACGCAAATGTCTTTTTTTTTAAATGTCGCTTAAAAATGAAAAAAAAAATTAAAAATCCATTTTATATATACAATTTCCTTCACTCTCTATTGATTGGATAGATCTACGTTTCCTTGTGATATTACTTTCCAGCAGCCTGAAAAATCTTCCTTTAAAAGTTTTTGTTGGGAATTTCATTGTCCATAAATATGTTTTCTTTTTTCTAAAAGGATTTTATTTTTGCTGCATATTGATAATTAAAAAAATTTTTTTTCACCATTTTGTTTCATTATCTTTTGACTCATATTATAGTTGGTAAAAAGTCTGTAGTAACTTTTATATAATTTTTTCTACTCTAAACAGTATTTCTTTTTTCTCTGCCTGATTTTTAAGCTTTTCTCTTTATTTTAGTAGTTGGATTATAATGTGCCTTGGTGGTGCGTGTGTGTGTGTGTGTGTGTGTGTGTGTGTGTGTGTGTGTGTGTATTTATACTGCTTGGGATTCTGGTGAGGCTACAAGGCTCTCTTCTTCTTTCTCTTTTCTCTCAAGGGTCACAGTCCTGCACTGCCTTTTACTGAAGACCTGAAATAGTTGTTTCCTATTATTTAGTGCAACTTTTTAAGTTATTTATGTTGGAAGGGCTAACTTGATACTGATTACTCTGTTCTGACTGGGATTAAGTGTACTTCTTATTAAAGTTCAGATGTTTTTCTTTTAAACTTAAGGTCTGAATCTATCAGGAAGTAATTTTTGTGCATAATGTAAGTTAGATATGATTTTTTTTTTAAGTTATGGACAATCACTTACCCCAGTTCCATTTATTGACTAGTACTTTCCCTAATGCATTATCATGCCTGCTCCTCCCCTATGACAAATTTCCATATACATGTGGGTCTGTTTCTGGGCTTTCTATACTATTCCATTGGCCAATTAATTTATCCTTGTGCTAATACTGAGCTATCATCATTTCTATAGCCTAATAATACGTTACATGGATTATACTATCTGTTAAGTTTTCTCTCAGTTCTTCAGAAATTTCTTAGGTATTCTTATCTCTTTATTCTTTCAAGTACCTTGGAAAATACGCTTTTTTTGGTTAGCATTTCTTTGCCTGTATGGATCAACCTGGGGAGAATTGATATCTTCACCATATTATGTCTATCTTTCCTTCAACATGGGTTAACTGTTCATTTTTTCAATTCCTTAATGACCTTCAGTAATTTTTTATAATTTTTTTCATATGGATCATGCAAATATTTTGTTAGAATTATCTGCTATTATAAATGCTGTCCTTTAAAGATATTTTTTTCTAATTGTTTGGTGCATAGACATGCAATTGACTTTAAATGAATAGATCTTATAATCACTCTTCTTGGTAAACCCATCTGTTATAGCTATTAATTTTTCTCAAGATTATTTTGTTTTGTATATACATGAACATGTAATCTAAAAATAATGACTCTTATTTCCTCCTCTATAATCCTTAAGTCATTTTTTTCCCCAAATTTCTCTTATTGTATATTCTGTAACCTCTAGTATAATGTTGAATGGATTTGGTAATAGTGAGTATCCTCTTGTCTTTCTGATTTTAAAGTAATTGCTTTACTATTTCCCCATTTGGGATTATGTTTATTAAATATACTTTGCAGATACCTTTTATCAGATTAAAGAACTTTTCTTAATATATCATGATTTTCATCATGAATAGATATTGAGTATTATGGAGAGCTTTTTCTGTCTCTGTGAGGTAAGGACACGGGTTTTTTCCATTAGCCATTTAGAACTTTCTTTCAGATATTTTTGTTTAGATTTTTTGCACCTATTTCTATGAATGAAATGGTTTGGTGACATTTTCTAGTATTACTTTTGTGTATTTTGAGATCAGAATTATAGTGGGTCAGAAGATGATTTAGGTCTGCTCCTTCTTAGGATTCTTTAAAGAATATGTTCTCTATAAATTTACTATAGGTTGCTTGTAAAGATGCCAAGAGATTATTTGGGGGTAAAATATAAATTACTGCTTTAAAATTTCTTGAAAAGCTATAGAAATTGTCATGTATTATTTCTTCTTGGCTCATTTATGTATTAGTTTTAATATATTTTTGTTATTAGTTATTTAGTTTAACAAATATATTTCTAAAATTTTTATAAGTTATTAGTGTAAAAGAGTTAATATTCTCATATTTTAAATCTCTGCTATATTAGTAATTGAGAGAATATGTCCATGCATGTGGGTGGGGGAAGGGACAGAAGGAGAGAGAGAATCTTAAGCAGGCTCCACACCAAGCCTGACATGGGGCTTGATCTCATGACCCTTGGATCATGATCTGAGTAGAAATCAAGAGCTGGACACTTAACTAACTGAGCCCCCCAGGCGCCCCTTATTCATGATATTTTTTATTTGTAACTTTTTCTCTTTCTTTTTCTTTAAAATCAATAATCCAAGAAGCCTGTTTTGTTACTCCTTAAAAAAAAATAGATTTCATCCTTGATTTCATTCTATTTTAACAAAGCAAATAGCCCAAAATTTATAGTCAGATTCTAGCTACAGTGATTATTAGTTGTGTGGTTTTGTGTACATTACTTAAGCTCTCTGTGCTTCAGTTTCCATCTTTTCCTAAATAATATGGCTATTATGAGGATGAGTTACTAAAACGTAAGACACTTAAAAGAGTATGTGGCAAATAGTTATATAAAAATAATTTTTTAGTAAGCAAATCTTTTGTCCTTTTCTGTTCTTACCTTTATCTCCTTTCTTATGTATTTTGAGAATTATTGTTATCTTCTTTCTAAATGTTTAGGTCTTGCTCCTCTTCTAATATAAGAATTGGAAACTATATATTTTTCTCAAATTACCACTTTTGCTACATTCTATAAATTTTGTTATGTGGTAGTGCTGATGGTTATTTTATTATTATTTAGTGCTTTGTGGTTTTGAGCTATCCATTATAAATTTTTTATGATCTCTGAGTTACTTAGAAGTATTTAAATTTTATATATATATATATATATATATATATATATATATATATATACACACATACACACACAGGAATATCTTTTGTTTTTATTATTAATTTGTAACTTTTAGTCAAAAACATAATTTGTCATGTTTAGTATATAAATGGTTTTTACAAATGTCCCATAATATATCTGAGAAGAATGTGTATTTTTAAATTATCCAGTGCATAATTATATGTTTATTAAATCATACTGTTCACATCTTCTATATCTTTGGTAATTATTTGGTCTGCTTGACCAGTGATTGAAGTAGCTTCTTAGAAATTAATCACTATGTTGCTAGATTTTTACATTTCTCTTTGCAGTCCTGTGCATGTTCACTTTATACATTTTGTGGCTAATTATTAGGTACATATTTGTTTAGACAGATCTTGATTAAGGTCTTCAACATTTTCTAGTGATTCTCTGCATTCTTTATATTTCTGCCTTAATGTTTATTGCGTCTGATATTATTTTCATCTTTTTTCTTAATTAATATTGCATGGTATATTTTTTCTCATCCTTTTTCTTTTAACCTCTCTGTGTCCTTTGAATTTTTCTATCATTTGAAGATTTGATTTAAATTATCCATCTTTTTCTGCCTTTTAATATACCTTTTGCCTTTTCCCAAATGATAAAAATGTACCATTAGTTTCTCCCATTGCCCACATCATCTTGTTATTTTCTAGAATTTTCATTTTGGTTTCTTATAAATCTACTTTGTTTTTTTCTTTTGGGGGTACTCTTAGTCCTTTGAATACAAAAGGCAACTTTATAGGTATTTTTCTCCCCTTCTTTATGAATCTCTTAGAACATGCTAGATGTGTTTTCTTTTCTTATTTGAATACTGTCTCACAGTCTTTTAAAAATGTCCCTTTGTGTGACAAGCCTAATGAAGCTTTGTATGTCTGACAGTTATTTTATGATGTTTGAAAGGCAATTTGGCTGGATATAAAATTCAAGATTTAATGTTCCATTGTTTCAAAGCCTCGAGAAAGAGACTCTATTGTCTCATGAGCCAGTGTTGCTGCTGAGAAGTCTGATGTCCAGTGGTTCTCATAGGTTATCTGTTCTTTGAGGAAACAATTTGAAGATTTTCCTTTGTTTTGGGTATTCTTCAATTTCATTATAATACTGATTCTTACATTTTCTTATTTTCATATATGCCATCCTGTAGTGATTTCACTCCAGGGTCATTCAGGATCCTTATTAAAGTCTTAGATAATGTGTCTCCAGAATTTCTTCATTATTTCCTCCTCCACATACTTCATGTTCTCACCCACAGACTTTTCTGTTTCTTCCTTTGCTCTTCTCCTTTCCTTTTCTGTGGTGCCCAGTGTGACCCAGGGTGGTGGTGGTGGTGCTTCTTCTTCCTCCTCTTTCTTTTCTTAAAGATTTTGTCTATTTATTTGACAGAGAAAGACAGTGAGAGAGGGAACACAAGCATGGGGAGTGGGATAGGGGAAGCAGGCTTCCCGCTGAGCAGGGAGCCCAGTGTGGAACTCGATTCTAGGAAGCCAGAATCATGACCTGAGCCAAAGGCAGATGCCTGGCTCACGGGGCTTCTACTACCATCCTAAACCTTGCTTTCCTCTTTCCCAAAGAGGGCACTTAATAGTGGTGGGTTGTTTGTTTTTTGATATTCTACCTACATGGGGGAGGAAAGAGGCAGATCGGCATATAACTATCAGAAATGCAAAGATTCAATTTAAAATAGATAAACTATGTGCTTAAGTTATTTCAGTGTTCAGTGTCATCATTTTTCTACTGTGATTTGCCAGTCTTGATTTCTGTACTGTGCTTGATTTCTGTACTGTGTTATCTCTTTCAGGTGGCTGGATTAATATATTCATGTGATTTTTTTCCAAGTATGTCTCTTTTTATTAATTTCTGAGCCTTTTATATCTGGCACGGCCCTTCTTAACCTATAACGCACTTCTTATGTTATTACATAAGCTGAAGACAACACTTCTTTTTTCGTTTATAATGTAAGAAAGGAAAAATCTGAGATCACACTGATTTTAGTCAGTGTAATTTTTTTCTGTAAGAGTTTGTTGTAGCATATACCCTTTCTTCAATTAAAGTATTTTTTTTACCAGAATATATCTTGATTTATTTGAAATGATTTTGTTTTGAACATTGTAAGTTCCTTTGATTTACCATTGATTCATTTAAAACTCAAAAACCATTTCTTTGTGTCTTCTTTGGTTTTGTTAAGTTGTGCGTGTGTTTGCTGGTTTGTACGTCTATTTCCCAAGAGTCTTCTGCAATTCTGGTGTTGCTCCCCATTTTCAGTCCTCCCATACTTTTCATTTTAGCCCTTGTCATTGCTGTCTCTCACATTGCCAGGAAGACAAGGTGTCACCTCACCAATTCTGTCTTTGCTTCATTGATCCCAATGTAGACTTGAACTTGGAAATTAGAGGTTTGGTTTTATTTGCAACCCTTCCTTCTTTAATTCACCAACTCCCTTCTTAAGCTCAGGTTTTATATTTGTGTCTCTTCCTGTGACTTTTTTGTCTTAGCTCATTTTCTTCTTTTAGTTCTTTTTAACAGTTTCATAAAAAGAGAAATATCCTCTGAATTATTTTGCAAATGTTGTTTACTACATTGTACATTGTTCTATCTATGGCTGTTCTCTCTAGCGGTGGAAATAGATTACTCAGGAAACTACTATAATGCCTGCTGTAAGATGTTAAGATTCTTTCTGAAAGTGTCTTGGCCAAATGAGCTTTGCTAGTGGGGACTACATTTCCCAGGATTCAGTGTATCCTCACCTGTTCCGTTTCTTCTCCACTTCTTGCCCTATAGTTCTCTGGCAGTTGTTTTTCCTGAACGAATTTGGAGCATTTTCTGAAAGTATGTTTGGGGGACAGTAGTTCTTCTGAATGTGTATGGACGTTATGTGAAAGGTAAAAATGTCATGTATCCAAATGTAATTAAGAAATATTGAATGAAACAAAACTGTAAAAGATTTTTTGCTGAATGACTTCTGAGAGTCTTTAATGGTGCTGTAGCTCCTTGGGATGGGGCTAGCTGAAGCTCTTTGAGCTGTACCTTATACGATGGGTGTTCCACAGAATACCTTTTGGGAACCTTTGCTGTCACAAGTTGGGGGAGATCCAGGAAGTCGTCTGGCTGCCCAGGAGCAGGAAGCACTGGGAACTGATGCATACTCGTCAAGTTAGCATAGACCCTGGGCTCCAATCTCAAGGGCAAGCGCAGAAGGGGAGGGTAACGTTAGAATATCCGCTGATGATGTTTCAGAAAGGTGAGGCTGTCCTATCTTTTGCAGAAGAGTATAGGTGGTACACTGATTATATTTCTCCATTCATATCTGACAACCTTATATTCAATGGCAATTTCCCCAGTATTTACAATAGGATGGTTGCCAGTATTGTCCTCCTCTTTTTTCTTTGATTTCTTAAAAAATCATTTCTGTGTCTTTATAAATATTTTAGTTAGAAGTTGGGGGAGAATATGCCATCTGCCATTTTAAATCAGAGACCTACCTAAATAGTGCAAGCGGTTGGTAAATAATCCACATTGAATTTGCTGTCTCTTTGGGGGCAGGGAAGGCAATCACTTGGAAGTATGCCAGCTTTATGCATCCCCATGAGTGTCTGACCTCAGGGGCACAGCTATGTTGCCTCATGATTACAGCAGGCAAATGCACGGTCTTATCTCTCGCTCAGCTGCTTTCACAGCGTGGGGTTCTATTGGCACCCAGTGGCAAGGACTGACTGCACCCCAGACACTTGTTTAGAAATAAAACTTTGAACTTGCCACTACTTAAACCCCATTAGAGAACCAACACATTTAGTAGATTACCTGAAAGTTCTTCAATGTATCCATCCTTTAGGTACTCTAATGCTTATGCTCTGGGAAGGCTGGGCATCGAGGATGCCTCCTCTGTTGAGAATCGCTCTCCTTCATGGCCACCCAGAAGTATTTCTGGTGTGATGTCATTGGCTGTCATTGAGGGGCAGGGTTAAAAGCATGCTTAAGAATTAAGAAACTCAGTGCTCCTGGGTGGCTCAGTGGGTTAAGCCTCTGCCTTCGGCTCAGGTTATGATCTCAGGGTCCTGGGATCAAGCCCTGAATAGGACTCTCTGCTCAGCAGGGAGCCTGCTTCCCCCCCTCCCCCACCTGCCTCTCTGCCTACTTGTGATCTCTCTCTCTTCCTATCTCTCTCTCTCTGTCAAATAAATAAATAAAATCTTAAAAAAAAAAGAATTAAGAAACTCATGATTGACTTTATTGTAGGCATGAGCTTGAAAACACTCTCTTCCTGACATGGGTTTTCTCCATAAGCACTGACACTCTGAGATTCAATCTCAGGGATGGAATAGCTATGCTTGTTCTTGTCCTACAATATTATGAATCATGTAAATGATTAAGTTACTGATCATGTTAAGTACCTAAAATGATGGGTGACAGAGCTGATATTCAAATCATTATGGCAGACTCAGGGAGGCTAACGAAATAACCTCAGCAGGGGAAAATCTACAGCCTCCATTTGGGTAAAAACAATCCATTGAAACACCTGTCCTGACAGATTAATACAGCATTTCCAAGCATCTGTTCTGAGCAACAGTACTTCAAGAAGCTGCTTCCCGAAGGAGGGGCTCCTGGGAAAACGGAGTATGAGGAATGCTATATGTTAGATCTATCTTATGATGATTCACAGCACACGTTAGCATATTAAAAGTCTGTAGTAAAGAAATCTGTTTAATTTTTGCTGGAGCCATTTTTTTTTCTTCCCAAGTTCATTTATTAGAGGACTTTCCTTGTTGCTGCTGCCGCCGCCGCTCTTCACCATCGGATCTAGTACTGTTTGAGGACTGCTCTGTAGAGTTCGCTTGACAAATGCTGGTTTCAGTCTTGCCACCTAGGACCCCTGGGTTTTTCCTCATACGATGGGTTGTCTCCCAGTGTAATCATGCTCTGATTTTTCATAGGCTCGTCCTTATTGCCTGGAACTTTGTTTTCCTGGCAATAGGAGCAGTAGTTCCCACCTGCGGGGTGTCTAGAACATGTTACACCTGGGGCAAAGTTCGTATCGATCGGTAAAACCAGAAAGCTGGAAGATGGCGCCCTGCACTAGGGTCCGGCACTAGGGTTGGAGAATGTCTGACCACTGGTGGTCTAGAAGCAGGACTGGGTTCCTTCCTTGGCTTCTTCACAGACCTTCTGGGCCCGTGCTAGATTCTGTGAGTGATGTTATGAATAAGATAGAGATGTTGACTTCAAGGGCCCAACATCTGGAATGGGGACAGCTAAGCGAACAGACGGTGGGCTGGCATGTGGCTGGGGGCTGGGGTAGGAGACCCCGGAAGAGGAAGTGATGAGTCGAGGTGCAGGTAAAACTGGATTGAAGAGCACACCGCTGCGCTGCTGGCTGGACAGGAGGTGCCAGTTGGTGGCAGGCTGCGGCTTCCCGGCCGGGGGAGCAGGGACCAGGAGGCTACCGCTCGCGACACAAAGCAAGTGCTGATCTGTGCTTCTGCTGGGGGACGGTGCATTCAGAGTGGCCAGACCCAGAACCTTGAGGAAAGGAAGCCCGAAGATGGAAAATGGGTCTGGAGGGGCTGTGAAGGCCCATCTTCTGAGGATTGAACTACATACAGAAAGTGGGGGCACCCCCACTCTGTGCCAGGGACACTTGAGCGGAGCTCTAACATCTGGCACTTGCCAGATGTTTAAACTTGAGAAAGCCTCTTAGAGATTTGGTAAAGGTCCTTTCTTCAGTTGTTAAATGGGGACTATTTGCAAGGCGTACCTAAGGTTGTGTGGGCCTAGCCCAGTGCCTGGCATATCTTCTGAGCTCTGTGCAGATTACCTGCTATATAATAGCTAGGTTTCATTGTGGAAAGATCATTCTGTGCGGAGAGGGGCGGGGGAAGAGGGCCTGGAGCCATGAGGGGCGGGAAGGTGGCCACTGAGATAGTCTGAGAGAGAGACATTCTGAGGACAGAGGAGAGCTCCAGCAGGGGAGACTGGAAAACCTTGAAAGGTTTGAAGGAATCCAAGAAGGGAAGTGGCACTTGAGGGCTGCTTGGGAGGACTAGTGACCTTGGATAATTGAGACCTTGCCTCCCAAAAGCCCACAGGACCCTAGAAGTAGTCCCAGGACTGTATGTCTTCTAGAAGAGCGGGAGTGTGCTCTGTGTTGTTCCAGAAGGAAGAGCTTGTAGGAAGACAGCTTTCAACTAAAGTAAGTTTCTAACAGAGCTGTCAGAAGATAGATATCATAGGCTGCCTTGTGAAGTAGTGAGTGCCCCATCACTGGGGTTACTCAAGGGGAGTCCAGATGCTATGGAGGGGATTTCTGTTGCCCATGGGATTTTTGACTCTCTGTCATCCAAAGGGCCTTCCAGTTCTAAGCTTCTGTAATTTTGAGCCTTATCTGGATTTTAAAGTAGTCACTAGTTCCTAAAACCAGTCATAAAGATGAGGGCAGATTTAAGACTGCACCACACAAATAACACACAACACAGCATTTTCCTTTCTGTCATGATAGAGGGATTTGCATATTTGGATCCAGGCTGGACAATCTCATATCCTTGACCTTGAAAACCTTTTGGAAGCCTCTTAACACCTGTGTCAGGCCATGTGGGTGCTTGGTGGCTCCCACTCAGGATAAGGTGCTCAATCCAGTGCCTGTTAAAGGCGGGAGCGAGGCACGATGGGCTTTCCACCTGCATCTCCCCGAAGATGCCGACACGGAGTTCCTCCTCTGTACGTCTGAGCATCAGGCACACAACTCATCCACACTTACCTTGTTTGAAGGTGGTAGGAAGAAAAGGAGCACCTTGGCCATCCTGGGGGGTGTAGGACTCGGCGGTGCCAGGGCTCCCAGAAACCTGAACATCCTGACCAATGGGAAACACCCCTGTCCACGAGTAGTTCTTCCTGCTGGACGCCTGCCTTAAGTGGGGCCGCTGTGAGACCCAGAAGTGTAGTAGAGACCCAAAGTAGGCACCTGACTAAATCAGGTCGTGAGTAAGGACCTGAATTGCTTTCTGCTTTGCTGGGCTGCTCCCTCAGGAGCCCTCACTCTGGTGTGGTTTTGTAGAAGGTACATTGTGGTGGCTCCCCCTGTGGAACTCTGTGGTGTTCTTTCCTGCCATTCTGTTGGGGTGTCATGGGGGAGGGGCTTCCATGGAAGAGGCACTGGGGTGACCCTGCCTCGGACCCTGCCCCATGGATCTGGGTGCCCAGACAGAGCTGTCGCAGTCACTGTGCTTGGCTGGCACCAGGAGGAGGGGGAGCCTGGGAGACCGGGGCCCGAGGCCTTCGGCAACTCTCAGCTTGGATCATGAGCTGTATTCCAGACTAATAAACCCTGCATCCTGCCAGAGAACAAATCATTTCAGCAAGAAAGAGGATTCTGGCTTTCATTGTCTGATGACTTATTATGAAGTACAGCCAAGAGGAAAAATCATTTAAAAAATATTGAAAGGCACCTCGCCAGGGCTCCCTCCACTGGTGGAAATATCAATACAAGATTTATTTGAGGCCCTGAGTCCTGTGGCATCATCCAGAGGCAGGGACAACACTGTCAGAGAACTGACAGAGAAGGCTTGTTTTTCCCACGGCAGCCCTCAGGAGCTTTGCACATCAAGGTGGCACTGACAGTGGGGACAGGGTCTCCTGGTGGGCTGGGCAGCAGTTCCAGGGAGGCCGAGGGCCCAGGCCCAAAGAAGGATGGCTTGAGGAAAGGCACGCTCTGCGGCTCAGCTGGAAGACCACAGAGAACTTGAGTTACACCCTTGTCCGTGAACGTGCTTGTCCTCTCTGCCTGGCCGGCAAGCTTATCCGGAACTCCCCAGCACCCCTCCTGCCTGGTGCTGCCACCCCCCACTGCCAGCTTTCCGTCTGTGGGCCCTGCACAGAGGGCCCAGGGTCTCCCACCTTCTCTTTCTCGAGCCCCACCATTTTTCATTGTCTTTGTCTGTTGTTTTAGAATCTCTCTTCTTTGAAATCTTGTCTCTCAGATTGCTTTTCCCTTTCAGAGACTCTGTCATCTGTAACTTCTCTGAGGGGAGAATATCTGTCTGAACTCTTCATCTTTTTTCTCTCTCTCTAAGGGATATCCCTTCTGGTGGATTGCACATTTTCATCATCTGCTCTTTTAGGTGTTCCTTTCTTCCCTATGCCTGCCCCTGCCTCCTCTACCCACTTCGGGGGGAAATTCTGTGCATCTTTCTTTCTGGTTGTTGCCCATCTTTGAGGAGCTCTGGCTCCCTGTAGGGAGCGAGGGGAGGGATCAGGGCTGGGGAGGGGGGAAGGGGGGCAGTCCTCCATCTCCATGGGAACTGGTGATCCCTCTCACAGACTTTGGGCTCACTTGTCCAAGGCGTGTGTTTCTCCATAATTTTCAGGATTCAGAATTTGAAGGGACTTTCAGAAAATTGCTTTCCAGTCTACATTCTCCTTGATATGACTTGAGCTCTCTGCCCTCAGCTCCTTCGTCCCATCTCATCTTGAGGCGTCTGTCCTGGCTCAGGCTGGGAGAGACCACAGCATGGCCATTCCCCTGCTTAGTGCCCTGTTGTGCTGTGTGGGGTCTGACCTCTTCAGTGATATAGCCCTCATGTGGGGAAACCCACATTCTGCTCATTAACACCTGTCTCTTCACTCAGGGGCCACCACCCAGCAGGTATGGCCTGGTCACTGTAGTTTGGAGTTTCTGGGGGTGAAGGTCCCTCATTGTATCTGAGAAAGGCAGGGTTAGAAGGGAAGCAGATTATGAGGGCAATAGAGCGTGTTCCTCCCACTGCCCCCAGGCCCTCAGGAAGACCAGGACCACAGCCAGTGAGCTTCTCACCGGTGCTTAAGAAATGCTAGGATGTGGCTGACACCTCAGAAGGCTTCCCTAACAGGAGAGCAGGAGCTGGGTGATGGAAGGCTCTGTCCAGACCACGATGAGGGCTTGGTTCAGGGCAGTAGGTAGGAGGAGGAAGGAGGGATTTGAGGAGGAGAAATGACAAGCCAGATGCCCCTTAAAGTGACAAGGTACCTGACTCCTTTAAAGCTGGGTGTCTCTCTGCAGCCACCTCCGTTCTTAGCCTCTGGATGTCCAGTTGTTGGGCAGGGCAGTGTGTCCCCGTATGTGCCTGACCAAGCCAGAAGGCGGGTTAGACGAAGCACCTGGCCACCCCCGGCTGGGTGTCTCCTGGTCTCAGGTGATAGGTTCAGGCAGGAGCATCCTGGTGTCCTGGTCCTCTGCCTGAGGGCATTTGGACCCTCCCCACCTGGTCTCACCTGCTGCCCTCCCCTCTGGCTAGCTAGCCCATTCCTTCTGACAGAGCTTCCATTCTGCCCAGCTCTTCTCCCCCGTAATTTCTCCCTCTTGCTGTTTCCTCATAGATGTAGACCTTGTTTGTTTCTTGCCAGTTTCCCCCTTTGAAGGCCTGAAATGGCCTGTGAGTATAGAGCCGGGTCCCTTGAGGACAATTGCCTAGTGACAAAATGCTGGTGCTTGGCTAACTGTCACCTCATTCCATCATTCTTCTGCCCCATCTATATTTATTGAGCTCCTGCTATGTGCCAGTCATGGGGTTAGCTGCTGGGGAAACGACAGGGGACAAAAGGAGACAGAGCCTTGCCCTCCCACATTTAGAGGGTGGTCCTTCCCCCATCCAGGGGACATTTTCAGTGGTTCTCTGAAGGCTGTGGCTGCAGGAGGGCAGGGAGGACCAAACACACAACAGTGGTCCCAGCCTGGCTGGGGGGGTGGGGTGGGGGGTGGCATCAGGAAAAGCTTCTGGACAAAGTAACATCTAAGCAATAGTGCAGATTCAGGCAAGGTTGTGCCGGAGGGAGAGGCCTCTGTGCAGATGGCAGAGCAGGTGTGAATGCCCGAGAGGCACAAGGAAGGTGGGTGCCGCCTCACAGAGCAGGGGGCTCCTTGGGGTGGGTGAGGCGGGAGAGCAGCCTACCCAGACCACTTGGACTCTTGGAAACCACGCTTGTGCACATGGACTGTATTCCTGCAGTGGAGGAAAGCTTTGCATTTTAGCTCGTTCTGCCATGGGGGGGCGGGGGTTGTTTAGGACAGGCTGAGGCTGGCGCTTGGGGTGCCCACCTGCTTGTGAGGCGCTGAGATCACACGAGGGCCTTGGGGACTGTCACTCGGTGGGCAGGTCTGAAGTCTGCCCAGCTTCCCTCTCTGTTGTGAAACTCCCAAGTTCTTGCAGCTTTAGCTGTGGCAAAGGGATCATCCGTAAGGCCGTGCTCGGAGGGTGGCCGCTGGAACATACCCGTGCCGCCAGATGAGGTGTCTGGTACCAGGGACCATGCCTTGTCCCAGACACTGCACCAGGAGCTGTGCCACCCATCCCCTCCCTCAGAGACAGTCTTTATCCCAAACCCCGCTTTTCCAGTCCAGGGAGTGCGGCAACCCTTGATGATTCCTCTGGTTTTGCTGTACCGCCAGGCCCGGTGTGCTTTCTGTCCCTCCAGGCTACACTGGTCCTTTCCCAGGCCCTCAGAGGCCAGGTCTCAGACTGCGCGCTAGCAGCAGGACCCTGCCGAGTGTCGGCTTTGGCAGGTGTCTCAGTCCCAGAGCCAGCTCTGTGGCTCCTGCTTACACCGCCAGAATCCTGAAAGTCGAAAATAGATCATAGACATGTGGATGACCTAAATCCAAGCGGAGTGGGGGCACTCTGGGGGAAGACGGAGCTGATTGATTGATTGATTGATTGATTTATATCCTGCCTCATGCCAAAAAAGGATTAGTGGCAGCTTACGGAAATATTAAGGTACAACTGGCGGTTGGTTCCTCCTGCCCCCACCCGCCATTCAAGAACTGTTGGGGGGAAATCAGGGCAAAGAGAAATGAGGGCAGGAATGCAAGATGAAGCCATGCGCTCCCCTCTGCCTGCCGCCTCTCACATTCTCCAGTCCAGGTGTATTTCCTGGGCACGTTCTGGCTTGAGCTGAAGCCTTTAAAGCAGCCCAGACCTTCCCAGCTGGTTGAGTTATTAGAGGTTGCCTCCAGATGCCCCTTATATACCTGGGAGCCTGCTGCTAGCCACACTGCAAGAAGGAAACAAGTTCTGGACAGAGGGCCAGGCAATTCTATGGCAAAAATAAATCGGGTACCCCGGGAGATGAGCCTTCTCAGATACTCAGGACCTAAAAAATCCTCAGTTGATGATTTATATTTATTTTGTTATTTATTTATTCATCTGACAGACAGAGATCGTAAGTAGGCAGAGAGGCAGGCAGAGAGAGAGGAGGAAGCAGGCTCCCCACAGAGCAGAGAGCCCAATGCAGGGCTTGATCCCAGGACCCTGGAATCATGACCTGAGCTAAAGGCGGAGGCCTTAACCCACCGAGCCACCCAGGCAACCCTATTTTGTTATTTTTTAAAGATTTATTTATTTATTTGAGAGACAGAGAGAGAGAGAGCGCGCGAGTGGAAGGGGCCGAGGGAGATGGGGAGAGAATCTCAAGCAGACTCCATGCTGAGTGGAGCCCAACGCAGGGCTTGATCTCACGCCCCTGAGATCAGGACCTGAGTCGAAACCAGGAGTCGGTCACTTAACTGACTGGGCCATCCAGGCACCCCAGTGGTTTATATTTAGAAACATTTAGTGTTTGCCTTCATGGGAGAATAAATTCATGTGACCTGCCAACAAATGTTCAAGGACCTTCCTCTGGGCTAGCCAGGTGCTGCAGAGAGGACAGCAGGGAGACAGACCATAGCAAGAGCACCCTAACTGTAAGAATGAAAGGTTGCGGTAAATGCTAAGAAGGAAATGGGAGGGGTTCTGGTGGTGATAGGGCAGTGCTGGGTGTAGGGCCATGCTCTGCAGGGTTCTTTCTGAGGATATAATATATGGAAGCCTCAACATTGAGCAGGGGAAAGCCACACTAAGAGCCAGGGGAATGTGCTACAGGCAGAGGAAAGGACAGGCAAAGGTCTAAGGTGTGACAAGTCTTAGAGAGTTCTAGGGATTGATGGAAGTTGTATGGTTTCAGTGAGGTCTTTGACTTCACAACTTCTGTTTCGACTTTAGGGCTCCAAGGGCTTCTGCTGGAGGGCCTGACTCTGAGACCGGTCCAGGTGAGAGTTTGGGTCCTCTCGGAGGCACGGGGGGCTCAGGAGGATTCAACGGTTTTGCCTCTTAAAGCAGAGGGAGCTCATCAGGCTGGATGGATGCTGGGGTAGGACAGCTATGCTTCGGCAGGAGGACTTCATCTTCTCTGGTCAGGATTGCCTCTACCTGAGGAGAAGGGGAAGGTGCTAGAATTAGAGCCTGGATGCCCAAGGGGGCACTTGAGGATTTGGGGATAAGGATTGGAGTAGAGAACCAAGGCCAGGAAATCAGGCATCCTCTAAGAGGTGTGTCATACCTAGAGATCAGGGGGTTACTTCTAGAAGTATCCATGGTAAGCAGTTTCTAACTCATGGTCTCCCTGAGGATTGCATGATAAGAAACTGCATGTAGTTCACTGTGTCCGCTTACCCATTACTGGGAGACATCCGGTCCCCAAGACAGAGAACGGGGGGTCAAACTTAGCAGTCTATTTAGGACATGAAAGAAAGTGACTTTGCCTGGTCCCCCCACCAGTGACAGCTGATCACGGGCATCACATCGTACAGAAAGGCCCATGTCCGTCTTACCTTTTCACATATTATCTTTGAGAGAGGCCAACGGGGACATCAGGAGAATGTGAAGGGCAAACAGAGAGGCCGCCTTGGGTGGGATCGGTCCCATGGGAGGCAGGGTCCCAAGATTTTCCACTGAGCAGTTAACCTTCTGAGGCTCTATATTGCTGCAGATGCTCCCGGGTTGAGGTTGGCTGAATATGCTGGAAGCACTAGCCTTCAGATGTGTGGCAGTGGGAAATGGGTGGGAGCTTGATTGGGAAGGTGACCATGGACAATGGATTGTCTCAGTTCATGGACACATCAGTACTTTGGTTTTCTCTCCCAATGGCAGAGGCCAACAGGTAAACCATTGAGCCTGAAAACAGAAACTGGCTTGGTCACAACTTGCAGATTTTCTGGAAAGCCTTTAAGTTGGATCCAGTTCTTCTTGCTGAATGTTAAGGAGCGGAAGTGATAAGCAACATGAGCCAGGCTTGTACAAGCCCCATGTCAAGCCTGGGGTTTCCACCCTTACCAGGGAAGAGGAGGCCACGTGGAATCTCAGATCTGCCCGTTTACTTATATCGACTAAGACCTCATCTCCAGGGCTTATGATAAGCTTTCCATAGCCAAGATTTTCAAGTGCTTTCCAGCTCCATTCGGATGTGTTCTTTCCGTCTTTGTAATCTGCCACACCCTCCTTCCTTCCTTCCCTGCTGGGCCCAGGTCAGTGTCTGCCAGGGCACTGTCTAGCAATGCCCGGGAGCACCTGCCTGTTGTGGCGAGGCTCACTGTACCTCCCTACTCCTGACTGTGTTCCAGAAGGAAACTTTCCCCCCACAGAGGAGTAAATGAAGAAAGTTAAAGGCTGGCAAGCTCTAGGCATTAATACTTTCTTTTTTTTTTTTTTCATTCATTCATCAACTCTTAATTGGAGACTACTGTGTGTCAGACACTCTGCTAAGGAGTAATTAAAGGCAAAATAACTTTTTTTCCATGAAGTTTATAGCCTCCTGACGGTGACCGATGAGTAAGCAGATACTTATGATGTGGTAAGTATTTTGCAGGGGTAGTAGGAGATGAGACCAGAGAGCATAAGCAGGAGCAAACCCTGGGGAGTGATTTTGGAATGGAGTCTCTGAGCCATAGGGCCCCTTCTCAGATCTGGAAGCAGAAGTATCATGCATAGAAAGAAATTCTGGTGGGAAGTACCTGGAAGCACAGTCCATCAGCGGATGGGTGTCAGTAGGACAGAGCATCAGAAAGTGTTGGGCCTTGCCCTCAACAATTGATGGTGGCCAAGAGATGGTCTGGCCAGGAAGGTGGTGGAGGTCCCCTGGTGGGGCAGTGAACTGGGCTGGGCATATGCCTGTTTCAGACACATTGGTGGCCCCGAGTTTCCAAGGAGTGTTAGGTGTTACTGAAGCTAAGCAGGTTCTGGGAAGGGAAATAGGGTTGGTTGGGCTGGAGATAGCCATGACCTGAGCTCCCAGTTATTCTGTCCCAGGATTCAAAATAAGGTGTAATTCTTATAGGAGAGATGAGTAAGAGGGAAACACAGGAGCCTAGCTCCTCCGGGGGTACCGAACCCACAAACAAGCCAGGAGCTGCTCAGGGGTAGCCATACCCACAGTACCTTTTATGAATGGGCTCCAAGTAGACAGTAGAGCCATTACTCAGAGGGAAATGCCAATTTCATGGCCAAGGCCACCGTAGGCTATGGTCTTCCACCCAAGGTCAGCATTGTTCAGATCAGGGGGCCAGGCTGCCCCTAAGGATGACAGCACCAGTAAATCCAATGGAGACAGCATTGGCCAGGGCAGGGGAAAAACTAGTCACATTTACCAGGCTCTTCTCCTTGCCAGGCCCAGTCTGTCCTAGGCACTCTATGTCTGTGATCTCACTACAACATTACATGAATGGGATGCTCTTTGTGTCGACCAAAGAGCAGGCTCAGAGAGAGTCTAAGTCACTTGCTAGTATCTCAGTCACCCTTGGTAGGCCCGGTGCTCCGGGCAGACCTCTGTGGTCCTGATGCGAGGGGGCAGACCAGAGCTGAGAGGCAGAGGTGAAAGTCTCTCCATAGGAGAGAAGGGCTGGGAAGCCCAGCCATGGCTCTGCCCCTCACATAAACTGCAGTGTTGGCTGGGTGAGTCCCCTAGGGGGGCTGGTGAGAGACCTCATTCTCCAACAGCTTGTTCATTTCCAGATTGAGAACGTCTCCCTCCCACTGGCCCTCCTCAGCCTCCCTACCCTTTGCAGCCTGGGCCCTGGGAGGCTGGAGTGACATCCAACGCTCACAGCAGGTTCATTGCCCCGTGCACAAGTCTGTTTCCTGTCAGCCGGGTCCTGGTGGGGGGTGGGCATGCTAATCTAATCGGCCCTTTCCCCTCTGTAATTACTGTAATCTATAACAATAATTATAGTCCATTTTATTTTAGTGCCACTTAGCTAAATGTGGCTGTGCACCACTGAGATTGCCAATAGAAATAAGCCCCTGGGGGAGGTGGGAGGGTGGGGAGGGGTGAGGGGGGACAAGGCTGCCTCACAGCTCATGGTGACTGACCGTCTTGGCCTTTCTGAGCTCCTTGCAACCCTCCCAGGACACCCCCATTTTCTTCTGGAGTCCAGCGACCTGCAGATGGGTGAGCCGTTGAGCCACTGGCCAAGAGGCAGGACTGTCACATCAATTCTAGGAGTGACAACCCAGGGACAGGGTCCTCTTGGACCTGAGAGCTGGAGCGACCCCTGGCTCCAGCTCCTAGGAGGTGGCCACTACACTCTGGTCACAAAGTCTGCTGAGGATGGTGATGCCTTCCTCTACACCTGGTTTCTCAAATGCCTCATGTGCTATCTGGCACAGGGTCGGTGCCTAACCAGCGTTGGGTGCCTGATTCTCTCTCTGGAGGTCTGTCCTTTTCCCATCAGCCTCTATGGCCCCATCCAAGCTGGGTGCTGTGGGGTATGGGTGTGTGATTATGGGCTTGAGGATTGGTTTATATAAACCAAAGTCAGAGCTTGTGTTTGACTAATAGGGAAGCTGGAACTCTGCTATTGAGATGAGGGTCAAAGAGTTCTTTAACATGGAGCTGACATGATTTTATTTTATTTTTTATCTTGAAGCTTTATTTATTTATTTTAGAGAGAGAGAGAGAAAGAGAGCAGGGGGAGGGGCGGGGGAGAGGGAGAGAGAGCATCTCAAGCATACGCCTGAAGCCCGACACAGGGCTCGATCCAAGGACCCTGCAATCATAACCTGAGCCGAAACCAAGAGTCAGATACTTAAGCAGCCAAGCCACCCAGGTGGTCTGGGGAGCTGACATGACCCTCCGAAAGAGTCCTCCCGAGACAAGTTCCATGTATCTTCAACTTCCCTAAAATTTATGTTATTTTCTTTGCTACCTGTTCTCCAGTTCTTTTTCATCTGGAGCAGATTTTGGGGGAAGGTCTGACATGATGGAAACATCACAGCCCCATGCAGGAAACCACCCAGAAATTCAACATTGCATGTTCTTGTCCTTAAAAGGTCCTCACCTACCCCTCCATGCCGGGCCACCCCGACCTGAACCAGCCAATCCCTTCCACATAATGTGGTCTCCTGGTGTGTCCTGATCTGGCTGTCCTTTCTCCAAGGCTGCACCTCTCTGCCTGCTTTTCGGGGGTGGGGGGTGGTTTCTTTTGACTCATGCAAGTCTCTGGTGGCAGTGACTTTATATTTTTTGAATACAATGATTCTGGCCATGCTAGTTGAAAGGGAGCATCGGTCAATCCCTGAGTGACCATTTGTCTGAAGCAGATTCCCAGCAGTTTCCTGAGGTGACTCCTGGTCCCACCAGTGATAATCCTTGGCTTGCCTCATGGCACAGGTGAGATCTGTTCCTAGTAGCACCCATGCTTTCTATAGAAGGATGTCATCTCTCCCTGGCTCCATTTCCTGTGAAGGCTTTGAGGTCGCTCCTGGAGTGGCAAGAGAGATCTGTCTTCCTGGAGATTGCTGGGAAGTACCATGCCAGTCCAGAGGTCACACTCACTTTACCTGTCTGTAAACCAGCTGCAAGAATCCCCACTCAGGATGGCATGAAGACAAGAGGTCTGTCCTCTCTTCTTGATACTATAAAATCCACTCTGAAGTCAGTCCGGGCATCTGTAGGTGGTGCCCTTAAATGCCCACCTCTTCCCCACACACTTGGCGGAAGTGGTGTGGGTGCCTTGTCCTCTGCCACCTGAGCAACAGGATCTGGAAAGCCTTTCACCGCCTTCGTTGCAAGGAGGTTGCTGCTGACCACTTTTTCTCCACAGAGTCTGGGCTTATGATCCCCAGGAAATTCTTCCTGATTATCATGCCAAAAATAGTTGTAATCCTCAGAGCAATTTGTTTGCATGTATCTTCTGGACATGAGGCATGGGATGACTAACAGCATTCCCATGTTCGGGCTGCTTCCTAGGAGGTAGGGAGCAAATTTGGGGCTCACCTGTTGGAGAGGTACAGACCATCTTTGATTTCTGGTCAGGTGCTGGCTCCAGTTTATTTCCATCCTTACTTCCTTTCTTCTTTTGATCCCATGAAAATGTATGCTGTCACAGTTAGCTTTGTAGGCTGCCTGAAGTCCCTCCCGGAAAAAGGTTTCTACATCTGTACACACACTCATATACACACACACAGAGGCTTGCACATGAATCTCATCTAGAACGGCCCCTAAGGCCAATGTGACTTGTCCCCCTGACCTCCCTGACTCTGTTACAGCGGCCCTCCCCTCCTTGCTGCCCCTCCCACCGGCACACACTTCCTCAGAGTTTTTGCACTGCTGTTCTTTTAGCCTGGAATGCTCTTCTTTCTGATATTCATTAGGCTTCCTTCCTCAAATACTTCAGGGTTTTACTTAAATATCTCCTTTCCTTCTATTTATTTATTTCTAAAGATTTTATTTATTTGAGAGAGAGTGTGCATGAGTGAGTGGGGGAAGTGGCAGATAGAGAGAGAGAGAGAAGGAGAAGTGCACTCCCCGCTGAGCAGGGAGCCTGATGTGGGGCTCCATCCCACGACCTGGAGATTATGACTTGAGCTGAAGGCAGTTGCTTAAATGACTGAGCCACCCGGGTGCCCCAAATATCTCCTTTTCAATGGGTCCTTTTTTGTCCACTTGACTTAAAATTTTAATACCTGAACATTTGCTATCCCTCTTCCCATATAACTATTTGCATTAGTCTGCTAGAGCTCTCTGGAGAAACAGAATCAACAAGAGAAATATAAATATATATAATTGTTAAAGATCCTAAATATAAATGTTACTAAATATATATATGTACAAATTATATGTACGAATTAGCTCACATGATTATGGAGGCTGACAAGTCCCCAAATCTGCAGGGCAAGTTGGCAAGCAGGAGAGTCAGGAGGCCTGAAGGTATAATTGCATTCTGAAGGCTTGCAGGCTCAAGACCCAGGAGAAGCTGCTGTTTTACTTTGAGCTCAAAGGCAGGAGAAAGCCAGTGACCCAGTCTGAAGGCAGTCTGGCTTCAGGAGGACTTCTCTCCTTCTTGGGAAGGGTCAGCCCTTTTGTTCCATTCAGGCCTTCAACTGATTGAACGAGGCCCATGCTCACTGGGGAGAGCAATGTACTTTACTCAGTCTGTAGATGTATATGTGAACCTCATCCAAAAACACCCCCACAGAAACACCCAGAATAATATTTGGCCACCCTGTGGACCCGTATAATTGACACATAAAATTACCGTCCTGCTCTCTACCACACTCTTTTTTTTTTCTTTTAAGATTTTATTTATTTATTTGTCAGAGAGAGAGGAGCGAGAGTGAGCACAGGCAGACAGAGTGGCAGGCAGAGGCAGAGGGAGAAGCAGGCTCCCTGCTGAGCAAGGAGCCCTATGCGGGGACTTAATCCCAGGACGCTGGGATCATGACCAGAGCCAAAGGCAGCCGCTCAACCAACTGAGCCACCCAGGCGTCCCTCTACCACACTCTTTATTTTGTCTTTCTTTGCTGGGTTTTTGGTCTCCCTTCCTCCACTAGATTGTAGCGTACAGGGAAGCTGTGATTTTTGCTTGCTTTGTTTAGGTTTAAAATGAAGCCTGGTTGGCTAAATCAACATTTTTCAAATGAAGAGGTTCTGTTTTCAAGCTGACAGCAGACAATAATACAGTCCATCCCACAGAGATCTCATGAAAGACACTGGTTGCCAACAATTCCAGCATTTTCTTGGCGTGATGATACAGATTCAGACTACTGTGTGCGTGCACCTTTCTGATCTGAAGGTTAATTGTTAAGTGTTATAATTAGTATTGTTGCTGTCATTATCATTTTGTCTTCACTCTAGTGACTCCCAAACCTGGCTGGCTTTTTAACTTAGGAATGTCATGAAATTCTTAAAAGAATATTAATTTGGATTTATTATAATTAAACTTCTAATTTATGCCCTGAGGAAGATTAATTTTGAGACAAAAGACTAACAAAAATAGGTCAAACCCATTCTAAATGATTGAGAATTCCTAGCCTCTGGCATGAGAAGGAAGGTCTGTAAGACCTTATCAGGGCTTCTGAGACCAGACATTTCAGGGTTCAAAACTCAGCCCGATCAGTCATCGACTACATGAAAACTAGTCTGCGCTACTTTTTTTTTTTTTTAAATGCACAATAAATCTCTGTTTCTTTGCTGCAAATTGGAGAAAGTGATATTTACTTAACAGGCTTATGGAAGATGATTCTTGGTGTAAAATGCCTGCTACGAGGCCAGTCATATAGTACGTGTTCATTCAGTATGTGTTTTACTAAGGGGCTGAAAGGGATGAGTTAGCATTTCATGAGCCAAGCCCTCTGGGTTGGAAAGTATACCTCGGTAACATACCTCTTAACTAACTACATCATGTCGGCATTTTCTCATCTGAACTACATGCTACATGTTTATGCTGGTCAGTCACACCGTATTACAGCTTGTGTCATCAGCAATGCTACATTTTATTTTTTTTAAAGATTTATTTATTTATTTGAGAGAGAAAGAGAGAGCGCATGAGTGGGGAGAGCGGCAGAGAGAGAGAGAGAGAGAGAATCCCAAGCAGACTCCCCACTGAGTGTGGACCCTGACCTGGGGCTCGATCCCTGAGATCACAACCTGAGCTGAAATCAAGAGCCAGCTGCTCAACTGACTGAGCCACCCAAGTGCTCCAGTAATACCACATTTTAAAAGAGCAAAGATTATTCACTTTTCGGAGACACACTATATAAAAAAAAAATAACAGTGTGGATTTCAGAGGACAAAGAATTTCTGGCAGTGCTGGAAGTATGCACATAGTGTAGCAGAAGCAGGTAGAGGTATCTCAATATTTGGAGGAAAATGTTCTCCAAATGATACTAGGACTTAGGAGTCCAAGGGCATTAGCTTTTGTTTCTTCTTAGATGAGGAAGAATCATCCTTGATCTGATACTGATTTTGTAAAATTGGGTTCTGCTGCCTTCACACTCAATCTGAGAACAGAGTTTCAGATGCCAGCTCTTAATCCTAGGCACACCTACCTTTTCATCTCCCCGTCTGGTTGGGGTGTTAGGAAGAGGCTCCCAGCATGCCACAGGGACCGGAGGAAACATTTCCTGTGACACAGAGCATCCTTTATTTCCCTTGCTGCCTGGGGTTCCGAGCACATATGTCCCCATATGGAACCACCCTCTGGGCCAAGCAGGACATCCTGGTCGCTCTAGACAAGATCACACACTCTGGAGATCATACTAGTACCAAATCTTTATTAAGCCTTTAATGTGTGCCAGAAGTTCTTTGAAGGACTTTATATCTTTACGACTGATTGAGTCTTCCCCATACTCTTGTGATGGAGGAACTGATGCTTCCCTCCACTTGTGTAAAAAGAGACACAGGGAGGTGTAACTTACCCGGGATCACACAGCTCAGAAAGGCATGCACATGGGACTGGACCCAGATGGCCTGCCTCCAGATGGGGCGTTAAGGAAGTTGGCACGTGAGTGTCACTGACACATCTAATCTCCTGTCAGGCCTGCTGTGTGCCAGGCACGTTATACATACCACCTCTCAGTCCTGGCAGCTACCCCCAGGGTGGATTATCATCCGCATTTTACTGCTGGGGGAACTGAGGCAGGCTGGCTGAGTTTAAATGATGCGCTCAGGGTCACAGGAGCAGTAGCTGGGAGGGACTGGACCTTCGCCAAGTGGGGAAGGATGAGAACCAGGCTCCTGCTCCCTCTGTAACACTGATTCTTGGTAGTTCTCCTCCCTCCAGCCCTCGCCCACCATCTCCTGCGAGCACACTTGGTTTCTGGGTCTGAAGGGATCCACTGGAAGTTGAAGGTCAGCGTGTTCCAGAATCCTAGCTATTGGTGTCCTTGGCTTTGAGTCCATTTGAGCTACTATGCCCATGGGAACAAAGCATGAGTGGAGGGGGTCTAGCAGACCCTCCTTTCCCAAATAGCATAGGTGCTCTGAGACCTCGGGATGGGGTTAGGTGAGGGACCCATGAGGCTCTCCCAATTCTGTGTCGTGCCGCGAGGTGGAGCATGCTTTGCTCCTTTTATTTCCCCCAGTCTGGCTTGACCTGGTATTATCTAAGTTGTAACAGAACACACAGTCTGGGCTGGTACCTGTAGAGGGTAGATAAAAATCAGAATCTGCGTAAGGCTGCAGCCTGCCCTTCCTGGCAGGCATCTTTCCATCACCCCCAGACTCCAGTGTGCAAAGCTAAGCAGGTCCCGAGGCAAACGGCCACCTCTTTGAACACAGTGGCATCATGGGAGCCACCCATCATTTTGGCATTTAACTTTTTCCCCACCTTTCCGTCCTCATCTCCGCAGGTGTGAGATATCTGGCATTGCTGTCTGCTCACTTGAGGGCAAGCTGATAGGGGAACAGGCCTGGAAGGGGAGTTAGGACCTCTTTAGATGGTCTGATTTAACCTCATCACATTTCTGCTTGTAGAGCAGATAATGCTGTCAAATGCTGTCCAATCTTTCTGGTATTCAACATGTTTTAATTAAAACAGAAAAGCGCAGGCAGGACGGGGAGAGGAGCGGCTGAGCCCGTCCTTCTGGACTTGCCCAGGAGTTTATCGTCCTATTGATCTCTGATCTCTGTCCTTCTGGAACATCTGGGAGTAGTGTCTGCTGGGAGTGCTGGGCCTGGCACGGGGTAGATGGCAAGTAAGCGCCTGAGCCCAGGGACAGGGATGAAACCCTGGCGGAAGCAGGAAGGCTCCCACTGGGCAAGGCCATTTGCACTTTCCCAAGGCAGACTTTGGATTTTTCTGAAAGAGTAGAGCAGGGAAACAGAAATGTGTTTTGCGTGCCTGCCCCGGGGGCCTTCGCAGAGTGAGAAACGTCAGCAAATGAGACAAGGCGCTCTTGGGCCAGGGGCTGGCGAGTCAACCGTTTCTCTCACATGAAAGGTGTCGGAGCTCTCCCACCCAACTTTTGCTTCAGCAGCAACTCAGCTACAGGAACAGCAGGAAGCAAGAAAGGTATCTTACTTTGCCAAAAACATTTTGGAGAATGACAGCTTAAAAACATTTCTGTTTAAATAGTCAGCTCCTCGTCAGACTTCGATGCTTTCTTCCCCTTCACGTCCCTCCAAATATTGTCATTCCCTGGGGATAGTGGATTGTTCCACATGCTTCCCAGTTAGTGCCTGTCACACCCCAGCTTTGGGGAGCTTTCATGTTCTTCATCTCCAGCTCAGGACTCTTTACATAGGTCATTGCTGAGAAAGGTCTTTCTTTTTGCTTGGAATTCTTGGTTTCCTACTGACTATAAATTAAAATCCAAAATATCAGCATGGTACGTATGGCATACTTGTCCCCATGCCCAGAAATTATTTCTTACGGGTTCTTTCCATCTACTAGAAAATGAGCTTCCTTAGGTCAGAAATCGTACCATTTTTGCCTATCACAGTGTCTCAAGGGCCTATAGTGACAAGTTGTGAGAAGCATCACATGTATATAAGTATGTATGTACGTGTATGTGTGTGGATACATCCGGAGAGTGCATAACGACATCATTCTTGACGACCTGGCCCTGGAGTCACCTTGCCAGGTTTCATCACCACCGTCCTGCCTTGGATTCCCTTGGTGCCCCTGTGCTCCCTCCCTGAGCCGTCAGCTCATCACCCCGTCACTCCATGTCCCCGCTTCCCCACCCATGAGCCTCACTAGGTTCCCCTGCCTCACAGGATGGAACAACGTGTCAGATGTGCTCATCCCCCCAAAATTAAAAATAAATAAATAAATAAATAAATAAATAATTTTTAAAAATGTGCTCATCCCAGGAGCCTGAGCTTACAGCTGTTCTCACGCCTTTTGGACCCATCCTGCTGGAGCTGGGGTTCCCTGCGCTCCTCAGAAGCTCCTCCCTCCCCTGTGATCATCCTTATCCCATTGTTGCCTGCTTTCATCCTCCCTCTACCCATCTCCGACATTCCACGGGAGGCATGGCCTCTTCCTGTAGATCCCGCGGGCAACACGGACCTGGCATGTAGACTCCCGAGAATTGGCTAAATGAATGAGTCCCCAGGTGGTGACAGACCGTGGACAGAAATACATTTGGGGCATGGATTTGTTCTTTCCTCAGTACGTTCCCCAGGATTTCAGGTATAAACTTCTGCGTGTAAGTGTGTCTGACGATGTTAAATGCCTGCCTGTGACTGCTGACTGGTGTGATGCCCTGGGCTATGGTGACCAGCTTCCCCAGTTTGCCTGCAAGATAGGGTTTAAAAAGTGCTGAAACTGGCAGAGTCCTAGGGTTGGTTTGTCCTTCTCTCCTGAGCTGTGGCCAATTAAGAAGTCTCTTTAGTAGATGAAAGGCTGGGTATTTGCTGCTGTAACAATCTTTGGTGCCTCTGTTTATAATAACCATGAAGACAGAGAATGACACCTTCAAAGAAATAAAATTAGACAGCAATAGGATACAGGTTCCTGGAATCTCTGAAAAATTCCAGTGCCCAGGTCCCACCTCCCTACCACTTCAATCATAAGTCTGGGGGATGGGAGCTGACCATCTGTCTGTTTTGTAGAGTCCCAGGAGGTTCTCATGTTCAGCAGAGTTGCAACCCCAATGACATGGAGTTGT
The DNA here is from genome assembly GCF_002288905.1 of Enhydra lutris kenyoni. Lineage (NCBI taxonomy): Eukaryota > Metazoa > Chordata > Mammalia > Carnivora > Mustelidae > Enhydra > Enhydra lutris. The sequence continues at coordinate 37,290,260 of NW_019154096.1, read as the reverse complement.
GAAGACACAACTGTGAATGGGTTTGATGATGAGTGGACTGTAGGTGGAAGGTAGACAAAGCACTACTGGTAGTAGTGGTAGCAAGATTGTTGGCTGATTGGGAGAAAGGAGGTGCCCGGACACCGTGGAACCCTGGTGTTGGGCGCTCCAGTCACCTCTAGCGCTTCTTGTCACATCCAAGTGTGACAGCCTGTGTTGGGACAGTGGCCATCCTGTTTGGTGGAAGCCCTCCATCTGTGGCTCTGCAGCTTCCCTTGGGCCCTGGGTACTGTAAAGTCCCAGCACAGGCCACACCAGCTCATGCCCATGCTTTACTGAGGTGATCTTCAGCTCTGTCCCAGCCAGGACCCTCACCCCATCTTGTAAAAGTGTGTTTCTGTTTTCCCCATAAGTGGAGAGAGTGAGGAAGCTTTTCTTATTTATTTATCAACCTTGTTTATTTTATCTTCTTTCAGTTGTCTCCCATGTCCTTTATTGAGGAAATCATGTTGTTGAACTGACCTTCACTTTTCTTATTTATAAAAACAGGATTGCTTTGAATATAAATTTTTACTTCACATACATACATGCTGAGTGCTCATTCTTGGCCTGTACCGTCAAGAGCTGCTTGCTAAATCTTTACAGCCTTCGGCAGAGCAGCAAAGGTCTTCCCCACTAGCTCTTCCAACATGGGAGGCCCAGGAGTGTCGAGTGAGCTGGTCAGGAATGAGGAGGGCTTAAGGTTAGGAGGGCACCTCAGTCTCTCTGTCCATAGCTTCTGATTAACCACCTCACTGACACCACCACCAACAGAAAGTATTTTACTGTTTTTCTGATGGTATAGAACTCAGGCACATATTGTTTTAAGTTCATCAGGTTAGATTTTTTTTTTTTTTTTGTAGATAATTTGATTATGTCATCTATTTACATGGCTGAAAAAATCTTTTTTTTTTTTTTAGGAGTTAGAAAGGTACGTAGTGAAGATTTTCTTCATACTAGTTCAGAAGGAACTTCTCAATTTATTTCTGTAGGGGCCTTATGGCAAATTTTTTGTTTGTCTATTTACCACTGCACTGCTTTCCTGTGAGTGAATGGAGCATGATTATTTTATCAGTACTCAATAGAGGGACATTTAGGCTGTTCCAATCTTTTTGCTACTGGAAACATTGCTGAATGAACAACACTGAACATATATTAATTCAAAGTGCGTGAGAATAACTTTAAGAGAAATACCTGGTAATAGGATTGCTGGTGAAAAGAGTTTTCATGCGTGCAGTTTTACTAAAGATGGGCGACTTGCCTTCCATAGGGGTCAAGTCAATATTCTCCACCCACCAACAATGAATGGAGGCAACGATTTTCTCAGAGCCTTACCGAACACTGAGATGTTTGCCACTGTGATAGGCGAAACATTGTAACATAGAACAATTGGAATTTATGTTTTTTATTACCCTCCACAAGGCTATGTATCTTTCCAACTATTTTAGTAGCATTTTCTGTTAACTGCTATTCATATACTTTCCCATGTTAAAAGTTGGGTTTTTGATGTGTCTCATTCTTGTTCATTTGTAGGTGTTTTGATACATCAGGGAGATTACCTTTTGTGTTGTGCTTTGCCAGTATTTTCTCCGGAATATTGTTAGTTTACTTATTACCATCATTATTGTTGTTATTATTACTTTCGTACCACATGGAAGGTTTTTATGTAGCCCAATTATCATTTTTTTCTCTTTATGGACTCCAGGTTTAAATAATTTTCTGTTTTTTTTCAAGAGTTAGGTCAACAGCTACCTTTCGAATTTGGCTGTACATTTTCCAACAAACCAAAAATGGAAATACTAGTCACAAGCTTTACAGTAAGATAAAGAACTGTGCATGAGAAGCCCAGCTTGACTTGATGTCACAACCTAGGGCCTAGTTCTCCCTAAGGTCCAAATGCTCTTTATAAGGGACGCCTGGGTGGCTCAGTGGGTTAAAGCCTCTGCCTTCGGCTCAGGTCATGATCCCCGGAGTCCTGGGATCTAGCCGAGCCCCGCATCGGGCTCTCTGCTCAGCGGGCTCTCTGCTCAGTGGGGAGCCTGCTTCCTCCTCTCTCTCTGCCTGCCTCTCTGCCTACTTGTAATCTCTGCCTGTCAAATAAATAAATAAAATCTTTAAAAAAAAAAAAAAGAAATCCTAGACCTCATGGGATTGACAGTCACATGTGTGGATTTGCTTACAGGAAACAGGAGGAGCATGAATGTATCCTTAACCTGTGGAGGAAAGATCCTTTACATCTAGTTAGGTTTGCAGGCTGGGTAGATCCCTGTTATGTGAGACGTGAAAGGTATGCCATTTCAAAGGATCTTTTTAAGGAAAAGAACACAAAATTATGAAGATAAAATCCAGGGTGAAATTGAATATTTATACACTGAGAATATAAATCATAACACAGATTATAAAAAACATGAAAAAGTTGACAAACATGACAAAATCATACACACACACTGCCTTGTGCACGGTTCTATAATCCTTTTTCCCACTTTTTAAAAAAAGGTTTTATGTAGTATCTCATTGTTGTGGTTCTGTACATTTCAGATTATTGTCCAGTTTGCGTTTTCATATGTGAGGTGTAAGATCTGGAGCATTTTTCCATGGCTAGCTTCTGACTTGGTTTATTTCAAACCCAGTTTGTCTACCACGCCCACGTTCATCCAGTGGGCAGGGGCTGCAGGGCACACATGGCCATGACACAGCCTTACCTGGGCACCTTGGTGGTCTGAGAGCAGGTGAGTTGGCACACAGGATGGTTCAAAGAAATCCTGGATTGCCACCCTAAGACTGAGGACAGTAAGTTAACTCTGCACAGCAGTGATGTTAGACCACAGAAATGTGTCCCACTAAACTCAAGCCAAATGTACCAAAATGTGGCTTCCCCAAATTTCTCCTAGCCACTCCACCAGCAGTAGATGTAAGAACATGTGGTTAAAAAGAGTTGGAGTGGAGCAGTGGTCTGAATTGATTTCAGTTAAGTATCTTACTTTTGCACTTTTTATAAAACCGAAGAGGTGTGGGAGCACATAGCCAGAGCAACAGAAGGACCATGGGCCAACGGAATCCCCTTTAATTGAGGAGCCTGATGCGTGCAGAATTCCCACAGGGTTGCCATGATCATTCCCCATGCCTCTGTGGGCTTTAACATAGGGGATTTGGAAGCAGACACCACATCCCAATTTATGGTGGTGTGACCATGCCATACTTGTTTAATATCTGTGATCTTCGGTTGATCAGCTTGAACATTGAGAGCCTTATCATAATATGAATGCACGGGGTTGCAGGTTAAATGAGGTATATATCCGTTGCTTTGTTCAGCATCCAGAACATCACAAGCTTTAAATAAACACCGCGTATGAAGATACACCAGGCATTTTGAAAGAGACTATTGAACCACTACTTTGTCCTCTGTGGGACCAAGAAAAACCCGGCTCCATCTGTGCTTGCTATATAGTCAAACTGTTCTTAATATTTTAGAACCATAAAGGTCTTGCCTTCAGACAAGTAGATCCTGATTTTTGTTTTCAATCTTCTTCTTCCCTTTTCCTTGAATTACCTTTATGTCCCTAACTCTGGCTAACATTTAACATTAACCAGAAGTGTCAGTTAAAATCAGACCCAACTCTAGCTGCTTTTAGGGAGGGAAGGGAAGTTACTAACCTAGTGTGGGAAGGAGGAGGGCTAAGCTGAGGGGACAGGTTTACCAACTTAGAGCAGATTCGGGAATCAAGTCCCAAGTGCATTTTCAAAGGCTTTGAGCAACCCCTTAGCACAGGCTGGGTATTCCACCGTGAAGGCTGGCTCTTCAGGGGACCACGGAAGCCTCCCCACCTGGGTTTGCTCTCTCTGTCGCTGGAGGATCTCACCGAGGGCTTGTGAATGCTGCCCAAAAGTGCCATGTGGGGCCAGGCAAAGGCCTTGCATCTGTTTGCGGCCTTTTGATGGGTTGATTTGCTAGATGGACCCCTGCTAAGAATAGTGCTCCTCAGGGGACTCTGTGTTGCCCTTTAGAACAGTGACTAGGCAGGATGACACCCAGCAGTGTAGAGAGACACTCGATTTCTCTGATTATTAAATGTGGCTGCCCCTTGGCCCAGGAAAGATTTATTGAGCATTTCGGGTCACCTTTTGTCACCCTTCATGGAAAGGGTCCCCATTTGAGAGGCCTGTCATCCTTTTCCTGAACACAGTGGATTTCTGCAGGCAGAAAACATATTTATTTAACTTTTATTAAGAGCTAATGTGGGAGCATCTGACAGTCTCCAGAGGTCTTCTCTGTGGCCTCCTCTGTAATTTATGTATGATTTAATCTTCAAATGCAGCCTCATAGAGACTGCGGGATTTTCCTCATCTACCTTCTCACACAGAGATGAAATTATTCCCCAAGCATCTTAGATCACGAAATGGTACCTTTTGGAAATGAAAAGATAATACTGTTTATGTACGAGTACTAGAGAATTACTTTACTTGTCTGTAGTAACACTGATTAAATTGAAATGTCAGAGCTAATGTTACAGTTAATAAATGTTATACATATTCAAATCTGTCTAAATACTGAAGATTCTGACTAAAGCGGGGGAATGCTATTTAAAATTGCGGGAATACCCAAATCTCCTTGTGAATGCCATTTGCTCTCCATTTTCAGTGAAGAAGGTACAAATGTGTATTATAAATGAGACCCGTGTCGGTGATATCTGCCAGTGATGTTTTGTCACTTGGAGTTTTCTTAACCAGATAAATTGGTACTGTCAGGAAAATCTACCTAGCATTTGGGAGCTGTTTTGTGAGATACGTTGCAGTATGGAAATCAGAAGGTGGGGGGGATCGCGGTGTGTTGTCGGATGTGATGGGAAAGTGGAGTGTTGGATGTCACTATGCCAGGGGCCTCTCTGTGTCCTCCCTTCTCACAGCCTCATAAAGAGCTATCGTTGTGTCTTCTCTTCTTTGTAAGACAAAAGGTAGCTGACTGCTGTCTCAGTGGGCATCCTGGGGCAGATGGCCATAGCATCCTTTCTTTCAAGGAGTGGAACATAGAGAACACGAGGGGGAGGAATGCAGAGGAAGGGGGATGAGGGCTGTGGACAGGCAGCTGGCTCAGGGTGACTGGCAAACGGAGACCAAGACTCCAGTGCCCTTTGCCTGTCCTCTGAGAGTCAAGTCTCAATTTGTGAGGAAGGATGGCACCTCTTGCTCTGGCCATAAGAGGGCTTTACCAGCCTGCTGCCCACCCACTCCCCTCTCCTCAGATGCTCTCCATTCTGCTGCGGTTTCCCAGTTTCCAGAAAGAGCGTGTGATTTCCAGCCCCATAGACACAGGTGCAAATTCTAGCCTGCCCCGCAGTAGGTGTGTGACTTTAGGCTGGGTTTTAACAGTGAAGCTGCACAGGAGCCTCATGTGTTAGAGAGGGGGTAGGCAGATCTGTCTCCTGGGACCCTGCTGCTTCATCAGTGAGCTAATGGGTCTCAGGCACCTGGCAAGTCACTGTTTCACAGGTGGCACTCACTCCTCCCACGTGGTTCCAATGTTAGTGTCAGGTGTGTTTATAGCCTCAGGGTGGAGGGTCCTCTTCTCCTCCCCTCTGCCCTCCCTCAGTCCTGGCAAAGCCCAGCCAACTTTGTTGGCCAGCAGGAAGGGAGCAAGCAGTCTGTTCTCTTTCTTGCTGGCCCGTGGAGCAGTCCAGGGCTTAGACAGAAAGGAAGAGGCCAAATGAGGCATAGTCCCTGCATCAGGCTGGAAATGGGAGTGACTTGTGTGAAGAAGCTCTTCATGGGCGGAATGTCTGTGACAGAGAAGCTGGCGTCGGCGGACAGGTAGCTCACCACCCTAGGAGGATTCTAATTCAGCAGGATTTTACCAGCAAATGACTGTATCAAAGAAAGGATATATTAAAGTGTGCATTAGGGATGGTGGTTATTATAAATTCTTTGAAATCTCATTTAGATCCAGGAAACAGACTGTGTTTGGAAGGCTCTGAGGATTAATCCTTTTGGAACAATGGAGTGTCAGTGATCATTTGGAAAAGTAATTATGCCAAATTTAATTATCATGCACGTGCATTTCATCAGCATCACGGTGCATGCCCAGAGGACGGTCGGGGAAAGACGGCCCCAGCTCAGGCCCTTGATTGAGGAACGTGTGGCAAAATTATGCACGTTGTAATGGAACGTCACGTAATGTAAGGCTTGATGGATGCGGAGATGGTGGGTGGAGTGAAGGGGAGGGGGCGTTTGGCCCACTCAGCAGATGTTTGAGATATTTGTAAAGGCTTTTCAATGATTTCAACATGTTGGAGAGGAGCAAACCACATTTCAAGCAGGCTGATAGAAATGTTTCCCTGTCTTAAGCATTTCTTTTGTTCTGTGTTCTTGTGTAGCCTCACCTCTTCTGAATTGCAAAATTCAGTTTGGAATAGTCAAGTGAGCTGCTAAGGTGGAGGACAGACGGACCAGGGCTGTGTGCGTCCCAGGGTTCTCAGAGTTTGTGATATCGGAGGCTGACCTAGCTGTCTCCTGGCCCCCATCCCAGTTTCCTCCCTTTGGCTAGCTAGCAGTTATCCTTTAGAACCTACTCTCACGGTCCCTTGTTCAGAGGGCTTCCCCTGATGGCTTTGGGTCGGCTTGGGTGCCATGCCCTGACCTGCACCACACAGCCAGTACCACTGCTAACTCATATGCCTGTTACTTCTGTTCCCTGTGGGCGTCCACCGTCAGGGAAGTGACCACACCCTTTGCTCAACACCAGCTCCCCAACCCCCCAGCACCACACTTGTGTAGAAAGGGTTCAGTAAATAAGTTTGAATGGATGATCGAAAACCGGAAGGAACAGGAGTCCTGTACACATCCCTAACTGCGCTGAAGCCTAAAGAGTTCTTTAGGGGTGTGATCTAGAACACTCGAGACAAAACTATTAGTGTTTGGAACATGGATCTTCCACTTGATGAGTGACAGGAGCTAATGGGTTAGCCTCTCTGGGGTTCAGTGGGGATTGTAAAATTGGCCACAGACGTCCTTGAGAGGACAAACCAAAATAGCATAGGACAGGTGCTCTGGCCTTCCTGGGGTACTCATGACAAGTTACTTTTTATTTGCTCAGCTGAGCTCAGAATCTCTTTATTATCTTTTGAAGAGCTGGCCAAAAATTTATTAGGGATCTCAAAGCGAGCACCTTTAGCTTCAGGGTAGAAGTGTTTTTAGTAGCTTATCAATGCCGTGGGGCTGAAGCCATGTCTCATGGATGTGAGTGGTCAGTGGAAACACGTGTCCATATTGTAGAAAGAATTTCTGCCTCTGCTTTTGGCTGAGAACCTCATTGCCACAGGTGGGATTCGATGGCCCTGCTGTGGTTTGGTATCCACAAGATGCAATTTTCCCTGGCGGGGTCTTTGACCAAGGCCCATGACCCTCAAATCGCTACAACCAAGCGGAATGGCTGCCCCACTGGAAATCCAGGAGTACCGCCTCCCTCGTGGAGCCCTTAGGAGAAATATAGTGGGAAGGTTATGAAGGGGGTTCTTGAGAAATCATGGAGAGCGTTGCAAATACACATCATCGTCAACCTTTGCCTCACTAGCTGATACAATGGGTGTGACCAGTTGCAACTGCTCTTCAGGGACACCAGTGGGGGCTTAAAGGTAGAGGGGTGCAAGTCTGCTGTGACTTCTGTGGAGTTAATCCAGTTTTCTTGACAGCAAATGAGTAAAGCCAACCCCAAATTGGCAAAGCGGGGGAAAGAAATTATTTGGAAATTGGCTGGTGTGTCAGGCAGAGTGCTAAGTACATTACCTCATATACTTTCATTTGATTCTCCTGACAACCTGAGAAGTAGGTGCTACTGTCTCAATTTATAGGTGAGCTGCCCAGATCACACGGTTCATAAGAAGAAGAATACGAAAAATATCTGAAATGTATCAAGTACTTGCCATAGGTAGGAATTTGGTAGAGCTGAGCCCTGTAAAATTGCCATGTGTGTAGGTCAAAAACAGTTGATGGTCAACACGTTCATGTTTCTCATCTGTGGCTGAATGAGCAAGTCAGAGAGGGCCGGTGGTCTCCAAGTTTTCTGTTATGACAGCCCTTCCCAAAGAGGTAAACTATAGTGCTACTAAGAGAACCAGATGTCCTTCAGGCATTTTATGGATTCATAATCACCACCGATGCTATTCTTAAGGCCTCCACGGAGAAGGGGACCGCCTGGGGATCGAAGGAGACCGGGGGGTGGGGGATCTGGGGCATGAGAGCACATCCCCAGGCACCATGCTTTAGGGACCAATTTCTTCCGCTAATTCTCCACCTGGCATGGCAGGGTGCCCTCAGAGGTGGAAGATGGTTTTGCTGTATTAAGTTTAAAATGTCATCACTAATTAGATAGGATTGCAGGCTGGAGAGATACAACACCAGGCCTGGGGACTTAACTTTATAGACACAGAATTGAAGGGAAAAATACATTTTGCAAACTCATTTTAAAAATAGTTTCCCTTAGAAATTAAAACCATTAAATGTACATCATTATGCAGATCAGTATTCATGCTTTAAAGAAACATAATTTTGCCTTCATTTAATTTGTTTCTCCTAGACCTAATTATGGATTGGATAAAAAATGTTATTTTTCTATCACTGAGCAAATCGCCTTTTACCACCCAGGAGGACAGTTCTCTCTGGTTTTCCAGAGTTGTTTCCATGCTGTGATTAGTGAAGAAAAAGTCAGGGAGATGTATTCCAGGAGGGAGCTGCTTGTTCTTGAAGAAGAAGAAACATAGCAAGTGCATTCCTTCTCAGGAAGATGGAGTGATGGGGACAGGCTGGGGGTGGGGCTCCATGTCCTTCCCCAGGAACAGGTGAATTCAGTGATTTGGCCAGGCCCTGGGGTTATAAGAATGCAGCAGGCCAGGGGCAAGTCCCAGCAACCTGGACTGCCTGGCAGGGAGTACTAGGATGGTGGGCAGGAGGGCAGGAATAGCACTCAGTGACCTTGACTGACCTTCAGGCATCTGTGGATATCACTTTGCTTGGTGGGAGGTACTGATGCTAGTGACTTGATCCAGGGGAAGATTCTGAGATTAGAGCTGGCTCTGATCAGGATTATAATAACAGCCAGCACTTCTATCTTGTGCACACTCTGTGTGGCAAGCTCCCCAGGGTTGTTAAACACTAGTGCTTGTTCATTTTAGTGTGAAAGTGCATCTTAAACACTTCGCAAACACCCACTTACCTAGTCCTCAGAGCAGTTCTGGAAGCAAGTGCTGTTATTGTCTACATGTTATAGATAAGGACTTCGGGGGTGCCCAGGGGGTAAGTATATGTCTTGGGTCACCTTGCTGGTGGGCAATGGGACTCCAGCCATTTGGCTGCGTTCTTAAGCTTTGACTGCTTCACTGTCCCACCTCTCAATAGGAGCAGGTCACTCATGACTTGCCAAGAACTGTATGTTCAGGCATACACTTAATCCTCTCAGTGAGGGAGATGGGACTCTGGTGAGCTGTTACTCTGGTGGTCCTTGATGAATCACACCTCCTGGTACTCATGCCTTTTTGTTGTCCCTTCCCTTTGAACTTGAACTGACCTCTGACCTGCTTTAATCAATAGACAGCAAAACTGACACTGGGACAATTCTGGGCCTCCTTATGACACTCGTCAGCCTCTACTCTGTGTTCTGGCAGAAGCCAATGGCCCTGTCAGAAATCTGATCATCCCTGAGAGCCGCCGTGCTCAGCAGTGAGGAAAAGCTCTGTGGAGGGCTCTATGGAGGTAAACTGAGGCCCCAGCCAGCAGCTCCTGCTGAGCTCCCAGCCAATAAGCCCACCACGTTGCAGCCCGTGAGAGAGGCCACCTCGGATGTGGATCCTGCCACCCCAGTGAGCTTTCCTGGCAGATGCCACATGAAGCAGAGATGAACTATTGCTGGACACTGTCCAAATTGCAAAAGCATGAGCAAATCAAAAACTGAACACGGTTTTTGTCTGAAGTCACTAGATTTTGCAACTGTTCACCAATGCAGCAAAAGATAATTGAAACACCTATTAACTTCACTTTATAGATGAAAAAATCTGAGGTACAAAGAGGTTATGGAACTTGCCCAAAATGATGTGGCATGCGCCGAAGTTGAATCAAGGAGAATGGGTGCAGAGATATGCTCTGACCGCATTCTCTGCTTCTTCTGTGAGTGCGTCTTCCAGGATTTCCTCTGTGCTAAGGAGACTGGTCTGTGTGAGGCTGTGCAGGGAGCAATGTGATAAGTGGCCCCAGCTCCTGCCTTCTGGGCCTTCTTGGTCTGGTTGGAGCTGACATCCCCCCTTAGAATAATTCCCAGCATAGGGGTGTGCTATGGGCTTTCCCGAATGGCAAGGATGTACTAGATACCTTTTTAGCACTCTTATCGTATAATCTGAGAGCAGATGAGATGATTGCTCCCACCTTGCAGGCAGGGAAACTGAGGATTGGAGAGTTAAGAATTTGTTCAGGTTAACACAGTATGTTTGGAGTGCTGCTAGAATTGGAACCTGGTTCAGCTCAACCTCCATTCATAATGCCCAGCTTTGCCTCCTGTACCCACTCTCCGGTGTCCCCAGGCAGGCTGACACACCATCTCACCAGCATCCAAATTCAGCTTCCTCCCTACTTCCTCCAACATCAAGGGCAGCTACACCCTGGAGAAGCTTTTTTAAGTTTGTGAGACTGCCCGGACTTGGTACCTCTCCTCACCTCCCCAATCAGACACTGTTGTGTCTGTTTTCCTGTGAATGCCAGCTCCTTCAGAGGACAGATGGAGGATTTCCTGCCTTCACCCTACCTATGCACATCAGCCCCACTCAGCATCAACAGAGCTCAGCAGGGCTGTGTCAGGATGGGGTTCTGGCTGGGCCATGAACTCTTTCCTTCCACAGAGAATGAGCAGGGAAGTGCTCCTAAGTGAAGGGCTGGTTCTTCCTAGGGAGGAGGGCAGGAAAGCCTCCAGGGGAATGAGAGGACTTTCGGGCTGGAGGCCAGTGAAGGAGCACCTGCTGAAGGGGGAACCGGAGTCCCCAGACTTCTCCTCTGTTGGCTTCGTCTGTTTCTCATGCCTCAGCTCCTGCTCTGAGGTCAGGAAGGGTCTGTGTGCCAATAGCCAGAAGACCACGAGCACATGTTGATCAAAAAGGTGAAGTCACCCCCCTTATGCCTCCATCTCCTCACTGTACCTGGAGTTGGTGGTGGCATCCACCTCCTTAGGTTGTCCCGAGGACTCGAGGGGTTCATGTTTATGCGGTGCTCAGCAGCGCCTGGCATAACCTATATATTTGCTGGTTAAATCAGTTAAGAAGGGATGGACAGCCCAGTGGATAGGACAGATGGACAAATGACTGATGCTTCTGTGTACATGGAGCTGGGGGCAAGGGCAAGTGCGATGGAGTGGGTGGGAGGGAGAACAACACAGTGAGGGAAGTTCAGAGCTTCTGCCAGGCATATCCAGCTCAGAAGGTGTGTCCTTGCATTGGCATGGAAGGGCTCTGAGAAGTCTGGATACCATCCCCTTGTTTAGGATGAGGGGCTGAGGCCCCAGGCCAGGAGAGAGGCCTATGTTATTTGGAGTGAGGTCATGTCAGAAATTTCCCTGTCCAGGTCACCAGGATGGGTCCTTGGAGGGATCTGGGGGTCAGAGCCCCCATCATGTGTGTTTTGGGGTCTGCTGTGCCTTGAGCTTCCTGCACTAGGTGCCCAGGTGGGCCTGTGCAGAAAAAACATGCCAGAGCCCAAAGGGTAAGAATGTCACCTTCCCCTGCTGGGTTAGGCTAAGGGTGGCAGGTTCCTCAGTTCAGTATGTATGCCCTTGGCATTTGCCCTTGGCTGCCCCTTCCTTCTAGACAGGGAGTCTCTTGCTCTCCCCTAGGAGACGAGACTGGCCAGTGACATGCTGAGACCCATAGAAAGTCACCCAAATGACATTGCAGAAGTTTCAGAGTCTCAGGAGGCTACTTGGCTTCTGCTTAGTGCACCTGGGTGCTGCCCTGAGCGGGCCATCCTGGAGGAGCCTGGGTTGGAATCACAGGAGAGCAGGGCCCACCGCTCCCAGCCCCCTGTTGTTCCCTAGCTGAACACAGCCAGTGAGCCTTGTTAGCCCGCTGACTTGTTAGAAATAATAAGACATCTGAAAAAGGCAAAGTATGGAAACAAGCAAAAAAAATCACTGGTTTTCAGTGATTATTGGTGGGGGGGGAGAGTCGATGGAGCACACAGGATTTTTAGGATAGTGAAAATACCATCATTTCGTACTATAATGGTGGATGAATGTCTTTATACATTTATTCCAAGCGCACAGAATATACAACACCAAGAGTGAACCCGAAAGTAAACTACAGACTTTGGGTGTTTATGATGTGTTGATGGAATCCATCAGTTGTAACACATGCGCTACTCTGATGGGGGATGGAATAAGGGGGGAGGGTATGCATGTGTGGGAGCAAGGGGTATAAGAGAAAATTTTGTGCCTCCCTCTTAATTTAGCTGTGAACCTAAAACTGCTCTAAAGAAAAATAAAATAAAATCTTAAAAAAAAAAAAGAACTAATACATTGTAGCTGCTTTAGGCCACCAGGTTTTGGGCGGTTGTTTGGCTGCGGTATGTAATGAAACACCTGCCCAGGTCGGACCAGATTTGGAGTCTAGGTCCTTTGCTAGGTGCTCCTCTACCAACGGGTAAAGTAAAATTGGATTGTGTTTGGCAAAGGGCCACTCTGCCTCATGAGGACCCATGGGAACTGCCGGGGAGAAAAGCCTGAAACCTCCCAGGTGCACAATCAGGCGGCTTCAAATACCAGCAGGGCCGTCCTGTGCCAGGAAAACTGGATTGATTCCAAAACAGCCAAGCAGTTTGAGAAAAATCGTTAACAGTGCTAAAAAGAAGTTTAGTACCTCTTCTATGCCAGTTATTTCATATACAGCTGACCTTAATCCTCTGAGTCACTCTCCTAGCTATTTGATTATTTTGCAGGTGAAGGAACAGAGAGGCTAAGTTACTTGCCCAAGATCACACAGTGTGTAAGTGGGGGAGGGGCACTAGCATTTGAACCTGAGCTTGACTCCCAAGAACAACCTCCCTCCATTATACCTTGTGGGCTCCTTTCTGGTCCACAGGATGAAACTCAAGGAAACTTTTTTGGAAGGAAGGGGGCGTTCTCTGCATGCTCTCTCTTACCTCCATGATGTTGTCTATGCCCTTCATTAAATAGCAAGGACCTTTTCCTGTTCTCTGACCAGGGAAATCCTACTCACTCTTTAATACCATGTCCCTCGTGACAGAAGTGAGCTCCCTCCACCTCCACCTGTTGAGTGTCTAAGTGGTCACAGAGGCTGCTGTCGGGTGGGTTCTGATGTCACATGGGGATTTCACTCGATCGTGATCTCATGAGCGAAACAGACCACAGGGAGACAGAGGATAAAATTAGAACATTTCTTTATAGGTTTTTTTAAATTTCCTAACACTTGAGAAGGAAACGAAGCTTTACAATATTTATTACGTGGCTTGGCATTGGTTGATTGGAGATTGGCTGTACCTGCAGCTTACACACATGTTGGTGGAATATTCTGGGTCCTCCTGGAACAGGGATGAAGGGAGGCCTGGGAGCCGTTGCTGTGATCATCTCCCACTGTTCTCCTTATCTCTTCCAGGGGCTGTCCTGAGATGGTTTCTCATTGCTTCTCGGGCTGTGATGCATTATGGGGGTTTCTGTGTGCTGGGTATAGCTGTGGGGTATGAAACTGCTTCACTGAAGTCAGGATTTGGCTCTCCAGTGGGAGGGCACCCCACAGTTCCTGGGACGACCCGTCATGCACGCCCTTTTGTCCCAGGGCTGCCATTTTTGCTGCGAGGCAAAAAGACCCAGGAGCTGGCACATTCGGCTACGCTTCCTTTCTCTGTCTATATAAGTAATGAACTGTCTGAATCTAAAGGTGGCTTATTGTATCTTGGGCAGCCCGACCAATCTCGGCCTTGGCCCTGGCCTTGCCTCTGTGCCTGATGCTGCCCTTGGTCTATCCACATATCCATCTGTCCATGGATCAACATGGCACTGCTCCACTATGTGTAATAAAGGGGGACTCGTTTTTATTTTTGATTGGCCACCAACTAACATTTTCATGGAGTGTAATAAAACCAATCCCTGAAAAGATAAAATGGAATAAAAGACATGCAAAATACAGGCCCCTCCTGGGGCACCTGGGTGGCTCAGTGGGTTAAGCCGCTGCCTTTGGCTCAGGTCATGATCTCAGGGTCCTGGGATCGAGTCCTGCATCGGGCTCTCTGCTCAGCAGGGGGCCTGCTTCCCTCTCTCTCTCTCTCTGCCTGCCTCTCTGCCTACTTGTGATCTGTCCCTGTCAAATAAATAAAATCTTAAAAAAAAAAAATACAGGGTCCTTCCTCTTGGTTAAATTAGATTGCACAGCATAATATGTCAAATTGCTAGATGTTTATACACACTTTCTTTTGGTTTCTCTGCTTATTTCACTGAGGACTAGAAACAGTTTGAGGGCTAGCACAGCTCCATGGATGACACTCTAGGCAGCACTCATGGGGGGAACCCCAAGGGGAAAGGAGAGATTTCAGAACACAGATGGTTTTGGCCAGAGTACCCAAGTTTTTATTTGATTTCAGTAAATTATAATATACTGTCATTCATATTTGCCCATTAAGGGATTTATGGATAATACCAAATTTATAACTAAAACAATCCTTAGAGAATGAGGGTAAAATGGCTTAAAAGTTACCTGTTAATAATTTACAGATTAAGGATAATACTAATAAGGCAAACACAGCTAACAACATGAAAATGGCAGAGTGGCTGTTTTTCCAGATCTAAAGCTGAGCTCGCTGTCAGCCATACTGGGAAGTGAAAACAATAGGAGCACATTCTGATATTACAGGAAGTGACTTTAAAAAATTCCAAGTTGTCTATTTATGATAACAAATTAAATTTAAGGTGGTTAATAATGAGCCTTGCCTTAGGTGTTTATTGACTCTTGAAATATTCCCTAATGATAATATGATCTATCAAGTCCAGTAAGACATCTGACAATAAGTATTACATCTGTAACTCTACTTGTGGAATTCTACTTTATATATAGTTTATAATATATACAATATTTTTGTACAATGTATATTATATATGTTATATTGACACATCATAATTAAGTATTCATATATTGTTTTGAGGTTAACATTCTTTCACTGAAGGAGTATCATCCAGGAAGTATGGAGACCCTGACATGAAGCTACCTTCAAGGCCTTTCCAACCTTGGAAAAGGTGGTTAGAAATATCTCAACCTTTACCCTGCACCTGCAGGTCGAGATTTCTGGACTTTCTCCAGTTGGAGTGTGTCTCCAAGAGCAGGAGCTCAGTGCTGGCCCTGGGTTGTGTTTCCCAACAATCCTAGCTCATAAAGGGCCTGAGTGCTGGGATTGTGTGTGCTTTGGTCTTGTACCAATTACAAGGATCATAAAGATACACTCAAGGGGCACATCGACTCTTTCTACAGTTTGTGTATTCCAAGCTTCATTAAAGAATGTGAATTAAAGAAAGGCTGTTTTAGGAGGGCTGCTGTGGCTCAGTCCCGGCCAGAGTGGGCTGGCTAGTGTCAGTGTGAGGATGATAGCTTTCAGCTGGTCACTGGCATAGCGCTATTCCTGGGCTTCTCTGCCAATGAACACTGAGCTTTCTTGCATAAAAGCAGGGCCCAATTTAAAATTACAGTTTATTTTTCTTATTGTAAAAGCCGGTCAAGCTCATTGCAGAAAGTTTCAAAAATGCATTGAATTCTAAAGAAACAAAATCAGCAATAATTTCATTACTTGAAGGAATCATTATTAACTTTTGTATCAATATCTGTCTCTCTATGTAATATATATCCCCATACCACATACCATATATATATATAATTAAATATATATTATTGAAATAAGACTATAAACTCATCTTTGACTTTTTTCTGTTTCTTTTGAAATCATGTAATTGTGATTCCCCATCCTTATCTATAATGACCACTGGGGACAGTGAGCTGTACCATTCTGAGGAGCTGAGGTTTCCTTTCCATGTAACAAAAGTCACCAGACTCAACAATTATGTGTGGACCAGGGCTGTGATGGGACCACCTTGGTGGGAGTGACAGCAGATCTGGTGTTCTCCAGCTTTGGGATAGCAGCATATTCACAGGTGGAATGAGCCATTGTGTCTTCTCAACATCACCTTTCGTGTCCTACACAAACCCTTCCCAAACTTCCCCAGACCTGCCCCAAAGCAGAGCTTCCTGGAGCCAACCTCTCTCTTCCCCAGTATCTGCTTGCTTCATTTGCATGTGATTTGGCCCATTTATAATGTCATTATCCAGAGAAGGAGGCTTGTAACCCGGGCAACCAGAAGAGGTGGTTTTGCAATTCAGACTTTCTGCTCCATTTAATTGGATTCTGGTCCACTCTTGGCTCCCTTCTCTCTTGAGATTTTAAGAATGTAAACACTCAGAACCTTGCTTCATCTCCTGTCCTTTATCTCTCAGGGCTTCCCCTCAACCCACTGACACAGAACATTCTATTTCTACGGACTACACATTTCTTCAACAGTGACAAGATTTCCTCTCTCATTACAACTACCCAACATTTAGGATCATATTTTCTAGTGTTATTACAATCCCTAATAATCACTTTTAATGCCACATAATATTATACCTGGGGGCAGACCATAATTACTTCACAATCTTCATATAATGGACTTTTAAAGTTTCCATTTTTATTTATTTTCACCATTATATTTATTTCTCTGAGGACCATGTTTGTGGATATATTTTTTTATTTTTTTTTTATTTTTTATTTTTTTGTCATTCGTATATAGAACTCCTTCCCTATGAAAGTCCCCTAGAATTGAAATGACTGGTCAAGAGGTATGTTTGTTCGGCTCTTGATGGATACTGCCAAGTACCCTTCACACAGTGTCAGTGTAGACTGTATTATGACTGTACTCATTTTACCATAACGGCACCAGCTCATTTACTATTTAAAAATGTTTTTATAAGCAAGAAATAGCATATCACTACAACTTGTTTTTTTTGGGGGGGATATTAGACACATTCCCATGCTTGTTAAGTAACTGCATATTGTCTTTTGTGGAAATATTTATTTGTTGGGGATTTTTATCCCCATAAAATTACTGACTTCCTTTCTTTTCAGTTCTTAATAATGTTTTATGTTGCAAGGCATTGTCTGCAAGACCAAGGCATAAGCCCTGTTTTTGACATAAGAGTATCATGCCTTTCAAACAATCATGATGGATGATGAGATGCCCAAACTTGATACTGGGTCACAAGAGTCATGTCTCTCTGAGTAGAGCCAAACCTTCTCTGAATTTTAGGTGAGGGAAAGCTGCACATGATCTTATGTTAGGATTCCTCCACATCCACACTCCAGTCACCTGTCTGCACCGGGAGAGATGTTCCTGTTGGAATTCAGCTAACTATAAAAGTAGGCACATGTTTCTGCATTGTTTGTTATAATGCTAGTAATAATCATTAGCTTTTATTGAGTGCCTGCTCTGTGCCCAGCATTTTAATAAGTGCTGAGCCTATTGCTGAAAAAGTATTCTGTCCTCATGTGGCTTATATTCCAGCGAGGGGAGATACACTATATACGTTTATATAAATTTTAGTGATTAAAATAATAAGGTAAGTTGGATAATATAATATAGCCATCCATACTCTTTGGCAATGAACTAAGAAAACAGGATAGAGAGGGACTTCATAGGGGAGTCTGCTTGGACAGAATTGGCAAGGAATCCCTTCCAAGGAAATGAGGACTAAATAATGCACAGAAGCCAACTCAGAATAGTTCAGGGTAAAAATGCTTCTAGAAGAAGAACATGTACAAAGGCTCTAAACTAGAAATAGTTTTGGAATGTTTGAGAAACAGAAAGAAGGCCAGCATGGCAGTTTTAGATAATGAGGAGGAAGTGGTAGGATGCTATGGGAGAACTAAGCCAGGACAAGATCTTGGAGAATAGGTCATGCTTAGGTGCTTGGATCTTACTTTAATTGGGAGCTCAGGGAGCCTTTTAAATGAAGGGGTGATATGAAATCATTTATGTCTCTGAAATGTCACTCTGCCTGTTATGGAGAGGATGGGCTCTAGTTGGGGTAAGCTGGAGAGTGTTACTGTGAGAGGCTTGATATCATAAGTTTATTTCTTGGTCATACAAAGTTGGTTGCTTAAGCAGTCTTCAGTCATCCTTGATTTTGCCTCTTACAGAGAGCCGGGCATGAGTCATGAGGCCCTGTGCCTGAGTTCTAACAAATGAAATGTTTGCAAAATAGATTCTTACTTTTGGTCCAGCATGTATAACTGTTTGTGTGTTTATCTTTCCATCTCTTCATTGGTGTCATGGAGGTCACATGCCAAGAAGGTACAATCACAGGATAGATGGGGCATGGATCCCTGAGTCACTGCATGGAGAAGATGTTCCTTAGAGGTGGCCTGGAGACCTCACTGAAATGAGGCTGAGAAATTTAGGGGAACATACTGATATTTGATAAATAAGAACAGGTCATGAGCCTAACCATGAACTTAAGGAATAATAGGGATTCCAGTTATGTTACAAAGTGCTTTCACTGATCTAAATGATAATGGTGGTTGAGATTTGCGAGATGGTGGTAGAGATGATTCAATTTCAGGATATGTTTTAAAAGCAGAGTCAAAAGCAGATGGCTTTTTCATGGGAAGTAGAATCAAAGATGACGCTGCCACCTTTGGCATAAGCAACTGGGTGGATGATGGTGCTTGTCACAGACACAAGGAAGAAAGCAAAAGATGAGCTCATGCTGTTTATTTGGGGAGTTTGAGGATCAAAAATTATGTTTTGGAGATTTTTGACTCTGAGTTGTCTCTTAGGTACTAAGTGGAGATGTCAAGTGGAAATCTGAGCACTGCAGTCTGGAGTCCAGGAATGCTGATCTAGGGATAGAAATATGGAAGTGATCAGACATTGGTGGATTTTCATCTTTGCTCTTATATCCTCTGATTTAAAGAAGTAAAGCTTGGGGCACCTGGGTGGCTCAGTGGGTTAAGCCTCTGCCTTCGGCTCAGGTCATGATCTCAGGGTCCTGGGATCGAGCCCCACATCCAGCTCCCTAATCAGCAGAGAGCCTGCTTTTCCCTGTCCCTTGGTCTGTCTCTCCAACTGTTTGTGCACTCTCTCTTTCTGAAATAAATAAGTAAAATCTTTTTAAAAAAATAAAGCTTGAGGCTTAAAAGGGTTAAGTAGCTTGCTCATGATCTTAATTAGCATATGATTGAGGTAGGATTCAAATTCAAGTCTGTCCAGATTTATTCTGCTAATGATAATGATTGCTTTAGTATTATTAATATAGTATCAACTTTTTGTTCCATTTTATAGCTGCTAACCCTCTTTTTCATACATGATTTCACTAGTAGAGAGAGAGTAGATATAAAAAATTCCTACTCCCAATTTTCAGGTGATGACAAGGAGACAGAGGGTATTCAAGGTTATTGACTAAGGTCATATAATATTTTCTAGCAATCATACCCTTGATTTGCAAGTTTTTCAACCATACTACAGTATAATCCACTATACTGCCTTTCTGTCAATAAGGAGTCATCTGAACATTCTATACCATTCTATTCTTTTTAGTTCAGTTTTAAATGTCCTTTCTGAAATGTCCTTACCAAGTTATTTGCTGTGAGTCCAGAGTCTGTGGAGGCTGGAAAGAGGTGCCTTCAGTTGCCAGCCTTCAGCCACACACAGCCAAGATGGCCAGATGTCTTTCATTCCTGTGACTTATTTCCCTGCACATAGCCTTGAAGTTCATCAAATGCAGAGCTCCCTCCAAATTTTACAAAGTCAAGTACTGATCATCTTCTGTTTTCACTGTTGTAGAAGTAAAGATCCTTTATTTGGCTACCTTCAGATCTGAGTTACATGTATAATCTAAATAAGAATCATTGGTATAGAAGCCAGTATCATTTTACTTTCTGATTATGGGCTATGAAAGGGAAACTTAGGAATGGAAAGAGCCATCTTTCTTCTCCTGCTTGGTTTCTGTAGCAGTTCCAGGCTTTCACTATCCCCCATAACATGAAATCTCCATCTCTTGGTACCTATTTCTTAATATCACCCCCAGGTTATATATACAGTCACTTTCAGGGGTAGGTTTTAGCTTTCTTCTTGCTACTCTTAATATACATTTTCTGGGTAAGAATAATTGTTTGACTCTAGTGCTAATGGGAATGAGAGTCCATTTGCCTTCTGTGCAGTTGGAGAGACCTCTAAAGTATGGGACTAAGAGCCAGGGGCAGGAAAAATGAGGTCTGAGGCCAGTGAGGTTTCCAGGCTATCCGGTGTAATGATCTGGTTCCCAGAACATCAAATAAACTTTTAGGAGAATGGAAGCTGGCAAAATGCTGACCTCAAGGGTGTCAGCCTTTGTAAGCCTGAGTTCAGTGCCTCATCAGTAACCTTAGAGTCCAGATGAGATCCCATTAACATCAAAATTAACAGCCATGGGCACATTCATTCTTTCTTTCTATCTTTATGAAACAACTAATGCTTGTGTAGACCCTACTGTGTACAAAGGAAGCATTTTACGAAAGAAGCCCGGTGGACTTGGATTCAGAAGTCTAGAGTTTACAGCCTCCCCAGACTACTTAAGAGACCCACAACAACTTCTCTGAGCCTCAGTTTCTCCACTGGCAACACCAAGGATAATAATTCCTGTTCTCCTTCACTCAGAAAATGTTGGTAGCCCTTGAATGGTTATGCATGGCAGTGCTTTGTGGAGTATAAATTAGTTCACCTGCCTTATGCCATCAGTCCATCTGTTGGATGCTGTAAAAATGCAGAGAGCAGCGATCCAGCATTTCCAGTAGGATGATCATGAGGACAATGCTTGGGAAACTGTTATTATTGATGCCTAACAAACTACCTCAAAATTTAGTGGCTTCAAGCAACAATCATTCTATTGTATCTCACAGATTCTGCAGGTCAAGACTTCGAGTAGAATTTGGCTGGGTGACTTTTTGCTCCTTGTGCATTAACTGAGATCATTTAGTTGGACACAGCGTGCTGATGGACCAATTTGGGGAGCTTAAGAGGGCTTCAGTCACATATATGACACTGTGGCAGGGATGATGGAAGACTGAGCTCATATAGAACTATCTGCCAGGGCACCTACATATGGACTCTTCACTGTATGGTCCTCAGGGCTGCTTGACTTCTTACATGGTAGCTGACTTCCCCCAGCACAAGTGTCACAACAGAACCAAGTAGTTACTGCATGGCCATTTAGAATGTAGCCTCTGAAATCACACAGTGTTAGTTCCACCATAATTACACATGAAATAAGTCAAGATTCAAGGGAGAGGAGAGGGTTTAGGCTCCACATGTTGATGAGGAAATGGTGAAGCCATGTTCTAGAAAAGCATACAATAAAGATGATTTGGTTGTTCCTCTGGGTACACACCATCTGGAAGATTCATTTCTTCCTCTGGCCACAATGATCCACACCCCTTTACATGAAAAATACTCTCATTCCTTTCCTCAAGACCCCAGAGCCTTGCTCCATTATGTCATTGGCTCAAAGCGCAGGATCCTATCATCTAGATCAGGTCAAAGTAAGGATGATGTTCCTTGGTACAGATTTGTGGATTTGGCTCTCCGAGTATAGTTCATCACAATCCGAAGACCTCAGTCTAAAGAGACAAGTTGTCTGATGCTGCACACTCAATATATGTAAAGATAAGACCTTGATAGTATAACTGCAATAAACGTTCCCATTCATAAGAGAGGGAGGAGAGAGGAGGCACAGAGTGTTCACTGGTCCATAGCCATTCTCATCCACCTGAGCTTATGTCATTAGCTCCTTAATTAGGGCCTGTGACTACATCCTGGAAGTGATTCTCTGTTTGATCTCCTTCAAATCTTGATTCTGCCTCCTGAGTCATCCTTACGTTTCCATAAAATGTATACTGTGTTTGTAGCAGAACAGTTTTCATAGCTGCTTCTTACCCCAGTCTCTCTTCCTTTTGCATCCCCTCTGTCCCATTTGGTCTGAGCTGCCTGTGCTTCTGCTGTTACACTTGTTTTAAAAATCGTGTGGCTTCTTAGGTAGTTTATTGCCTGTTCACTACATGAGATGAAAACCATGCCCACAACTTGGAGTCAGGCCAGTCTCTATCTGGAGTTCCCTAATGGTCTACTATGAGGCTTCAGAAGCTCTGTTGTCTAACAGAGAAAGTCTGAGACACACACCTTGCAGATTGCAGAGATTGATCTCTCAGAAAGGTCTACAAGATGCTCTCCTGTAATTCTAAGACCTTAGGAAAGGGTGTTGTAGTCATACCCTTGATTTCCTGGGGTCACATTTTCTGGGATTTGTTCTTTGTTTCAAACACCTCTGTTATTCTAGAATTTTCTGCTAGAAGAGCCTGGGGTTGAGAAAGTTTCATTTCTGAATCCAACAAATCATGGCTTCTATTTACCCTAAATTTTGCTTGAAAACAGAATTCCTTCTCCAGTTCATCCAGGAATCATCTATGCATCTATGCTTACAGGATTATTTGCATCTAAGAGAAAAGAGAATACTCTAAAATTTTGCCTGATACTTTCTTAGCCAGATCTACTAGCTTATTAAGTAGATATTCTGTTATTCTTATTCTTGTGGATGATGGTTTTGCTAAATATTTTGCCACTATATTACAATGGTATTCTTTTCTGCAGCTTCCAATAATATTTTCCTTGTGTTCCTTTAAACTCTCATAATCTGTTCCCGTGGGGGCACATTTTGTTTCCAACTAAAAGTCTCCTCAAGGCCCTTCTAGGTTTTCTCTGCTATGTGGCCCCAAAGCCAATTCTATATACTTTATATGTGTGTTGTAGTGACACCACATTTCTGGGTACCAAATTCTGTTCAAGTTATTATTGCTGCATAACAGATGTCCTCAAATTTACTTTTATAAACAAAAAAATTCTTACATCTTATGTATTCTGCATGTCAGACATTTGTTCAATGCTTGGCTTGGCAATTTTTTTTAACATTAACGGAGATCACCTGATGCTACTTATCTGGCTGATGGGCTGATCTTAAGGGTTCAAAATGGCTTCACTCACATGTCTAGCACTTTGGCAGTGGTAGCCGGAAGGCTGAATTCATCTGGAACTGTTGCCCAGAATACCTACATGTGATTTTTCAAGTGGTTTCTCCATGTGTTTTCAGGGTGTTGAACTTTTTCCATGGCAGCTGGCTTCTCCTAGATAAATGGTTCTAAATGGGAGACAGTTATGTCCCCCAGGGGATATTTGGCAATATCTGGAGATATTTCTGGTTGTTATTCTGGGACAAGGAGAGAGGCTACTGACATCTGGTTAGTAGAGTTCAGGAATGTTTCTAAAAAATCCTAAAATGCACAGGCCATCCCCCTTCCCCCAACAAGGAACTATCTGGCCCCACATGTAAATAATGTCAGGTGGAAAAGCCTTTTTTTACCGCAAGCAACTCAAGAGGCAGGTAGAAGCTTCATAGCCTTTTTTAAATCTCACCTCAAAGAGTAGCATTAGATTCAGACCAGACTTTAAGAGAGGAATTAAACTTCACATCTTGATAGGAGGTGGTGAAGTCACAATGTAGAAGAGCGGGTGGGATGGGAAATGTTGTCACAACCGTCTTTGGAAAATACAGTGTGCTACAGGAACTATCAAGGAAACCTGAATGTAGTCAGTGCTGTGAAAAAGGGACAAGCATAAGGCTTTAAGGCTGCAGGAGGATCTGCCACTTTTGATTGGAGGGATAACATGAAAACAGGACAATTACACATTTTTTTAAGTGATAAATCTTGAAAGAAGGATAGTGTTTTAAAAAGTTCAGTTGTAGGGGAAAACATTCTAGATAGAGGGAATAAGAGATTGAGGTGTCAATTATTAGAGATTAGTAAAGTATATATAGCCTTTTTGGCCAAATCCAGCTTGCCACTTATTTTGTTTAATGGAATCCAACCACACCCCATTGGGTGATTGACCACAGAGACCGTATCGCCCAAGAAGACTAAAATATTTCCTGTCTGACCCTTTCTGGAAAAGTTTGTTGACCTCTAACCTAGGTTATTAATTGATTTGTTTATCCAACAAAAACTTGTCAAGAGCCTGCTGTAGGCCAGAAATTGTATCAGATGTTTAATGGATGATGCTGAGCAAAAACAGGCAAAACAAACATAATTTCTATCATGGAGGGTGATTTTAGAAATTATGACATTTGAGAGTCATAAAGAAAATAGCAAAGAGAGTTGAACACTTGAGAATTTAGGAAGAGTGATCTGGGAGGCTTTATTGAGAGGATAACTCAGTGGGTAAGACCTGCCAGGTGGGAAAGAGCCAACCACAGGATGTGAAGGATGGAGATAAGAGTTATCAGAGAAGCGAAGGATGTACACAGAGTTCCTGAGGTAGAAAAGATGTTAGCTTGAGAGAGTAATTACAGAGTGGTCAGCATCTATGGGGTGCAGTGAGCGAAGTGGGACTCATGGCCTGAAATGAAGTTGAAGACCAGGTATGGGCCAGGTCTCAGAGACTCTTCTAGGCCATGAAAAGGATATATGCTTTTACTCTGAGTTTAACAAGGAACCGCTTGAGAATTTTAAGAAGGAGAATTAAAAGAAGAAATGAAAGGGAAACTCTGGCTGCTGTGTGGAGTTTCACACAGATCAGGGAGGAATTGTGAGCTAGGTAAAAAGCAGCTTATAACGATTCCAGGTAAGAAATAATGATGGCAAGATCTAGAAACTGTGCTTCTCAAACTTTACTGTGCCTATGCATGACCTAAGATTCTTATCAAAATGCAGACACTGACTCAGTAGATATGGGGTGGCGCCAAGATTCTTGGATTTAAACAAGTTCCCAGGTGACTTGGCATGGACCACACGTTGTGTAACAAGGGTCTAGAGGTGAAGACAAAAAGTGGGTTTTAGAAAATGTCTTCTGAATCATTCATTTTACTAACACTTTTTCATGACTCAAAGTCTTAAAGTAAGTTTGCAGGACAAAACCATGCAAAAGAAAAAATCCAGCCCAGGCACTTTCAACCATCATAAATAAACCAGTGCTAACTAAGAAAGCCTTTTTCAGGGCTTAAGAGATATGACATACCTGGAAGCTTGAGTTTGAGAAAAGCATGAAATTCCAACCAGTTAATGAGGGAGTGCCCAGGTCATGATCAATTTTATTAATTTTTCCAATAACATTTTATTGAGTGATTGACATGAAGGACAGATCATCTCTGCCATACAAGAGAGATAGTATATTTGTGAATGGATAGACATGGAATTTAATGTACCATGAAAAACATTTCTACCAGCAAGGGAGCCACTTACTCTCAGGGTAGGGTGCAAGGAGGGTCCTTTAAAGGGTGACTCAGAGTCAGAGAACAAAGAAAGAGGAGAATGTTGTAGAGAGAGGAAGAGCTGAAAGTTTCTAGAGAGTTTAGTGAGAGACACCTGCTTTTATACTGCAAGGTCTCCTAGTGCGGGCTGTCCGAAGGTATCTTGTCAGCTTTCAGAATGATGTATAGTGTAGCTAGTGTGTATATCGCCACTGATTCTAGTCAATTCTAATGGGCAAGAGTTCTTTAAGCTGCTAGTATGGGCCTGTGCCTAGTAGAAACCGGAGAGCAAAGAACGTATTGCCAATGACAATAGCTAATGTCTATTAGTAACTAATAACAGATAAGGACACTTGAGACCAGAGATAGAGTATGGCCAATTCAAGTCACTTGCCAGAGGTGTTCAGCATCCAAGGTGGAAGAACCAGAATTTCAGCCTGGCTTGTCTTGCTGCAGACACTACCTTTGCTAGAATGTACCATATATTTCGAGAGACAAAACCAATACATCTAAAACAGTTAGAGATACAAAATCAACATTATAGTTACAAGCTAGTTGGCAGTGCCATTTCAAAAGGGAAGTAGCCTTATTGTTTTTCTTTGGATTATAAAAATAATGCTTCCTCTCTGTAAAACATTTCAAACATTACGGGAGAGTCTAGTACAAGAGATGAACATTCCCACAGTCCCATTGCCCTACCTAAGGCCAGAAGAAACTACTTAAACCTACCTTTTTGTCTTGGGCGTGCTTTTGTACCATCGCACAAAAAGAAATAAGCATTAAAAAGACGTATCACACTACATATAATGTTAGGAAATCTGTTTTTCCCCACACGCTAAAAAGCTATCCAAAGGCAAAACTGCACTTCTGTTCTTCCTAAACTCTTATAAAGATACATTCAGTTCTTCTAGATTGGTGGGTAGTTTCTTGGCTGCTTGATACCTACTTAGCTTCACCTAGTTCGAGAATGATGACACAAGTGCACTAACATCAGTCATAGTATCCTATCGCCATCCTTGCTTTATTTTTTTTATTTTATTTTTTTTTTCAGTGTTCCAAAATTCATTGCCTATGCACCACTCCCAGTGTTCCATGCAATTCGTGCCCTCCATAATACCCACCATCAGGCTCGCCTAACCCCCCCAAAAACTCTCAGTTTGTTTCTTATGGTTTGTCTCCCCTTCCCATCCGTCCTTGCTTTAAAAGTCATCATCCTTGCTGGCAGGTCATAGGGGATGCCCTTGGGACATGAGCGCCGTAATGCCATGACTTTGGCTCTCCAGCACGTGGCTTCATCCCTTTCCAAATCACTGGCAATGTGTGTATGTCCTGCGCGTGTACATGTATTTGTGTAAAACAAGTCGGTCAGGTCTATTTGGGTGCGACTATGTGGAGTAAACTCACTGACTGGAGACGTACACTATTCGATCAGCTCTGACAAATGCATGCAGTGACGTAATCACCACAACACTGAAAACATAGACTACTTATTTACCCCCGCATAGCCCTTCTTCCCCTTTGCATTCAACTCCTTCCTCCCATTCCTGGCCCTAGGCAATGGCCGATCTATTTTCAGGACCAATAATATTGCCTTTTCAAGAAAGTCATGGAGATGGGATCATGGTGGCTGACTTCATTCACTTGGTGTGATGTGTGTCCATGCTGTTGCATGGGTCAGTAGCTTGTTGCTTTTTACTGCTGAGCAGTAGTCATGTGTGGCATAAATATGCCACATTTTGTCTCTCCAGTTGCTGATCACCATGATCCATGTTTGGAGTGTTTCCATTTGCGGGGGCATAAAAAAAAAGCCTCTAGGACACCCACTTACTGACCTTGGTATGGACATACTTTATATTTCCCCTAGGGAAGTAACTAGGAGTGGAACTGCTGGGTGGTAGAGTGTGTATTTAACTTGAGAGGAAATTGACAAACTGTCTTCTAGTGTGACTGCACCTTTTGCATTCCAGATCTTTACCAGCACTTGGTAAGGTCAGTCTTTGATTAGCCACTCTAGTGAGGTTTAGTCGTATGTCTTGTGGTCTTATTTTGAATTTCTCTGATGACTTATGATGTTGAACTTATATAGTTTCCTGTTCATATTATCCTTTCACATATTTCTTGGAAAAATAAATCCTTTCTCTATTTTTAAAAATTGCAATTTCTTCTTATAATTGAGTTATAAGATTTATTCAAGTATAGGGACGCCTGGGTGGCTCTGTGGGTTAAGCCTCTGCCTTCGGCTCAGGTCATGATCTCAGGGTCCTGGGATCGAGCCCCACATCGGGCTCTCTGTTCAGCAGGAAGCCTGCTTCTCCCTCTCTCTCTGCCTACTTGTGATCTCTCTTTCTGTCAAATAAGTAAATAAAATCTTTGAAAAAAAAAAGATTTATTCAGGTATAGCAGATATAAGTCCTATAATAGATACACCTATATCTCATATTGTCCTATAACTTTTGGTTGCTTTGTTCCTCTGTTCTGTTTTGGTTTCTCCCATTCCACCCCCTTGGAGATTTGGAGGAAAGAGCTGATGAGTGGGTATGGTCTCCCTTGCGTCTGGGCCCCCAGGGAAACTCACTATCACTTGGCCTTTAAAAATCTGGTAAAATTTTGGTCTTTTTTTCTTGTTATCCACTGTTATAACTATGACTTCTTTTCTTCCATGCTCTATCAAGGATGGAACATTTCTTGTGTCCTGTCTGTCCTTGGAGAGGCTTCTCATCTTTTGAAATTCATCAGCTTACCAGATAGTGTGTGACCACAGCTGTCTTAGAGGCTAGATTTTTTAAAATACAGTTTTGGCAATTATCTGACTTTTTGTTTGTTACAATGAAAGAAACATTGTCTTGCTGCTTTCTATATCTTAGGCAGAGTGGAATTGCCTCTACCCTTATTGTTAATGTGACAGAAAGACTCCATCGCTGGCACCATTGGAGTCAGTCAGTCCTTCTGTCCCTTTGTGGGCCCAGCAAGTCCTCTGTGTCTGTACTTTCAGAAAGTGGAGGCTAGCACTGGGGCATGTTCATGGTCTCCATCATGAATGACCTGGTTGCCAACGTCAATAGCACTTCTACCTGTTTTTCTGGTCCTCCTCGCCAGCACCATTGGGGGAGTATCTTTCTCCTCTCCTTGCTAAAGGTTTTTCATGAAGTCCCCATTTGTGATAGCTCTCTGGCCATAAGAAACCTTCATTTTCTCCTGGCTCTGCTCTCTGGACATTTAACAGGAGTTCTGCTGGGGCTTATTTTAAAGGAGTACAGCTTTCACCAAATGTATAATTCCTGCGCACATAGTCCTGGGCTGAGACTTTCAGCTCTCCCCTGTGAGTCCCCCATTCCCATGAGGGCCTCCTCTTGTCTTGTTACAACATGTCTGGAGCTTCAGGAATGGTCCAGTGGGTACCTCTGACCTGATGGTCATCTTCTGTGGATCATACTCTCCCAAGGCCCATACCTTAGTGGCCCTGATACACTGGAATTCCCAAAATGAACTTTTAAATTAGACCTTACTTTAGCAATCCTGGCTATAAATAATATTCTATATTCAGATTCTTACATTCTGTTTCCAAGATGTTTTTTTGTGTCTAAACATGTTGTCCCTGCATTTAGCCAAACCTTAAAATGTGCAATTGATTATCTGAAACCAGTGCTGGCTGAATGCCCCAATGCAGGCTGGTTCAAGATGTGGGTGCCCCCTTGGCTCCAAACCCAGCCAGGAATGTGATCCTTTGAAACATACCCTGAACCCATCTATTCTATAGAAATGGACAATGGAACAAAAGCTAATAAAGGGATTATTGTTTTAGAAAAGTCCATGCACTAGCATGATGATAAACCCACTGTGGCTTTCACTACTGAAGCCCATATCCCAGCCAAGTCTTGCGTGCTCAGCTGAATGTGGTCACTGATCAGTGAGGGTATGGCTCAAACTGGACTCTAGCAAAGGCTGTGAGGTATGATAGACATGGTCATCAAAACTTCACTTCCTGCCTTCAGTGCTCTCTTGAGGTAAGCTCATCACTGAAGCGGTTGGTCACTTAGTTGTGAAATGTGACTATAGGTTATTGATCTTTTGTCTTGCTGGATATAGTTAAATATGAGATTTGGGGTTAAGCAAACTTACCTTCTTACTTTCCCTCACTCCCTCCCCAGGAATTGGTGAGGCTCTATGGATGAAAATTGTCATATTCTGTCTCTGGGCTGTAAAGCAGTTGGATTGCCTCTCCTCTCCTTCCCCCTTCCCATGAAAAGAGATGACAGTTTAAGAGACCTCTGTCACTAGATTATAGACCACAAAGCCCATTCTGCCAAAGGAGGCCTATCCCACTAATGGTTAATGGCCCTGCATTTATTAAAGACAGGGCCACAGAGTCCCAAATCCCCACATCTCACAACTCAAACGCTAACATGAAGAACATCCTGATTGACTTGGGAAATGTATTTCCCCGAGACCAGTGGTTTATGAAATTTATTCTTCAATTGGCTGATCCCTTGAACAGTTGTTTGTCATAATCAGATTTTGAAACCATAGATCTCCTTTCTAGGGATGATTGTGCTGTAACCTCTGGCTCCATCTAGGCTTCTGGTCTGGGTCGAGCAGACCTCCTGGATGAATGAGAACCAGAGCTGTCTTATCAAATTGTGGCAGTTCTCGTTTTGTTTAACCGTGCTGGAAATTAGTTTTTCAGGCACTGAGTTTGACAGGTCAGCTGTCAAAAGTGGGTGTCTGTGGTCATAAAATTCATCGATCCCATAAACAACATTCTGTCTACAAAATACAAGAAGTCAGAACCGACGCCCTTATGTACAAATGAAATGGTCTGCAGCTGTATGACTGAGTTTCAGGACTCGTATGGGGGAAAGGTTTTCCTGGCTTCCCATTTATCAAGCCCATCAGCCTCATTTGGCATTCATTGACTGAAACTCTTTCCTTGGTGTTCTGAACCAGGAGAACCAGGCACCCTCAGGAGGGAAGGCAAATATAGTCTCTCCTAATCTGGGTCGGCTGCAAGTTTGGGAATCCATTTAAAGGCTTTATTTTATTAAAAAAAAAAAAAAAAGAAGAAGAAGAAGAAAGAAAGAACAGAAACGTCCACTGGAGTCCATTAGATTGTGCTTTTTCTGTGTTCTGGTCTTATGTATCAAGTGTTCAGGGGGATGGTCTCACTCAGAAATGAAGGATTACTACTCTGGTCTTAAGATTTGGGCAAGAACACAAGGCTTTGTGGAAATGGGGGGATTCACTCAGCCTGCGGCGCTCGCCTTGAGGCTGATGTGAGGGAATAATAAACTTCCCTGCCCAACTCAAGGATCCTGGTTCCTGGAACATGGTTGCACTTCGATGTGTTTGAAGGCAGAATTTTGGTTTCACTTTGAAGTATTTTTTCTTTCTCTGTCAGAGTACAGGATGCCCTGAAGGCCAGGGAGAGAGAGGTCTGTATTAAAAAACAAAAACACACAGAAATAAAAACCTTTAAGTCCTCAGTACTTTCAGACCAAAAAAAAAAGAGGTAATTACAGGCTTGGAGGAATTTTTTTTTCCCCCTCTCATGTACCTGCACTTTGATTTAAATGGTTTTTGCCTAAGGATTACTGTCCTTCTTTATTAGTGGAGAAAGATTGTCCTGTCTTCATGGAGCTGGACCTCAGCAGTGGCCACTTCCCTGTCTCCAAACCCAACAGGTGTACCGGGCCCCATATCATCCTGGAGACATCATAGAATGGGAGACGCCATGCTAGATGAACCTGTAATTGGCTTTTCTAGGAGACGGGGATGCTGTGGCCACAACTCTTGGCAGCCAGAGGACTGAATCTTTGGGGTTCTTACTCTCAGACTGGTCATGACACATGAACAGATTATTTAACTCTGATCACTCCCCTCTATTCAGTCCTTAGTCTTACAAAGCATGTGACAGGATTTTGTCACCCCTGCTAGTTATTTTGATCAAAAGCTTATTTTCCTTTCTGTGACAGTAGTGGAAAAACCTGTTGAAAACACAGAACAGTGTCAAGAAGTTGCAATGATTATTCATAATTCCACCACCTGGCTGTATTCACATATTACATTTTAACAAAGCTCCTCCCATGTTTACCACCACCCTTTTAAAAAACCCTAATTAGGCTTTTATTGCACACATGGGTTTATATCCTGATTCTTTAATCTGTGGTTATTGCTTTTTTTTTTTTTAAGATTTTATTTATTTATCTGTCAGAGAGAGAGAGGGAGAGAGAGCGAGCACAGGCAGACAGAATGGCAGGCAGAGGCAGAGGGAGAAGCAGGCTCCCTGACAAGCAAGGAGCCCGATGTGGGACTCGATCCCAGGACGCTGGGATCATGACCTGAGCCGAAGGCAGCTGCTTAACCAACTGAGCCACCCAGGCGTCCCTGTGGTTATTGCTTTATAGCAGATTATTTCAAAGTGACTTTTTCTTTTGAATAGCCCCCTAATTGTTCAGTAGGCAGGGAAGTATTCTTATTTTACTTTTTAGATAAGTAAATGGAATCTCAGTGGAGTCAAGTTTATTCAGAATTTTAAGCACCACGGTCAAACATGCTTTCTGAGGTCACCCAGGTAAGTGATGGAAACACAACTAGAATACAGGTTGGTCGACTACAAAACTTATGCTGTTTTATACCTTCAAGTTCTTCTCTTCTTCCCCAGATCTTTACCAGGTATAGTAAGTTGATCTTCAAGAGGAGAACATGGCATTCAAAGCAAGGTTGGAAACCCTGAGCTGGGAATAATCAAGGCAAGGTCTAGTCCAAGAGCCTGAAGTTCTAGACAGTTTATGAAGGGTTTTGATCTCAGGGGACAAGGTGACAAACCCAAGTAGCACACACAGCAGAGTCACAGACTAAGGTCCAGCATGGAAGAGAGTGGAGGTTATTTCTACCTCAGCTCTGTGTAAATGGTGGCCATGGGACTAATAAACACTGAGTTAGCTGTGAGGAATGCGTCATGCCAATGTACCATCTTAAATGAACAAAACTGGCGGTAGACTATATGGGCAGATTCTGCACAACCTCTACAAGTCTTCTGTAAATCTAAAACTATTCTAAATTGAAAGCTTATTTAAACAAAACATGAATAAGAGTGTACCAGACCCAACCAAAGAGGGATGGTATTACAGGCTGGAGGGAACTGGAGAAAGCGTGCTGTGTGAGGAAGGTGAGGGATTTGGTCGGGTTGGAGTGGACTGGGCCTACGTAAACTTAAGTGAGGCTGATCATCAGGTTTGGATCTCTATAAGGAAGACCTTTCTTTTAGGCCAAGCTTCAGAGTGTTAAGATTTATTCTGCAGGAAATGGGAAGTCATTCAAAAATGTTCATTAACACCTTCTTGTTTGAGTTTATTTATTATAAAGGTACAAGTCAGCACAATGGAAGAGGCTGTAAGAGAGAGGTTGGGAGTAATAGGATCAATGGGGAGGCTGTTGCAATCCTCCAGGGCACGGGGGCTGCTGCCTTGAGCCAGGCAATGAGCTAGAAGAAGAGGGTTGTTTGGGCAGGCGTTGAGAGACAGAGCCCGTGTCACAGCTGAGCTTAAAATTCTACAGGGTCAGGGCTTCATCCCAACTGGTTTTTCCTGCCTCCATTCTCCATTGCCAAGACTGACTACATCACAGTCAGTGACAGACAGTGGGTAAAGTTTGGTCAGGGCCAAGCTGAGCCCCATCCCGGGTCTTACTAAGGCCGGTGCTGGCACAGAGCAGAGACGCCCCTTCACTTGAGCCACAGAGGTTTAAAGCAGTACATGTCTGGTACCTGAAACAGTGTGTCATCATGAGGACAAGATCACCTTCATTTTGACTTTGTCAATCATCGGGATGGTTCAGGGACCTTCTCAACACCACCCCACTAGGGGGGGTCTGGTGGATTACCCATCAGGGTTAAGCAGTTCCAATGCCTGGGCTAACCAATTAAGGGGATAAGACGTGAGCAGCCCAAACACACAACATGAGTCCCTTGGTCCATGTCACAGGGTCCAAAAAATGCAAGGAGTCAACACCTTTTGTCTGGATTTGTCTTTTCCCTTTGACCAGCATTTTAATCTGATGCAGGACTTGATCCTGGGTCCCAGTGCTGTTTCCGAGACCCAGAGGGGAAAGAGCCACGAGCTTTCCTTCTCACTACGCCAGTTCCCAGAGTGTGGCATCTTTGATGTCCTTGAACAGGACTTTGGGCAGATTTTAACTTTGCCCTTTCCTGCAGTGCCCCTCCAATTAATTGGTGGTGGCTGTGAGGAGCTCCTCAGAGCACACGGCCGTGCTCTTAACTAAATGATTCATTCATCACTGCCAGGCATCCTATTACTTAGGATGGAGTGGGTCTTAGTTGGTATCGTGTCCAAAGTGATAGCCGGAGTTTCTAGATTCCTTTTAAACTGCTTCTACCACCATGTACCTCATTCTGATAGTCCTGCTTTAGGCCTCAGGGTTCAAGTATCCTCCAGGTAGTCAAAGCTCAGAGCCTAGAGCTTGCTGCGATGTCAAGGCTTAGGGACATGCTGAGAGAGCCATCGTGTCCTTAAGTAGCACTACTGGTGGCTTCTTTAGGGCACCTGGTGACATTTCTCCAACAGAGGGATAGTTCTTCTGCTCAGCCTAAGCAGGGCAATTGTGGGTTTTCTCCAATGAAAAGTAGATGCCGCCCACCGTGGTCTGCTTCAGTGGTGGTCCTGGATTAGCAGCAGCAGCCTCACCTGGGAGCTTGTTAGACAGGAATAATCACAGGCCCCAGAATCAGAGAGTATGTATAAAATCCCTGGATAATTTGTGTGCATCTTACAGTTTGAGGATCCCCTGCTTTAATCTATAGCAGAGGTTTACAGTCCTGGCTGTGCATTAGAATCACCTGGGGAGCTGAAATATTCCTATCTAGCCCACTACAGACCAATTAAATTCAAACCTCTGGGGGCGAGGCCCCACCTCCAATATGCTTTAAAAGCCTTCTTACGAGAATCTAATATGCAGTAACCTAGAAGAACAGGGTTTCTCAATGAGAACCGCTGGGGAAGCATTACAATTCTCCATACCTAAGTGCTGAGATCCTGATTAAGTTGAGATGGGGGCTCGTATCTGCATTTTTTTTTTCTTTTTCCATTTCACCAATTAGGGATTGAGAATCATTGATCAGATAAGAAGTTCATTGTGGTTCCCCCCAGGCCCTGCAGAGATGCAGCGAGGGGAAGCAGTCTGGAGAATATGTGTGTCTCCTATTGTTCCTGAGCCAGCAGACTGGCTCCATAACCAGCTTGGGGGGCCCTCTCAGAGATGCATCAGGCTCTGGGAGAGGCTCTGCAGGCCTGGGAGCATATGGCATAGCACACGTAGTCTTGGCCTTACCTGCATATCAAGGAAAAATTATCAAATTTGCCCTACAGTGAAGATAGGCAGGGAGCTCTTAACCCCACTTGCAGCAGGCATCAGGGTGCAAGACAAGCCACAGAAAGGGGTCTTCTTTGCCCGCTTCCTTGCTGAGTCCCATCCTGCCCTGGTGGCAGCAGTGGGTGAACCCAAGGGGCCATCTGGCCTGGGCAAGTCAAAGGAGTAATTACAGAAAGAAGACACTTTGTGGGAGACACAGTGACGTGACCTCAGTGGGTGGACAGAATAAAATTAGAAATATTCATTCTAGAAACAAGTTCTTACCAATTGGTTTTATTTTAAAGATGTGGCAAGTCCTCAAGTTCTAGACAGGCTAATGGAGCAAGTGGAACTTTCTGCCACACCTTTATTCTTTTGAAGGTTTTAAGGGACTGGTGTCCTCCTAGCTGCCTGATTCAGGATCCCAGTTTGAGAAGCGAGTTCCTGAGATGCATACAGGTGCCCGTTCTATCCCTCACACTCCCTTTTTCCTCCACAGCTGGCGACGTGGGACTCAGAGAAGGGCCTGAATGGCAGCCTGCAGGAGAGGCCCATGGGCAGCCGCCTCCAAGGACTGACTCTCAAAGTGGTGACTGTCTTGGTAGGATCATGGGCGTATTGGGGAGTTTACCATTCAGGCTTTCGAGCCAGAGGCTTCTCTCTGTTTGGCTTAATGCTGGGTTTGGAGAAATGGGGATCTTGAGTCGTGGCTCGAGTGTTCATAAGGCCTTTATGGCAAATAATTTTGCAAATAATGAAGGAAGAGTAATGTTGGAGATTCTGCCCCAGCGCCTTCCACCAGAGGTGACCAGGCTGCTCTAGAGGAGGATTACTGATCTGGAACCACGGCTAAGCTTCCAAGCAGGCACAGCTCTACACCTTCCTGGATATAACCAGTATCTTGACCTACTGCTGGTCCTTAGGAGAGCTTTGCTAGCCAGTGTCCCCAGACAGTTGCTTGGCGGAACACACCCCTCTGGTTCCCCTGATGGCCCCATGTGACACAAACTTCATAACAAAGACCCTTTGTTGCCATTTGTCTGCATGGTTGTCCTGGCATTATGGATTTTTACATCTTTAAGAGACCTTAGAATCATCTTCCTATCAATTTCTTCCTTCACCTTTCCAGGGCCCTAGGAGACATTTTCGATTTGCCTCTTATTAACTGGTCAGACCTAGCCCAAATGTCCCCTCGGTCACATCAGGCATTGTCATCTCCTTGGCTCTAGAACCCTTTGGCCACAGTGTTCCTACATTCCCTGTGTGCACATCACAGATTAAGCATTATACCATAGCCCCCCAGGCCCCCAGTTAAACTGAGATCTAGTCTCTGGGGCTGTTTGCCAAAAGCCCCCTTCTTGTTCAGTTTTATAGGATTGTGGTAGGGAAGGCTGAGGTGTTTTCCAGAGAACCACATGCCCTACAGGAGTGTACAGGACACAGCACAATATGTGTGAATGTGGCTTTGGGCTTGGGAACTGCGAGGTTTAATTCTGTCCTGTCCTTTGACATATGGTGTGACCTTCTCCCATGAATCAGAATCCATTTTCTAGTACAATCTGATAGATGTAATACCGTCTTCTCTCAGTCTAATGTTATAGAGCTTTTACTGTCGTTCTTTATCCTGGATGAGAAGTAACCACATTTCTTATGTGGGTCCTGAAGAATTATGGTATTTCCTAAGGACAGAGTCCTGAATGTCACAAATAAAGGAATGAAAACAAATCATGTCATTCTGGCTATAGGGTTCTGAGCAGAGGCTGGGATAGCATCATACAGAACAGGTAAATCTCCATTCCTCCATCAATATGTTGATTGGCGGGATCTTCCTATCTGCTGTGCTCTGAGTGTCCATAAACTGCTTTACAAAAAAAGGGCAGAGATGTTCAGACTTCAGGAGAAAATTGGGTAAATATATGCCCATGCTCTCAAACATTCTAGAGCTATGATTCATCACATTAGTCACTCCAACAATCCCCTGGAAACATGTGTGTTAATAACCTGTTATTTAATTGAAGAACATCCATTCTGTTGTCCTCAGGAAGAGCCTTTCGTGATGGTGGCTGAGAACATCCTTGGACAGCCCAAGCGCTACAAAGGGTTCTCTATAGATGTCCTGGATGCACTGGCCAAGGCTCTGGGCTTCAAATATGAGATTTACCAGGCCCCCGATGGCAGGTATGGTCACCAGCTCCATAACACCTCCTGGAACGGGATGATCGGGGAGCTCATCAGCAAGGTAGGTCCCAAAAGCAGGGTCATGGGGAAGGGAACCCTAGTCTGCTTCTGGGGAGATATCTAAATTTGGCCCATTAGGCAGTTAGGATCTTGGAACTAGCTAAGGAGATCACAGGTTACCACTCTTCACTCATCAGAGCTCTCTTTTCTTCAACCCATCTCTCGCCCTTGTACCCATTCCTATTCTTTAATTTTGTCATTCCCTGGCACTCTGTTTTCCTTCTGTGCCCACTGCTGCCATTCCTTTCAAGCCTGTCCACTGAGCCTGCTCTGTCATACACCCTTCCTGCAACCCTCCCCCACGTTTAGGCTGAAACAGGAACTTGGTTCTCACAGGAGGAATGAGTGAGGGCTTATTCTTTTCTTCATCATGGCCCACAGCAGGGGTGTGTATACACAAGTTCATATGTATGTGTGAGTGTGTGCATGTGTCTGCATTGTTGTGATACATTTCCCAGCTCCTTAGATTAATTTCAGATAATGACACTTCCTCTCTCCTTATAACCTGGGTCCTCATTGAGACTCATGCTCATGGTATGAGGCCAGTTCACTGTGTCCCCATCCCCACCCCGTCATCCCATGACCTCTGGGTTATTTCCTGGTAGTCATTTATGATGGTGGCATCTTTCAAATTCTCCCTCTCTAGTGTTGCTGCTACCAACTTTGACATTGCAGACATCCCTGGGGCCAACTGTGGGCTCCCAGTGTTTTGACTGCCTCGCCATCCATGATCTTGGTTTGTGCTCCATGTCAGTGCCTGACCCCATGCATTTTGTCAGCATCTTATGCGTTACCATCACTGTCCCACTCCATGACTATGACCTGTTGTCATGAGTCTTTTGAACCTTTGCTCCTAGAACACAGGTCCTTTGCTTTATAAACCCGTACAGGCAGACACAATCTCTCCAGTTCCTCCTAAGCTTTAAAAAAAAAATTTCCTGCAGTACTAATTTATATAAAAAATTCACTCATTTTGGAATATACAATTCAGTGACTTTTAGGAAATCTACTGAGTTATGCAACCATCATTATCATCTAGTTTTAGAATAAGTCCATCAACCCAGTGAGATCCCTCACACTTATTTACAGTGAAATCCCATTCCAACTCCAGCCCTAGGCAACCATTGATATATTTCCTATCTCCATAGATTTGCTTTTGTGAACATTTAATGTAGATGGAGTCCTGCAATATATGGTCTTTTGTGTCTGGCCCTTTCCACTTGGCACATGTATTTGAGGTTCATCTTTCTTTAAGATTTCTGTGACCTTGGGATACTGCATTCTTTCCTGCCTGGTGTGCCCTCGGTGTTCAACCAGATAATCCTGTTCCCTTCATCTTTTGTGATTCTCTTTGTTCTTAGTTTCTTATTGTACTGAAACTCTGACTTGATTATATTATCTACCCTCTGACTTTGACTTCCAAGTTGCTACATACAATTAGAGAAGAAAATCACAAATTTGCCCAGATGGATATATGAATAGTGTGTGGGCTCCAAACTTAGGTAGGCCTTCAGGACAGCCGAGTTCCTTAACTTGTTGGACCCCTTGGCTGTATCCCTTAGAGACTGTTTCAAAGTTTGTCTTTCTCTTCAAGCAACCCAAAAGTCTTCTCTCCTAAATTAAAACAAAGTGCTCCTGTATTAGGCAAAGAAATGAAGATTTGTGGGCTTGAAATAACTACTTCAACTACCTGTAAAATTCACATCTGCAGACACCTGCTCATACCCCAGGTTCAGAAGTGGGAGTGTTTTTCCCTGTGTTACAGGTCACCCCTCTTCCAGTGTCGTAAGTCAATCCCTTTGTCCTTCTTCTGGACCTGGCTTCATAAATTACTTTCCCTTCTTCCTATGTTGTAAAGCTATCTTGTTCCACTAGATCTCTTCTTAGTCCTTACATATGCTCTGAATGACCCAAATCTTTAAAAAGAAATCCCCAGATCTTGAGTTTTTGAAAAAAGAGGCAACAATCAGAGATACAAATGTAACAATTCTACAGGAGAGCTTCACCATCATTACCTCCAGCATTTTTTCTTTATACTCTAGATATGTTGTTGGATTTCACATTTATTATCTTATTTTATTTATTTATTTTTTGGATTTCGTAGTTAACATCAATACGTCTGTCCCTCTAGCCCACATATTAAATCTGATAAAAAATTTTTCTGATAAAATCTTTTTATGTATGTTTTCCCAATTTATTTTTTTTAAAAGATTTTGTTTATTTGAGAGAGAGACACACACACAATGTGAGGGAGGGGGAGAGAGAATCTGAAGCAGACCCCTTGCTGAGCACAGAGGCCGACTTGGGGCTCTATCCCATGACTGCAAGATCATGATCTGAGCTAAAACCAAGAGTCAGCTGCTTAACCAACTGAGCCACCCAGGTGCCCCTAAAATAAACTTAGTTCTGGTGGTATCTCCTACTTAGAAGTCCAAGAGTCAAGATCAGGATAATCATTGCATATTTTGGTTTTCTTGTGGTTGAAGGGGGGGAATGCTGGCCTATTATTGCCCACCATTATCCATCTAGTCTTAATTATCCTAACCTCCACCAGTCTTGGCAGCTTTAATCTCACAGTCTAGTTCCATCTTAATGGAGTCTTTGTCTATTTTTAAAATTAAGCCCTTCTTGAAAAGCAAAAGTCTTGCAAGGTACTTTTGGGATCAAAGTAAGGCATGCCCAGAGAGTCCCCTCCCAATATGGCTTCACTATATGAAGAATCAACCCGAATGTTTGAGAGGCCATGAATTAAGGGCCATGGAAGGTCAAGAAAAGTAGATAACCCTTTTATCTTGGAGGATATGACTCTCTGGCATAGAGTTTACATATAAAATAACCAGGGACTGTGACATTAATGAGATTTCAAGTAGTTGTACAACTCACCATAAAACTTCCAAAGCATCTCAGGAAAGGGAGACATCCATGTGGGCTAAAGAGAGTTTGGAGAGGCTTGATGGCAGTATAGAAGGATGCAGATAAGCCTAAAAGAAGAGAGAAGGGACTTCTTGGTTGGGGGCAGGGATGGGGAAGAGGGAAATACTGGCAAAAGAAAGAAGAGAGTGAAAGTTTGTGAGGATAACAAGAAAATAAAGGAAAACTACAATTCAAACAGACAATGTTGAATTTTTTTTTTTTTTTTTTTTACAGTATTCAAGGTCAGTCGCAGGGTGTCACCTCTTGAATCCATTTCCTCTGGACAGAACAACCCAAAGGGTAGAGGGCAGCCCTTGCCCCAGGGTGGGCCCCAGCAGGAAGCTGAGGACTGCTGTCTGATGAGTTGGTTTTGCCTTTCAGAGGGCAGACCTGGCCATCTCCGCCATCACGATCACCCCGGAGAGGGAGAGCGTTGTGGACTTCAGCAAGCGGTACATGGACTATTCGGTGGGGATCCTAATCAAGAAGCCAGAGGAGAAAATAAGCATCTTCTCTCTTTTTGCTCCGTTTGATTTTGCCGTGTGGGCCTGCATCGCGGCCGCCATCCCTGTGGTGGGCGTGCTGATATTTGTGTTGAACCGGATCCAGGCCGTGAGGGCTCAGAGTGTCGCCCAGCCCCGACCGTCTGCTTCGGCCACCTTGCACAGTGCCATCTGGATCGTCTACGGAGCCTTCGTACAGCAAGGTACGTTCCTGGTTTCCTGATGTTGCAGTCACATCTTCCCAGGGGCCTGGAGGAACGTGCCCATTGGCAGAGTTCTTAGATGTGTTTTGGCAAAGTCATTTTAAATGCAATTTTATTTAATCTCTGGGACAGTACTAATATCAGTCTGTACCCGATTTCTCTGAGTAATATCAGATAGAAATTAAATGAAGTGACAAGGAACTCAACTTCAAAGCCTGATTCTCCACTTTAGATAAAATTAACTTTGGAGTTCTGCTTTGTACTTTTCTCCCCTCCCACATTAGGTTGATTGTTATGCACATGGGGTTGTCAGATGAAACTGAATCTTGCTTAAATTTGAAATCTTAATAGAAAAAAAGAAGTCACAATTGTTTTGCAATCATCTAAGCAGTCCTCCATCCATTCTTGAGATACAAAGTCTCTTTTCTCTGTGAAGTCTGGAGAGCACTTGGTAAGTTAGAGGATCTTGCAGTTTTGACCCAAGCAACAAATTGCAAAGTTCCTAACGTGAGTGTTGGCCTTGTTTGCACCATGGCAAAACATGTATTGCCTGTTTGCAAGGTTATATAAGAAGAGTCAGTGAAATGCTTTCTTCTGCTACCACCTAAGGGACCGAGGAGAAATAATTGGCCTCTATGGGGCAGCTACTGACTGCAAG
Source organism: Enhydra lutris kenyoni (assembly GCF_002288905.1). Lineage (NCBI taxonomy): Eukaryota > Metazoa > Chordata > Mammalia > Carnivora > Mustelidae > Enhydra > Enhydra lutris. The sequence goes on along the minus strand of NW_019154096.1, from coordinate 37,248,982 downwards.
TCACAGGCAATGGTTTCTGAAAATCCTAGGAAAAAAGTCATCCAGTGAGGGCTGAATATTAATAAAAGCGAGATCTCATTTCTGAGGTTTAAAAGAAAGCTAGGGAACCCTCCAGGTAGGAGGTAATTCTATATTTACAGAATTCCTGAGACTACTCTCTATGAACTTGAAACTGAAAAAGGATCTTACATCAGATTGCAGCCCTGGAAGTAGGCAACACAGGGAGATAGAATCTTCTAACTGGAAGATTTTTATATTCAGAACTCTACTCTTGGTATTTTGACAAGCATCACATCACTAAAAGGCCAATTCTGGATTTTTCGTATTTGGTGGTCTTCCATCCCTTTCAAAGACTGGTGGTCTTTGGAATCTTTGTATTTGGTGGTTTCCATCCCTTTCAAAGACTGGTGGTCTTTGGAATCTTTCCCAGAATTGTCACAATCCCCGATAACTAGCCAGGAACTCACTTCCCTGCTCCCCACCCCAACTCCAGTGGTGTTTCCCTAAGCCAGGCGGCGGGGTGGAGGAGCTGGAGCATTTCTGGGGGCGGGGCGGGAGGATGCAGGGGAGAGCAGAAGCCCAGGACCAATCCATTTTGCTGGCCTCCTGTAGGTGGCGAATCCTCAGTGAATTCCATGGCCATGCGCATCGTGATGGGGAGCTGGTGGCTCTTCACCCTCATTGTGTGTTCCTCCTACACGGCAAATCTTGCGGCATTCCTCACAGTGTCCAGGATGGACAACCCCATAAGGTAAGATCCATGCCTCCTTCCAGGTGTGGGACCATTCAGCTCCGAAAAGCTCTAAAGGCAGAATGCAGCCTAGTGTCATGGAGGCAGACGGACTTAGATCCCAGATTTGCAGTTTGATTATCGTCCTCTTAAATGCATGAAGAGCACCACTCCTCTTGTAGTTTACTTCATACACAATTATATAAATGCATAAATGAATTAAATAATACTTCTCTGAACATTTAAATGCTGCTTATAAGACTAAGAAATCAAAACATTAAAAATTAACAAATTAAATTTCCTCAGGCATTTAAATGTTGATTACAAACTTATTTAATCAAAATTTTCTAAACATTAAATTAAAATTAATTAAGACCACAAGTCTAAGGTATTTTTTCATATCTTCAAACACCTTAAAATTATTTTTAAAAACATGTCATTATCACAGTGATTAGAAAACTTATTTTACTTATATTCATAAAAGTATAAAATTACTGAAGCCAGGGAATAAAAACATTTCTTTGTTTTACCAAAGTGTTAAAAATATGGCATGAAAGATTTAGTTCAACATAGTGAAATAACTTGGGAATGCCTTTGTGTTTTGGAGCAGATTTCCACAAACTGTGTGAATTGCAAGAGAACTTGGGCAAAGTGAAGGGGTATTGGAAATGTGGTTACTAAAGTGACAAAAGGCACAGATATAGTCTACATTTCCTCGGGTACAATATTGGCTTCCATATCACCTCTCACTTGATTCCTGATTATAATGTTGTGTAATTTCTCCTTTATCATGCTCACTATCATTACATGGATGCTTTCTATCTACTGCTCTAACTGGTCATCCATACTTAACCAGCTTCTATGGCTCCCAACAGCCTAGTTAAAAGAGTTCAGACTCTGGCCAGGATTCAATATTTAGTATGATGTTATCCAGTTTTATTTTTTAGTTGGCATTTTTATTGAAATAATTATAGATTCACATGCATTTGTAAGAAATAATGCAGTGAGATCTTATAATATCCTTTAACTGGTTTCTCCCAGTGGTTACATTTTGCAAAACTATAGTATTTTATCACAACCAGGGTATCCGCATTAATACAGTTGACTGATTCTATTCAGATTTCTTCTCTTGTACTTATTTTTTTGTGTGTGCGAGTGTGTGTGTGTGTGTGTGTGTGTGTGTGTGTGTGTGTATGTGCTCATTGGATTCTACACAGTCTTAACCCATGTGTAGGGATCGAGCCCTGCTCCAGGCTCATGTTCTGTGCAGAGTCTGCTTGTCCCTCTCCCTCTGCTCCTCCCCACTGCTCACTCATTCTCTCTCTCTCTCTCTGTAGAATCAATAAGTAATAAATAAAATCTTTAAAATGTCATTTTAAGTATGTTATATAGATGGAATTATAGCTCTTGGATTGCCGTTTTCATTTAGCATAATTCTCTGGAGGTTCATCCAGTTTGGTGTGTGTCTCAGTCATTCATTGCTTTTTTCTGCTTAGTAGTATCCCATGTACCACAGCTTGTTTAAATGTTCACACACTGAAAGACATCCAGGTTGTTTCCCTTTTATGCAATTATGAATAAAGCCACAATGAATATTTGTGTGTAGGTTTTGGTGTGAACACAAGTTTTCGTTTGTTTGTGATACATATCCAAGAGTGCAATTGCTGGGTCATGTGGTAATTGCATGTTTTATAAAAAAATATGCTTTCTAAGAAAACTATCAAACTGTATTCCAGACTGACTCTGCCATTTTGTATTACTGCTAGTGATGTGGGAATGATCCAGTTTCTTTGCATCTTTGCCAGCATTTGCTTTAGCATCATTTATTGAAAAGCAATCCTTCCTTCATTGAGATGCTTTTGTAATTTGTCAGAAATCAGTTGGGTATATGTGGTCCATTTCTGAGTTTTCCATTCAGTTCCATTGATCTGTGTGCCTATCCCTTCATCAATACCACACTGTCTTGGTTACTATAGCTGCAGAGTAAACCTTAATATTGGGCAGAGTGATTCCTCCCATTCTTTTTTCTTTTGTTCAGATTGTTTTAATTATTCTACGGCCTGCATCTTTCCACATAAATTTTAGAATAAGCTTGTCCATGTTTACAAAAAATAATTTTCCATCGTTTTGATAGGAATTACATTAATTATAGTTGAAATTGCATTAAACCAATAGATCATAACGTGCTGAGACTATCATGAATGGGTATTGGCTTTTTCAAGTGCTTTATTTTTTTGCATTGCTTGACATGACCATATGATTTTTCCTCTTTATCCTACTAATACAATAAGACTACACTGATTGTTTTTCAAATGTTGTATACCTTGAATGAATCTCACCTGGTCATGACCTATGATTCTTTTTTTAATTAATTAATTTTTATTTTCAGCATAACAGTATTCATTGTTTTTGCACCACACCCAGTGCTCCATGCAATCTGTGCCCTCTCCAATACCCACCACATGGTTCCCCAACCTCTCACCCCCTGCCCCTTCAAAACCCTCAGATTGTTTTTCAGAGTCCATAGTCTCTCATGGTTCACCTCCCCTTCCAATTTCCCTCAACTCCTTTCTCCTCTCTAACTCTGTCCTCCATGCTATTTGTTATGCTCCACAAATAAGTGAAACCATATGATAATTGACCTATGATTCTTTTAATATATTTTAGATTCTGTTTGCTGATATTCTGGTTGAGGATTTTTGCATCTAAATTTATGAGAGATATTCGTTTGCACTTTTATTTATTGTGCTGTTTCTGTCTAGTTTTGGTTTCAGGGTAACTCTGGCTTCATAAAATGATTTAGGAAGTCTTTGCTCATTTTCTATTTTCTGGGAGAGATTATATAAAGTTGGTGTTAATTTATCTTCAAATGTTTGGTATAATTCTCCAGGGTAACCATCTAGGAGATTTCATATTCTTGGAGCTTTTAAATTAATAATTAAAATTTTCATAGCTATAGGGCAATTCATATTGTCTATTTCTTCTTCAAGTCTAGTTGGTTTATAGTGTTGTCATGTTTTCCATTAACTTGCTGATCTTCTGTTGTTGTTTATCAATTATTGAATGTGGGATATTAAAGTCTCCAGTCATTTTTTTCAGAACTGCCCATTTCTCCCTTCAATTTTATCAATTTTGATTCATATATTTTGGGACCCTATTGTTAGGTATATATATGTTTCTAATTGTGTTTTATATTCTTATCAAATGACCCTTTTATCATTGTATAATGTCCTTCTTTTGTCTCTTATAAAAACTTCCATTAATGTTTACTTCAGCTAGTTAGTTCTCTTTTGGTTATTGTTTGCACAAAATATTTTTTTATTCTTTAATTTTCAATCTATTTGTCTTGGAATCTAAAGTGAGTCACTTCCATACAACATATTCCATTATGTTTTTTAATTTGTTCTATCCACCTCTGTTTTAATTGGAGCGTTTAACCCATTTATATATAATGTAATTAGTGGTAAGGAAGAACTCACTTCTGTTTGTTCTCTTTATGCTTTATACCTGTTTTGTTCCTCGTTTCCCCCATTACTGCTTTTTTTTAATATTAAGTAGATACATTCTGTATATCATTTTAATTCCCCTGTTGTTTCTTTTACTATATATGTTTTTAAGTTATATTTTTAGTGGTTGCCCTAGGCATGCCAATTAACATCTTAATTTATAACAATCCTATTAGCCAACTTTATTTTAATAGTATTAAAAAATATTTCTCCTGTATCACTCTGTTCCACTCCACTTCTGCCCCCAGCAACTCCTTTTTGAAGCTGTCTGATCCCTTACTTTTTTGGAAGTACTTAAAATTTTTTCTCCAATTTATTCAATGGATAATCTTCTATATTCAATTTTTAAATTGTTATTTTTTATTTTTTTTACTTATTGAATAAGCTTCCTTATTGTTTTAAAACAACTTTAGCTACTAGAATGTATTATTAAAATACATGTTTATAGTTTTTAACTTTAATTTTTAAATTGTGATAAAATATGCATAACATAAATTTTATCATTTTAATATTTAAGTGTAGAGTTTAATGTCATTAAGTACATTCACATTGTTCTGTAAACATTACCACTATCCATCTCTACAACACTTCATATTGCAAAACTGAAAGTCTATATAATACTCTCCATTCCCCACTTCCCCACTTCCCCAGACTCTGGAAACCACCATCCTTTTTTCTGTCTCTATAAGTTTGACTACTCTAGGTACTTTATATAAGTGAAATAATACAGTTTTTGTCCTTTAATGACTGGCTTATTTCACTTAGCATGTCTTAAAGTTTCATCCATGTTGTAGCATCTGTCAGAATTTCCTTCTTTTTAAAGCTAAATAACATTAAAAAAAAAAAAAGCTAAATAACATTCCATTGTATGTATATACCACATTTTGTTTATACATTCATCTGTGGAGAGACACTTGTGTTGCTTCCATCCTTTGGCTATTTAATAATGCTGCTATAAACACGAGTGCAGATATATGTTCAAGTTCCTGCTTTCACTACTCTTGGGTAAATACTCAGAAGTGGAATTGCTGTATCATAAGGTAATTCTATGTTTAGTGTTTTATTAGGAACTACTTTATCATATTCTACAGCAGTTCCACCATTTCACATTCCCACCAACAACTCACAAGGTTCCTTCACATTCTCACCCAAACTTATTTTCTGTTTTGTTTTGTTTTTATAATAACTGTCCTAATGGGTACGAAGTGGTATCTCATCTTGGTTTTGATTGGCATGTCCCTAATAATTAGTGATGTTGAGCATCTTTTCGTGTGTTTATGGCCACTTGCATATCTTCTTGGAGAAATGTCTATTTAAGTCTATTGCCCATTTTTAGTGGGTTGTTTTTGTTACTGAGTTATTGTTTTTTATGTATATTCCAGATATTAATCTCTCATAAGATATTGATTTGTAAATATCTTCTCCCACTTTATGGGTAGCCTTTTAATTCTGTTGTAGTATCCTTGGGTACAGAGAAGTTTTTAATTTTGATGAAGTCCATATTATCTATTTTTTGTTGTCACCTTTGCCTTTATTGTTATATCTAAGATATTATTGCCAGATCCAATGTCATAAAACCTTTCCCATATGTTTTCTTCTAGGAGTTTTATAGTTTTAGGTCTTACATTTAGGTCTTTGATCCATCTTGTTAATTTTTGTACGTGGTGTAAGTTAAGGGTCCTGCTTCATTCTTTTGCCTGAGAATCCGGGATCATGACCTGAGCTGAAGGCAGATGCTTAACTGACTGAGCCACCCAGATGCCTGTTCTTTTGCATGAGGATACCCAGTTTTCCCAGCACCATTTGTTAAAAAGACTGCCCTCTCCTCACTGAATGGTTTCGACATCTTTGTTTGAAATCATTTGAACATATATGGGATAGTATTACTGAGCTTTTTATTCTATTCCATTGGTCTATGTGTCTGTCTTCATATCAGTACCACATAATTTTGAGTACTATAGCTTTGTAGTACATTTTGAATTCAGGAAATTTGAGATCACCAACTTTATACTTTTTCAAAAATTGTTTTGGCTATTTGGGGTTCCTTGAGGGGGAATTTTATTTTATTTTTAATTTTTATTTATTTTTTAAATTTCTTTTCAGTGTTCCAGAATTCATTGTTTATGCACCACACCCAGTAGGGGAAATTTTAGAATAGATTTTTCTATTTCTGCTTGAAACATAATTGGGATTTTGGTAGAGATTGCATTGAATTTGTAGATTGCTTTAGGTAGTATTGACATCTTAAGAATATGAAGTCTTTCAATCCATGAACATAGGAACATAAGATGTCTTTCCATTTATTTGTGTGTTTAATTTCCTTCAGAAACATTTTTTAGTTTTCAGTATACATGTCTTTGCCTTTTTAGTCAAGTTTATTCTTAGGTATTTTATTCTTTTTGATATTATTATAACTAGAATTGTTTTTGTATTTCCCTTCTGGATTGTTCATTATTATCGTATAGAAATGCAACTGATCTTAGTGCATTGATTTTTTTTTTTTTTAATCCTACAACTTTGCTGATTTATTTGTTAGCTCTCATTGTTTTGTGTGTCCAGTTTTAAGGTTTCCTACATATCAGGTCATGATGTCTGATAGCAGATATACATCTACTTCTTTCTTTACAATTTGAAAATATTTTATTTCTTTTTCTTGCCTAATTGTCTATGACTTCCAGTACGATGTTGAATAGAAGTGGTAAAAGTGGACATTCTTGTCTTGTTCCTGACGTTGGAGGAAAAGCCTTGAGTAAGATGTTAGCTTTGAGTTTCTCATATCTGGCCTTTATTATATCAACATAGTTTCCTTTTCTTCCTAGTCCATTGAGTTTTTTTCATGAAAGGGTATTGCATTTTGTCAGATGCTTTTCCTGCCCTGAGATGATGATGTGGGTTTTTCCCCCCTTCATTTGGGTAACATAGTATTTTATACTAACGGATTTTTGTATGTTGAGCCATTCTTGTGTTTCAAGAATGAATACTGGTTGGTCCTGGTGTGTAATTTTTAAAAAATATGCTGTTAGGGGCGCCTGGGTGGCTCAGTGGGTTAAGCCACTGCCTTCGGCTCAGGTCATGATCTCAGGGTCCTGGGATCGAGCCCCGCAACGGGCTCTCTGCTCAGCAGGGAGCCTGCTTCCTCCTCTCTCTCTGCCTGCCTCTCTGCCTGCTTGTGATCTCTCTCTGTCAAATAAATAAATAAAATCTTTAAAAAAAATATGTTGAATTCAGTTTCCTAGTATTTTGTTGAAGATTGTTGCATCCACATTACTCAGGAATATTGGTCTGCAGTTTTCTTTTCCTGTAGTATATTTTTGGGGTTTTGGTGTCAGGGTAATGTTGGCCTCATAGAATGAGTTAAGAAGTGTTCCATCCTCTTAAATTTTGGGATACGAATTTGAGGAAGATTGCAATTCATCCTTCTTTAAATGTAGATTGTATGTTTCTAGGAATTTGTTCATTTCATTAAGGTTTCCAATATATTGGCAGACAATTGACAGGTAGTATAATATAAATATATTTAATCTTCTCTCATGTCTACTTATGCATTCTAAATTGTTTTCATGATGTTCAGCATTCTATTACCATTATTACTGTGACTCCCCACCACCCCCACAATTGGAAGTTAAGCATCCTCTTTTAACCTTTAGGCTTAAAAATACAGGCTTTAGGCTTAAAAATATAGGCATTGCTGTTTCTCTTTCAGAATCAAGCGTGAAGCCATATATTTTTATCTCTCCCTATGTAAGATGATACTGGAATATCTTTTTGTTCTCCCCTCCTTCCACCTACTGAATCATGTTTTGGTATTATAATCTGAGATTTTAGGCCCAGTTTACTATTGTTATTCCTTTCCTTCTCCTCCTTCTAATATTTGATGGTTTCTCTAATATATATATTTGGCATTTTCATTCTTCTGTTTTATCGCATCTACATTTATAGTCATTACTTGGATTGAAGTCTATGTTCCAGGGATTTCAGTGATTGTTGAAAGTCTCTCTATTCTGTGATTTATCAATTGTTCTTATTTTTATTTTGATGAATTTTTGTTCAGCTAGAGTAGTTATTTGAGCAATAGACCTAGCAGTAGTGGTATATTTTGTGAGAAAATATATCTGAGAATCTTTTTCTGTTGCATTTATTCATGAATTAAAACTGATCTGGATATAATATTCTTGTGTTATAACTTTCCCCCTTAATGTTGTATAGAATTTGCTCTATTGAGTAAATTCTACAGTATTTGCCCCATTATTCTTCCTGTATGTAACACTACAGAGAAACATGAGAATACCTCATTCACCTCCTTCTTCTCCCCTCCTCTTTCCTTTCCTATCTTTCCTTCTCACTCTTTCCTCTATTCTTTCCTTTTTTTCTCCATCTCCTTTTTCTCCCTCCTCTTCTCCTTTCTCCTTCCCTTTCTTTTGTCTTGTTCCTTCTCTTCTTTTCATGCCCTTCTTCTTGCTTTTTTCTTCCTCCCTCTATTTTAATCCTTCACCTCTCCCTTCTTCTCCACCTCCTCCTTCTCCATGTCACTTTCTTCTTCTTTTTTCCTTTTTCCTCCTCCTCTTCATCCTCCATTCTTCATTCTCCCTCTCCTCTTCCCCACTGTTCCCCCTTCTTCCTTCCTTTTCATGTTTTCCTCCCACGACTTCCCACTTTTTCCTTATCTCCCTGCTCATCTTCTTCCTTCTCCCATTCTCTCTTCTTCTGATTCCTTTTCTTTTCTCTTCCCTCCTTTTTCTTTTCTTCCTCCTTTACTTCTCCTTTCTTATGCTTTCTTCTTTGTAATTAACCTTAATATCTTTGAATTTTAAAAACTTCCATCAATATTTAATGAGTTGGCCTACATCTCATTAATTATGATTAGAATCCTGAGTTCTTTTTACATGCAAAAATGACCTGATAACCTTAGCTCAATAATTTCATCATCTATTAAATCTTTCCTTATCTATTACATCTTTTTTATTTGTCTTTGTCTTGTTTCCAGGAATGTTAACTTTTCTTTTTTTTTTTTAACATTTTATTTATGAGGAATGTTAACTTTTCATATGTTGATTCTATGAGTCCTCCATGTCTGTTTTACTCTCTTTGATAATTTTCCATTCATTATCCTTTTTCTTTTTATTTTGAGAGTATTTTAGTTTGTCTTTCAAATTTCTGCTTAGACTTTCTCCAGTGTTCGTATGTTTTTTAACAATGTTAATGAATAGATAAATTATTCTTGTATATTTGTGTTTCTCCTTAGTTTTTCCTCCCTGCCACTCCATTAATACCTGTTTCATGTCTCAACTACTCTTTATGGAATTAATTCTTAATTTTTTGTTATAGTCATTACTATAGTGAATTGTGCCAATAGAAAAACAAGTATTTTTAAAACTTCATTTCCTTTAGCATATACTTTTCAAACAATTTGTTTTTAGTGTCTTTGATGCAATATAATATATTTACACGTTATTTCTTTCATGCTAAATCCTTTCCTTATTCTTCCCTGTTGTTGTTTTGATGTTTAGTTTGCTCTACCTTGATTCTGGAGAACTCTTTCTGTGAACAGGTAGGTATAGACTTCCTGAGTCTCCTAATAGTTCACCTGGCTGCAGGTAGAATCATCATCTCAGATCTTAACCTGGTCTTCTGAGTTTAGCTGGAGACTGCAATGTAAATTCCCATTACAAGCCCTGTGCCCTAGTGGAAATCTTCTTTTTTAGAGGTTTGCCCTGATAAAGTTTCTGTTTCTAGAATCCTGATTGATGCAGCCCCTACAACAGTAAGAAAGGCCACTGTATTTTTTAACCTTTTTTTCTGGCAGTGCTCTTCTTTCTGTCAGAGACAAATGCCAGTGAGCTGGTGTTTCTGAATACTGTATTCTGCAGAGACCAGAGTAATTCAAGGGGCTTCATTATTAATAACTTGAACTGCTTTGTCTATGTAGATATAAAAGGAAATCCACTGAGATGATGCACTTTCAATATAAGATGAATTTCAGTCTTGCTGTGTCTCACTAATTTGCTTCCCCACAATATGTGATAAGTGGGTAGCATCCTTTCCTAGGTTCATGATATGTGATCCCCTGTAGTTTACAAAATTACATGGTTATTTCAGTAGGTATCTAGAAGGCTTAAAGATGGATATCTGTCCTCTCTTTACTGATGAATCTTTCTTATTAATACAAATGGTCTTCAGCCTATACATTTCAAACTTATATAAAACCATTCAATAATGATTATAATATGCCTTACAAATGTTCATATTCACTGTCCATGTAAGTGCCCTAGTCTTTAAAATCTATGAATTCCTTTAAAGGCATAGGGAAAGTTGGTATCCAAGAGAGACTGAATTTTTTAGAGAACAGACATATACTTAACAATTGCCTTAAGCAATTTTTAGCTTTTTTGTTTGGAGTGGGTATGAGGTCCATTCAGGGAAGGGGACATATCTTATAATTATTTTTTATCTCCATTACAATTACAAAAAATCTTTACCTCTTATCATGATGAAAACAGAGTCATTTGGAAAAAGGTAGCACTGGCAGGTGGTTTGGCACTATAAGCATCAATGCCTGTATTTAGGAAATGCTTTGGTTAAAAATTCTAGGTGAGTAGAATTCAGAGGGTTCACATTTAGAAGGATTGAATTTGGCCTAGAGGCTCATGTTGGCAGGCAGAAGCATAGTGGCATGACTAAGAGATATAACGGAGTGCAGTTGTAATGAGCATTGACATTGAAGCTTGATTGCCAGGCTTCAAATCCTTTCTCCCACTTACTAACTCTGTGATCTTGGGCAATTTACCTAATCTCTGTGTACTGCACTTTTCCCATCTATATGTAGGAGTAAGAATAGCATTTATCTCATAGGACTATTGAGGGAGATTAACAAACATATATTTAGAACATTTACCTGGTGTGTAGAAAGGACCATATAAATCTAGATATAATTGTTGTTGACAAGGACCTTGGTAGTCAAAGTAATAGCTCTGAGATTTGGAGTCCTGGACTGAGGAAAAGCAGCATGACTGAGAGATGTGGGCAAGAAGATGCTAGTCTAGGAAACAGACAACTCTGTTTTGGGAATGTCACCAGCTGGCTCAGTGACATTAGTCACTTGTCCTTTCTCATTCTTAGTTTCTCTATCTGTAAAATGGTGAGGTTGTTGTAAATGGCCTCATCATGATATTTAAGATGTTTGTTCATCTTTCCATTGAATTTGGAAACATCAAATTTGTAAACTAAAATGAGAAAATGCTTCCTACAGAAAAATTCTTGTGCTAAGCTTGGGAAAGATATACAATCCGTAAGAGCTTTGTCTTGTGTCCACACATTTATACAATTTCAGAAGGGAAAATAAAAAGATTGAACACCCCAGCAATCTAATTTACCCCAAGATGATTTTCCCTCTAATCTTCTTGACATAAAAAATGATCTTTATTCACACAAACTTGCTGTAAGCTTTTTATTATAAATATCTTTATTATTATTTGCAGTCTTATGATAAACTGAAGATTCAATGACCTTGGGTGTGCGATGACTTCTTAGGGATAACACCAAAAGCACAATCGATCAAAGAAAAATTGATAACAGTTGGTCTTTACTAAAATTTAAAACTTCTGTGACAAAGATATTGGTAAGAGAATGAGAAGACAAGCTAGAGATTGGGAGAAAATCTTGGCAAAATACATATAAAATAAAAGATTTGTATCTAAAATCTATAAAGAACTCTTAAAATTAAACAATAATAGAACAAATAACCCATTTAAAAGCAGGCAAAAGATCTGAATAGCATCTTACCCAGAAGATTTTCATATGACAAATAGCCATATGAAAAGATGCCTAATGTCATATATCATTAGAGAACTGAAAAAATAAAATAACAATGAGATACCATGACTTTAGTATGGCCACAGTGCAAAACGCTGACAGCACCAAATACTGGTGAGGATGTGGAGCAAAAAGAACTCTTTCGTTGCTCGTAGGAATGGAAAATGGCCACTTTGGAAGAAAGTTTGACAGTTTCTTACAAAACTAAACCTACCTTTAGCATATGATCCAGCAGTCACACTCTGGTATTTACCCAAAGAAATTGAAGTCACATATCTACACAAAAACTTGCACATGAATTTTTATGACAGCTTTACTTGTAATTACCAAAATGTGGAAGCCAGAAGTGAATAGATAAACTCAGGTACATCCACACAATGAAATATTTTTCAATACTAAAACGAGCTATCAAGTTATGGAAAGACACGGAGGAACTTTAAAAACATACTAATTATAAATTATTTATACCTATAATATTAATTTGTGGTATTATTTATATGTGATTATACATAAATATTACATTTATTTGTATATTGATAAATTGTTAAGTATATTTTTTTAAATATAGAGAAAGAAAAAGATATATATGGGTTTTATTAAGACCTATCTTATATTTAAGATATATTTGTGGATAAAATGAGAAGTATATTATATATATTTGTGGATAAAATATTTTCTTTTATTGATCATGTTTTTGGTGTTGTATCTAAGAAGTCATGGTCAAACTCAATGTGGACCAAGCTGTTTGCAAAATGAACTTAAAGGTTGTTTACCTATGGATTATTGTTAATTTGGATGTGAAGTTGACATTTTTAAAATTAATATATGGTTAAAGACATTGAACAGGAATCATAAACAGTTGGATATGGTGTGAGTTTACCTCACAAGCTGTTTGTTTGTTTTTAATACATCAGCATAGTGGTTTTTTTGATTTAATTTTATTTTTTTAGTGTTCCAAGATTCATTGTTTAAGCACCACACCTAGTGCTCCATGCAATACGTGCCCTCTTTAATACCTACCACCAGGCTCACCCAACCCCCCTCCCCTCTAAAACCCTCAGTTTGTTTCTCAGAGTCCACAGTCTCTCATGGTTTGTCTCCCTCTCCAGTTTCCCCCAACTCACTTCTCCTCTCCAACTCCCAATGTCCTCCTTGTTATTCCTTATGTTCCACAAGTAAGTGAAACCATATGGTAATTGACTCTCTCCGCTTGACTTATTTCACTCAGCAGATTATTCTGAGGATAAAGTTTTAAATATTAAATTTGAATGACGGTGGTGCTAGCACTCTGGTCCCACCATCCTGTTGTGTTTTTGTTTCTGTTTTTTACACATGCTGTTTTCTCAGTCTCACATACCCACCTTCCACTGTCAAGTTACTCAAGTTGGTCACCTGTGACAGAGATCTGAATGACTTTTTGCCAGTTAGCAAGTCCTGTATACATTTTCGCTATTCAAACCGTGTCCCACAGACTGGGTCTCATCTCAGATCTCCTGATTCAAGATTTGTATCTAAGTCTCCACGTGATTTCTATTTACATTAAAGTTTGGAAAGCATTGCCTTTAATTAGAGAAAATGATCTGTAAAACTCTAATAGGGTGAAGGGATTGGCTGCATCTAACAAATGCATTTTGACAAAGCTACACATCAGTTCCTGCCTTGGAGGCACCACAAACTAGGAAAGGATGGGGGTGTACATTAATGGTACTCATAAAAAAGAATGTGGGACTTCTTCTACCTGTCATGATGGAGTAGCAGGTATCTGACTAAACTTTCCAACATCAACAACAATAAAACCTGAGGAAAAAAAATGCTGTCTAAGCATTTTAAACTTAAAGGCACAGGTAGATTAAAAGGGAAGGGAAAAGATAGACCATGCAAACAGTAAGCAAAAGAAAGTAGGTGAGGATATCTCAGTATTCAAGTAGACCTCATAGTTGACCCTTGACCAACATGGTGTTGGGGGTGTTGACCATTGCACAGTGAAAAATTTCCATGTAGCTCTTTTTAAAAATTTTTATTTATTTTTTTAAATTTCTTTTCAATGTTCCAGAATTCATTGTTTATGCACCACACCCAGTGCTCCGTGCAATACATGCCCTCCATAATACACACCACCAGGCTCACCATATAACTTTTTTTTTTTTT